>NW_027256882.1:218584427-219304427 GCF_029215685.1 Pituophis catenifer annectens
CCTCTGAGGCGCTTTCCCTGCACTAATTCTCCATACAGGAGATCTTTCAGAATCCAACCATCAGCCATTGTCACGACATGCCCCAGCCAGTGTAGACATACCAAACTAGCTCTTGTAATAAAGTAAGCACTTATTGTGAAATCCCATTTGCATTTTAAAGATTTACAAGGTTTTCATATTTGTATATGTGTGTATACACATACACACGTGTGTGTAAAATTAAGACAAACTGTTCTATCTACACTTTGAAATATTTCCTGTTAAAAATAGAAATGACAGTTCTGGAAAAATCATATGCACACTATCTCTAGAAGTCCAATCATTTCTATTCTTTTAAATGATTATTATTTACAGAATTCACATAATCCAAAGTTAGGAATTAAACACAGATCTGCATCCATAAAACTCTTTGGTTTGATAATTGAAGTAGCAGCTATTTGGGATTTTTATCAACTATGTTATACTCTTCAATGTCTAACATTATTAGAGACAGTTATAGAGGCCTTCAATTTTATAAAAGCTACAAATAACAGTTGCCTATACAACTTTGAATAATATTCAAGACTTATTACCTCCATTACACCAATCAACTATAGTAAACTTTAATACATATATATTTCATTGATCCTTAATTATAAATTCTTATCAAAGCTGATGTAATATGTGTTCTAGGAAAGAAAAGGCAAAGTGAAGGGGACTTTGCTAAAAGCAATGTTGACCACAGTGGAATAGAGAGCTGGTGAGTAGAGTGGCTCTTTGTAATTCTTCTTTGGATAAGGAGAATCCAAAAATGTTCCAGACAGTTGCTTTTCACTAAGAGACTGCAGGACAGCAGTCTCTGATGGGTTTAATGTTCTGGGAGATGAGGGAGTAGCCATCTTGCTCAAACCATGGCCAGATGTCTTCCAAAGGACACTCAATTTTCATACTTCCTTTTCTAATCAATTTGATAAGGGGCTTGTCACTTGCTTTTCAGCTATTAGAAACCTTGGAACAATAAATCTGAAAACTAAAACACTTAGATTCGCTTTCTAATACAGAATGAAGCA
Organism: Pituophis catenifer annectens; assembly: GCF_029215685.1. Taxonomy (NCBI): domain Eukaryota; kingdom Metazoa; phylum Chordata; class Lepidosauria; order Squamata; family Colubridae; genus Pituophis; species Pituophis catenifer. The sequence continues at coordinate 218,585,477 of NW_027256882.1, forward strand.
ATATATTTTAACACTGGACATATTGAAGGATATTCTACAAGAAAGAACCCAGAAGTTAATTTAAAGTGTGTGTGCTTCTATAAATAGTGTTTAAAAGATGTTATGCAAGAAGATGGAGTTTTACGTGACAAGATTGAGACTGATATAAAAGTGGATTTAAAAATGTCAAGGTACAAATATGATATATAAGAAGTTGCTACCGTGGAACATACAAAAGAAACTTAATCTTAATAATTAAAAGGGACATACAAATAACTAACCAAGAGAGCGACCTGGATAACGTTCCTTTGGATTTACAAAAAGCTTGTTAAAGCTTTGAAGCATTTTGTGAGAAGGGACATAGAAAAAAAATGATGAGAAATAGTGTTCTAGTTTAATATTTGAAAAAACTAAAAATCAAAATTGTTAAAAGTAAAAGAAATGACTATAAAGTTAATTTGATCAAGGTTAAAATATATATGTTTTTATCTCTCATAACCCTTAATGGACTTTTGCTGATCAGGGTTGAGATGATGAGGCATTTACTTGTTTATAGATAAAAGATGGAATATGAGAAGAAAATATTGTATTTTAAGAGAAGATAAGCTATTAAAATTGTTTATACTTGTGACGAAAAACTTTTATAGTTTTTCTTTGCCATATTTTTTCTTTTTTCTTTCTTTTCTATTTTTCATTTTTTGCACCATTTATTTTTTTCTTTTTAATTTTTTAAAAGTTTGTATTACTTTTTAACAGAATTATTATTAAAAAAATCCCTGAAATAATAAGGGAGCAACTTCTCATGAACCTGTAGCCTCTTGGACAATGCTAAGATACTAGCCAAAATATTTTTTTTAAAATAAGGAAACTAGCTTTCTAATGACTCCAAACAAACTGAATGTCTAAAACTGACTGAATTCCTAAAAAAATAAACTTCCTACATCACACAAAGGTAAAAAAAAAAATGATTTCAAAAACACTGAACATACTTTTTTTTAATCAAAATAAGCAAAATTTGATCAAATAAAAATGAAACAGAAAATGATCTGGTGAAATCTTTACCTGCTTCTGCCAGAAAAATGTTCCCTACTACTGATGTAAATAGTCATTTATCTGAATATACATAATTTTAAAAATATGCTCATGACATAAGATCTCTGAATGAAACTATTATTAAACAGCTCTTTAAAAAGGCTTACTTGAATTATCATCACAAATATCAAATAATGACAAATCTATGTTTTGTTTCAAGGGTTTGTTTTTCATTTCTCTTCAAGACTTCTTAACTTTCCTTCTGTGAAGACATAACTGACATGTGTACAGTTTTTTTGCAGATATATACAGTGCTTAAAAATAACTCAAAGCTGAAGGTGTGAAGGTTTGACAGGACAATATTGAAAGGAAGAGATCAGTCAAATGAAAGAGAAAGATGAGATGGAAGCCATCTGGACAACCCCTTGTCCAGTAGGTTGAGAAAAGTCTCTTGAGGTCAGGTACGTGGTGCATAATTACCATAGAGAAAAAAATTAAGTAGTAAAGATAATGCAAAGAAAAAGTATAATTAGGATGCACATCCATATAGCCTCTATATGTATGTGTTCAACCATACAATACAAAATTCATGCATTACACATTAAAGTAGGTATCATATGAAGCCTTTCTATGTCAGTTCTAAAATCTAGTGCTCTTCAGATTAACTGGAAATATAGTCCATAGCATTCCCAGCCAGCAAGGTCCAAGTCATTCCTATAAATCAAAGTAAAGGTAAAGGTTTCTCCTGTCCAGTCATATCTGACTTTAGGGAGCAGTGCTCATGTCCATTTCTTAGTTGAAGGAGCCAGAGTTGTCCAAAGACCCTTCCTGTGGTCATGTGGCCAGCATGATTATAAGCTGAGGCACATGGAACATTGTTACCTTCTCACCAAAGTGGTACCTACTGTGTTTCACTGAAAATATGACCTACTCAGAAAGTAAGTCCTAGCTTGATTTTTACACATGCACCCAATATAAGCCCTACCCCCAAAATAAGCCCTAATTAAGACCCCACCCACTCCATGGTGTATGGGTAAAAATTAAGCTAGGGTGGGGATTGGGGTGTTATAGCTACCCTACTACTTACCTTTGGATAGTTGCAGTCAGACCTCGCACACCTTGGCCCATTTTTTCTGCAGCCGGCAAGGCTTTCCTGAAGGCCTCTGTAGCTGAAAACAGCTCCGGATCGATCTGAAGCTCTGTTAGCGGCTGCAGAGGCCTTCAGGAAAGCCTTGCTGGCCAAAGAAATTCCTGAAAGCTTCCAATAGTGAAAAAAAAGGCTGGGGGCAACGCGCGCAAGTGAGGTGAGTCAGTGGACACCCCCCCCCCCGAAAATAAGACCTAGTGCCTTTTTTTGGCAGTAAATTTTTTTTCAGGGAAACACAGTATTTAGCTAGTCACATTTGCATGCTTTCAAACTGATAAGTGGGCAGGAGCTGAGGCAAATAACGGGAGCTCATCCCATTGCGTAACACTCAGGACTTGAACCCGGGCTGTCAGCTTTCTAGCTGAAATGCTTAGCATGTTTAACCATTGAGCCATAAATACTGGTAGTTTTGGGTGAATATTTAGTATTTCCTGTATAAATATACTGTATTTAGTATTTACTGTATTTATTGTATAAGGCCTGAGAGAAGACAGACAGTCATAAGCAAAGTGAAAATAAAAGCCTCAGGAGGAAAGCATGCAAATATAGGCATTCTCCTAGTGAGCAAAAGTACAGAATATATTTAAAGAAAGATGGTATGAATAAAAAGAATACTAGCTGTGCTAACTTAATTTCCCCTGAGTGGCTTTTGTAAATATATAAGTAGAGTTTTAACCTGGTTTACTTTGTGCACTCACTGAAATCTGAGAAAGATTTTCAGTATTTTAGCAACATTCTATGGGGAAAAAAGGAAAGAGGATTTCAGAGGACCTTTTATACATAAATATTTAGCAACTTGGGGAATGTCAATAGCAACTGCTCTGATCGTCATCAATATTTGACTTTCAGACTGCATCTTTATTTTCCTCCAGTTTATCTATTAGGGGCGACAGATTAACAGCTTTTACCAAAATTATGCTGTGAAATACATACTGATCATTTTGTAACACGAGGCTTAGAATTCTATACATTTTAGGGAAGATTAATATATGATGCCCGGGTAGAAATGTGGGAATTCTTCCAGCTGCTCAAAACATGTCAATTGATAATTTAGGGATAAGTAATGAAGTGGGCAGTTTTGAGGATGTTGCCAAACTATTTGATGTGTCAAAAAACAGCAATGATTGTGAAAAGCTCCAAAAGATTGAAACAGGCTGGCCAGTCAATCAAATGGAAAATGAAGTGTAATACACGTAAATGTAAATTGCTAAACATTGGGGCATTACCCCTGACCCCATTTCAATACACTGGTAAAATTGATGATATATGTAAGAACCAGTGGTGAAATCCAAATTTTTTTACTACCGGTTCTGTGGGCGTGGCAGGGGAAGGATACTGCAAAATCTCCATTCCCACCCCACTCCAGGGGAAGGAAACTGCAAAATCCCCATTCCCTTCCCACTCCTGGGGGAAGGATACTGCAAAATCTCCATTCCCACTCCACTCTGGGGCCAGCCAGAGGTGGTATTTGCAGGTTCTCTGAACTGCTCAAAATTTCTGCTACCAGTTCTCCAGAACGTGTCAGAACCTGCTGGATTTCACCACTGTTAAGAACTTGAGGTCATAGCAAATAGTATGGTGAAGATGTTACTTGCATACATCAGTTCTGAAGATTTTCATAGAATGGAGTATAGTGGCAGTGGTTTGCTCTCCAAGCTTGTTTCAATTTAATTTCTGAACGTTTTGTTACCAAACTAAATTGAAACAAGCTTGGAGAGCAAACCACTTACCAACATCTAAAACCTGAGCTATAAATATTTTCTATTACTTCAATGGAGTTTAATATTCTGAAAAAATGACAGGCCATTGTTAACTGGTATGGTCCATACTGCATATGGCCGAAACAAAGAATGCCTGGGACAATAAGCAGATCTTTCTGGAGAACAGTTTTCCGAATTCTATTCAGTTCTAATAATCCAAAAGGAAATACAAATCTTCACACACACACCCCAAATGTTTTTGCAACAGGCTCCAGTGAGTGGACTTCCAGATTTCAATAAAAAAACCCTTAGGTCCATTTTAATGTACAAGCTTCAAGTTGAGGCAATAAATGCCTAATGATTTAAAAACGGTTTTAGCGGCCTTTTTGGCTGAAGAACAAGAGGTTATGACTATGTATCTGAAGACAGAGTTACCTGAAGGCAAGATAAGACATTGCAATTAAATAAAGAAATTATGCAAAAATGGAATAAACAAGGTTGAGGAAGGAGGATTGTTCCTCAACAACACAAATGGAGAGTCTCCAAAACTAAATATAATCATAATTAGAATAATTTTTGAATTATGTAATTACAATAGTTTAAAACAGCCAGGACAGTGATTCAATTCTCCCTTCTCCAGGTCTTGAATAATGGCCTTACTACCACCACCAACAACAACCCCCCCACCCCCGATTCTGTTGTCTTACACCGTGTCTTGGCTGTGGCAATCCCAAATTTTATCTTCAACACACAAACAAGGATATGCCCAAATTACTCCCCTGATCTAATGTTCCAAGAGGAAGTTTTTAGATCTCTGACATAAAGGACATTTTTTTAAAAAAACGGGGGTTGTTTGGCAGTATTTATTCATTTATTTGTCAAATTTAGATAACCCCCATATCAAAGCGAGCAATGTACAATAAAAAAGTAAAATTTAAAAACCCTAAAATCCATTTAAAATACAATACCTCAAAAGTGTCAGAATTTTTTTAAAAACTAAGATAATATGTTAAAAGGCATGGGGGAAGGTCTTCAAGGTGCTAACCATCCCCAGGGATATAGATATATAGGTATAAATAGCTATATACCTCACCTATAAATTGTTGTACAAAATGTGTATATGTATACGTGTTTGTTTGTGTATGTACATATGCAAATATATATGTTTACATGTGACACAGATATTTAAAATGCCAAACCTTTACAAAAGTTATGAACTCTTCCACTTTTTCATTGGACATGATCAACTTTTTCTGCACCATTTCAAGTGCCTGTTCACTTTGCCTTGCTAAGCTGTGAAGCTGTTGAGAGGCCGTTGTTTCAAGTTCAGTCATGGTATATTCTGTCTCTGCCATTTTAGCTTCTAGATTGGAAAGATTAAGCTCCTGAAATACATAATGCATAATATAGAAATATATAATATAGTTATTATATATATATATATATATATATATATATATAATAAGTCTACATTCCAACTAATCTATGTCAAATTTCCCCATGTGTTGCTTTCCAGCAGAGATGGTATTCAGCAGGTTCTGACCAGTTCTGTAGAACCGGTAGTGGAAATTTTGAGGAGTTCGGAGAACCGGTAAATACCACCTCTGACTGGCCCCACCCCCATCTATTCTCTGCCTCCTGACTTCTAGCTGATCGGGAGGAAATGGGGATTTTGCAGTAACTTTCCCCTGGAGTGGGGAGGGAGTGGAGATTTTACACTATTCTTCCCCTGCCACGCCCACCAAGCCATGCCACGCCCACCAAGCCACGCCCACAGAACTGGTAGTAAAAAAATTTGAATCCCACCACTGCTTTCCAGATACCTAAGAATTCTGGGAACCATATTCACAACACGTAGAGAATTTGGGAAAAGGAAAAATTGATTTAGGCAGATTGAAGATGAGGATTAAACCTCAGAAAAGACACAAATATCTTCTCTTTCTGTTCGGTTTTTAAAAAAATGTCTTCTAGCATTTCTGAATTGGAAAGAAATTAACAGTGTCTAGAAGATCCTACAAAAAATTAATTGTAAAGCTCATTGCCATCTCCTATAGTCTTTTTTCCTGCCCATTCCTCCAGTTAGATATAAAACACACTAAGACCGTCTGTTGTTTAAAACTCAGGGGAAATAATGTGCCTGCTTGTCTGTCTTGTATAAGTCCAGATGCTGCTTCCTCTGTAAACTGTCCAGTGCTGAGTGATTATTATACCTGAGTATCTTAGCTCTAAAAAGTTCATGCTTCCTGTATTGAAGCTGTACAGGTTTATGCTCAACCAGACAGAACTATTTAGAATCTCTGGGAAGAGAATTTGTAAAATCCATAGAAAGATTAATAATCTAGGATTAAAGCCTGTAACAATAGAGTGCATCCAAAGTTTCTTTCTAGTTGCATTGTTAATCATAATTCAGTGTAACACTGAGATCTCCTTCAAACCTTTGCTATATCTACAAAAACAAACAAATAAACCAGAGGTGAAATGCTCCCGGTTCGGACCGGTTCGGGCGAGTAGGTAGCGATAATGGCCAGTGGTTCAGAGAACCGGTAGCAATGGCAGCTGGAGGCTCCGCCCACCCGCCCTATTCCCTGGAGTTGGGGAATGCACCATTCCCGGACTCCTACTGCTCACCTTTCTCCCGCGGCTGGCTGTCAGGGAAGGCAAGCGCCCGAAAGGTACCGGAGTTGCTCACTCTCCTTCTTGAATGAGCTGCTCTGGTCCACGCACCGGCTGCGCAAGCGCACATCGTTTATTTAATTCAGCGGCAGGCTGGGTGTGCGCTTGCACAGCCGGCGCGTGGACCAGAGTGGCTCATTCAAGAAGGAGAGTGAGCGACTCCGCTACCTTTTGGGCGCTTGCCTTCCCTGACAGCCAGCCGTGGGAGAAAGGTGAGCAGTAGGAGTCTGGGAATGGTGCATTCCCCGACTCTGGGGAATGGGGCAGGTGGGCGGAGCTGCATGGCGAAGGGCGAGCAGGCAGCGGCTCTGCAGCAAGGCTGGAGTTGAGGAATGGTGCATTCTCCGACTCCTACTGCGCAAGCGTACATCCAGCCTGCCGCTGAATTAAATAAACTGTACGCTTGCGCAGCCGGCGCATGGACCAGAATGGCTCATTCAAGAAGAAGAGTGAGCAACTCCGGTACCTTTCGGGCGCTTGCCTTCCCTGACAGCCAGCTGCGGGAGAAAGGTGAGCAATAGGAGTCCGGGGAATGGGGCGGGTAGGCGGAGCCGCGGGAGAAAGAAATTTAAAAAGTTTTCCTACTGAGTTCTGTGGGCGTGGCTTGGTGGAAGGGGGTCTTGTGAATGAGTGGGCGTGGCTGTGAGTGACATCGAGTTGGCCACGCCCACTCAGTCACAGGACACCCCCACCAAGCCACGCCCACAGAACCGGTAGGGAAAAATATTAGATTTCACCCCTGAAATAAACTCAGAAACACAAAGGAACTCCAAAATGTAGAATGACCTGGCATTATATGAATTCATTCAGAACTTTGCCTAACAAAAAGGGATAGTAGGAGAAGAAAGTAAATTTCATCAGAGGCTTCCTTCCTGGTTTCTCACCTGTTATAGAAAATATTTGTCGGATATGGCTACATTAAAGTCAGAGAAGAGAGAAAGTGCTACAATAAAATAGTGTATTTTAGAAAATTATATTTCATTCTAGTTAAAAGCATTCAACATTCGATTATAATTAATGTAATTCAACTTCAGAAATTTCTTCTGAATTACAGCCATATATGATATGGCTTTAAATAAAACTCAAGACAACTGCTACTGTGGGCAAATTAAAAATGCAATGGCACCGATCATGGAACTATTTATTTGGGGGAAAAAATGTGCACCAGAAAACAGGGCAGATTGTTAAATAATTTAATAATGATTTTATTAGCATATATTTGAAATGGTTTCTTAATTGTGTTTTCTTTCGTATTTTTTGTACACCTCATTGTTATTGGATACAAGTATCCCAATGAACTGAAGGCAGGGTGTAAAGACTAATAAATCATCATCATCTTAATCATCCACAATATCTATAATTGTGTACCTTTTTCTCCAAGTCTTCTTTAGTTCTGTGATACATCTGTTCGTACTGTGTCTTTTCTTTGGTTGCTACATTAAGCCTCTGCTTTAATGAATCAATGGATATTTTTTTATTTGAACAGTCCTCAGTTAATGCCTTTGCCTGGAACAGCATCCAGAGAAAAACTATTAAGGAAACATTTAAATAATTTAGGTGGAAAATCAACACTATCAAAATACTGCACACATCTAATTGTACATAATTCATTTACCTTCTGAATAGAATGCAGGCTATCTTGGCTTCTATTCAAACATGGATACTATCCATTGAAATCAATAGGATTTATTCATAGATAAGTGGGCATGTGAGTGCAACATTTTACTATTTATCAAATTCATGGGCAAGAAGCCAAATGCTAGCACTTAAAAACTCTGAAACTTGTGAGCATGTCAACATATGGTACTGATGAGAAAAATTACAAATAATATAGTCCAATAGTTAATAGCTATTTATTATTTGAAAAACAAGCCTATATAAAAAGGGAATCAATTTACAGAGCATATCTAAAGAGGTCATATTCTTGCATATAATACACTTGATTTTTTTTCTAACTGAAGGTAGCCAGAAAATCGCAATATTTTTAATACTTAAAACATCATCACCACCTTGTTGCATAGTATAACATAGGTCTCTAAAATGCTTTTTCATACTACCTCCTCTTCAAGAAATTATTCTGATTCAGTTTTATATTGTCTGAAATTTTTCCCACCCTGCCAATTTTATCTCTTGGGCTGACAGTATCTAAGCGATATCTCATCTACACAGAGCAAGATAGTTTTGTCTGGAATTTGTCTTGACAATGTATGACTGCCAGCAGAAACTATGTTCGCACCTAAAAAGCTAGCACCTGCTTTTAAAAAAGAATCAAAGTAGCGCTTTGTTTCTATGTTTCTTGGATGTTATGATTTGCAGCCTAAGAGATTCCTACACATGTGACTTGTTTGCTATAAAACAGGGCTAAAACACACTGCAGAGGTACTAAGGGGCAGTTTCTCTTCCAATCTGTTTAAGCATCAGAAAAATGCATTAAATATTTATGAAGAAAACAACTTTCAGAAGAGCATAAAATGGAATCATTAAATATATAACAATGGAAGGGATCACACATAACTATTATTATAAAAATAATTTATAGGTCATTGTTTTCCCTTTATGATATTTTTCTCTTGATTTACACTGCAAGAAGACTCTCCTTTGATGTCTCTTTTCAAGAAACAGATATATGAAATTCCAGCTGAACAACATGCCCCAAACACTAAGAAGCACTTAATTATTGCTTTAAGAGCAATCTTTGCATAAATGAAACTGTACTAATCATAATGATGGCTACTATAATTAATCAATCTGGTGGAATTCAGTTTGTTCATTTAAAATAAACACTAAACATTAAAGACCTTTTCTTCCAGACATTGTAATGTTTCATTAAAGCTTTTCTCCTTTTCCTGATATGTTTTCATACGCAGCCTCCAATCTTCTATTAAATGCCTTTTCATACTTATATCTCTTTCCATTCTAGAAATCCTTGAAATAAAGAGAAAATGAAATATTCATAGAATTATATAATTAGCATGTTATTATTTTGAATAATTGTTAATGCCCGGTTCCATGCTTATCTTTGTACCATTTGTCAAATGAAAAGTCTTCAAAGTTTTCCCTTTGCGTAATGGCATTAAAAGTAGATTTAACCTCTGTCGGCTTCTGAATCTTAAACCCCACATTTCACAGTAGCAATTCAGAACAATAAAAATACACACTAGTTTATAGAAACCCATACAATGACGATGATATAATTATAAACAAAAGAGAAGCAAAATATTCTACTAGTCTACTAGGCATAAAAAGTAAAAAATAAATTAAAATTAATTATAGCTTTTTGAAAGTGGCACTATGTGAATTGACTGTCATAATTTTGAACTACTATTTAGTACATAAAAAGCTTTGTATCAATATGAGGTAGTTTTAAAAAGTAAAACGCAGCTATGCTATGGAAAATCAATAGACCAATTTCAACTATGAAAATGTGACTTCCCCAAAATGTACAACTTCTAAATAAGAAACCTGTTCATTGGGTGAAACCTGTTCATTGAAATAAGAAACTGTTCATTGGGTGACATATCAGACAAAAATCTATGTTACTTGTTTGTATTTTCTTGTGACAACAACAATAAAATGAACCAATATAATACTTATACAGAATTCATTTTTTATTTTTTATTACTTTTTATATCTTTAAGGCATCACATATTGGTAGATCCAGCAAAAATCACAGTAAAAGCCAATGGAAAGAATTTACATTTCAATAGACACAATTGCTTAGGGGGACAATCAAGAATATTGAAGCATATTCAGTATCTACTCTATACTGTAATATAGTGGTTGGACATAGGCATATCAGAATGCTATCTCTCACCTCCAGCTGGATTCCTTAGGTGTTCCTCAAGACTTTAATCAATAAAATATGCATTTTGTTAAATCCTTTTAAAGATGAAACATTTTAATGAAATAACTTTTATTTTGCAAGATTAAACATTATTAGGTTTACTCAGATGTGTACTGGTCTGTTTAATTAAGCAACTGATTTGCAAAAATATACATTTTAATAAACTCAAATATAAATAAAAATGCATTTTTGCATTTTTCAGAAATCATAAAATTGGACATTTAATCCAATTTAAGCATCTAAACCTTGATGTGCTTCTTAGCCCTTAGGCAAAGGACTACTGTATTTGAAAAACTGCTTTCAAGTATGCTGAGGTATTCATTTAGATGGATATAATCAGGTGCACACTGGAATCAGATTTTTTTAAAAAAAATTGTTTTATTACAGTTATATATATATCATCTTGTGTACTGAAAATAATTCAGCAATTTAAAAGAATAATATGTATTAATACTTTTCTCCTAAAAGAATAAATAATATGAACCGAAACATAAAATGCTGAAAGAAAAAAATATATGGAAAGATCATTTTCTGAAAATTCTCCATGAATATAAAGCAAATGCATTTTTGCCACAAGGGGGAGTCAAACACAACCAATAGGTAACTGGGACATACTTTTCTTGCAGTTCCTGCATCTGTTCTTCTTTTCTTTGGACTTCGGATTTCAAAGATTTAATGGTTGATGAATGTTTAGTGATTTCATTATTTGCATTCTAGAATGAATGAAATATCTTATTAAAGTCTCAGTAATGTTGATGTAGAATTACTCAGAACTGTAACTGTTCACACTTGTGTTTCAAAGTGAAACTTTGCTATTTAACAGGTTAGTCTATTTTGATTTTAGAATAGGAAAAAATGCCGCTAAAGTGTTTGTACTTAGGTTATTAATGTTTGACGGTGATACTTTTATATTTATTCAAGACTAGCCTATAGTGGAATAAATTTCATCTTATTTTCCAAATGGAATATCTCTGCCAGAATTCTACCTATGATGTCTAACAGTGAGTTTTAGAATTAAACAAAATATATGGCTAAGTTTTTTCCAAACAGGGGCTTGCTGATAAATATGTAAATGCTACATTATGCTAGATTTGAAAAGTTACTATTCATACTTGGTTCTACTTTAATTTAATTTAATTTTTTTTAGACTTTTGCAAGATTGCATTCAAAAGTTAAAGTTTTCTTTAATTATTGTCAGTTTCAGGATTTTGTAATAAAAAACACCTTAAATTGCTCTAAACTGCAATTTCACAGAGTTATTCAATGAGTATGATTGAATAAGTTACAGTTTGCTGTTTCATACTTCATTTCATAAAGTATGGTATATAAATTTCATTGGCCAGATTCACATACTGTATAATGCCAAGCCCAGCACTTAAGAAAGTGGCTTGATATGGCATGCACTCCTAGTTATGATTTAATGATTTGATCTGGTTGTCTGCTATTTCTTATCGTTTCAACTCCATACAGACAGTAGAATATTATCATTTATAATACTTTGAGCTCTGTTTATTTCCAAAGTTACATTTCTAAAGCTTTTACTACTTCTCACAAATGTTGAAAATCAAACAGTATGCTTATAAGGCTGCTGTCCTTAAAAAGGTCTATTTTTGTAGATGCTATTCAGGAAAATCTCACGGCACCAAGTTTTTCAATTGATTACATATACTTTAGACAGTTATGGCAAGAGAGGGAAGTATACTCACAAAAATAGTCTTAGTAATTTCAAGTAATATACAGTATTAGTTAGCAATAGCTAAATAGCTACTAGCAGGTGATATGAAATTGCATAAATTAAGTGTACTTCATTAGACTTGTAAATAAATGGCACTGTCCAACTATACTTATGCACACCACACATGCAGACACACATACACAGTTTTCAATGCACAGAAAAAATGAGTTTACTATAAGAATCGACCTTTATTAATCATTTTTCGTTTTAGGGAAGATGTACATTAAATCAAAACTGAGTGAAGAGATCAAAATCTGGGGAATCCTTGATGCTCTCTAAATTTGGTTGTTTGTTTACAGATGTTTCATTGCCTGCCTAGGTAATATCATTTATTAGTTCTAGTGAGTGTGGTGTTTGCTCTTTGATTATATACAGTAACTTGCCTGGCTAGTGTTGATGGGGTAGGTGGTGGGTTTTTCCCTGGTAGTTCCTTGATATTAAGGTACTACCTTGATATTTTCTGCTTAATTCTTTAATCTGGTGTTAATCCCTGTTTATCTGGATGCTGGATGCTGAAGATGTATACTGGTTTTCACTGTGTGTTCTGACTGCTTGATGATGTTCATAGATGCGCTCTGCTAGTCTTTTTCCTGTCTGTCTTATTATAGAGGCTGTTACAGTCCTTACACTATATATTGTAGATGACTCCTATTTTTTTTTCTTTTTGGGTCTTTTGGTTTAATCAACTTGTTTTATAGGGCTTTAGTTGGTGTTTGTGCTACAGTGATGACAGGTGGTTATAATAGTGTGTTGGTTGTTTCTAAGATCAAAATCTAAAATATATTAAAGAATATTCCCTATTAATAGGCTTAATAATAGGCTTTTTATTCCCATTAATATTAACATTGGGATGTTGTAGGTAACAATATTTGCTCTACAGAAGTATAGATTTTAATGTGAAGTTTAATGTGTAAAGATAGAATTTCTAAAATACTATGTTTCTCTGCAATGCTATACAGTTTTCCTTAGAGCTTCAAGATAAAATGTTGATTCACAGATAAAATGTTATAATTCGGAATACAATACACAGTGTGTTGAAATTTTTATATTTTCTTTAAAATGCTTATCACCTTTTAAAAACATACATCTAATGCTGCCGTACAACATACAAATTGGCTCCCAAAGAATTCAAATGCTTTTGATAAAGTGCAGGAAGAATTTTAACCTATATGTCTTTTCTTTCTTTTGTTTTAAAAATCTAGGTCATATGTTCAAAGGTTTATGACCACATTCTTAATGTAAAGTAATATATACTTTATATTTCTGAAATAAAAAAGAATACGAGCCATAATTCTTGTGTTGTACTTCAAAAGGAGCTTTCTTTGAGTAAGACATGTTGGGGGGGTTCAAACAGAGGAAATGTAACTATTCATTACAGAACAGAATGAAATGTTTTCTTTTGGTCCAAGCATACCTATGACATCAGAATTATTGTAATAGATACATTACCCATACATGTACCCATACATTTATTACTTTAAATATATGCAATTTAATAAGAAATCAGTTAAAATGATGGCATAATGATGGCATAATAATCACTGAAGTTTCTAGGTTTGCTTTTGCTGCTAACTTTTATTAATAGGCAAATGCCAACATCCCATTAAAGAAATTTACATACTTTATGTAAATATGGAAACTTATTTCAAGTGGGCTTCTGCAATAGCTTATACAGTGCTTAAGGTCTTATGTTCAATAAAAAAAAATTGCCATTTCCTGTGGAAAATAACATGGTTTGAATGGGAAGGGAAATGAAGCAAATGTCTTCCAGCAATCATTGGGTAAATGTGGAAGCAGGAAACCTGATCTCAAAAACCACTTCTAGTGTGGCCCAAATTTGGTAGAAAAAAAAGCTGTTTATATGGTACGCAATTTTGGAATTTAAAAGAGTTTCCCAGGCAGTTTGACATCTTATTTAAGTTATTTATACTATTAATTAATTATTTATAATTTTAGGGTTAGCATATAGGTTTAATTCTTTCTACCCAAGTGGATGGACAAAATTTGAGTGAACATGCTCACAGACATATTAAAAAAATATTTTGCCTCTGCTGATTTCTGAATAACCTAAGTCAGAAAAAATTGAAATCAAGTGTCATAATTTTGTTTTGTTTTTTTTGCTAGTTATGCAGGACTTCACTAGAAGTGAGCTAGAGGAAGAAAAGACTTCCTCCACAGATCAAGCCTGGATCCTTTAATACTGACAGATCACTAGCAGCCCAGTCTATTTGAATCAAGAAATCCTGAAGAAAATATTCCAATGTGGAGTTTCATTGCTAAATGCTATCAAGAATGTGATACAAACAAGCAAAGGCTACACTGAGATTGGCAGTTTGATTGCACACAATTTCTGTAAATATAACAACTGAGAATGAGATCTAATTCATAAGAAAGTGGGATGATAACAAAAGCTCAGTCTTAAATATTGCAGTGTTCAGTCTTGTCTGTTTCAATATTCTTTTGTCAGCAATTCTGGAGGGCGATACAAAAAAATTCTTCTCCGTAAAAACATTGCTCCTGTGAAATAAGAGTGGGGGGCTCCATGTCATGCATTCTTTTATACTTCTGTTTTACAGAGACATATATAAGAGATTATCTCCAAACTTCCTGAAAATTCTGATCAATTTATGCCAGATATTACTTGGGGATTGTAATCCTTATATTATATGACAAATGGCAAACTTTTGTTGGCAGTTGGCCAGATAAGGCAATACTGTACAGAATTGCAATAGATGCTGTCTCTCTATAGTATTTTAATATTGCAATATTATAATGCTTAATGATTATTTTCAGAACTTAATTACTAAATGTTAGCTTTTGCATTTTCCCCAGTATCTCCTAGTGTAAGATAAGCAGTATCTAAATTTGATTAAACCATCAAACAAAATCTTAATATGGTAACATGTGCATACATACTGCATTCTCATGCCACTGGTTCAGTAGTTTTATAATTTAATGTAACACAATTTATGTGTTAACAAATGAGTAGTTTGGTGTATTAAAATTTAATATATTTTTGTAATAGTTCATTAGTGAGGCTAGCTTTATAGATTTTTTTCTTGTTAGTAATGTAATGCCTTCAATTGTTTACTTTTTATCACTCATTTATTAATAAGTTCTTTTTTTTCTCCTGTAACTAAGTTTTAAGATTTTTTGTTTATATCTTTCAATTGATACCCTGCCTTCCTATACTGACAATACCCAGGGCAACTACCAAAATTTAAAAAGCCAAAAAAGAATTTTTTAAAAAACACAGATCAAAATTAACAATAAAATAGATATTAAAACCAGTCAACAATTCAAACCTTGGCCAAAGAAAGGAAACCTGACAGAGTAGAAGTCAAGAGCGACTACCAAGCTAGTATATTTCACAGCCTGGAAGAAATGCTACAAAAGGTCTGCCCCCGCCTGCCAGAAAGATGAGTTGTTTGCTTCAGTAGTCAGGCCCTAAGTCAATACCAACATGTTCATTAAGCCCAGTAAACAATTGGGAATCCAATCCAGATCAAGAATGAAAGCAAATATGCATGTCCCAGGATAATGTTGTAAGATCCAATCTGGGTCAGTCACTGGATTTTGTCTTCCAAGCTTTTGGATTTGTGCTGGAGTCCATCCTCAGGGAACTTCTCTTTAGCCCAAAACACACACTCTACTAGAGAGAAGTTCCCTGAGGGTGGGATCCAGCACGAATCTGAAAGCTTGTAGGAACATACTTTTGGCCCCTTGACTGACCCAGATTGGGTCTTGCAAATCCAGATCTTTCAGCATAGGTGTCATATGCCCCCTTCCATCTTTACTAGTTAGCTGCCTAACTAATTTGCATCAACTAAAATGTTATGGACATCTTTCTAGCTCTGTAGGAAGTGTTGCACTAATCAGGGCAGAAAGTAATCATAAAGTGGATAAGTACTGCCACATCTGAACAGCACACAAAAAAAGTAGCATCTGGCATGTGCCAAGGCACGCCTTACCAGTCATCACTGTTATCAGTTCTCAAACACAATGAAAACTATTGTATTACATGAACATGCTTTGTTTGCTCGTTATCAGCTTTTCTAGTGAGATTAACTAACACATTGGATGTATTTCAAGAAGCAGAAGACAAAGGAGAGCAATCCTATTTTAAGCTGTAATGTTGAAGCCTCCGACAAATCCAAGGTCTTAGCAGTATTGTAGCATGGAAGAATAAAAACAGAAAAAAATGTATTTCCACCTTTCTCCCAGGAACACTTTTGATTGATTTAAATATTCTTATCCAAAACTGGCCTAGAATAGCTAAAACTTTATCAATAACTCTGAGGATATTCCCTAGCTTGACTTTGGCACACTTATTGTTTACTTTTTCTGGTAATGGAGTTCTCATATAGGAGAAGACAGGCTGGTGAAGTTTCTGTACTGTACTTTGATGATATTTCTAGGACCAAATAATACACTCTCAAAGGATGCACTTCTTTCAACTCTTATAACCCTTCTGGGGCACTGCCCTATGGACCACAGGATTGCAATTTAAGGAAATAAAACTACATTGATTTTTACAAGCATTGATTTGATCTGAGAGATTCCTTGAAATTCTAGATATAATTTTGCACACATCTGTTCCAGGAATGATAGTTTCTTGGGAGCAATGTTGGCAAAACAGACGTGGAGAAAATAAAATATAGGGCATCTGTGACAATCCTGGATTTATCTGAACAGGAGTAGCATAATTCCTTTTAATTTGATTTTGGGAATAAATAAACATATTTTAAAATCTTCTTGCTACCAACCCAAAATGATAATAATCTTTATGCTAAAAAGATTATTCTTATGCATAAAAATCTTTATGCGTTTTGTCAGCTCTTCTTGTAGCGTAGCATCTTAAAAGTAATACCAGGGTTATTGTAGCTCTTGTCTCTTTTACTCAGGGATTTACAAATTAATACTTGTTCTTTTTTTTTTTAAATGAAACTGTGTAACCAACACAAAGCATGGATATAAATGGACTCTACCTAGAGGGATGGAACGGAACTTTGTGCTTACTAAGTGATTGTTTATTTTTTCACAATTCTTACCAGTGTTTTTTTAAGGCTTATATCTATACACACACACACACACACACACACACACACACACACACACTTGATCTTTTTCTTTCATTTCCCTGCATCCTTCTATCAGCTCTTTCCTCTTCAGTGACTATTATCTTCTTTTGTTTCAGTCTTTTTCTCCAAATTCTCTTAACGTTCAGTATCCGCCTTCCTCACAAGGAAGTGACCCCTTAACTTTTTACTTGCCTTAAAAGAGCACAAGTAAGATGCCATTTCATAGCTGTTTTTCTTGGGCAAAAGTTATTTGAGGATAATCTAATAGAAGAGAAATTTTCTCAGAGACAGCAGTAATGAAAAAGTATATATTGCTTCAATAGCCAAGTAATCTCATATCTCAAGATGTGTTTAATTTTCATCCACTTTTCAGTCACTAAAACGTCTGATATTCTCTATCATAAATAAGATGCCTATTTACTAACTATTTCATAGCATAAAAATGGTCACCTTCAATTTACACTGTAGTTGCTTCATTTCCAAATCTACAGTCTTGACAGGAGTAGCTGGTGCCATTCCAGTATGACCAGATGCTAGAAGAGACAGGCCTTCTCTCCCTTTGGTTGCCTGGATCAGGTGGTCCAATTTTCCTTGCAAACTTGATTTTTCTCGTTGCAATTCAGTTAGGCTGGATGTCAGGGTCTGCTTTCCAGATACAAAAATAATAGGAATAGTTTTTATTCTGTATGTAATTAGGAACAACGTTCTATATTGTTATAGTTTAGCTTTATAAAATACAATATTCATCATAAATTGTCCAAATTGCAATAATGTGGGCTGCATTTATGGCTTACAAAGTACAAATAAACTTAAAGCTAAAAAGAGATCGGAGACTGGTTGGTGGTAGTTATCTTGCAACGTGTAATAGAAAAGGGGTGTCATAACCAATGGCAACAATACTGCATTATCCTACCCCTATTAATACTATTAGTGCTATATTGTAGAAAAATGCAGACATATGCAGTGTAACCACTTTGTGGTTACATTGGATTGGCTATAATGGCTCTCAGAATAAATTTATACACATATTCTACTGAAAAATTTCAGAGTATGTCATGTTTTGTCTTGTGTCAGTTTTATAGGACTTGTAAAGGTTAAAGCAAAGCATATGCACTGCACAATGTCTGTTTGGCTGGTCTTTATGCTATTGTTTCTTCCCTTCCTCATGTACATACCACACAGCCAGGGAACCACAAATTCCATAACCTTGACCCTGAAAGTGATGCACTTTACATGTAAAAGCCAAGCTGGAGCAGGACAAGATAACAGATGTTAGTTGTTTATTCCATTGGGTAGGACTTACCACCTTACTGCAGCCAAAATGCTTCTCATTTAGTAACATAAATGTTAATTCCAATTAGCAGATGAGGCTTGTTAAAGATTTAGTTCAAATGAATAGCATGCACACAAAATCAGGCTTATTGAATTTGATTGACAATAGACCAGAATAGTTTATTTCACAGAAACAGCATATCAGAATATATCAGAAAATGAAATATGTAATATTTGCTTTAATTTTGGAATAGTTACAACAATATGTTGCTAGTTTGCACTCAGTAGAAAGCCACAAAGATTTTAATGATACACCGGTCAAATAGTCCAAGAACCCGACAATAACAATTTAAAGATGCTTATAATGTGTAATTTGACATAATTACTATTAGACTATTAGACAAAATGATAGGGTATTCAGAGGAATTTTAAAAAATCGTTCTGAAAAATCCCAATTAGATATTGCAAAAGCACAGAAGCAGAGAACTCAGTATAATTAATAGTGAAATGAGATTAAAATCTCCTGAAAGGTAATATTTGTCCAGGGTTTTGCTCCCTTTTTTTAGATTTGTTTGATTTTTAGTAGTTTTTATCAATTATGGGTAGTTCTTGACTTATGACCAATCATTTAGTAACAAAAGCTAGTTATGACCAAGTTTTGAAATTCTAAGATCGGGGCCCCCTCCGCAATCATGTGATCACATTTTGGGCACTTAGCACCTGGCCCATATTTATGGACATTTGCCATATGGTCATGTGACTATAATTTATGATGATTTTACTGGAAACGTGTTTATTTCTGGTCTAGCAAAAAATGACCCATAGTGAACATTGGGTTTGCTTAACAACCAATGGAAAAAGGTCATAAAATCAGTTGTGGTTATAAGCACTGTCATGATTTACAACCACAATTGCCAGGTTCAATTATGATATTAACTCAACTACCTGCACTTCGTCATTCTTGTGATTTAAAAAATTACACACTGATTTTATTGGACTAGTTTATTTTGGACTAGAGTACCAAGTCAGGTGGTACTCATGTATTCAACCTCTTAGCAAAGACATTCTGAATTCAAACAGAATAACTTGTACTAAAGTAAGTGTTTGTATTAAAAGCTGAACAACTAATATGTTTCATTCAAAGTGGAAAATGTTTTAGAGTGGAACTATTTGCATAATATATGGTCAGTCCAAAGTATAGACTATATACTTATTTCTATCCATTAATACTTTATGTAGCATCATATATATTGATCTGCATGAGAACAGACTTATTTGGTGGCCACTTTAAACTATTTATAGGGAAAAAATTATAAACAATATTCTATGTAACTTTAACATTTAAAATAAAATTATATTTAGATAATACATGAAATTTAAGAATCCGTTTGATGTCACGATTAAGGCTTTAGGCTATAAACAAGAAGACATGAGTTTTACTTCCATCTTGGCCATGAAATCAGCTGGTTGACTCTGGGCCATTCATCCTAGGAAGGAGGCAGTTTTCTCAGCCCTAGGTAGGAAGCGGTGGCAAACCACTTCTGAAAAACCTTGCCAAGAAAACTGCAGGGACTTGTCCAGGCAGTCTTTCAGAATCTGACATATTGAATGAAAGAAAAACATGAAATTTAACCTTACTAGTCGCTCTGTTAGTCACCAAAATTCCAGTGAATTTTGGTGTCATATGAGTCATATGGACTCATATGATTTCATATAATTCATATTGCTTCATATGGATCCATTCATAATTCATACAGGTGCATGCACATTCAGTACATACATCTTCAGTGGTCAATTGAAACCAATGGAAACGTAACAAATTTATGATTTTCTTAAATTGTTAGGTAAACATACCTACTAGCTATAAAGACCTGAAAGAAAATTTTGCAACTTTTCATAGGATTCTTTTAAAAGCCAAATGTACACTTTGATTAAACATTTTTAGTGAAGTTTGGAATAAAATTATTTGGACAGCAGCATAATCTACTTAAAGGTATATATTAGAACTAACATTATCTTAATGGAAATAACTTTTGATAAAATAATTTATTTGGACTATACCAGAAAGTGAGTCTATTAAAAACAATGGCATTTGGTAGTAATATGCATTGCTGTATTTTGGTTTTAAACACATTCTTATTCCAAAAATTTTTTTCCTCTATTTAAATTCTAATACCTTAATTACGGTTCCTCTACTGCTTCTGGACATACAAAGAACACACACAGGTAATTAAAATCCTCTGAGAATCAGTATCAAAATATATCTACAGAAAAGGAATTGGCCTTTTCTACACCTACAGCTGCTGTTCTAGCCTGCTGCCAGTCATCTAGAGAGGTTTTCGAATAATGCATGCTGTTTACACTAAATTCAGTCAGCTTGCCCATGCATCTGCTGGCTTTTCTATTATCTACTGAATTCATCAAGAAATGTATGTTGACTAAACAGATCTCCTACTATGTTTCCACAATATTGTTGAATTACAATATCTGTCACAGCCTGTTAACTCTTTTTCCAAAGATATGACTGTGAAACATATATTCTATTATTTTGAGTATACTTTTTTTTTAAAAAAAAATGAACATATTAGGATTTAATTAGAATGAAATGTATTTGATATATGGAGTTTATTGCAATAAAATTGATGTATTATATATCTGAGTAAACCAAATATCTAGGCTTGTGGAGTTGAAAGAGATCGGTCTCTATTTCTATCACCTGTTTTGTAGAAAAAAGTCCAAAATTATGGTTGAACTTAGATATTGAACTTTGCCCTATATTCTATTATAGAGATAAGGAAATGGATTAATGACTGACTGAATCCCATAATTTGAGAGATTTTTTGGTAAATGAGGCTAATATTTGTTCTCATTGTACTTTCAGAGAGGTGACATGTCTGGTTCATGTAAGACCATTAAATAATTTTGTTGGCTAAAATCTATAATTGTAAAACAATACATTATTTGTAACACAATTATAACAATTATAATAATGATTATGGTTTGTTGCACAGTCAGCCAGTTTAGATTAGATTTTTATCCACCTATTGAATTTCTTTTAAGGATCTGGGATAGGCGTATGTTGTTTTTTGTTGGTGTTAAAGATATTGTCACAGGATGTAAGCTACTTCTAGTAAAGCAATTTTGCAATTGACTGAAGGTGATTTTGTTAATGTGCATTATTTTTCATTGCACAGTCATCCAGATGTTCAGATGGTATATGCCATTTTTATCCACCAATCGAGTCTTTCCCAAGGACCAGGGATAGGCAGATGTTGATGTTTGATGGTGTTAGTGGTATCATCATAGGATGTTAAGCTGTTCCGAATAAAGCTGCCCTTTCCAATTGACTGATGGTAAATTTGCCAATGGTGTTCAAGTGGTGCTCCAGTTGTTTTGGGATTGAACCCAAGGTGCCTGTTATTATTGATATTAACTTTGCTTTCTTTTGCAAGATTCATTCTATTTCTATTTGCAGGTCTTGGTATTTTGTTATCTTCTCCAGTTCTTCCTCTTCTATTCTGCTGCCTCCAGGTACTACCATGTTCACTACCCAGACTTGTTTATCTTTTTTTTATTGACAATTGGGGTATTATGTGACAGGTGCATATCAGTTTGAATTCTAAAGTTCCAGAGCACTTTAGCTTCTTCATTATTTATGATTTTCTCTATTTTATGGTCCCGTTGTTCTTGCAAAGCTTCAAATATACCATTGTTGTTACTTTTCCATGCCATTGTTTGTAGTCAGATTGTGCAATCCTCTTGTAGCACCTAACCAGGTGGTTCATTGTTTTAGCTTCTTTGAAGAAGCAGCACTTGCTTCTGTTGCTGTCTTCTCAATTCTAGCTTTGTATGAGTTTGTTCTTAAGGTCTTGTGCAGCCAGAATTAGCCCCTCTTTCTCTTTTTCAATTTTCCAGCTCTTAGCCATTACCAGATCTTGTTATTATCTGTTTTCCCTGCTATTTTTAAAATGTACTTGTCATGCAATACTTTGTCTTCCCATGTCTCTTTTCTGTTTTCCATTTAGTCTTTCTGGTAGACCAGTTTGTTCTCTCCAATACGCAGTAAGCCTTCCTGGTATACAAGTTTCAGTGCAACTTCTTCACTGTCCTTCAGATATTCTTCCATGCCCTTTCTTCTTTTTCAACCAGTGATGGCTAACCCTTTTGCCATCGCATGCCAGGAGAGGGGGGGGGGGCGGGGGAAGGTCGCGCGCGCACGTGCCCACATCGATAATTCTATGTGCCCTGCCCTGCGCATGTGCGCGCAACCTTCCCTCTCTCCCCCCCTGCTCCTGGCATGCGATGGCCTGGTAGGCCCGTTTTTCTTTCTTACCTGGTTCCAGATCCTCTCTATTGATCTGGGAAGGGCAAAAACAGCTTTTCCCACTCCCTCAGAGGCCCTCCAAAGGCCTGAAACGGCCCATTAAACAGGAAGTGACATTTTTTGCTGTTCCCAATCTCTCTAGGAGTCTCTGGAGGCTGGGGACAGCAAAAAACGTCACTTCCTGTCCCACTGGGAGTGGGGAAATGGGCCATTTCAGGCCTTTGGAGGACCTCCGAGGGAGTGGGAAAGGCTGTTTTCGCCCTCTGCAGATAAATAGACAGGATCTGGAACCAGGTAAGAAAGAAAAATGGGCCTTCCCACCCCCGCCACCCCAGGCCCTTCAGAGGCAGGAAACAGCCTGTTTCCCTACTTCTGGTGGGCCCAGAAGTCCTGAAAATCAGTTGGCCGGCACGCGCATGCGCACCAGAGCTCAGCTGGCGTGCCCACTGATATGGCTATGCATGCCACCTGTGGCACGTGTGCCATAGGTTCGCTATCACGGTCTTCAACCATCTGATGTACTTGCAACAGTTCACCCCCACCTATTTTCCCTGCTAAGTGAAATCTGTCAAAATCACTGAAAGGATGAAGGGCATGATTCATTGTCAGTATTTTTCTGGTTATCCTATCCAGGGCTTTTAGTTCTGCTTGAGTCCAGCTATTCCAGCTGTATAATCTAATGGCTGGAATTGTCCAGGTGTTAATTACTTTTATGGTATTTCCTCTAGTGAGATTGTATGTTAAGACCTTCTTCGCTCTCTTGATGTATTCACTTCTAACCTTCTTGACTTCAGTGTGCTTGATGCTGTCACCTTGAAGGATGCCCAGGTATTTGTAATGATCATCTTCATCCAGACTTTTGATGTTATTTCCACAAGGCAAGTTGATCCCTTCATTTTTCACTATTGTCCCGTTTGATGGTGAGCATGGCACATTTGTTCAGTCCAACTTCATTCCAATATACTGCTGTATATATGGATAGTGTTGAGCAGTGATTCTATTTCAGATATTTTTCCATACAGATCATCCATGTAAAGGAGGTGGGTAGCCTGGCAGTTGTTTTCTATGTTTCATAGCCATGGCCTGAGTTATTCAATATTGTTGATTGAGGAATCAGTGCCATGACAAACAGTAGTGCTGAGAGCGAGTCTCCTTGAAATTTTGATATTAACTTCTTCCAATCTACCACCATTGACCAGCAACTGTGTCTTCCATCATGACATTGATCTTTGCACAAATATCATCATCATCATCATCTACAATTTAGAATTTGTTTAAGGGCAGAGCACATATTTATAAACTATCTTTGGATATTTGCTGGAAGACAATACAGTATATCACAAAATGTCAGGCAAGACAAAGCAATATAGCACACTTTTTAACAACTAGTTTAGATAGTTATTAGACTTCATCAGCCTTTGGCCAGATTAATCTTTTATTCCAGAAGCACTCTTCTAAGACTCCTTGAATTCTGTCAAAGTAGTAGCTGAATGACAAAATAATATTGCACATGAATAATAAGCAGAAAAGTTAAATTAACATTTCATATTTCATACGCCATACCTGGATGTCAAGGGAAGAAATACTTTATTTTCAAGTGCCTGACATTCAGCTGTTTCTTTAAGCAATCCAATGTTGACATCTCATTGAATTGAATCTTTCTAATTACTGCTAATTGCCTATCATAACTTGGTTCTCCTTGAAATTCAGTTATCTAGTATAAATGAACATAACTTCAAGATATACTGCACCGACAGCTATGACAATTGAGGTTTGTTATATTATTATTGAAGTCATTCTAAATATGGTATGGAATTAACCAAACAGTTTTTAAGAATATTTAAAGCACCAAAAATCCCAATCTCTAATGAAGTATTTGGTCTTGTAGTTAAAGCACCAGGCTAGAAGGGGCGTTGGTCCTACCTGAGACGCACCTTCTCGTTGGGTGGAGACAGCAGCCAGGATGGGTTGTGCCCGTCTGCTAAGCTGATAGACTGAGCCCGTCCAAGTTGTTAAGTCCCGCCCTTGTTACTGGGAAGACCCAGCTTTTGGCGAAGACTAGAAGACAGGCTCGGCGTGTGGGACACCAATAAGTGAGAAAGAAAAGGACCAGAGATAGAGACCAGACTGGTAAAGACAAACAAAAAAAGGGGGGGTCTGGCTGCTGTCTCCACCCAACGAGAAGGTGCGTCTCAGGTAGGACCAACGCCCCTTCTCCATTGTGGGTGGAGACAGCAGCCAGGATGGGACATACCAAAGTTCATTGTCCCTACAATTGGGAGGGACCAGGCTGGTCCGAAACATCCTCCCCTTGAAGAACCTGCTGCAGCACGCGGCGACCAAAGGCGGCATCTGCCGACGCGAATTTGTCCAGTTTATAGTGTTGGATAAACGGAGAAGGCGAAGTCCATGTAGCCGCCCTGCAAATTTCGAGTAAAGAGGCTTGAGTGGCCCAGGCCGCCGAAGTCGCAGCGCTGCGGGTAGAGTGAGCCGTCAGACGGGGAGGCCTTGGAAGGGAGCGTAACTCGTAGGCCTTAGCGATCGTTTGCCGGATCCATCGTCCAATCGTCGATGATGACACCTTACTACCCAAGGAAACCGGCAGGAAGGAAACAAAGAGAGATTCTGTTTTACGGAGGCCCGCCGTTCGCTTGATGTAGATACGCAGTGCCCGTCGGACATCTAGGGTATGCCACCGCTGCTCGAGCCTATGAGCTGGACGAGGACAAAAATTGGGCAGGACCAGTTCCTGCATGCGGTGGAAAGTGGTATTGACCTTAGGCAGAAACGTAGGGTCCAGACGAAGTACCACACGGTCCGTGTGGAATACGCAAAGGTCAGTGCGGATGGAGAGGGCGGCCATCTCTGATATGCGGCGAGCCGAGGTAATCGCTACCAGAAAGGCAACTTTGCACGTTAGAAGCCGAAGGCTGGTTGTCCGCAGAGGCTCGTATGGGGCAGCTGTGAGAGAATTAAGGACAATGGAGAGGTCCCAAGTTGGATATCTATGCAGAACTGGAGGACGCAAATTGGTAGCGCCCCGCAAAAAACGGTGAATTAAAGGGTGTTGGGCCAGAGAGGACAACGAACCAAATGTCAGAATCGAGGAGATAGCCGCTACCTGCCTTCGCAACGTGTTGGGAGAAAGTCCGTTAGAAAAACCCTCTCGTAGAAAGACCAGTACATTGACAATCGAGGCCTGGAGGGGAGGAACCCCATTCCTCTCACACCACGAACAAAAGGCCCTCCAGGTGGCCGAGTAAATGCGCTCCGTAGAAGGTCTCCGGGAAGCTTGAATGATGTTTATCACGTCTACTGGGATATTGGCCTCACCTAGGGCGCACCGCTCAACCGCCAGGCGGTCAGACGCAGCCACTGCAAGTCGGGGTGCCGTATAGCCCCTTGAGTCAGTGCATCCGCTGGCTGAGGTAGCTGCCAGGGAGGGGCTATTGACAATGACACTAGGTCCGCAAACCAAGGTCTGCGAGGCCAATGCGGAGCCACCAGAATGATCTCCGCCCGTTCCAATAACAACTTGCGAATCACCCGGGATAGGAGCGGGACTGGAGGGAACGCGTATAGGAGTCCCGGGGGCCAAGGGGAACGGAGGGCGTCGATCGCCTCCGCCTGAGGCGACGGGTACCGCGAGATGAAGCGCGGGAGCTGAGTATTGTCCGATGTGGCAAAGAGGTCTACCACAGGAGCGCCGAAGTGAGAGGCGACTTGACGAAAAATGTGCGGGTGAAGACGCCATTCCGCATGATCCAGGCGCCGGCGGCTGAGCCAGTCTGCTTGTATATTGGCAACGCCGGAAATGTGCTCTGCCCGTAGGGAGGCAAGGTGAATTTCCGACCAGAGTCCCAACCTCAGAGCCTCCGACATCAGAGAGAGCGACCGCGTGCCCCCCTGGCGGTTGATATGGGCTTTCGCCGTGATGTTGTCCGTGAGGACCAGGACGTGAGATCTTGAGATGAGGCGATGAAAGGCTCGAAGCGCTAGGTAGACCGCCCGAAGTTCCAGCCAGTTGATGGAGTGCCGGGCATCCGTGCTGTTCCAGGTGCCTTGCGCAACTTGGCCCAGACAATGGGCCCCCCAGCCCTGAAGGCTGGCGTCCGTTGTTACCACTACCCTCTGTGGATCAAAGAAAAGAGAACCTCTAGATAATGCTGGAGACTGCCACCACCCAAGAGACCTGAGTACCTTACTGGGAATGGGAACCGAAATGGAAGAGGTGCCTCTGCCCGCCTTCTGTAACGGCAAAAGGAACCACTGCAGCTCCCTCGAGTGCATTTGGGCCCAGGGAACTATTGAGATGGCGGAAATCATCTTGCCCAATAGCTGGGACAAGACGAGGGGAGACACTGCTCTGGCCCGGACAACCTTACGGATAAGGACCCGCAAACTGTCCTGGCGGTCCTGTGAAAGATAGACCCTCCCCTCCACCGAATCGATTATAGTCCCCAGATGGAGTAAACGAGTGGACGGGACAAAATGGCTCTTCTCTAAGTTAATAGAAAAGCCATGGGCCGCCAAGGTCTGGAGAACCAGTTGCAGGTCAGACGAAGCCTGCTGCTGGGTGGGCGATAGAATTAAAATATCGTCCAAATAGCAGTGAAGACGGATTGATTTTGCCCTAAGGGATGCTGCTAAGGCAGCCAGCACCTTCGTAAAGGTACGAGGGGCAGAGGAAAGGCCAAAGGGCAAGGCCCGATACTGGAAATGGCGTCCCCCGTAGCAGAACCGCAGGAACCTGCGATGGGATGGTAAGATGGGGATATGGAGGTAGGCCTCGGTGAGGTCTATGGAAGAGAGGAGATCGCCCCTCCGAACACCGTCGAGGATGGACTTCAAGGACTGCATCTTAAACTTCCGATAAGCGATGAACCGGTTCAAGCGCTTGAGGTCCAGAATGGGTCTCCACCCCCCCGATGACTTTGGCACTAGAAAAACTCGGGAATAGAATCCCGTACCCTGTTCAACCTCAGGAACCGGTTGGATAGCCCTGATTGAAAGGAGATGCTGAACCGCCAAGTCCATAAGGGATCGTTTCTCGATGTTGTTGGAAAGCGGACAGCGCACAAAGGACCTCGGAGGAGGGGAGAGAAACTCAATGGCCAAGCCAGATCGAACGGTGGCCAAGACCCATTTATCGGAAGTGGAACCCTCCCAAACAGGGGCAAAGAGGGCCAATCTGCCCCCTATTGGAGGATCCGGAATGCTGTTAACGACGGCGTCTGGAGAAACGACCTCCTCCCCCTCGAAAGGGCCGCTTCGAAACAAAATTCCTACCTCTGGACGCCCTGTCCTGAAAGCCCCGCTGTCTAGATTGATAATTCCCTTGAGGCCTCGAGGAAGAAGAGGGATGATTAGCACCCTCATACGAACGAGGAAAGGGCCGAGACGGATATGGATGGAATCTCGGTTCCCCCCTACGGAAAACAGGTGGGAGAATCTTTCGTTTGTCCTTGGTCTCGGTCAAAAAAGCCTCAAGGGGATCCCCAAACAGTTTGGAACCGGCAAAAGGGACCGAAGCCAGACGCCATTTATGCCTGGCGTCGGCCTGCCAATGGCGGAGCCAGACCAAGCGGCGGGCCGTAATGGAAGAAGCAAGGGACTTGGCCGCAAAGCGAGCTGCAGTGAGGGTGGCATCCGCTGAGAACTGTGTTGCGGCGATAATCTTGTTCAGTTCCTGTCGTACACGGACATCTTCCGTAGACAAAGATTCATGCAGATGACGGAGCCATAGGAGAGTTGTACGATTAAAGAAAGATGCTGTAGAAGCCGCTCGAATGGCCCACGCCGCGCCCTGATGGGCCCGCTGCAACACCTGCTCCGCCCGGCGCTCCTCCGGGCGCAGTCCTTCATCTGGATCACCCGGGACCGCAGTGTGAGGTAAGAGAGCGGCCACCGGAGCGTCCACGGATGGGACCTGAAGAAGGGAGGTAAGATCCGGAGCAACGTTGAAGTTGCGTCGGTCCGACGCTGTAGGAGCCGGTGTCGAACTAGGCGAGGACCACTGCTTCCGAATCACATCGAGGAACAATGGAGGGGTAGGAATGGAGTCTACCGGCCTGGGTGGTTCTGCAAAAAGAGGGTTGAGAGCCCCTTTAGCCGTACCTGATGTATCTGGCAACGGGGAGGGAGAGCTGAGCTGTGCCGTAATAATAGCCTTGTGCAGTAGAGATTTGAACAAGGACTGGGGAAACAAGCCCGTAAAAGCCGGTTGATCGGGGGGAAGATCCTCGTCCTCCGAGAGCTCCAACTCCTGAGATTCCTCATCAGCCAGCAATGAAACCGGAGAATCCGGGGCGGCTATGGAAAGGACATCGTCCTGATCGACATCCATCCGAGACAGCGTCGCGTCAGATTGAACTGAAGCGGCCCCGCTAGTTGGTCGCAATTGAGTCGCCAATGACTGTTGCACCGTAGTTGTTATGAGTTGCTGGATTCGCTCAGGAGACCAGAAATTAACGGGTAGCGCTGCCCCCGCCTCAGGGGCGGGTGCTGAGGAGTTTGCAGATGCTGAGTTAGCCACATCCGATGAAGGAGTCGGCGGAGGAGGCACCAATGGAGCCTCCAAGGCAGAGGTCGTGGAAGCGCCCCAGAGATCGGCAGTCTGAATAACAGCAGGGCAGTCCTGAAGAGACAGTTGGTCAGCCTGCGCCCCAGAATCCTGGGCTGTAGTCGCGTGAAGCGAGGTCGTAGAAGACCCCTTGGCTGATGGATGCTGCCTACTAGCCTTATCGCAGAGCTTTTGAAGAACTTTATCCCTGCGGGCTTCTGCGCGAGATGGTAGTGAATGAGAAGAAGGCTTATGACGGGGCCTTGATGGATCAGCCTCCACTTGTTTAGAGGAGACATGCACGCTGTCCCGCCTGGGAGGGGAAGCCCTTTCATGCTGAGGGCTGTCTGAGCGCCCTGCCCTGCGCCCATGCTTTGACTTGTGCGAAGCTTTGGGCATGATTCAAATAAGGGAAGCTGATAGCTGTGACAATGAGAAAATACACCCCTATGGAAGGGAGAGTCGCAAAACAATGAACTGTCGTTAAGAAGCACAGGTCGAAATCAGGAGGCCCCTAACCTAGCAGCTGGAACAGGGAGCGTAAAAACTCCACTTAGACTTACTGACTTGATTAGACAGTAGCTATAATGACAGTTCAGAGCTGGGGGGGGGGGGCGCGAAGCTCCACTATTAGAAATGTCACAGATTGCCTCCCAGTTAGAAATTGGGGGGGGGCGCGAAGCTCCACCTTCCAGTAAGGCCACACAGAGGCAAATGACCGGGCCAATAAAGGGGGAGCGCGAAAAAACTCCGCTAAAAAGTTGCCAGAGAGGCTCACCAAAGGAGCGCAAAACTGTTCAAATTAAACCGTTCTCCCCCCGGAGGCACTGACGCAGATAGCGATGGGGGGGGGCGCGCGAAGCCCCACCAAATCCTTCTCTACTCCCCTTTGGCGCTAAACCGCTGATATGATGACAGGGGAAAACGGCAAGCCGACGATATTCAAAGAGGCCTCTTCGCGCCAAAATTCCAAACGTCAGTGCTCAAATAGCTCCGCGGTCTGCAATCCGCATAAAAAAACAGAGGCTCCGCTCTGCAGGCTCCTGCTGAGGGGCGAGGCTCCGCTAGCCAATTCTATGTGAAAGCCGCAAATAGTAAAAGTAAATCGACTCGTGAGAGGAGAAGTTAGCAACGGCCGGCAGCAATACAAATGGCGATCGGGAGGTAAAGGGTGGGAGCGCGAAAACTCCGCAGAAGCCGATTTAGGCGTTGGTGAATCTAACGGCTAAATTAACACAAACGGGGGCGTAATGCTCCACAAATACCAAGAAAAAAACCCTCTCACTGCTGAAAAAGGAATGAAGGAAGAAAGTTCCACCCCAGATAACTAGCAAAGCCAGTCACTGGGGTAGAGGAACTCACCACCTATGGAAATAAGGGGAATCCAAATCAGTCCAGGTAACAGTCCAAGTCGAAAAACCAGTAAATCCACACTAAATACTTATCGATAGTAATAGATACCAAGAAAGAGAGAAATTTTAGCAAGAGGAACAGTCCCACACGCCTGTCTAGGCTGACAGACTGAGCCAAAAGCTGGGTCTTCCCAGTAACAAGGGCGGGACTTAACAACTTGGACGGGCTCAGTCTATCAGCTTAGCAGACGGGCACAACCCATCCTGGCTGCTGTCTCCACCCACAATGGAGAAAGTAGTAGTTTGTGAGTTCTAATCCTGCCTTAACCATAAAAGCCAGCAAGATGACCTTGGACCAGTCACTCTCTCTCAGCCCAACTCACCGCACAAGATCGTTGTTGTGGGGAAAGCAGGAGGGGGAAGAAATATTAGGTAAGTTTGACAATTTGAATGATTTATAAAAATAATAAAGATAGAATTAACAAAATATTTAAAAAGTGTTTATATCCCAAAAGAGAAATATAGATTGGCACTATCAGTTCATAAATATTGCTTTATAATATACAATTGCTTTTGTATATATTTTTCATTCTATTCGATGTAGTTTTCATTTCAAAAGATCATATTAATACCTACACATATTAATGCCCAGTTGGTAAATTAAATTTATTACACCTATCTCTCCAATATGTTGACTTTACAGAACATGAAATTATAGCATGTACAGTTATTATAGTATTTTAAAATATGTTCTATACCAGAGAATTAACTCCTATCATCCAAGGCCAACTGGTGCCCCAAGCACAGCTCAACAATGATGCCCCTTGGCCCTTCCACTGTTTAACTAACAAGATATTAAGACTTAATAAATGGTGGAAACTAAAATTGAGTGTGGAAGGGAAAAAGTAAAGGGCTTAATAGCTAGGAGGGGAAAACTTTATGGTGCCCCTTTCCCTTGATGCCCTAAGAACATGCTTATTTTGGTTAATGTAAATCCAGGACTCTCAGTTTAGAGATATGATGAAGAGAGGTATATAACCTTAGGGCTTTTCAATCTCTAGAAAATATTTGATCTATGAAATTAATGAGACTTATAGCAAGAATACCTAAATAATGTGTGATTCAATAATTTGGGTAATTTAAAAATATTACATGAGAGAACAAAAGACATTTTTATGTTGTACCTAACTTGAAAATGTTGCTGGTCCTTTTCTGTCATGACTCCTATGGCTATTAAATTCTTGCTACCTAGAAACAAACCAGCAGTGCTTACAAAGAATAAACTATAGATAGTCATACAACAGAAACCATTGCTACCACTGGCCTCTCAAATGAAACTACAATATATATTTAAAACAAGAATCCTAGAATCACCTCTGAAAAGCCATTTCTTACACGACTGAACTACTCAAGCAACAGTCTATTCAAAAATCTATTTTAAAAAAAGATTGTGCATGAACAAAATTAACACTTGGGGCTTATTTCTCACTAGCAAGAATGACATCTGCCTAGAGCATTGATCAGGCCTAAGGCATGGAAATTAACTTTTACACTAATTTCTTTATTCCCTTGTCAGAAGGCAAATTATGATTACTTAGTGGGCAGAAACAACACTGACAGAAGACTGATTCTATTATCAATGTCATATTTGAAAAATAAGACATCACTTGAATGAAGTGAGCACATGCTTTGCATATACAAGATTTCACCCTCAGTTTCTGGTATTTCAAGGCAGGACTGAAGCCTCATATCTGAAAAACCCAGAGCTATAAATTCAGAGCTATAAAGGAAGTTGAAAAACTGTTTAGTTAAAAATATAAAACGTGAAACAAAGCTGTGGTAAAGCACTTCTGTATTATTACCACAAAATTTATGTGGACATGACCACAAAGCCACCAGCTGTTGAGCCGAAGTCAAAGGAAATCTTACTTTTAGCCACTATTTACCATATCTTAGAATTACAAGTCTCATGAAAAACGTACATGATGCTCGGTCAGGGAATTTCACAATCCCTACAACTCATTACAAATTTAACACAAGCAATCCTAACTATTCACATGCTTCAGATATCAGGCGCACAAATATGTTACACTAATATTCAATGGGGGAGAAATGCTACCATCTGTTTTCCACTTAGAAAAATATAATGAAATTGAAATAAAGATGGTGTGGAAAACCTGCCTTTAGAAGGTTGTTTATTATTTAAGATAACTATTTCATACCAAATGAAGACAGTAACTCATTGCATACATAAAATGTAAGCAGATTTGTCAAAAATTTATTTTTAGCAATGTATTTTTTTCAAAGTAAGGAGAGAAAATTTTCTGTAATTCCTCCTATGCAATTAGAAATAGCAGAGCAGATATTAACTCTCCACAGAACAAAGGAATTTGTTTTAAACTGGGCCAAATTACTGATATTATTATAATATTATTACTAATACTTGGAAATATTGGTAATACAAAGTATATTTGACTCCCAGTTATGAATATATACCACTTGAATATACATTTATAAACATAAATATCTAAATCTGCTTCTGAAAAGCAAAACTGCTATGTTTAGATATACCATTGCTTCACTTATTTGCTATTAAATGTACTGTACATTACTTTTTCTTCTTTTAATCATTGTGTTATATATTATAGTTCATACACTTCTGTTTGATGTTCTCAGCTAACACTAAAACACTTATCTGAGACTATGCAGAATTGTGAGAAGGCCAGTAATCAAGAAACTAATAAAACATGGCACAACCCAATTCTTCAGATCTTTATGTTTTAGAGAAAAGGATATCTAAAATAATTTGAAAAGTCAATAGCTGGGAAAGATCTGAGAATCCAAGTGATCTGGTTTCTAAAAAAGCAGGGACTATGCAACTGAGGCAAAAAAAACCCAAAACAAACAAACCAACCTATTATTTGCAATGCTGGAAATTTGAAGAATTACACACACACATACATCTATTTAGCATATATGTTCATGATTTATGAGACTGCAGAGAATTTGCCTCTGATGTATTTATTTGCTTATGATCCAAGACCAAGCCACTGTTTTAAATAGACATTATTCAACTTAGTCTGAGTGACAGAAATTGCAGGTCTGGAGATTCTTCCTGAGCTTGATCCTATCATTTCTCTTGTTTAGATGAGTTATTCTGCTCAATAGGTGTGTTCTTCATTTTTTGATCACCAATGACTTATTACATTTGAGAAACGTAAATAACACACAGCTGCACAGGTTTTCTATGCAAAAGGATTAGTTAAAATGAGTAGCTTTTTATATACAATTATTGAACACAGCTAGTAACTGTCGCTGGCAACTCTCTCAATGAGACTATACTAGTTTTGGCTGTTAGAAATCTTTGGAGGAAAACTTGAGATTATTCTACATCATTTAAATTGTAGAGCAGAGCAGAGCAGAGCAGATGTGGATTAGAGTGGAGTGGAGTGGAGTGGAGTGGAATGGAATGGAATAGAATAGAATAGAATAGAATAGAATAGAATAGAATAGAATAGAATAGAATAGAATAGAATAGAATAGAATTCTTTATTGGCCAAGTGTGATCAGACACACAAGGAATTTGTTTCCGGTGCATAAGCTAACAGTGTACGTATAAACAGCAAGTAATAAGTCATAGGTCATGATCATCGTACTATCATTACAAACAACAATTGATAAAACATAAGAAACCAATAGGAGAAAATAGTAAGAAAAATGAGAAGATGAGAAATGAGACAGTGCTGTTTCAATAAAGGGGGCCATATTCTCCATATTCCACCCTTTTTAAATAATCGTAATGACAAATGCTGTATTAGAGAGTCAGGATATTTTAAAGTATTGGACTGGTCCATCAACCACAGAGCTCACTGGGTGACTCTGAGTCAGTCACTTTCCCTCAATCCAGGCTACTTGATAAGTTTCTTGTGGGGATATAATTAAGAGTCTGTTGTAAATCACTTGAGCTCTCAGAAAAAAGGCAGTAAATAAGAATAAGTAATCAATAAGAAAGGCAGTAGTATATTGTAGAAGACAAACATTTCAGATGTTTTGCTGATACAGGCACACAGAATCCAAATCAAGATAAAGATCAAGAAAAAGTTACAAGACCAAGGGAGAAATGTTTGAATACAGGTGTGTGGATCTATGGCTACCTTTGCTAGTTTTTACATAGTTGAAGTCACATAGGAAGCTCTTGTTTGGTTCAAAAACAATGCCTGGTTTTTTTCCCCTTATATACAATGATTGACTGGTGTTATTCAGATCACAGAATGAAGTTTAACAGAGTGAACATACTCTGATCCCATATGCACTCTATTCAAAATAGAGTGGTAAAATAATATGTTATTTCACAGAGTATTTCAAGTGACAATCATACTTCTCCGAATTATCTGAAGCTTAATATTAAAAAAAACATAACCATTGCCTTTGGCTGAGCTAGAGCAGGACACAGAAAGAAAGAAGATAGTCACGTTCAATCCCACATATACTCTTAGCTTGGATTCTGCTTTTCACACCGTTTATCTTACAAACATGATCCAAGTGACATTTCACAAATTCCTGGATAAATGTTGCTACACTCTGCCAGCAGAGAGACGGGGTATGTCATGCACAGATCAATAACAGCACTGTGTTTCATCAACCTCAAAATCAAAAAGGCTTCATCTGGCAAAAGCCACAGCAGCCCTCGAGGATCCAGCGTACAGGATGTGTACTGAGTACTCTACTTGGATTGTCTTCCACACAGGCTACCAATGTAAAGTAAAAAAAAACAAAAAACATCTGAAATGGCAGCTGTTAAAAAGAGTGCAAAGGACTTTCATATTATAACTACTAGAACAGTCAAAGAAAATCCCAAGCTAGCTGCCAATTAAAATATTAACAATATTTGCTATTTCTTAGGGGATGATGATGGTTATATGAATATAGTATCTCTAAATAGTTTTGTCCTACAAATAAAAAACGTCCTAACGGACATCAGCCCCATCCAGAACATATTAACAGCCCCATCTGAAACACTAATTCCTTGGTTATTGCTCCCCTACCTTTAACTAGCATTAATAAGGAGATCCTTAAATATGATTATATATAATGATAATATATGACAGTACGAAAACCTCCAAGTACTTCAATGTTTTTCTGACATTACAATATTTATTGGTTACTAACTTGGATGACTTTAATAAGGGAACAGGAATAAAATCTAAATGCTATATGCTATTTAAAAGATCTCATGAAAGCATGCCTGGAAAATTTGCTCCTTTAAGAGAACCATTTCTTTTTCCCCTTGAAATCTGAATCA
This sequence comes from Pituophis catenifer annectens, assembly GCF_029215685.1. Taxonomy (NCBI): domain Eukaryota; kingdom Metazoa; phylum Chordata; class Lepidosauria; order Squamata; family Colubridae; genus Pituophis; species Pituophis catenifer. The sequence goes on from NW_027256882.1 coordinate 218,621,480, forward strand.
CAAATTCTATATAATCAGAATTTCAAAGTGTGGTCTTAAGTTTTCCAAAATGCAAATTTTATTTGGACTTCATAAAACAGTAGGTTTTTATTAAACAAAAGCAAAAAACAACAATAGTTTTAACTTCTTGCTTCAAGAAGGAATTAATTAGTATTCTTATCTTTAAAACTGATAAAGAACTTAATTTTTTCTTAATATATGATTCTGAGAGGCTTGAATTTTCCACAGAAGGCTACAATTTATAATCTGGGATTCCTTTCTATATATTTTATTACCTCAAAATGTATATCAGAAGTCAAATAAGAGCCTTGGTAGTACAGTGGTCTAAAGCACCCTGTTATTAAGACCAGCTGACTGCAATTACTGCAGGTTCGAATCTCACCAGGCTCAAGGTTGACTCAGCCTTCCATCCTTTCTAAGGTAGGTAAATTGAGGACCCAGTTGTGGGGGCAATAAGCTGACTTTGTATAAATATACAAAAGGATGAAGGCTATTGCTTAGCACATTGTAAGCCACCCTGAGTCTCCGGAGAAGGGCGGCATATAAATCAAATTTAAAAAAATATATATAGTCCAAAGTTGAGAACAGAAAGAAGACAAGCATATTGTACAGTATTCTAGCTGGTGCAATAATATTTCATTTCAAAATGCTGTTAAAAACTGTTGACTAACTGTAAAAGCTCGTGTATTCTGTTTAGGGGTGCACAAACAGTTGGAGTTGTTTGTAAAAATATCTGCTTCAAATGTTGTAAGCACAGAGCAAATCATACTCAAATCAAGTTCTCTCCCAGAATTGGGACAAGATAAAATTCTTCAGTCTAGAGTGTTCCAATATGCTACAATTGGTTTGTTTTTTTAAAAAATTGAATTCCTACAGCTATGGAGAACTGGAGAGTGCATTAGTCAATAAAACAGCAGGCGTAGGTTTCATCCCTGCTGACATTGACCGGAGTTAGCAAAAAGGAAGAGGGGGTAGTTAAAAAAGTCAGTTATGCACTTGGTTGGAGACTGAGAATCATTTTGGACATACGAAAATGACTGATGCTTGTTTGGTAGCTCAGTTAAGTGTTGTTTTTAAATTCTTTGCCTCCAAATATCAAAAATATTTTCCCTATGGAAATTTTCTTAGGTAATGTTCCAAGTAGCGCAGTTGTGTCTTGAGTTCAGGACATAGCTGTGTGTATTTTCCCTGCTCCTCTTAATATTTCTGGAGATCTTCAAGCTGCTTGCTGATTACAGCTGACACAAGAATAATTCCTAAATCCTGAATCTCTGCAAATAGTCTCTAACTGAACCTAATTTAGTTCACATAACCCCAAGAAAATGGCAGGAAATGTTGTTAGTGTCAAAACACTAAAGAATCAAAAGTGCAAAGGAACACAGTGATACCGTAATTGTGTTACACCTATATATATGATCAAATAGTTTTTAAAAATGTGTAAATAGTTAAGTCACAATGGAAGTGCTAGAAACTTTAAACTTTTCTCCTGTGAAAAGTATACTTGGTATAGTAAATTAATGAAAGAAAAAATAGATAGTATTAAATGTTTTGGGGAATTACTATTTTATAGTAGCATAGGATTTTTTCCCCAAGTTACTATCAAATAATTTAAGGTTCTTTATATTGTAGTTGATAAGGTGCAGGGAATATTGCTTGCAAAGTATTCTCTAGATTAGAAAGCCCAGCTTGCACACAGTGACATGAGTATGTTTAAGTAATAACTAGGTTTTGGTGTACTCAGGGGACATTGACCAAAAAGTGTCCAAACAGACTGGGACGGTGGTTACTTTTACCTACCACTCAGTCTATACCAGAGGTCACCAACTGGTGGTCCATGGACCACTGGTGGTCCGTGAGAAAATTTTGGTGGTCCGCAGAAAAATTATTTGCATTTTTTATATTGCACTAAATCAAGGGTCCTCAAACTACAGCCCCTGGGACAGATACGTGCAATAAACGTTTGTGTTGATGCAGAAAGTATCTCCCTTCGGGGTCTTTTTGTGTGAGTTGGAGGTAGACAGAAATTCTGACTTGGGTTCTGCTTCAGCCTCCTGGTGCGGGGCTTTGGGCGAAAGCTGAAGGGAAACGCCGCTGGTGGCAAAGAGCCGGAGGGCCTTGTTCCAGTGAGACTGCATCATGGCATGGAACTGGCTGACCATCTCAGCCTGCTGAGCCTCCAAGCACCTGTACCTGGCCTTGCACTCCCGCAGGTCTTCCCTCTGCTTGGAAAGCCTATGCTCATAGTCCTCGGTGAGGTGCTTCTGCTGAGCCTCCTTCTCAGCCAGATCCAATTTGAACTGAGCTGTTTTGCCAACTCTTTCTTGTGGTGGCTGCTTAGCTCCAACAACTGCTTCCTGTTGGGGCCCTAAGGAGCCCGGGCAGGGAGGGGAGGAGTGGCTGGGAGGGGAGGGGTGAGTAGACATAAGTGACATTGAGTTGGCCACGCCCACCCAGTCACATGACCATCTAGCCTTGCCCACCCAGCTGGTCATTAGGCAGATCATATTAGTGGTCCGCGGGATTTAAAATTATGAATTTAGTGGTCCCTGAGGTCCGAAAGGTTGATGACCGCTGGTCTATACCATCTCTATTTATTAAAAGCATATTGTGCAAATATGCTCAGTTGACCAAAGCAATGGCCAACAAGCTCATATAGTGACAATCATATCGTATGAAAGATTGTAACTTAGACTACAGGAAAACTAAAAGATAAAGAGCTGAAATTAATGAAATAGAGTTTATTTATTTATAAAATTTATTGGCTGCCCATCTTACTATAGGCTAACCCTGGGCGGCCTACAGTTACATCTAACTTAAAACATGGAATGTTAAAATCAAACTTTAAAACCAACTAGAACTAGAAAACTAAACCAACTAGAACTAGAACTAGAACCTTAAAACCAACTAGAACTAAAACAGAACAGAATATTTTATTTAGCCAAGTGTGATTAGACACCCAAGGAATTTGTTGCCCATGCAGAAGTACATGCAAAACAACACAGTAATAATAATCAGAATAATGATAACAATAAGAGAAGGTAGCAGAAAATAGATTGTCTGTGAAATTAAGCTTCCCTCCTAGAATAGAATATTTGGAAAGTCATGGAAAAAAATCTTTGGGCAGAAGTAACACGTTTTTCTATCTTAGCTGGTCTATGGTTATAGCAAAAGCAGGTTTAGTTTATCCTCATTCAAATTTAGGATTGGGAACTCATTTAAATAGTAGACTGTGGATTTAAGAAATGATGCTTCATATGTAAGGTAAAAGAGTTTTTATCATTCAAAACTAATTCCTGGTGATTTCAGGAGCATATCCCTATAGCTGTTTTGTCAACAACATGGAAATATTTGCTGCGGGATTCTTCTAGAATCATTTGCGAGCTTTCCAGTCTAGGCTACTGCTGTGGTATTTCTTGGTGGTCTGTCATCTAGTATTATCAAGGTCTGATTTTGCTGAGATTAGTCAGATAGACTGCCTACTCTATTATAATTCCATAATCTACAACCTACATTTTAGGGAATGTAAAGAATTGAAAATGAACAAGAGCAGTAAAACTAAGTTGATTTTGAAGAATAGTGAAAAAATAAATGTAATGGCATTTTTATTTTTTGAGGGTGCCTTTAAAAAAAAAAACCTGAACACATGTATCTTTTTTTAAAGTTATGCCAAATGGAAGCAGCAGCTAACTGTAAAATGTTCAGAAGTCTTTCGGTGTAAAATGAAGAAAGCATCAGGTAGCCAAGATTTCCTTTTACAAATTACTAACAATGCTGGAAATGTTCAAGAAGTGCCTGCAGTGGATTTTAAAGTACTATTGCAGGAATTCTTTAGGTTGAAGTATGGCAATATCAAACAGAGACTTTAAAAAGAAAGAGAACAGTTACACATCTGGAAGAATGCTCCTGAAGAACTGCTTTCAACTTTTGTGTAGTGCTACCCAAAGGAGCTGCAAACAGTTACCTAGTGGGTTGAAAGTCTGTTCCTTTTTTAAAATCCTGGCCTCTTCAGATGAAGATGGTTCGCTCTGCTACTAAGTCCTTTTCTGATGTCAAAGGCAACCCATAAAACAATACAATTACTCCTATGGTGCCACTTCTAGAGCACTATGGGAACCATAGCAAAGGATTCTGGGTAACTTTGTAGTTGTGGGGCCTTTATAACTGGGTTGCTACATTTAAAAGACAATAATTACTGATTTAAATTACAATATGGTAGTTTTGCACTAAATTGTACATCCCTTGTGTCTCTATGTGTTTTTGCTGTGCAAATGTTATATCTTACCCATGTATAATTGTCATTACTCTAGTTAGTACATACAGCAGAGGATGTCTTAATCTGAGCAGACATCTGGTGATGAAAATTACAGCACTGCCATCAGGCATGGGGAATGCAGGAGAAAGAAAACAACCTTTAAAAAAAGTTTTTTCCCTGGATTGTGCCAATAATGATATTTTTCAAAGGAATCTCTGAAATATCACATCCCTTCACAGCAATATCAAGATTCTGTGATTTTGAAACATTGTTTGCACAATTTAACTTCTTTATTTACATGCAAAGTCCTTTAGATCAATATGCAACATGAGTCTTAGGAATGGCAAGCCACATTTCTTGATTTGCAATAAACTATAGCAGCATTGCAACATGTAATGCCATGCTATGCCATGCAATATAAAGCTGTGTTTAAAAAAAATACAGTAAAAGGATTACCCAGAGTCACTTCATTAAGTTGGATGGCTATAGAAATTGCATAAATAAATACAACATAGACTTTTGTATTCTACTACAAACAATGTAATTACTATTATATGCTTCTACATACAATATATGTGTCTATAGCTTTTCATCTACATCCATACATATATATCAATACAGCTACATAGGAATCAAGGGACATTGCCAATACTCAAGTTGCAGATATTATAATAGTTCTATCTAAATAAAATCTAGAACATCTAAATTCTCTTAAATTGAGAACAAATCTCATACTATCAGAGCATTTGGGCATTATTCTCAAGGGTGATTGCATAAATATCTGTCAGTTAGAAGACTATTTTCTTCATCTCTATTTAATCAAAGGTTATCTATATACAATATGTATCAACATTTACAAAGCTGAGCTATTACATTACACAAGGTTAATGTTACATGAATTTGGTGTTATTATATGTTATTATGTGGAACAAAATTCTGTAAAGCTACTGGCATTTCAATTTTAAACTTTTTGGAATCAATTCAGTCTTTATTTTTGTTCCTACTCCATCCTTCTCTGTATTTCAGAGATACCAAAGATCATACAGTATAACATTTCTTATTACATCATGAGAAACACAGTACATGAAAATACCTGCTGTTGTTCATGGACTATTAAAATATTCAGTATCTAAATCAATTTTTCCTGAGCAATAGAGTTTCAGAAAAACAAGTTTTCTTCCTTAAATGCCTACATTTTATATCTGCACTTTTACTAAAGGTATTTTATCTCCTTAATTGCTACTGGACAAGAGCTACTGCCTCTTTTAAAGGATAGATTACTCCTTTGGTAGTATTATTAAGAGTATCATAGCTGCAGAGACTAGTATAGACAGTTGTCAGGAGTCAACACAACCTGAAGGCACAAATAATAATAAAAAAATATAAATATTTGAAAGCAAAAATTTATTTATAATTTCAGCTTTGAGGTCACACAAACTTACAGCTGTTCTGTGCAGTTCACATTTAAAAAATTAAAAAGAAAACAACATACTTCAGAGACAAAAAATACAGCGAAAAGAAAGAAAGAAAGAAAGAAAGAAAGAAAGAAAGAAAGAAAGAAAGAAAGAAAGAAAGAAAGAGCAATCGAAGGGGTTTAATTTGGTCTTTAACAATTTGTGGAAAAGTATAAGAGCAGTACAGATCTCTAGAGGGATAGCATTCCACAGCATAGGAACATGTTTCATGGGGCCCACAAAGTGATCCTACTTGATTGATGGGATCTGAAGTGTCTCCACTCTAGCTGGTCTCACTAGACCAGTGGAAAAATATGGAAAAAGGCATTCCCTCAAGTAGCTATGAAGGGCATTTTAGTGATAACCAGGACCTTGAATTGCAGCCAGAAGTCAACTGACAGCTAGTGCAGCTTGAAAAATAGTAGGTGTACAGTATTTGCTCATATCATGGCACCCTTAATATTGCATTCCTACAACACTGCTCTGGACCAGTTGTAATTTCCCTGTCTTCTTCAAGACTGGGAAATTACATGTAGAGTGACCAAGGCTTGAGTGACTGTTTTAAGGATCTCCCTATCCAACAAGGGTCACAACTGGTGTATCAGATGAACCTGTGCAAAGGCCTCCTTGGTCACAGCTGCTATCACAGAAATGGTGAGTGGAAGAGGATCTCTAGATTGTGCACTAGTTTCACATAGGAAGTTCAACCCCATTAAAGACTAAAGATGGCATGTCTCCACAACTGGGGATGAGGGGATCAAACAAACAGCCATTTTGTCTTATCAGGACAGAATCTGAGTCTATTCCTTCTTACTCAAGCCTGCCTAGCTTCCAGACACTTGGGCAGGTCTTCAAAAGCATCTGTTTGTTGGCCCAAGGTCAAGAGGTCTAATTGGATATCATCAGCATATTGATCATACCTGACCCCCCAAACTGATGAGGATACCCAGAAATTTCAGGTAGATATTAAACAAAAAGAAAGAAAAAGTCAAGCCCTGTAGCACCGCAGTTAAAAGTGGATGCTGAGAAAAAAATCAGAATTGGCACATATTTAGATATTTTGCCTTGATTCTCACATCTGTTTTATATTAATTACTTTTTTTGAACAGCATTAATGTTTCTTATATGTTATGTCTTATCTTTTTATGTATTAGTTATACCAGCAAGAAAAAATATGGTATATTATTTTCATATCATGTGTCATATTTATGCCAGAAACAATACTCCAAAAAGGGAAGATCCAAGACAAAAAACATAATTAATGAATAACTGCTGATTAACATTATTTGCTTATAAAACAAAGTTACTATATTTATAGAATCAGCTGATCTTGCATCTACATATAGCAATCATTCTCTCTCACGAGCAAATATTCTCATTTATTAACACACAATTACTGTTATAGAGAAATGTACACATTCTGCTTCCTCCATCCAGAAGCCAAAACAGCCAAAAAAAGAGGAATAAAACAGGAGGGAGAAGAATGAAGAGAAGGGGTATGCACAGGGAAGGAAAGACAAAAAAAGGAAAAATCTTGTTTAGGTGTGAAGGATTAAATAATTAATTGGGCAGATTACTCTAGCTAAGCAACGACTGATTCTAAAGTGATTTTTCAAAGTTATCCATGTTTTTCAGCAGTACCAATGTTTGTAATCATTTATATATCTCTTGCTTATTCCTTTGCTTTCTACAGATTTATTCCCTATTCTTATCAATTAATGTGGTTTAAACAGTGGTTTAAAGCACCCTGTTATTAACACAGCTGCCTGCAATTTACTGCTGGTTCGAATCTCTCCAAGGCTCAAGGTTGACTCAGCCTTCCATCCTTTCTAAGGTAGGTTAAATGAGGACCCAGTTTGTGGGGGCAATAAGCTGACTTTGTATAAATATACAAAAGTATGAAGGCTATTGCTTAACGCACTGTAAGCCGCCCTGAGTGTCCGGAGAAGGGCGGCATATAAATCAAATTAAAAAAAAAAAAATGTAAAGTTACTTCAGAATCAGTGAATGTAAGATGAGCCCTTCAATTCAATTTAGGGAAAGGCAGTTCATACATTATGAGTCTGTCTGTATTTTTTTTTAACCAAGTCCTATTTTGGCTAATTAATTAATTGCATGAATGTCATGCAAATTCCTACTTGCATGGAAGGAAGTGTATATGCATTTATTGGGTCCTGGATGATCAATGTAATGTGGACATCCAACTGAATTTGCATTGCTGGTATTATGTAGAAATCAGCTCCTACACAGAAAGTCTTTTTGACTAGACTATGGCTTTCTAAACTACCAATAAATGTGTGTTTCAAAAGGGCATTTATAGTGTTACTAAATCTGACTATGTCTTTAAAAGCAAAGGCCATGACACAATTCAAATTATATTTGAAGGTGGAGATATATAAATGCACTTGTGATTCCATGTTATAGCATATAATTATATAAAAAATAATGTCTTTATGAGTGTGGGGGTGAACCAGGAAAAAAAATGCAAACTGACCAGTGTACAAAATGCTGATCTTTTATGAAAATATGTTTGCCTACTAAAATCAGGGCAAGTACCATAATTATAAATGCATTCAGACATTTCAGTGGTCCTTCGTGTATAATCTACAGCAGTTCAGAATTTCTGTAAATTCTTTACATCAATTATCAGGAGAACCTGTCTCCATGCCTGCCATTTCTATTTTCATAAAACTGATCCAGTAAAATAAATCATTTGAAGCAAAATATGTATCGCTTGAGAAACGAACCAATTACAGCCTTGTCATCTTTGTATCTTGCCACTTCGTATTCAAAAGCATCATGCATCATCCTGATCTTTTCAGACAGATTTGTGAACCATCTGCATGATTTCAGTAAATAATATGTCCAATTTCAGGGCGATATTCAACTTTGTTTGGAACTTATAGGCTTACAATTACAATCCTGCACATTTAATCACTAAACATTAGATTTTTGTCATATCAAGACGACAATAAACTTTTACCTGAACAGTTTGTTTGCTGGCCTGAAGTTGCTGTTTGGTTAGATGCAACTGGGATGTTAATCTTTTATTTGCTTCTCTGGACTTCTTGAGAGATGATACTGCTGTTCTTTTTGATTTCTGTACTACAGCTAACTGCTGCTGTAAAGATGTGACACGTCCCCAAAGTGACACGGAGGAGCCAGGTTTCTGGACCATGATACTTCTTATCTTCTCTCTGTTAACTAAATACATTTAATATTGACCAATTATTAATCTGACACTACAAATCTGTTGGCTTCAAAGAAATGGCTTTTTTTTTGTTGCAAAAGATTTTCAATAAAACATCCAATAGAACCAACCCCAAGCTTCTCTTGCAATAAAACACAATATATACTATACAGTTGCAAGGGTATATGTTCATATGCCTTAATGGGGAAATTGCAAGAACATTATATTTTGCTGGCCAAAATGGTAAACTTGCTTCATATATATGACTTGCTCCTCTTAATTATATCATCCAGAGTATATTAGCCAGGAGTGAAATGCTACTGGTTCGGACTGGTTCAGGCAAACCGGTAGCAGATATTTGGGCTGGTTTGCCAAACCGGTAGCAATCACTGGCTGGCCATGCCCCCGAACCGGTCTGCGGCCCACAGTCCTGTCATGCTTGCCTGCCTTCCACATGGCCTTCCCGGCGTCCAGCTTGCAAAGTCAGGCAAGTGGAAGGCCACGTGGAAGACAGGTGAGCATGGCAGGTCTGCGGGGAAGGGAGTAGGCTGCTAGCTCCCTTCCCCACAGACCTGCCATGCTTGTCTGCCTTCCTTGCTGCCTTCCTGGCATCCCCGTGGCCAGCTTGTGAAGGCAGGCAAGCGGAAGGCCATGTGGAAGGCAGGCAAGCATGGCAGGGCTGCGAGGAAGGAAGCTAACAGCCTACTCCCTTCCCCGCAACACTGCCATGCTTGCCTGCCTTCCACGCTGCCTTCCTGGTGGTCCTCCATGCCTACTTGCCTTCCGAGGTCGGCGTTCAGCCCGGCCCGGCCCGTGGGTGGGAGGCAGCCCTTGGTGGATACACTGTCGCCGCACTGCCCCAGAACATGTGCATCAGACATTCCACCGTGGGGCTGGTGCCCCTCTCAGCCCCGGAGCAGCAGCTGCATCTCCACAAAGGCTCACCCGCCATCAGCCTTACCAATGCACTGGCTCCTTTGGGCATGCTGAATACGCCGGCGTAGGATCTAGAAGGTAAGGTTGATGCTGGGGGTGAGGGGGAGGGAGACCCGCTGCGCTTGGCTCCTTGGAGGGACATGGCAAGGCTCACTCGCCTTTTGGGCCTGGTGCTCAGGGCCTTTGGCCAACTGCCACCTGCTTGCCTTCCCCTCCACCATGAGTCCTGCCTGCCCTCCCAGAGCCCTGCTGCACTGCTGCCATTCGCTTTCTTCCTTCTCCCATCGCAAAACAAAAGCGAACGGCGGCGGGGTTGCTTCGGGAGGTTGTTTCGGGAAGGCAGATATCTGTAGCCAGGTGGGGAAGGAGGGCGGCGAGAATGGCGGCGGCAGGCAAGGGAGCACCAAGATGAAGGGCTACCCACACTGGCCTACCTGGGTAAGCGCTGCCCCCCAGGCCGAAGGGAAAGTGCTGTAGGCTCTGTGGTGGCATAGCCAGGCCTGGCCCTCTCCCCACATTAGGAGCTTCCGCCCCTCTCACTCTGCTTCTTTGCCGCTTGGAAGTGGTGGTGTGGCTGAGCCTCCTTCCCCCGGAGTGCCGGACTCTGCGGGCCAAGTTCCTGGAGTGGCGCCAGCGGTCAAAGAGAGCAGGCAGGTGGCTGGGTGGGAATCCAGTGGGTGCTTCGGAGCCCCAAGCCCCGCGGAGCTAGCATGGGAGGCACGGGTAGAAGGCGGCCTTTTCTGCAGCATCCCCCTCCCCATTTTGGATCGCCCTGCCTTTGCAGAAACGGGGCGGGCGCTTTGTATGGAGGATTGGTAGGGGGGATGCACGGCCCTCTGGGATGGACAGTGGGGCAAGAGAAGGCTACGAGATTCACTTGGGCAATCAAGCCAGATGGCAGAGGGAAACTCAAAGTGTTGGGGGCTTCAGAAGGGCAGAATGCGGTTCATAATGTGCAGCTTCTGACTCTAACAGTGAGTGACATACATGACGTCAAGCTGGCCATGACCACCCAGTCACATGACCACCAAACCACACCCACAGAACTGGTAGCAACACTTTTTAGATTTCACCACTGATAATGGCTATGCTTCCAAGCAGAATCAGAGACAAACAAGTAACTACATTGCAAACTATGTTATTAATACTCTGTATTTTTTTGTAGCCTCCTAGTAAAAAATCTAACCTGAAACTTCCAAAAAAAATCTATATACCCTAGACCAAAAGACTGTGAAGCCTTCTTCTAAAAGATGAAGTAGGCTGAAGTTAGACATTAAATTTTAAGATGAATGAAACACATGCTTTTATTTAATATTATTAAACAACTATATCTGCCTGGCCCAGGTCCTTGGGAAGGGCTCAACAGATGGACAAAAATGCCAAATCCAGTATAAACATCTGCCTGACTGTACAACTGGTCCCAGAGGTTATCAGTACATTGGATGCCATACCACAAAATCTTGGACAGCGCTTAGAAAATATGAGCATGGACAAATTTTCAACTATCAATTAAAAAAGGCTACAGTGCTTGGATCCATAGATATACTATGCCAATCTATTAAGGTATTCTTGTTTAGGGGAAGAATTTTATGCATATGAAGGGGAACATCAGCTAAAAGAACGGGCAGCTGTGATTTCACATTTTTATGTATATACTATAGTAATAATAATCACAAATTATTTTTTATAATTTTAAGATTGCAAAAAGGTTAGAGTACTTTTTTGCAGTCTTAAAAAAGAATCTGCTTTCTACTCTGAGTGAAGAGCATAGCCCATAAAAACTGGAGTAATGAAGGAAATAGCTTTGAGAATACATAAAGGCAGCAGAGAAAAAAAAACTCTACTTATATTAAGACAAGCTTAAGAAGCATAAAAGCAGGTATGCTCTCAGCAACTAGTCCATCCCACTTTAAGGAAATTCTTTTTACTTATTGATGTGTTCAGTTGATCTATCCTCTCTGATGCTGTTAGAGAGGTTTGAAATACAGCATCCACTGTAGTCTCAATTTGGCACTTTTTAAGCCACAGTACATTGTCTGTTTTATCCAGCTGGTGTTATGTTGAAACCCCTGCTAGTGCACGCTGAAGAAATTGGTCTCAAAGTCCTGACTACTAGGGATTAGAGAGGGAAGGAGAAAATATATAAGCAACCAACTGCCTTCTTATAGATTGTTTTTTAAATAAAAAAAGAGGGAGAGTGGGACACTGATAAATACACTTCCTGATGACTCGGACCCTTATAGTTAAACTGCTTTTTCTTACTATAAGGGAAAGTGAAATCAAATACCCTAATGAAAAGACATCATTTTCTTGCTCTTTCTTGGAGAAGAGTAAATTTCTTTTCTTTAAATTATAATGATCTTGGTGCATCGATTTTATTTTAGATATTTGTGAGCTATATTGATGACTATTGTTGATCCAGATGCTTTCTATCCACAAATGTAAATATAATTTTGCTATTACAAAAGACTTTATGTATTCTTACCTTTGTAAGGATTGAATGCCGAATTTAGAATCTTTTTCCTTTGGACAGTTGTTACTAGTTCACCTTTGTTTTTCTACAAACACAAGAAAAGTTATTATATTAATAGGATTTACATGTTTCCACAAATACACACACACACTGTGTGTGTGTGTTTGTATATGTGTGTGTGTGTATGCATGTGTATATTATATTATGTGTGTGTGTGCACATAGACACACATACCGTATTTTTCCTTTATAGCTAATTGTAAAATCTTGGAACTAAAACAAATAAATAAACAAAAATGCCACCTTTCTCACACTCATGACTTTGACTTATCAATTTTGTGTTGTCATACTGAGGAGCCTCTCCAAGTAACTGCCATTCCATTGTTAAAAATTAGGAAGCTCCTCCTAGAACAGAGATTCTTAAATTGTCTGACCAAATTATCCCTTTTTCCAGTCTGGAATAATGTTGTGACCCCCACCAAAAACCAGGCAAACCATCATAGCAGTGATTGTCCCAAACTAGATCCTCGACTCACAATCAATTGATTACAAAGTGCTCCATTATCCCTAGACTATACCCAAATTATTCTCTTGGAGTGATTACCTTTAATTTAAGGACTACTGTTCTAGAATACTACTTTTTCATAACAATGCTTACGCTTGACTTTCCTTAATATGTCTAAATATTCAAGCAAATATGTGTTTCAATATCTGAACAGACATTTGCATCACAATATTGTCAGGTAGAAAGAGAATTTTCTGTTTGTTTGTTAGTTAATCCAATTTACATAGCTGTCCATCTCACAAAACAAGTGAATCCAGACGGAATAAAGCAAAGCTGAAAGAATTAATAAATACCTAAAACAATTATCCTTGTTGTTATTATTAAAAACTTTAAAACTATAGAAACAAAATTAAAACAAAGAAATGATAGGCAGTTAATATATTAAAAAAATTCTCCCTTTTTATGTCTCTGTAATTCCTTAATTCAGGGTAGAATACTAATAACATATTAACTAAAAATGATAAGGCTGCAGCATCCTACAGATGGTACAACTGGAAAAATTATAAAATATGCATGCAATTTGCTTAAAACAATGCTTCTCAATCTTTTCTTCACCACAGACCCCCATAAATACCTTTTGGGGCCACAGACCATGGCTATGGACCACCAAGACTTAATTCGAGATTTAAATAATAACATTTCTTCAAACCTTCATGGATCCCCTCCTGTGATGACATAATGCCCCCCCTCCTAATTGAGAACCAGTGGCTTAGTCCATCCATATTTTGTTTGACACAAGAAAATATTTTATTCTGTGTCTGACAATTGGATGGATGTTGTTATTTGTTTATTTTTTTTGAAAAGTTTTTTTTTTTTAAACATGAAACATAAAATACATCTTTTTAGAGCAAGGATTTGATCCGGTATAAAGTAAATACAATTATTCACATTCCCTCAACCAATTTTGTTCAAATTTTATCCATTTACCTCTTTAAAAGAAAAAAGAAAAGAAAAAAGAAAAGAAAAAAGAAAAGAAAAGAAAAGAAAAAAAGAAAAGAACAAGAAATCTTATTCTAAACATTTAGATTTTAAACATTCTACTATGTCACCCTAAATTCTAAACAATTATTTCCAAATAGACATCATTCCAAATCTTTGTCATTTTAACAATCAATATTTCATATATATTCCTCATTTCTAAGACCCATTACATTGAGTTTGTACCTCTTTTAAATGACAACTGATATCCATAATCTTAACAAAGAATATTTTCCTCCTCTCTTAATTGTTTCTAAATCAATCAACATTTCCATCTAAAATTTGTCACTCCCAAAATACTTTATTTTAAAGTCTAATATTTAACTGATTCATAATTTAAATAGCTATTTCCCAACAGTATTTTCCGTCACTTCTATCTCTATTTATTTAACTGGTTCACAGTTTGGCTTAACTATTCTCCAGTATTGTCTCCTCCACTTCCTCCTGAATTTATTTTTTGGCTGGTTCGCAACTTAATCAGTTGCTTTCCAGCGATGCTTTCCTCCACTCCTAACTTTACTTATTTGAGCTGGTTCACAGTATAATTTAACTGTATACCAACATTATCTCCTTCAATCCTCCTAAATCTATTATGAAACTGGTTCGCAACTCAAATAGTTGCTTTCCAGCAATGCTTTCCTCCGCTCCAACCTCTATTTTTAACTGGTTCACAACTATATTTCAGTAGCTCTCCAGGTATATTTTCCTCCACTCCTAACTTTTTATTTTTTGACTAGTTCACAGTTTTGCTTTAACTGTTACCTAGCGTATGCTTCCCTCCACTCCTAACTCTAATGGCTGGTTCACAGCTTTACTTTGGCTATTTTCCAGCCCGTGCTTTCCTCCACTCCTAACTTGTTATTTTTATTTTTAACTGGTTCCCAGTTTTGCCTTAACTGTTCTCCAGTATGATGCTTTCCTCCACTCCTACCTTATTTGTAAGACTAGATCACAGTTTTACTTTCACTGTTCTCCAGAATCATGCTTCCCTCCACTCCTAACTTCATTTGTTTGACTAATTCATAACATTTTATTTTAATTATTGTCCAGTTTTATATTTTCCTCCATTTCTACATCTCTTATTCAATTATTTAACCTTAAATTAATTCACAATATATTACTCATATTCATTTTTAAATCCATTCTCCTCCATATTTTTAACTGATTTAAAAATAAAAAAGTATATCGACAAATATCTTAGCTTAGATGTTGTTATTGTCCCCTTGTACAAAGGCAAACGTTACAGGGAATTAGAACATTAAATGTATCTGAAAGGATATGAGAAATGTACATGAGTACTTCAAAAAGAGGTAAGTCAAAACTTTAAAGAATAAAAGACCGTGTAAAAAGTGTTGTAGGGAAGAGATGGAATCCTGACCGTTTTCAAAAATAGAAATGAATTTATGTAATATTCATTTCATTGTTTTCTCTTACTTATTTCTTTTTCCCCATTTCTTTTGCTTATTATTTAATTTTCTTCTGTTTCAATAATGGTGCTTACTCAGTAACACAATGGTATGTATGTGACATGTACTACTGCAAAATTCAATATTGCTCAGTTTTCACATTGTTATTTCTAATAGGGTTAACTATGCTTGCGTAAAGCTTATGTTTTGTATGAGCTGGGCCCAAGTTGTGTTGCATCAGAATGCAAATGCTTAAAACTGGATTTAGTGGTCAATTTATTATTGTAAATGTGAACGTATATAATATAATACAATCTGAACATAGCTGACAGTTGTAGAAGAGTTTATTGATTTAATGTTGCACAATTTGAACACCTGCCATTTATCAGGGGTGAAATCCAGCATGTTCTGACAGGTTCTGGAGAACTGGTAGTGGAAATTTTGAGTAGTTCAGAGAACCGGCAAATACCACCTCTGGCTGGCTCGAGAGTGGGGTGGGAATGGAGATTTTGCAATATCTTCCCCCAGGAGTGGGGAGGGAATGGGGATTTTGCAGTATCCTTCCCCTGCCATGCCTACCAAGCCACACCATGCCCATCAAGCTACGCCCACAGAACCAGTAGTAAAAAAATTTGGATTTCACCACTGCCATTTATTAATATGTTTTAAAGGAACAATGGGAGTATGCAAATGGCATAAATTCTCTGTTTCTAAGTCATTCACTAATCTATGAGGAAATCTTTAAAAATACTATTGAAATGGCAGTCACAAATTAGTTACCAATCCTACTTAAAAGAGGTATATGTCCATATTATAAAGATTAGGATATGCCTGCATTATTTAAAGTGAGGAAAGAGAAAATTAATTAAAATCGATTAATAAAGGATCTAAAAAAAATTCTAGAAGGAAAATTATTGGATTCAAATATAAAAGATTCTCTCCTCTGCAAAATTGATAGATGGATTTTTAAGGAAATTAAAAGAGCTAGTGAACTGTCCTTTGCAAATATGCTTTCCAAAACTGATAGTAACAACTATTCTCATGTAGTCTAGCATAGTCCTTTTGGGTTGTGAACTTAAACTTTGGATCACTGGTAGTAGGTAAATGTTTTTACATTTATCTATCATTTTTTATTTATCATTTTATACCATTTTATAAGCCCAGAGTCACTCCAGCGGTGGGATGGGTGCATTTACATTATATATAATAGACTATATTATTCAGTTACCTTTAAATATTTGTCAGTGGCATTAAAAAAGCAGCACAAGTGAATGCACCAAAGTAACTCAAACCTTACCTTTTTCTGGCGCAATTTGCTTTCATCTTCTAAACACATGCTGTTTGGGATTATTTTATTATTCTCGATCTTATTTTGTTCTTGCTGTTCATTTCTTTTTGTCAGTGAAATATGATGTACTGCTCTTGTCTCCAGGTTTTCAGAACTCAGTATTTCAGAGTCACTAAGAAGAATGCATTTGAAAAAAAAAAAATTACTGGTTTTAGATTTAATTGTCTATAACTGACCAATTGTAGAACAAATAAAGTCATTGCTGTAACTTCTGTACATTTAGAATTATAGGAAATACACTTATGCAGAATCTTCATTGAGAACCTTCTACAGCCGAAGACATTTTTGGCAGGAGATGCATCCTATACTGCATGCTCCTGGGAATGGCTCCCTTCTCTCAGTGATTCCTAGTTATCTGTGTGAATAAAAATATGCAGAGGAAATAATCTTGGATAACACGAAAATAGAAATAATTACTTGAAGAACCAAGTTGTGGATAAGTGCTATTTCATTGTGCTATCCATGTATCCCAAACAAGGGTGATTAACAAACTTTCCCATAGAAATGGGGCAAGTGGTCTTCTAAAAAAAAGACAGATGACAGAACTACTTCTCCAAGCAATACATCAATCCAAGCCTAAACATCAAGATAGTACTGAATTGATGTGACAATGAAACTGTGATCATTTACAAATTATCACACTGTGACAAGATTTTACATGTTGAAGAGGGAGTTTCGTATCGAATAGGGAAGTAGAAGAAGCTACAGATCCTATAGAATACGCTCTGATCTGCAATTGAATATCTTAGCATAAGTAATGGAAGTCAATTGAGGATAAATTATAGGGAGACCACTGGGCCAATTAACCTAAAAATCAAAAAGCATTTAGAAAGAAAAAAAAAGAACCATCAGGTTTCAGCTTATATATGCGAAGCAGCATATAATGGAGTTGGTGGGAGAGGCTTTCCAGTTCAATGTGCTGAGATGATGGCAACAGGAAAAGAAAATAAGTATATTTATAATGTACTGAACATTTTTGAGGTATCAAACCAATGTCTTAATTTCCTATTTACTTAGTTGAAAGTGCTGAATGAGGAATGTTATTTTGCTGAGCAGTATTTGTGACACTTGTTTCTTGAAACAGAATATAACACTTGTCATCCCTCACTCTAAATAAACTTTTCAGGTTTTCAAAAAAGGATGCACTGAAGGAACAAATACTATCCAATGAAAGGAGGAATCTCTAAATGAGCACTGATGAATACTGAACTTCATAAGGTGAAGTTCGTTATTGAATTTCAAAGTGGTTCTCTATATAAGGTCCATTATCTTAGAAGATGATTGTATGATCTTCTCACTGGAAAGTGTCCAAGGTCATATATTTAGAATCAGAATGAATAGGAATATTAATAAGCTATTCTATTTTTTTCTAGAGAGGTTGAGCAGCTCAAAATCTAAGTTCTCTGATCGTTACATTTGTTTTATATATTGTAATGCATGGGAGGTCACTTGTCTGTTTTAGCTACAACACAATAAAATTAGATTGATCAGTACCATAAGGGAAAGAAATATACAAAAGGAGTCAAGAATGTGAAAAAGGAAGAGGAAACGATGTGCAAATTCCACAATGCAGATGCCATCCCTCCCAGACTACTGCTGTTTTGTCAGCAGTCATATTATTTATGCAAAATGGAAATGATATGAACCTAAAGAGGGAGAATGTAAAAAACTTTATAAACAGGCAATGCCTACTAGAGGGAGGGAGGGAGGGAGGGAAGGGAATATAGCTTAATGTCAGTTCAAGCCTTCTACTATAGCCAGAGTAAATAAGAAGCAAAAAAAAAACCGAACTACTGATCGTGGGAATGCTTGGAATTCTGAAAGCAGGAAAGAATGAGCTCAAGAAAAGAGAACCTCTAAACTCTAATCTCCCCATTAAAAGAGATCATAGAAGGGTTTGTTTTTTGGTGGGGAGAGTAATGGAGGGGAGTTGAGAAGTGTTTTCAAATAAGTCTTGACTCTACTGCGTGGATAAGTACCTGCAATTATCTTGGCAAGTTTTCAGAAGTGGTTTGCCATTGTCTGCTTCCTAGGGCCGAGAGTGAGTGACTGGTCCAAGGTCACCCAGCTGATTTTGTGCCTCAGGCAGGACTAGAACTCCCTAATCTCCCAATTTCTAGCCTGATACCTTAAATGCTATACCAAACTGGTTCTCCCATAGAACGTTAGTCTTCCCTAATATGTACTGTAACAGGCTTTATGATTTGTAGAGGAGAAGGCGATCGTAACAATAAATTAAAAATAATAGCAGACCATACAGGAGTACAATAGAACCTCTGGTCACGAACGCTTCTGACCATGACCAAATCGGGTTCCGACCAAAAAATCCACTTTTTTCCCCCGCAGCCAATTTCCCCTTCCGCGCCATATTTTTGTAAGCGCCAAATTTCCAAAATTAGGTCCGAGTCATGACCAAATCAGTTTGTGACCAAAGTTATAGAACTAATTATGGTTGTAACCAGAGGTTCTATTGTACTTGATTCACTGATCAGCTGTTCAGCTAGTAGGGCAGCCGCAGCACTGGAACTGGTGGTGGCAATGAGGCCTAGGAGTATTGGAGGCACATAAGTGCATATTTTGGGGGCAGCAACAGTGAATTTATTGGCTTCTTTAAAAAAACCTGAGGTGGATCATGTATAGCCTGCAGGATATATGTTGTGCAGAACACTATCCATTGTTAGGACCAATTCAAGTTTGGCAATGATAAATTCAGCACTGGTAGCAACAAACCTTTATTATTATTTTATTTTTATTTTTTTATTAATTAAATTTCTATACCGCCCTTCTCCAAATAGGACTCAGGGCGGTGCACAGCCTAAGTAAAAACAGAGCATACAAAATTTAAAAAACAGTATTAAAATAATTAAATATTTTGGCCGTAAATTAAAACAACCCAATTTAAAATCAATTTAAAATTTAGCTCAAGCCAGCCCAGCTAGTTGAAATAAATAGGTTTTCAGGGCCCGACGAAAAATCCGGAGGTCTGTTATTATACGTAACTCTGGGGGAAGGTTGTTCCAGAGGGTGGGCGCCGTCACAGAGAAGGCTCTCCCCCTGGGGGTCGCCAGCCGACATTGTCTGGCGGACGGCACCCTGAGGAGGCCCACTCTGTGCGAGCGTACTGGCCGGTGGGAGGCTATTGGTGGCAGAAGGCGGTCTCGTAAGTACCCCGGCCCTAAGCCATGGAGCGCTTTAAAGGTGGTCACCAACACCTTGAAGCGCACCCGGAAGACCACCGGAAGCCAGTGCAGCTCGCGCAGGAGAGGTGTCACATGGGAGCGCCTCGTCGCTCCCATAATCCCCCGCGCAGGGGATATATCACTGATGGCGCTAAAGAAGACATTTCACATTAGGCAAATCTGGTTGTAAACAATTTATTTTGGAGGAAGTAAGGGTTTAGAATAATTCTTATTTTCCTTTTTCTTCAACTACAAAAAGCTGAGGGATAAGTTTAGAGTGGGTGGATTCATTATAGTAATGGCTGCTGAAAAACTACACTTGGTACTGAGCTTGCTGAAATGAGCATCAGGCCTCTGATCATTAATGATAATTGGTGTGTCAGTCAAGCTGGTAGTGACATATAGACTATAGTCTACAGTGTAGCCTTGACAATAAGCTTCTAATTACAAGCACTTTATCCCAAAGGAAAGTTAGCCGGAGATATTATCAATTGCAATTAACCTATTTCATACATTTTTTGCATTATGGATGACATCTCTCTTCAAGAGAAATTTGAATATCCAACTTTAAAGAACATGTCCCGAACATCTCATGGACACACATTCAAAAATAAGTAGCAATCCACCATCAATCTGCTACACCAAGAGATGACAAACCTTTCAAATGCACTTACAAGCAGGAGCAGGGATATGTTAGAGCAGGGTTGTCAAACTCGTGGCCCACAGGCAGGATGGGTCACGCCCGGTTTAGCAAAGGGGAAAAAAGTTGAGATACATCATATGAGGATACCAGTTTGACACCCTGTGTTAGAGGCATTAACTGTCTCTAAAACAGTTAGTAAAATGGCCAACAAGAGGGGACTATATTCTAAGTTTAGTTTTGACAAATGGGGATAGGGTATTAGAAGTTGATAGGGGGAAAACTTGGGTTCCATTGATCACCAATGCACCATAATGGTTTGATAATATTACCCAGCAAGAGAAAGGAGTCCTAATCCCACTATATAGGGTTTTAGTCAGAATACTGTGTCCAATTCTGGAGAGTTCACTTTAAAAAAAGATATCAATAAGATTGAGCAAGTCCAGAGACAGGTAATAAAAATGGTGCAAGGTCTGAGGGACAAAATATTTCTGAATATGTACAACCTGGGAGACAGAAGGGAAAGAGAGGACGAGGACATGACTGAAATCTTCAAATATATTAAGGGTGGGAGTAAGGTTCCAGAAGGCGGTATTTTCAATATTAAGCAAAAATTAAGAACACGGGCATAATCTCAAACTGACTGGAGGGAAGCTCAAAAGTAACGTTAGAAAGCGTTACTTCACAGAAAGAATAGTGGAAGCTTGGAACTAACTTTCAGCAGAGATAGTGGGTGAATCATCAATAATTGAATTTAAACATGCTTGAAATAAACTCATGTCTATCATCCAACAAAAATTAAAATAAAAGATAATAATTAATAATTAAAAACAATAAATTAATTAAAAAGAAAAAAAGAAAAACTCAAAGGGCAGAATTGATGGACCATTGAGACTTTTTCTTTCCTCAGTTTTCTATGTTTGTGTTAATTTTTATTATATTATGTTTTCTTATATAAAGAGCCACTGTGGTGCAGTGGTTAGAATGCAGTATTGCAAGTTAATTCTGCTGACTGCCCACTGCCAGCAGTTCAAGTCTCACCGGCTCAAGGTTGACTCACCCTTTCATCCTTCCGAGTTCAGTAAAATAAGGAGTCAAGAGTGGTGAGAAAATATGCTGACTCTGCTTAAAAGGGGCTGTAAAGCACTGTGAAGCATATATAAATCTAAGTGTTATTGCTGTAATATTATTTATCATGAAAAATAACTATAAAAAAATATTCAAATTTTCTAAATTTCAAAGTCATACATAAATAGCGACACAGTATCCTTCATATTTGCATTTTATTAATTCTTTTCTGTTGAGCAGTGTAAATGTACAGGGCATCAATATGTTATTAAGTTATTATGATAACATTTTATATAAAAGCGTATCTGTTTGACATATAACATATCCCATATGTGTTTTCATTAGGAAATTTGAGGCATGAAAAACCTCTTGCTCCAATTGTGTTAATATTTAGCAGATGTGATAGTTATTTTAAAAAGTCTTCAGCATTGAATAATCTTAAATCATAGTTACCATTTGTTTTAATGGGAACTCCAAGGTTAATTAACTGACCGAATAAGAATTTAGGCTCCAATTCTGAAGTCAGTGATTAAATCCTACTTTCCTTAATTTGGATTATTTTCATGCTTCTATTTTCTCTAATCATAAATAAGTTGCAATAGCAAAGAAAGAATTTATGGTTGTGGAGCCAGTAATTGATGCCTAAAAATCTCTTCAAACAATTGAGTCTGATCTTATTCAGAACTTTTTGTGTCCACTCCCCTTCTTTATGCTAGAACAGTCATGAGGAAACTCATTTGAAACCAATTATGGTTTATTCATGGTTGTACACATTATGATAACTATGTACCAGCTCATTTGTTTAAAGCAAATGTACAAATCAACTTATAAATTTAAACTATAAATAGCTGAATTTTAGTAATATACAAAATTTAAAGTTCTACAAATGACAACTAGTAAATTTTCTTTCTTTCTATCATCTAAAAGCTAAACCATATGCAAATTTCCACAGATCACTAATTAATAGTATTAATTAATCAATTATTTAGCAAATAACACAGTGGACAGTGTCGATATACTGTACAGTTTAGATGTTGGACTAAAGTAGGACGTAAAGTAAGATTTGGATATAAGAGTGAAATGATACGGGGTTGGCTTGGATGATCTCTAAAGGTCCCTTGACTTGTTATTGTAAGAGACAGTTGCTGAGTTCAAAAAGTCAAACCGCAGAGTTAGCTAACTTTCTCCTTCCATGTCAAAATGCAGAACTAAAAACCACATGGGTCAGCATGAATCAGCTTTTCTGGCCAGCAACAAGGGGGGGCCTAGACATTTTGACTGATTTCACATATTTCCGTGTTTTGCTGCTTTTGGAGACTATAAGAATGTGTGTCTTAAACAGAACTTTGTTCAGATGTTAGATGATTATATTTCTGTCTGAATCTTTTGGCCAAAGAAAGCTTTTCTTGATTTCGAAATCCGAGTCCTTTGATTTTCTGCAACAGGACTACTACCAGAGAAACCCAGATGAAAGTCCATCTCAATTGTAGAAGCTCACTGGGTGATTTTTGAAAAATCAGTCATTTTTAGAAAAATCTGCCTGCTAGGGTTTTTGCGTGAAGCAAAATGGGAAGAAAAACTATTATTTCATTTATTTTAATGTATTATATGAGCTTGTAAGCTGTTGAAAATTATGATTTTGACAGCTTTTTTAAATCCATAAATCCGCATTCATACATACATACTTTGACCCCTGAAGAAAAGGCAGGATTATCAATCCAACAATTAAAAGGCCTGTCTGAACAATATTTCTGATTGTCTCTGAATTATGTATATAAAGTAGTATATTATGTATATAAATTCTATATAAAATAAAATAAAGTAAAAGATAAGAAACTTTGTTACTCATAATTTATGAAATCACTATAAAACACCTGATTTCAGTCTTAGAAATAACTTTTGTTATGTTGTGGGATCTAAGGAACCTATGCAATTCTACTTACAGTTACAGAACTAATTTTCAACAATCATTCAATTACGCTCAGTACAATGACTATGCATAAAACATACATGAAATAATTAGTGTGGATGGTCCTTAATTTAAAGGACACAAAACAGCTTGTAGACATCTGGTACCAAGCTGAAATGGGTCATTCAAAATTTATCTAACCAAATTAAGAGGAAAAGTGTTTCTCCTCCTGTGTCGGCATGTCACAAGATAACTAAACTGACTTCATAGGCCTGCCTGGGAATCCTTAGCTGTCAGCAGTGAATATGCAAAGGGCCAGCAAATTAAATCAACCTGCCAAACTGTCAATTTCAAGCCTCATGACTACATGAAAATAGCATCACTAGAAGAAATCAAGCATTGCCTTCTTTTGGGTTTCCTGGCACCTATTCAAATACTCATGCAGTTGTGGCTAATTTTGCATGCAAATTTCAGTCAATAAACTCAGAACAAGACCTCCCAAGATATTTCAAAGACTCTGACAGCATTTTTTCTGCATACCAAATCGACAGTAGTTGAAATTCAATTTCTATTTGCTAGTGTTTTACATATGCACAGTGTCCCTTCTACAGAGCTAAGTTAATGAGAGCTGTACCTGCTTTCACTCATATCTTCCCAGCCGTCTTTACTGAAGTTCTCAAGTGCACCGCTCATATCCTTGATGGACTGATTGCAAAGAGACTGATGTTCCACTAAGCTCTTTTTCTTTCCTGTTTTCAATTTAACATTGGCACCTGTATTCTTACACCTACATTGTCCACAAGCTACTTCTACTGTGGCTTTGGAGTCAACCATTTTTGCTTTGTCCAGTAAACTCCGCAGTTGTTTCACTTGAATCAACAAATCCACATTTTCATTTTTCAATACATTTCCTTCTGCCACTTGCCTCTTCAGAGAAGTTACCTCTTTTTCCAAACCATCTATTATTAACTGGAGCTTTGATTTGTCCTTCTTTGCTTCTGTGATCTTTTCCACCAATATCTTCAGCTCTTTTTCTTTGTCTTCTGCATCACCTGCATGCTGTTTAAGCAATAGTTTCAGCTCACTTTTATCCTTAACTAACCCTTTATTAATTTCCTTCAGCTTCTTGGATTCTTTTTCAAAGCCCATTATTCTTCTTTCCAATTGTGAAATCTAAATACAATACCAAAAAAAAAAAACCAAAAAAAAAACACTTTAAATGTTTTACATAGAGGATGGTCTTTTCAATATGACTTAATGTCCTATATAATCTCTGGAAATAAAATTGCATCCAACACAACTATTTCAAATAACAAAGTGAAAAATAACTTCAAGGTAATGAGAAGGAATGCCTTTGTATTGCAATACATCTGTTAAAAAAGGACGGATAATATAATAAATTGTGCCCCTACACAGTGACACAAAAGTGATATGAAACAAAACAATGCATATTTATAATATGATTGGGATTATGAATTGTGATTATTCAACATAAAAAAAAATTAATTATGTGGTAGTCCAGATTACAAGTTTAGCTTTGAGTTTGTATCATGATTTAAAACGAGTTTGTTGTTGTAACTCTGTATTGCAGCAGAAAAAAGTGAAAAAGGTGGCTTATGACTGTTTTTCACACTTGTGACTGTTGCAGTATCCCCATGGTCACATGATCAAAATTCAGACATTTGGCAACTGACTCATATTTATGACGGTTGCAGTGTTTCGGGGTCATGCGATCACCTTTTGCAACCTTCTGACAAGCAAAGTCAATGGGGAAGCCAGATTCACTTAACAGCCATGATACTAATTTAACAACTGCAGTGATTCACTTAACAACTGTGGCAAGAGAGGTTGTAAAGTGGGGCAAAACTCACTTAAAAATGGTCTCACTTAGCAATAGATATTTTGGATTCAATTGTGGTCGTAAGTTGAGGATTACCTGTACCATTTTTTGGTGGTTAAAAAAAGGGACATTATACCAAAATATCGATAACGAATACTAAAATTGGTGAGGCAGAAGTTACCACACCAGGCAAAACTATTATGCTCACGGGAACAATATCTAAAGAAGAAGTATTCATTCTTGTTTGAGATAAAGCAACTAATAAGGGTTATGTCAATGTATCTTTGAGCCTCTGCTGTAAGCAAATTTTTGAATTTGGGCTTAAGTAACGCAAGCACTGAGATTGATTGCTGTGCCAGAAAAGAAATTTCATACCTTAGATAGAAGATACCTTAACTAAATGTTCTTCATTCCAGAATTTCAAATTAGAAATTGCTCTAGAAGGAATTAATAAAGCGATTACTTCCTACTATAATCCAGTAGTTTGGGAAAGATATCTTCAAGGGTTCTATATTATGCCAAACCATTCTTGACAGTTATGTCATTAAAATTATGTATCATAAACTTCTTCTATCTCACGGGTGACAGCTACGACATCCTCTATCACTCAATTTGTTTTCCATTACTCACTCTATCCTAAGATAAATGAATGTGAGCATTTCTTGTTCTCAGTTATTACTTTAATATGTTTGTCATTTAGTAATAATGAGATGAGAATCTTCATTACCTAGAAATATGGCAATATACACAATCCCCTGATCTGCTGAAAACTACTGTACTTACAAGCTATTTTACAAATATAAAAATAAATGGACACAGCTAAACTCATTAGCTGGATGAGTGATTTTAAGTCAGTCACTGCCTCAGTGAGAGAGAAAATAGGAGGCAGGAATACTAGGTTCACTGCCTTGACTTGATCTATGTATCTCTGTGTTTGTGTGTGTATATGTCAGTGTATGTGCATAAAAGTGTGTGTGTGTGTGTGTGTGTGTGTGTGTGTGTGTGTGTGTGTAAGTGTTTATGGCTGGTTGCACAGTCAGCCAGATATTTAGACTGAATTTGGCATTTTTATCCACCTATTGAGATCTCTCAAGGACCTGGGAAAGACAGATGTGGTTGTTTGATGGTGTTAGAGGTATTGTCATAGGATGTAAACTGTTATGAACAAAGCTGCCAACTGAATGATAGTGATTTTGTCAGTGCTGATAGTGTTCAAGTGTTCAGTTGCTTTGGGATACCACCTAAGGACGCAGTAACCATTGGTATTGTCTGTGCTTTCTTTTGCCACAGTCATTTTACTTCTATTTGCAGGCCTTTGTATTTTGTGATTTTCTCCAGTTCTTTCTCTTCTCTTGTATTGCCACATCCACTCTCAAGACTTTCTCATCAATAATTGTTAAGTCTGGGATGTTGTTGTTGTTGTTATTATTTTGCCGCATAAGATCTTCTCTATTCTGTTCTGACATATCTTTTAAAAACCTATGTTAAATCTTTTACGAAATAGGGATGATATGCAGAAAGTTTTTTTCAGGATTATTTGTATAGGGAAAAAAAAACATAGGTTAAAACACACCTTGTTAAAAAGCAGCTGTTAACAGACTGCTCTACTTGAACAAACTATACATACTGTACCTCTTCTAGTGATGTGAAAACCTAATAGAAGGGAAGGGAATAATATGTCTTGTTTTTCCTCTTTTTTTCCTGGACACTTGGATTTCCAAGATCTGATCCTAATTATTTGTTAATACAGTGCAAAATAAGTACAGAACTATGCAATGTTTTTCATCTTTAAAGTGAGACACACTTTATATTCATAAAACCATATATTTAGAATAAGAATAATCCGACTCTGAGAAAGTGCACATTTGTTTTTCTGCACAAACCATTAGCTTGAATGGAGCCAAATATAGAGCATTGATTTCTGACACAATTTTGACAGAATTATTTTGAGTTATGAGTGGTAATTAAAAAAAATAACACATTGCTTATATTCATCAATGTTGTCTTTTAATATATGATCCCTTGCACTGAAATTGAGATTTAACATGTGGAGTTCAATATCTTACTGATTAGGATACCTTCTGTAATGTCTGTGCTGATATTTCTTTCACATTCTTCTTTGGAGTACTGTGGTTGACCTCATCTCCTTCACTAAGTTTATAGAGCAGTTCTTGAAGGAAGAATAAATAATACATTGTAATTCCAGTAAATATTCCAGTAAAGCAATACTAAAGCATTTCAAAGAAATGAGTTCATTGACTAAGAATATAGTGGTCTATTTTCTTGTCAAGCCATTTGATCAGTTTCAAATCAGTGACTTTTTAAAAAATCCTATGCTATGCTATAATTCTGGTAACATCATGATTTTTCTCCAGCTTTTCAAGGGCACATTAGATCTATAGGTTAAGAATACTATACTTCTATTTACATCTTCATACTTTTTTAGATTACGCCTCCTTGCTATAGAAATTGTCAATTTTGTTCTCTGATTTTTATCCCTTTTAGGAGGAATAGAGTGCCAGGTAAACAGAGCAAACAAAACTTTATGGGCCACTTATAGTGGGCAAAACTTTAACTTCTTGTTTTTGTAAGATGAAATATACACCGTACAGAATAAATCACATATGCCATTCCACTGAAATGTTAGAGATTTAAAAGAATTAAAAGATAAAAAAATCAACTGGTGACTAATAATTTATACATTGCTCTGAGCTTGGCAATATCACAACCTATTTCTCCCCAGACTAGATCCAAACTTTTGAAGTCTCAAAATTGGATTTATAATGGATTAGCCATTATGTACAAAAAAGGATATAATCTGAAATATGAATGCTACAAAATTGTTCGAACACTTAACTGCTGTAGGAAAATTATTTCTGATATAAGTTCTAACACTTTTCATAAGTCATTCCAATTAACTATCTCCTGTAAATTGCCAGGAACAAGTGAAAAGTCATTTACCCACAAATACACATCCTTAATTGCTGCACCCTTAAATCTGCAGTCTGCCCAAAAGTTGCTCCAATGTTTTCCAATGAAGTCAGTTCACATATTCAGCTGACTTTCATAAAATGCTCAACAGCAAACAATGGCGAAATGGTAAGTAGGTTATATAAAAGAAAATAATTATATCAAAATTGCTTAGAAGTTGTAAATATTAGGAAATAACATTCTTTATAAAATATACCTATGAATATGCGGGAAACATTTCCTTTAACCATCCCATTCAGCACTATACGTAGACAGAGTAGGTCAGGTATGATCTTCAATTTACAAACAAAGCAGAAGTGGAAGAAAAACATGCTACTCTCTGTAGGTTAGCAATCATCTTGGCATAAACAGTGACTAACAAGTTTGTTAGACTGAATTAGCCCTTTCTTTTGTCTTTGGAACTTGTCATGCCCAATTAAAACTTCTGTGTTTGTGAAATAAATGGAGCAATACTCTAAAGATAACAGAAGAGGGAAAAAATTGTGCAGCTGGGGAATATGTACCTTTACCTTGATATAAATCTATTTTCACCCATGTTAGTTCCAAGCATAGTCCCTTAGCACAGTGGTACTACATACATTTTCTACTTTTAATCTTTTTCAAAATATTCACTCATTTGAATATCAATTGTAGTTTTTACATCTATATTTACTTTTTAGAGACTTTCTTTTAGTTTTTAATAATAAACTGATCAAAGCATTCAATGTTGATCATATAACAGAATTAGATATATGAATTACATACAGGTACCATATCTTAACAAATACTCTATATTCTAGGTAGACTAAAAAATTGAAAAGGGATCTTTATATTTTTCCATGTTCTACAATATTCGGGACAAAAAATGTGACAGATGACAATGGGACTCATTAAAATGTTCATTTCAGTCATGCAAATAATTGAAATTTATCTGTCAGAATGCATACCATATATGGTAACATCATCATCATCATCCCTAATTTTTAGAGGAATGCTGCTACAAAGAAAAGCTCTACCTAGCCGTGTAATTCTGTTCAAGACAACATTTTTTACTCATCTATCCAATTCTCAGAGGCCTTTCCTCTAAGATAGAATAGAATAGAATTCTTTATTAGCCAAGTGTGATTGGACACACAAGGAATTTGTCTTGGTGCATACGCTCTCAGTTATATAAGCTATATACACTCTCAGTTATATAACAATATGGTCTTGTTTAAAGCAAGGAGGACCACTTAAAAAATAGACATGGTCCTTATGTGATGTTATACTATTTCTCCAAATACATATCAGACCACTTGAATATGTGATTACAGGGTATTATATGACTGTAAAAAACAACACATATTTTTGTATTATTAATACTGACTCTTGCCTATGGCAGCAAAACCTAAAAAAGTACTAGTCAAATTCAAATGAAAATATTGTTTCATAATACTCAATTACAGTCACTAAGAAAAAATATGAAAAGCCAGCTTTACAGGTCCAATGTGACTTAGTTTAATATAATTATATAGTGTAAGAGTCATGGCGGAGCAGTAATTAAAATGCAGTATTGCAGGCTAACTCTGCCTACTGCCAGGAGTTTGATCCTGACCAGCTCAAAGTTGACTCCTTCTGAGGTTGGTAAAATGAGAACCCAGGTTATTGGGGGAAATATGCTGATGTTGTAAACCAAAAGCACTATAAAGCAATATAAAGCAATATATAAGTCTAAATGCTAAGTGCTAATAACCAGAACAATGAATCAAATATGAAAGTGAAAGAAGTTCTGAAGAATATTGTTTCTTCATTCGTCTGAAGGAATCAAAATGTGTTATCATTACAAAAAGTAAAGAAACCATGAATATGAACTGTAAAATAATAGCTAAATTCTTAATTTGGATTATAGACTTATAATAATTTTTCATATGTAATCCATATGCAAAGCACTTACTGACTTAGCTCAAAATGTACAAGTATATGCAATTTTCCCCAGCAAGAACTGGGACCAGGAACTCTGCCACCAAACAACTTGGTCATAAAACGTGAAATCATGTAACCACATCAACTTACGACAGCCGTTCCAGCAGTCCCAGTTCCCATCATTAGGCAAAACATGCATATTCATAGCACCCCACAGTCACCATTTGTGACCTCCTGCTGGCTTCTCCATTAACTTTGCTTATTGAAACTGGCAGAGAAGATCGCAAATGGCACTCCCATGGTTGAGGATGCTGCAACTATGTTAATTATGAACTGGTTGCTTGAATAGTGATCACTTGTCCTTAGGGATGCTGCAATGGTCACAGATACAAGGACATTAAGCAAGGAGTACTTGTAGATTGTCACGATGGCTAAATCAAACTTACCTTCTCTTTCTTGCTGCAGACACATATTCAACTCTTGTATTGTAGTTTTATCTCTAGAGGCATGCACTTTCATCTGATCCAGTTCCTCCTCCAAATTCAGTCTAGAAATACACATAAAGAATTCAGTGTTACATAAAAAGAATGCCAAGAAAAGGTCAAGTAAGACACATGTTACAAAAATCGGAGCAGAATCAAAACTGTGGTACTAGGTTTGATCGATGCAATAGATTTATATAATCAGACTTAATGTGGAAAATAGATAAAGAAAAGAAAGATAGACAGTATCCCAATTTAGTGATCCAGAAGAGTCAATATTTTTATTGGAGAGGATGGAAGAGAATCTGTAGCAATTCAGAAGTTCTTGGATAATTCTTTG
This sequence comes from Pituophis catenifer annectens, assembly GCF_029215685.1. Taxonomy (NCBI): domain Eukaryota; kingdom Metazoa; phylum Chordata; class Lepidosauria; order Squamata; family Colubridae; genus Pituophis; species Pituophis catenifer. The sequence goes on from NW_027256882.1 coordinate 218,652,411, forward strand.
AGATATATCCTTGAAGGAGTGTGCCAGGAGTGGGTGGGGGGGGATGGAGGGGAGGTTGCACACGCATCCGCAGGGCAGGGCACATAGAATTATGGGTGTGGGCACCCGCACGCGCGAACCTCCCCTTCCCCCCTCTTGGCACGCGATGGCAAAAAGGTTAGCCATTACTGCTCTAAATTATGAACATCTTCCCTTTAGAGGTCAGGCTGATCCCTTTGCTAATGACCTTTTGGAAGCTTTTAAATATAAAACAGGGGGCCTATAGAGAATGGCAAATTGTCATTGTATATTTTCTATTATAGGGTTCTATAATTATTCTTATTAGCTCAAATATTCTTATTAAACATTGTTTATTTAATATTTTGTTATACTCTGGAAATTTTAATTGTATTTTAGTATATTGTAGACTACAATGAGTCTTAAAAGGTGTAGTTGCATACAAATGGACAAAAATAAAAAAAAACCTGCTTAGCTCCATAAAAGTATTATGTTCTAGCAATTTCTAATTCAAATCAATGAGTCTTCTCATACATTCTGATATCAGTAAAAGTTATGCAATATAGAAGTATTAATAGAAAACACTTTTTCTAAGATAGCTAAAAACAGAACTCTGTTTCTTCAATTAATCTTCATAATATTATTGCATTTTTTACCCTTTTATTCCAGAAAGATACCAATAAAGAGTCACTACAAATGTCGTAAATTGCAGGTACTCTTCATTTAGTGGCCACAGTTGGGACAGATAAATTGGGTGTTAAGTGAAGTTGCCATTAGCCATGACTGTGGGTATACTCTTACTTCAGCTTTCCTTTGCTTCACAGACCTGCACGCTTGGTCATACTTTTGAGGACTGTTGCAAAGTTACTCTTTCATCACTGAGAACAGTTATTAAATGAGGGTGTCGTTAAAGAAGGACTACCTGTGGGATGCAAAGGATGGCATAGCTCAGTATACTTTTATGAAATCCACCCAGGGTTTTAAGACTATTTAATCTGGAATTATCTTGAACCAGACATGATTTTTCAACAATCAAATATAAGCATGACCAAAAAAAAATTCCTTTGCTCATCCAACAGTCAGGTGCATCTTTTTACAACAAGGACAAAACATGATCTTTCCAAAGATGCTCAGCAACTGACAGCATTAGAAAGACAGAACAAATCTTGGAGCAGGTTCTGAGCTCTACTATGTAAGAAAGCAACCCACCCCCTCAGAAAACAAAACCCTATAGGGCCTATCTCATACACTGGGGATAAGACTATCGAAAGAATGTCAATAACAACAGAATGGTAAAACCATACTTTGATTTTTTTTTTTTTTTTTTTAGCCTTGTTTATATTTCTGAAAATGATGTAATGAAAACCTTGGTTAATTTGGGCTATCTCAAAGTGATTTCAATTTGATTATACTCAGCTAGTCCAGGATCAACATATTCTAGTTTTTGCTAAATGATCTTGCTTAACAGCCTTTGTAAATTATAGCTGATTGAATTTAAAAACAAATAAAAGCTGGGGCAAACTGACCGGCTTATCATTCAAGATATACAGTAGGATGAATGAAGTTATCTTCTTATTCCGTTGTGGTTTGCTTATTATTTTCCCTGCGGAGATGAATGATTCTAAAGGCAGACAGGGAATAAAGGAGCCTTGAATCCCACATTTTGGTTGCACGGGATTTGAAGGTTATCATCGTGCCCATAATTTAAAGAGTTGATGGATATGAAAACATATTAGTTAACAAACAGGACATTTATTTAAACACATAATTCTAAATAACTAAGTGCAGTGGTCTGCTCAGGTTCCTTACAGTATATAGCACCTGAATAAAAGCATTTTTTTCATGGCTAATGACCATTCAAGCTGCTTCATTTTTCCTTGTTTATGCATAAGATTTTTTCCTTATGCTTCAGCAGACAGATATGTGTATTTTATGAAGAAAAAAGACCGATCACACACTGTATTTAAAATTATATACTTGAGATTTTCTACATACATTTCTTTCTTTGTTTCTTTCATTTTTAGATGAGATGGAGCAATTGTTCTGAGTTTTGGGGTCTACACTCCTATAGATTGTTTTAAGCAATTAGTTTGAATTTAATCTTCGGAATCAAATAAAATGACTGAAGATGGATACTTATTTCTCACTGGTGCTTTAATATTGTACTTTAATTAATCATTGTTACAGAACAGCGTTTTGGTCTGTTTGATAGCTTTTACATCCACTTGCTCCTCTTATGTTTGATGGTCAACGAATGAAAATTTAGGAATGAGATGAATAAACTGCAGCAGGTTATAAACAAGATTTTTTTTTCAAAGTAAATTAATTAATGAGAAATCCAATAGGGACATGATTTTTCATGGTTCACTGAATGACTATGAGGTAGAATAACAAAAGAATCTGCATGAAATATATTTGGAGATTGACTCTATTACCTCTTAAAAGCCTATTGAAATACACTATTCATGGCATACTGTATGATGATAGCAGTATGGAAAGCAATCATTGTTAGAGCAAGCTGCTCACCTGATGTCAGAGCAATGCAGCTCCAAACTACCTTGAAACTTCTCCAATATTGCAAAGATAATATTTGAATCAAGCCTCAGTAGATACTAATCAAACTTAAAGCACAGGAGAGTTTACATTCTATTGTTACTTTAGCATTCAACCTAAATTCACTTTGAGTGAATTATTAATAAATTATATTAGTAAGTCCTCACAACCACAAATTCTATGTGAAAAATATTACTCAATCCTTTGGGGTTACTCTGCATTTTGCCTTAGTCCATTTAAGACTAAGAAGTAGAAGTACAGTAACTCAAAATCTCTTGCTGTTTAGTGGTAGTTAGAATTATTTTAAAATTAGTATCATACCTGTCTTTTGTAATCTCTGTGAGCTATTTTGCATTTAGATAACAATTTCCTCATTTGTATATAAACTCTTTCATAGCACACCCAATACACAACACACCCACAAGAACGTTTGGCAAATCGAAAAGCATAACAAAATCAAACAGAGCAACAGCAGTTTTTCTTCTCCAGCCCCAAACATTTTTCATATTGAACATCAGCTAGAAGATGTAATAAAATAAAAGCCCCTTTCCACGCTGCATTTTCCTCCAAATTAAAATTCCAAGCTCATCATAGAAGCTTTCCTTCAAAATCATGCTTAAATGGGCGTATGTACGCCTTGAGATAAATGAAAGCAACAGCTAGCAACAGAAAGGATTTTGGCAGAATTATAATTTTGAAAGTAGAATTGATATAATTATTTAATAATAATGCTCACATTTTTTCCCCTCTGTATTCTTGGAACAATGATTGGAGAAACATGATATGGTTAAAGAGAAATGATTAAGGAATGCTTTGTCTCTTCTCATTCAGTAAACTGATCTTCCTTGTCCTTCCCAAGGAAAGTAAGATGCCTCATAAACGAAACCAAACACTTTTTTTACTGTTTGCATTTCTTGGACCTTGTTACTTAACATCATTCTTATTACATCACATATTAATTGATTTTCTCCTTGCTTCATGAAAGGTAGCACTGCTTGAATGCAGGGACAAAGTATGAAAATGGCCTTAAGAGAGAGGATAACTGGGCATATAAGCATGATTCATCAAATGAAAACATTATAATGGTCATACCATTTGCATTTATGACCTCAAATAACAACCTACTAAGAAAATGCTCTCTTTCTCTCTCTTTTTACATGCAGGCACAAACACAAAAGAATGGTGCTATTTCCAGTATTTTTAATTAACTGTAAAAATTATTATATAAATTACATGAGCATTATAAAGCCAAGTCAGACAGGTAAATAGGGAGAGGGCATGGGAAAGAGAAGAAAACCATTTAAATTTCACAGAAAAATCTGTTCAGAAACAGAACTATGAATGTGAACTTTTCGGTGTGTTTATTGAAAGAAAATAGGCTTCCTTTTCCTCCATGTTGGGACATAGCATCTTGAGATATGATATTGAGCGATCATAAAAGGCATTTGTTTTATAGCAAATCTTCCCTGGAATGGGAATTAGAACCACATACCTTTTGAAAGGGCTCAGTAGCTACAAAAAGGTTGTAAGTACACAGTGGTTTATTAAGAATGCTCCCTGGCCTTAACACTTCTCAAAATAGGCACAATACAGTACAGACTAATACTTATTTCAGAATACATAGATGCCAAAGATATGGCAATTTCAGTTTTAAAGGAATTCTGCACAGTGAAAAGCTTATTTATAATTGCTGTAATACTGAAGATAGTAGTTCTGAAACACAAATAAGCATCTAAGATACTGTTTTCAGAACAGAAGTACACACGCACACACATAAAGAGTCTCTAAATTGCTGTTTTAGAGTATAAAATCTATTATAGATATAGAACAAATATAGAACAAAAAAGGCCAAAATGATGCTAAAAATTATGCGATCCTATGGCAAAGAAGGAATTAAATAAGGAATATACTCCTGATTTAATGGGCTTTATTTATCAGACTTTGGGTGCCTGAAGCACGCATGAGCAAAATCCCATTTAGATGTAACTGTCATTCTATTTGAGTGTACACATTGGTCCATTGCTCAAATTCAGGGTAGATAAAAATCAATGATTTTTTTAAAAAAATCAGATTTTTTTGATTTTTATCGAATTTATTTTAATAAAAAACTTTTGGGGTAAAAATCTATCGTAAGATAGTTTTCTATTTAAGATACATAAATAATTTAGTTTATTCATCATGAAATGGAGCTTAGTTATGTAGCATGAGGCTGTATATTCTGCAACACTGGGACTATCGGTGAGTCAACAATGGGTCAAAGGAGTAGCAGAGATGACAGTTGCTCTTTAAAAATTATGATTTAAATCAAGTTGATTTAAATCAAGCCTTTTTTAGTGATTTAAATCATGATTTAAATCAATTCGATTTAAATCAAATCCACCCTGCTCAAATTTTTAAAATATTTTATTCTATAGTTAAAATGCAGTTTGCAAAAAATCTTAAATTTAGGTTAGTGCATTTAGGATTTTTTTTACCCATGACTGATGGGTAAAAATCTTTGAAAAACCTTATTAGATATTATACCATGCTGCTTTTTCATTTAAATTAGTGATCAAAGTTCAAGTTGGAAAATTACATCTGAGATAAAGCATTAGAAGGTGCTATTGAAATTTCCAAGCATTAAAAAAAAATATAGTCCCTACTTTTTTCAGTAGTGACCACTGATCGTTCAAACTTTTCATGGAAAATATAGTAATTTATAATCTTTCTAGTAGTGTTATCAGATCTGGTCTGCAAAAAATCAGACAGCAAATACTGTGGATACATCAAAAAGAACCAGTAACTCTTAGTCTTCCCTATCATCCAAATACTATCATCTGAATTTTTGTAGTCCACATTTGAAGTCAACATTGTAATTGTTGATAGTTGTTTTAAATGGAAATAAATTTAAAGTTTGAGCAGTGTCCATTTTAGAGATTAGGAATTTATTTTAGATCAGGGGTATCAAACGCAAAGCCCGGGAGCCAAAACTGGCCCGTGGGGTGCTTAGATCTGGCCTGCAGGGCCGCCCTGGAAACAGCGAAGGACCAGCCCGTGCTGCCTCTGCCAGCAAAAACGGAGTTCTGTTTTTGCTGGCAGAGGTTTGTAGGAGTCCATTGCAGCTGAAAACGGAGCTTGGGATCCTGTTTTCCCTAGTAGAGCACTCAGGCCACCACAGGTGCCCCCAACACAAGTGATGCCGAGCTGGCCATGCCCACCATGCCCATGTCCACCGCAGCTTCCCCAAAGTCAAGCACAACCCTGATGTGGCCCTCAATGAAATCGAGTTTGACACCCTTGTTTTAGATTAATCACAGTGCAGTTAAAGAAAAAAACTGGATAAATGACTAATTTAATTTCTGCTAGTTTGGTGTAGTGATTCAGGTGTTGGCCTAGTTTGGTGTAGTAGTTAAGATTCTGGCCTAGAAACTAGGAGATTGAATTTAAGGCCTGCCTTAGGGATGAAAGCCAGCTAGGTGACTTTCAGCCAATTACTCTCTCTTAGCCCAACCCACCTCACAGAGTTGTTGATGGAGGGTAAATAGGATGCAGGAGTATTAGGTATGTTCACTGATTTCAGTTGAATTGAGGAGAGAGAGAGAATCTAATCATCATCACCCTGTGGAATACCTTTCACATCATCTCACAATATAGGTGGATAAAAATACCAAATTGAGTCTAAACATCTAAACATCTGACTGTGTGGTGAATCTTAATAAATGAAGTAAAGTCAAACTGAACTGTGGCAATGCCATCAAAGCCATAAATACCTGTCTGATAGCTATAATACAGTACACTGCTGGAATTATTAAGTGAACACAAGTGGACAGTTTGGATGGGAAAAGGAAAAAAACTGATTATCTACTATGTATTACATCCCCCTAATGAGGCCATTGGGGGGCATGAGCCTTGGTGGTACAGTGGTCTAAAGCACCCTGTTATTAAGACCAGCTGTCTGCAATTACTGCAGGTTCGAATCTCGCCAGGCTCAAGGTTGACTCAGCCTTCCATCCTTTCTAAGATAGGTAAATTGAGGACCCAGTTGTGGGGGCAATAAGCTGACTTTGTATAAATATACAAAAAGGATGAAGGCTATTGCTTAGCGCATTGTAAGCGCCCTGAGTCTCCGGAGAAGAGCGGCATATAAATCAAATTAAAAAAAAAAAAAACACTTGCGGCTCCGGAACCACATGTGACTGTTTGACCCCACTCCTGCAGATCCCTGGCCACCTGGTCGCATGACCTGCTCTCTGCCCCGAAACACTGGCCCAACCCGGCCATGGTCGAGTCCAACCTTGCTAACACAAGGGCTGGAGGGGTGGGAATGGGATCAGGGAGGAGGGTACACTGGAAAGGGGAATAAGCCTGCAGCTGAGGAGCAAGCACAAGCCGCAGTGGCGACTTCCCCGAAGACAACCCTCCTCCTCCTTCTCACGCGACCCCCTGGCCAGCTGTTGCAGAGCCGGGAGGGCGCGCACGAGCAGGGATACCCTCCTGAAGCAAGCGGCTGGGCTCGGCCAAAGCGCAGTGAAGGCGCACGGAGCAGGTGGGTTGACTGGCTGACGGGTGAGCATCTTTGGCGAGGGCGCTCCAGCTTTCTCCGAGCCTGATCCTCGGGGTGGACATGTGAGGTTTGGTGAGGAGAGAGAGAGAAAATGGGAGAAAAAGAAAAAGATAGAGAGAAATGATAAAATGATGGACGGAGAGAATGAGAGAGAGGGAAAAGAGAGGGAAACAAATGAGAGAGAGAAGGTGAGTGAAAGAAAGAAAAGAAAGAGAGGGAGAGAGATGAAAAAGAGAGAAAAATAGAAATGAGAGGGAGGGAGGGAGGGAGGGAGGGAGGGAGGGAGGGAGGGAGAGAGAGGGAGAGAGAGAGAGACCCATTTCTCACAGAAAACACCGGGAGCCACAAAACCTGGATAGACATGGCTGGGGGGGTGGGTGTCATGTGACTGGATGGGAGTGATGTTGAGTTGGCCACGCCCACTAGATTTTGTGACTCCCACTGTTTTCTGTGGGAAATGGGTCTAAATGGCTCTTTGAGTGTTTAAGGTTGCAGACCCATGCTCTAGTGATATTGAGATTATAGTTGCCCCAAAGAAATGGAGGTAAAGTTTAACTTCATGTCAAAAAACTGTCAAAGAAGAAAAACATGAATTGGCTGATTATGTAAGAGACAGCCAAGAACAAGCACTGGAAAAGTTCCAATAAAAATGGAATTTACTAAATATATAGAAAATGAAATGTGAATATAGAAATAGTGTAATAAAAACACAACTGGAATACTGCAAGGAAAAGCATTACTGGCTCAAATTTACAAAATATCAAGGAGGAAAGTGGATAAAAATAAAAACCTGGCAATGGGTTACAAATGGAATATTAAAAAAAAAAGAAACTGAAGGTTTGATTTTGGTTATTCAAAAGCAAGTTGTTCAAACTAATGCAGTCAAGGCCAGAATTGAAAAATCATCAAATGATTCAAAGTATAGGGTTATAGATAAGAAGGAAAAGAACCAGGAAGAACATTTTTTCAGCTCGTACAAAAGGATAACACAAACTGATTATAAACAATGACATAACACAGTGGTCAAAATGATTCACTGGAATATTTGTAATATATATATATATATGTGTGTGTATCTTCTTAAGTTTTCGCAGGTGTGCATATGCAAAAAATTAAAATCTCGGGTGTTTTCCCGTGCCATTATAAATAAGTTGGTTAAAATATTTAAAATCCTGGTTAAAATCCCATCTTAAAATCTTCTAAACATCCTTACAGAGCACTCTGCAAGGTCCTTTAAAACCTCAGCTAAAATCCTACCAGTGACTTTAAAAGTTTTTCTTAAAGCAACGTTTCGACAGGCTCACAACCCTGTCATCTTCAGGCTCTGTTTCATGTAGAAGCTATGGGTTCTCTGTTGCGGGGCCGGAGCTGTCGCTTATCTATATTTGCTGCTGCTGCCAATCGGAACACAGAGTTGCAGGCTAGCCAGCATACATCAGCAGCAGCAAATATAGATAAGCGACAGCTCCGGCCCCGCAACAGAGAACCCATAGCTTCTACATGAAACAGAGCCTGAAGATGACAGGGTTGTGAGCCTGTCGAAATGTTGCTTTAAGAAAAACTTTTAAAATCACTGGTAGGATTTTAGCTGAGGTTTTAAAGGACCTTGCAGAGTGCTCTGTAAGGATGTTTAGAAGATTTTAAGCTGGGATTTTAACCAGGATTTTAAATATTTTAACCAACTTATTTATAATGACGCGGGAAAACACCCGAGATTTTAATTTTTTGCATATATATATATATATATATATATATATATATATATATATATATATAATTACTCCAAAACCAAGGTAATGATCTTTCCTCAGCGCCCTAAGATGCATGTCTGGTGACTAAATAACCACCTAATAGAGCAAATCAAGGCTTTTAAATACTTCTTCTTTACTTCTCCAAAGGAGTTCAGCATATACGAGTGATGGCTAACCTTTTCTGGACCGAATGCCTAAAGCGCATGCCTGAACCCCCCAAATGCAATGTGTGCATGGCTCCCCTGCATGCACCCCACCCCTCAGCACATGCACACCGCACACGCCCCACCCCCGCACACATCGCACGGGCCCCTCGCACAGGCCCCGCGCATGCACGGCAGAGGCCTGATGACCGGCTGGCATGCACGGCGGAGCTGAACTGGAGCGACAGCTCGTGTGCCCACAGAGAGGGCACTGCATGCCACCTGTGGCATGCATGCCATAGGTTCGCCATCATGGGCATATACTGTCTCAAATATGGTCATAAGTCGAGGACTACCTTAATATAACAATACATTATAGCATCCTACATTTTTGGGAAGAATTCAGTGCAAATGACGGCCAACGCAAGCCAAAGAACTGGCAAGTGTGATTTTACCTTCTTATATTAATAGAAATAATAATTCAGCAGTTTTCATTATAAACTTCCTTGTGCTTTTTCCAACAACATCAAGGTTTCAATTAATCCTGCATTGTTCAACAGTGCTTTGTTTCTGAGCATGATCTCAAAAAAATATATTAGAATAATGCACTGTCCAAAACATATTGCCAGAATAGAATATCCACATTGACTCTGCCATACCACGATTTTGTGGTCAAAATTATTATTTATTCATTGAGTAAAAATAATTTCAGAAGTTTGAAAAAGCACCATATTTTTAATTGTGGGGTATTCAGTATTTCCCTAGAGAGGATCCCCAATAGCAGCTACATTTTTGAAGATTAGATATTCCAATATGATCCTCTCCAGATATCTTAAGACCAACTTTCAAAATTCCCAAGACAGTTATGTTTATTGGGAATTCTGAGATTAATGATCACAATTCTGGAAAACACCTTTCCAACAAAATTCTTATTGTCATAATTGACACAAAAGTAAATCATATGACGATGTGAAATTGATTTTATTATGGTAGTTCTAACAGCCAAATGAATAGCAATCTTTAAAATTCCACGACTGTGCTAATATTCTGATTGCTTTAAAAATGCAGGCACAAGCCTGAGCATTACATGGATGTCTCAAAAGAACAGAAAACTGTTCCGAGTTTCAAGCGTGCTCATCGCTAAATTACAAAATCAACTTGACAAAGGACATTTTAAAACATCATTAAAAGGCTAATTATGCAATGCCAACCAACTTCCTTTTGTCTAGTATGAAAGGGAAACTTCTTACTTTACCAGGGTGAATATAATCGTCTATGAATTATAAGATCAAAGAAGCAAACTGGATGTTTTCTAAAGTAAGAATTCCTTCACCAAGTTTTACCCTTACCGCAGCTAAAAGAGCTGTGAAAGGGATCAGCACTAAACCCGAAGGACAGGCTGTGCATAGAAAGAAAGAGAGCAACTCCCCCGTGCTTTTTGCAGGTCACTCTGAAGGCCCATGTTAGCAGATCTACTCCAGACCCTTAACAGGCGGCTTTGCTGCTACCAGTAATTAGCTTGGACAGCTCTGGCTCCAAAAGTAGCAGCAAGGCTACACCATAATGAGCTCAGCTGGGATTAGTAGGACAGGGCAAGGAACCAAGAGAGCCGAGGCATTCTGCATTGCGTATGTATCAAGGAGATCAAACAAGGATGGCTGGCTAGGTTATCCCCTTACCACCTCATTCCAAAAATGAAGCACGGCAGTGTGTAAAATACAGGCTAATGAAGAGCGACACCTCCAACAGATGAGAGCCACATTAATTAACACAATCCCTAGCTCATGCAATACTGTTTCATTTAGTGCTAGCAAATTTATTGTCACTGATTTAAGGGTAGGATACGCAGGGAGGGAGGGGGCATAGGAAGAGGCTAATGTTTGCTTCCATGTTTCTGGTAGAGAAAGATGATTTAATTTTGGGTATCTGAAAGGAATTCTCTGTTTGGCCCTCAGGACTCTACAAGGAGAAGATAAGCACATCAACCCCACATTTCTAAATGTATATGTATTTTAAAATAAAATAAAGAGACTCACTTTTCAATCAACAGCTTCTTGTGTTCTTTTTTAAAGTATGCCAGTTCATTCCATACTGCATCAGAATTTTCTTGACGCAGATGCTGGGGATCTGAACGCTCTTTTCCATTCTTATTGTTTCCAGGCCTGTAAATTTAAGAAAACAATTTTCTATGAAATAAATCACTTTTAAATGCCAAGTTTAAAAAAAGGCAAAGCTTCAGCACTTGATATTGCTACATTTAGTGAAATTATTGAAGCTCTCCTAAATGTTGTTCTAAGTAAATAAATCTGAAAGATGATAAATTGGAGATGGGGTGCCACACTTGAGACTTGATGTGTTTCTCATAATAGTATAATCTCTCTCATTTAATTAAATGAGACAAATAAAAGATATATATGTCATTCTGTCTTAGGGAAAGGTTTAGCATTATGGTTACTAACAATTCTTTAACAGGAGGAAACTCCTGAACAAAGAATGTAAACTTGAATACTAAATACTTTAGAATCCTATATTAAAACAGAGAAACAAAGTGGAGGAAGAAGATGGTTATAAGGAAAATGCAAGTAAAGAAAGCGAATTTTCTACAAAATTAAGAAAAAAAGAAAAAATACCTATTGATCTGCAGATCTGAGAAAATCAGTGAAATGGTAAAATCTGAATGATTTAAAAGGCCGCTACTTGGAAAGCCAAATAGTTACAATAGTTACAGACAACTCTGAAAACAAGGTAGAGATTATTTGGATAAAGAAAATTGTTGCAGCAGCAACGACCAGAGATATTGGAAATCAATAATAAAAAAAGATTATGGTATTAATGGCTCACATGCTTAGAATTTGGATCATACTGAATGAGTCAAGCTAACAGAAATTTGACAATAGGGTTGAGTGAAGGAACTCATAGTGAAGATCCTTAACAATTTCCTCTAGAAATAGATAATATAAATTCAACCTAGTTGACATTAAGAAAAAAATAATGTAGTGTCCATAAAGTATAGGAAGCAGATGGAGTAGCTTTGCAATCATTACTTGGAACACAAGTACTGTGTTATTGTGTGTTTACTTGGAACACTTTTACTACCTAAAAACAACAAACTGTACATGGGAAACAAATGCAAAGACAGTCATGTGCTTGATAAAAAACAAGTGCTACTACCACAAGTTGGTGAATTTTCAAGCTAGTATATTGACATCCAACTTTGTGAAAACAGATATTTAACAATCATGCATCAATTATTTGTTTTAATTATGATATTTAACACTCTATCTGGTTGATACACTTCAATTCGTCAAAACAGGGCATTCTAATTGTATAACTAATTAAAATCTCTGTTCAAATATGAAATTCTTTGGATGGCATTGCACAAAGTTTTATCTTTCAGTCAGTTCTATCAAGGCTACAGTATTGTTAATGTAAAACTAGATAAGATCAAGTACATCTCCTTACCGTACCAGTTTTCTGCCTGAGACTAGTTCAATTGTTTTAAGTGCTGCTCAGTAGCATGCAGCCACTTCTTGTTTAACAATTTCTTCTCTTAGCAACCATTCACAAATATGATGGGAATTAAAAAACCATTTTCCAACCAATGTGCTTTATGTCGTTTATGATCAAATTTTCTGTACCTGACAACAAAAGCCTTCAGTATGAAAACGATTAAAGTCTGGTCAGGTTCTGGTAGCAGTGTGAGGTAGCTGGAAGTTTCTAATCAACTAATTAAGGGGGAAAACCAGGTCAGGAATAGGACCTCATAAGAAAGAATTTTGTCTGAACAATCTTTGCAGTCTCTCTCTCCAACTCTCTACACACACTCTCCTCTCTCTCTCTCTCTCTCTCTCTCTCTCTCTCTCTCTTAGCTACCATTTTGGTCAATTGCAAAACTGCTGGAAGGGATCGTTGATTACTGCAACAAAATTGTTATAAGTACATAGATCATTATCTACAGTCATTATCTACATTTATTGCTAAATGGAAATCTTTTATGGAGTTTTTGCATAAAAATAAAAAATTGAACTTTTGGCTCAATATCATGATGTAACCTTAGAGAGAGGTTAAAATATAACTGTACTTTTAACTTTTGCAAAGAATATTGAAAGCCACTTTTTTGCATCTTCTATTTCTTTTCTTGCACTTTTTGCTTTCTTTTGTTCCCTTTTATTCCTTAATTTATTATTTTCTATTATTTTTTAATCTTTAACTTTTTTAAAAAATATTATAAAATGAAAAAAATGTTCCATTATATTTATTATTCGTTTATGGTTCTATACCAATCATGAAAGAAAAGTGCAATTATAGTAAATTAAAAAATATATAAATTACACTACATTTAAAAACCAAAATAGTTAATATGGGTTTCTAAAAGCCATGATTATTGGTAAGAATTTTGCAACCTTCTTAAATTTACACTGTCAGTGTAAATCAAAATAGAAATGGAGCTGCGTATAAGAGATGGATTTTGACTTGCCAAAAATCTCAGTGATGTCATTAATATAAAATCAACCATAGTGGGGCACATTAACAGGTAGACCTATGTCCAGTTAGGTCACCTATCTGGATACCCTTGATTTAGATGTAATGCAGCACTATAATTAGTTTAGGTATATGTCAATCAATAAAAGTGCCAGTTAATTTTCTCCAGAATCTTTCATGAGATATTGAATTGAAGCCTGCCCTTAAGTCTAAAAAGGCAGTGTAAAAAATATCTTTAGCCAAATTATAAATATTTCTCAATGAGATGATGTAATATAATATACTAGACCAGGCCTGTCCCACCTGCAGCCCACACATGACCATGGAGAGCTGGTAATGTGGCAAGATTGTGAACCTGTAACATTATTATGAGATTTATATACATTAGCTATATTATATATTTTAGATGTGACTCAAGACAATTCCTCTTTACTCAATATGGTCCAGGCAAACCAAAATATTGGACACCCATGCCCTAGACCATGATAAAGCATCCAATCTGGACTGGATTATTTGGAATGCAATCTTGCAATGTACCAGGACAAGACTTGTACATAAGGGAGGAGAGTGACAATCCAAGAAGCAGAAGTAGAAACATTCATAGATGCTAAATCTCCAGTGTCAGAAAGAACCCAAGAAAACAGAGAGCAAGACTGTAAGTGGTGGATTTTGTCCTAAAATTTATAGAATCTTTTAGGGAGTGTCTCTAAGTAGAGATAAAGATTATCCTATTGGGATGGTAAGGAATGGATCCACACAGAAGATTGGTCCACAAAGTCAGAATCAAGATATTGATATAGATTGTTACTGTACAAGAGTCTTCCTTTTTAGATAAACAGGGTAGGTAGGGTATCTGCCATCTGGGGAAAAGATGTATTGCACTTGATAAATCATTGGACAACATAATAATGTCACTATAATTGTCATTTGGGTTAATTTTATATTCATGCTTATCAAAAGCAGATTCAATTCTGCAGGCATGGTAACTATAAGGACATTTGGGAGCAGACTAACAAATTCTCCCATAGGTTTATAGGAATTTCTGATTTCTTTCTTGGTTATAATGTAAGATAAGCACTATGGTAGTTCAGATTGCTCCTTCCTATTTATTTTCATCACATATAGAAAATGTGAAAAACAGCTGCAAAAAACCCCAACAAAATGAAAGCAATATAAATCATAAGGCAAGATGAGAACAATAGCAATTACATTTCTCATACAATATGTGCTTTTCTCGATGAAATTAAAAGTAATAGGAAACGGTTCCTTTCTCAGTTTAACCATTTCATCAAAATGTATCAAAGTCATATTTGAATATAATATATATAATCATTCCAGTGAATTGTGCAACTTACTTGCCATAACCTTCCTCCAATTGCTTTAATTGATTTTTTACTGCCCTGTAATTAATCTGTAACGTCTGCAGACGTTTCTTACGTTTTTCATGGGCTTGTCTCAGCTCATCATTTTCTTGAATCTGCATTATACCAAAACAAATGACTCAGTAAATCTTAAGATCTTAAAATGACAATTTGCTATTGTTGAATTTCTTATTTATGACCAACTATCAAATACAATTTATTACACCTAAATTATAATTCAAAGAATTCAGTCTTTAAATAACAAATGTACTTCTTCAAAAGTTACAAAAACTGCTTGGCTAGGACCTAAAGAACTGCACAATGGGTTTTGTATGCTCAGCAGAAATTTGGATTTGTGCATCTCAAGGAACACTCAAGAGCACAGTAAACTACTTTGGAAACTATGTGAATTATAAAGCAATATACAGCATGCATTAACGTACACAAAAAACCCTGAAATCCTAAAATGGCACTTGAAATCTGAGAAATGAATGAAGACTTTTAAGAATTGATTATTGAACCTGACCATTTTATTTATAGCATCTTATATTATACCATATACTTATTTTATCATCAAAGTGTTTCTTTTCCCAATGTGGTGAACATTTGTAATTTAATATTGGACAACTTTATGAAACAGAAAATACAACTGCCAATAATATCACACAAATCTACACTATGTCTACATTTTGAGTACTATGTAAAATTCTGACCATCACCTCTGAAAATGGATGTAAGACTCATGGAAAAAATAAAGAAGAATGCAACCACACACTAGGCATAAACACTTTGCTCATGTAAAAAGGCTAAAATATTTTGGACATTTTAGCCAAATCCCCACAAACAAACAAACAAACAAACAAACAACCTTGAGGGAGGATATGGATATTTTTAAGGTGTACAGGATAAAGCATTTGTTGAGACAGCTGGTCATATAAATTGTATGGATGGGTGGGTGGACGGATTTGATTAATATATAAATAAATGCAATAACTTTAAAATAGCCATGGTGGCGCAGTGGTAAGAATGCAGCATTGCAAGCTAATTCTGCATTCCCACTGCCAGCAGTCCGATTCTGACCAGCTCAAGGTTGTCTCAGACTTCCATCCTTCTAAAGTCAGTAAAATGAGAACTCAAACTGTTGGGGGCAATATGCTGACTCTGTAAACTACTTAGAGAGGGCTGTAAAGCACTGTGAAGCAGTACATGTCCAAATGCTATTGCTATGCTAAATATCTAAAGGTAAGAAGAGACTTACCTATAGATATTTAGAGTTCCAAGGTTTGGATATGGATATGTATTGTATAAAAAGTTAAAATTAATCTGGACTTTAAAAATAATTTTAATAGACATGACATATTGAGAACATGGAATAGATATAAACCCAAGTTGTATCTGAAAAAAACTTGTATGGGTCTCAGTTCAAGAAGGATATCATAAAAGAGGAAACAGCTGACAAAGACCAATGCTTGATGTACCAGGAATTATTGGGAATCTATCAAGGGGAATTTAAAAGCAAATTAGGACAGCAATTAATAGCAGAAAGTTATCATTCTTAATGGCTTTCCCATTTACAGTTATCAGAAAGATTCAAAATGGACAAAACGACTTATAGTATGGAGGAAAGTAAAGCAGAATTTGAAGTGCAATTGTGCACTGATGATGAACCTGCATCTGCTAAAATGTATAAAATTTTATTGAAATTTGAAACAAGGAAGACAGGTTAAAAGATGTATGAGAAAGTGAGCTAAGAATACTGGTTATAATATGTGGAAATATGTGGCTAAAAGGGCTGAAATTTATACTGTGCTATGATCTCAAAAATAATTCTTATAAAATGTTGTGTTGTTGATACATGGCAGCAGAGAAATTACCTGGAACAGGGGTCCTCAAACTTTTTAAACAGGGGGCCAATTCAAGGTCCCTCAGACTGTTTGGGGCTGGACTGGCTGGGTGGGCATGGCTAGGTCATGTGACTAGGTGGCTGTGGCCAATTTAACAGTCCATTAAACAATGCACACAAATTAAACTTTAATTTGTTTTGCTCCTGGAGGTGTTTTATTTGCTTTTGTTTGCATGTTGTTCTTTTAGTTGACTTTTCTTTTTACTAGATCGTTTTTTCAGTTGTTTAGGAGTCTAGTGGGCTACTTCAGTTTTGCAGCAATTCCTCTGAGCCCCAAGGAGCTTACAATCAACAAATCTCTCTCTCTCTGTATCTGTCTCTCTCTGTGTCTCTTTTCTCTCTGTGTGTTTGTGTCTCTTTCTCTCTCTCTATCCATCTCTCTCTCTATCTTTCTCTCTCTCTCTCTTTCTATCTTCTGGAGGTGGGGGAGGTGAAAAACGGGCCTGTTTGTCACCTCCCCCATCTCCAGAAGCATTCTGCAGGCCAAAAAAGGGCTAAAAAGTGCCATTTTTTGACCCAAAATGGGCTAAAAAGGCCATTTTTTTTGGCCAAAACTGGGCTAAAATGGGCCCTCTTTTGGCCTCCCGGGGTGTCTGCGCACTCCATTTTTCACCTCCCTTGCCTCCAGAAGATAGGCAGAGAGAGAGAAAGAGAGAGAGAGATGTTGGGAAATTTTTTTCTTCATGTTGCAATAAAGTATATGAAATAATAATATGTTTTTTCACATATTTATTCTTGTATATTTACATGATTGCTAGTTACATAATATGTCTCATGCCAGTTTTTATGATTTTTAAAATTCAAAGGATTTATGTGACTGAATCCATGATACCATGCATTAGGCTGATATATATGAAAAATGTGAAAATATTCTACATAAAATGTCTGCATCTAAAACTTTCAAATTTATATGTACAGATTTGTACAGTTGCAGAGTAAGGATATATCGTCATGAAAAAGTAAGTATGCCCATGGAAATTTTTGACATTTTTAATGTTTCAACGTACAGATATTTGGTTTTCATTTCAATGATATTGATAAAGGATGTATGAGATTACAAATATCATTTGCATTTTGTAATCCATTTGTGTAATTTAAATAAAAGCATATGTAGATTTTGCATGCAAAAGTAAGTGCACCCCTATTATTTATTATTTATAAAATACCTCACATTAGAATCACACACGCCAAATCTGGAGCAAATGCTTAGAACATCATTGGTGAAAATTTGGTAGCTTGCCTTATTGAAACTTCAGATATTTATTCTGATTTGTTCTTTGTTGTTGCCTAGATCAAAAGAGGTCTCTAGGTGTTCAGAAAGAAGGTTAGAGATACTTATGCAATTGGGGAGAGATTTAAAAATATTGCCAAACAAATAGACATCAATAATTCCACTGTCTGGAGAGGAGAAGATTTCCAACAATTGTCAACTTGTCCAGGCCAGGCCTGGACAAAGTTCCACCAAATTTAGCATGAGAGCAGAATACAAGATGCTGAAAGAACCTAGAATTTCATCATGTAACCGCCAGGTAGTTATCACTATTACTACTATCAAAATACTTGAATTAATCATCAGAAAGCTGCACAAATTAAATCTACATAGAATATATGTCAGGAGGAAACTTTGTTGTGTAGAAGGGCAAGCTACTAATGAACTTCTAGGCAAAGTCAAGATTTCTGGAACAATGTACTATGGACAGATGAAGCAAAGATGGTTTATTTGGCCATAGTACTAGTACTATGTTTGATGAAAACCAAGGATAGTATTTCACCAGAAGAATCTGATACCAACTGTATCAGGTTCTGTAATCTGTAATGTTACAGTTTGGGATTGCTTAGCTGCATTAGGATTTGGGCAGCACAACATCACAGTTTCTACTAGGAATTCTCCAGAGGGTGCTTGGGGATAATGTGAAAGCATCTGTCAGAAAACTGAAGCTCATCCCAAAATTGAGCTTGGAACATGACAATGACTCTAAATATCACAGTAAATCAGCCAAAGATTGGATAAAAAATATAAAAGTAAGGGTTCTGGAATGGCCAAGTCAAAGCCTGGATCAAAATCCCACTGAGATGCTGTGGATGGATTTAAAATGGGCTGTGCATGTAAAAATCCCTCAAACATTGCACAACTGAAAAAAAATCTGAATGGAGGAATGGGAAAGATTTCTTCCTGGTCAATATCAGAGACTGGTAGACAGTTATAAAAAAAATTATTTATTTTTGTTTTTATCAGTTATTAGAAAGAAAGATTTACTTCCTTTTCCCACAGAAGGAAATAGCACATCTGTTAATTTTTTGTTCAATAAACGACTACAAAATCAAATTTTCATATTTTTGTTCAGTGATATCACCTTTATCTTTATATACTGTTTGAATGAAGATAAAATGTGCATATATGTTAAAAAAGATTTAACATAGTAACAAAGTACTTTTTTGCATGATTATATACAGAGACCACAGATTTTGCACTACTGACTTGAAATAGCTACACATGTTGATTCTACTATCCATGTGGCTGGAAACAGAGATTCAAGGCATAGGCAAACAATGCTATTTAAACTTTATATATGTAATTTATAACATTGGAAACAGACAAAGAAGTCCTCTTAAGAATAGACAAATATATTTGCCCAGATCCAGATCCTACAATTATTAATTAAAACATCTCCCAGACTACTTATGTTACAGCTGCAACATTTTACACAAATAAACTTATACAAAGAAAAAAGATATACTTTTATGTACATAATAAAACATATCTTTCACCCAATTCATTTTCAATTTCAATGGACATGACAATGTACCATAAATTGCACAAAATGTGTTGTGGGTCTATTGATGTCAAGAAAAAAAGTGATGTATTTTAATTTTCACCTTTAGTTGTAGTGTCTTTTCTAAATTTTCAATCTTTCTTTCAGCTATTTTGAGCTTTCTTAGTTCTTCTGACTCTTTCAAAAAGCTCTTTGGGGACAGAGACCTTGAACGTTTCACAGGTGGTTTCTGGAGAATAAAACAAGGACATGGTTGAAGTGGTTGGAACGCTGGATTATGAAAGACATGCAAAATTAAAGAACAAGTAATTTTGAATACTAATAATGAATTATAAAAAAAATCCTGCGTGGTATACTAGAGAAATAACAAGCAGAATTACCACAGCGCTACCACTAAAGGTTTCTCTGTGACTCGTTAATGAGAATATTCATTTACATTTACATTGTTTCTTTCAGAATAATGATGTCCCATTAGGGAAGACTAAAGGGTTATAGTCTCAGAAATGCAAGAAACCTCATTACAAAGGAGGGGATAGAGGCTGATCTAATTGCTCTATAAGGGTCCAAGGTTACACTTGATAGGACAACCAGAAACAAGAGGGAAAGAGTTTTTTCCCTCTGAAATAGTTTAACACACTGTGAAGTTGAAGGAACAATATGCTTGAGGAATATAAATAAAACAGACAGTAGATCTTATACCATAATGACCATATGGTCATTAAATATAATATGCCTAACTAGAGACAAGAATATGAGTTTATATTATGTGCAGCTTCATATAGCAATCTGGAGATAGGATGTGTGAAATGAGCACTTAAACTGGGCAACCTTCTTGCTTGTACTATGTCAAATGTTTTTATGTAAAACAAATAAAATATACAGATTAGTTTTACTGAATTTCAGTAACTGTGATTAGCATATGGAGCAACATTTTAATCATAATACTAATCTTAAAGTTTTAATGATTTAATAACTTAACTGTGCAAAATATGAAGTGACATTTTGTCCATGGATTTTTTTTTAGTTAATTAAAAAAAATTACATTCTTCCAAAAGTCATTGCAGTTGTTCTTTTGAATTAAAGAAAAGGGGATGGGAGAGTTTAGCTTTTAATTTTGAACAGAAAAAAGGCAGGAAGTACAGACTTTTGCCCATGACTGAGATTCAGTTTAAAAATATGTTTTCTTTGAAGCATTATTTCATGAGTACAATTTAAAGAAAAGAGGCTAATTTATTTTATCTATTAAACTATCTATTAATCTATTTAATATCTATTAAAATAAATCACATTATGAGTCAAAGTACGCAGGAATAAGAATTCCATACATATATGGAAATTATGGAACATAAATGAACATATTTGGCAGGGAATAGATTGAGTAATTCTTATTTACGTATTAGATATAATTCCCACTAAATGTATCCTGATAATGATGTGCAAGAGGATCTGGGAGTGAACATGAGAATGTTTGATCAGAAAAATATTGAGATTGAATTTGAGTAAGAGATGTTATTCTTGTCAGGTTACAAGAATGACCTGAAAAAAGATGATATATTGGATATACAAATGAATCAGCTGATGTTTTCATAATTAAAGGAACATAGATGTAGAAGGTGTAGCCCACTGCTGCATAATGGGAAGAGAAAGAGACTCAAAAAGGACTTTCCTCAGCTTTTCAGGCTGTTAAGAAGATTTGAACTTTCAGACTTGCAAGATTATATTTATGAAGTCTTACAACAAAATAGAATTAGTTCATTCAGCTGCGTTTCCTATTTGATTTACTTGGGAAGACTGACAAACAAATAACAAAGCAAAGTTGATTACACTGGGATTAACAGTGACAGAATAAAAAAGCTGATTACACTGGGATTAATAGTGATAGAATAAAAATGGATAAGGACGGATACACTTAAAAAGGAAGAGAAGAGAAGGAAATGGGGAAGAAAAAGAAGGAGAAGAAAGCAAGGGAATGGGAGAAAGGGAGGAAAGTGTCAAGAAATGGAATTGTGGAGAAATTAAAAGAAAATAGTTAGGAGACTTGGAATCTTCCTATACTATACAAAGGAGACCTGTTAAAAGTTTTTTTTTTTTAAAAAAAATTTGATTTATATGCCGCCCTTCTCCAGAGACTCAGGGAGGCTTACAATGCGTTAAGCAATAGCCTTCATACTTTTGTATATTTTTACAAAGTCAGCTTATTGCTCCCACAAACTGGGTCCTCAATTTACCTACCTTAGAAAGGATGGAAGGCTGAGTCAACCTTGAGCCTGGCAAGATTCGAACTTACTAATTGCAGACAGATGGAATTAAATTACAATGCATTAGTCTGTTGAGCTATCCAGGTTCTTTTGAAAAACTTTTTGATTAGGGCAGCGGTAAAATGCATTTACCTTCACTACTGGTTCAGAAATATGAGCACACGCGCGCATCTTCTACACATGCGCAGACTCTTCTGCACATGTGCAGAGGGTCAAAAACGGGACAGAATGACGTCCCAGCGGGTGGGCGGAGCCTCCCGCCGCCAGCCCTACTGGCTCATGTGAGCCGGATAGATCCGGCTGGATTTCACCACTGGATTAAGGAGAATGGAAAAATGAAAAGAAATCAAGTTCTCTATGGAATATTATTTGAAGGTAAAGTTGGTTTATTTGATCAAGATTAAAGTAGTTATTTTATTGTTTTACTGTTTATACTGTTATTTCTATGTTGTTATATATAATCCCTATTGAACTTTTGCTGACCAGGAGTAAAAGATAAAGTTTTAAGGATTTATTTATAGATAAGCAATGAGATATGGGATGAAGAGTTTGTTTGTTGTATTTTAAGATAAGGTGGTAACTTGTTAAAATTGTTTATACCTCTTGTGACTAAGGACGAAGTTTTCTTTCTTTCTTTCTTTCTTTCTTTCTTTCTTTCTTTCTTTCTTTCTTTCTTTCTTTCTTTCTTCTCTCTCTCTCTCTCTCTCTCTCTCTCTCTCTCTCTCTCTCTCTCTCTCTCTCTCTCTTGCTATATTCTTTTTTCCTGCACACTCTATTTTATATTTTTTGTCATTTATATTAGTTGTTAATTGTATAATTGTAATGCTTAATAAAATTATTTTAACATAACAAAGTAAAAAAGTAATTAGTCTTAGCCTTTGCCTAAGTATGAAGGAGATGAGTTTTTTTGTCTATACACCAAGGAAATAGGGACTAATTATTACCCAGGGGGAGGGGGGCACTTTAAAAAAAAAAATCCCTATTCAGGCTTTTAATCCCACCCACTTTATTTCAAAAGCTGTGTGGCACAGTTATATAGAAAAAAGCGTCTTAGAAAGAGAAGGAGCTATAATATTTTTTAATATTTAAAAGAAGTAACTACAGGCCTGCACAAGAGCACCTTGGATGCCAACAATGTTACTACTTGTGCACATGAACAAAAGAACCACTTTCTTCTGAATACAGAACACTGGAGTGACCTTTCCCAGTATTCATCTCCAAGAAGAGAAAGATGACAGGGCTAGATAAAGCTTTGCGGGATAAGAAAGTCATTTTTGAATCTCTACAGACTGGATCTGAAGTCCTGCTAGGTCACATTCAGCTCATAAATTTCAGAGTTTTATTATCCATAGTTATTATTATTATTATTCATTACATTTTATATTATCTAATTCCCAAAGATTCTACATGATCTACATGAGTATCAGGAGTTCTATTATTATGCAACTGCACTGCAGAACAATTTTTCCAACCCAATTTGCTATACTGAAATGTCACTTTATAAAATGGCACCAACATATAGGAATATCTATAACAAATTCAGTATTTACAAATGCCCATTTAAGAGTGGATAGACAGATAACATCAAGTCCAAATTCTGAAGCACTTAATAAGTAATTGTTTTATTTTTGTCTATCTTGAAACTGAAATTTCAGGTGATCTAACCTCAAACTGTTAAGACCGCTGCCTACCTTTTCTCTTATTTATATGCTGCTCATGCCAATGTTCTTGGGTGATTTACAAACATACAGATACCCAATTCCAAATCATTTAAACATTCTAAAAATAATCATAAAAATAATTGTTTGCAAATCTCTAAAGGGCCTGACAAAAAGTGAGGTTTTTAAGCCCTTTTTGAACTGTAAATAGATAGGCCAGTCTGAAGGTGACAAATCATTCCATAATATGGATCCCACAATGGGAAAGGCAGAATTTGCTGATGTTATATCGGATGGAACCTGCATCCAAAGTGCCTCACTGCAGTCTTAAGAGTATGAGATGAACTATATGGCAAGGGTTGATCTTGGGTCTAAACATTGTGAATTTTTATGTACCAAAGTCAGCATCTTAAATTTGACCCAGAAAGCAAGTGGCAGTCAATGTAGCAATCTCAATGCAGAAAATTTACTACTTCTCACAATTATAGCATCTTTTTTTATTTGAATTATGTTTGAGTATCAGGTCTCAGCAGATATTTTAATAGAATGTATTGTTCTTTATTTGTGTTCTGATTAATGATGCAGTGAAACAACGCATAAGCTTTCAAAGCAGAATAAAAGAAAATTTCTTTAGAAACAAAATAAATGTAAAAATACTGCCTTTAGAATCAGTAATTAATTCTAAAAGTAAAGTAACATCATTTGTATAAACTCCTAACTCAGCATTTTCACTAATTACAATTTTTTAAATCCAAACTTGATTTCTTTAACTTAACCTCAGTTTCATCTGTTTGGAAAAAAACAGACAACCACACAAACACTATCAAGTAATAAATATTCATCTAAGAATTCTACAAAGAATTGAACTTTTAAATAATTTCATTAAATTAACAATCCTTTATCCAGTGTTTAATAAGGTAAAACTTCCTACTCCCAAAAGTTATTTTAACAAGTCTTTGGCAGATAATAAAAACACTCTTCGATAAAGCTTCCAGAATTATAAGTAGCATTGACAGTTATTAAAACTGTTATTATCCGAGTCCCAGACCAAAATGTCAAACTTTGCCAACCTCATTTTGACACAAATACACAAGGCAATAAATGCTTTCCTACCTTGTATTTTTTCTCAGCCCTAGTACTGATGCAATCCAAGAAATCTCTACTGCAAAGACTATGATTTGCCAGTGAACGATTTGTTCTTTTCAATTTTTTTTGCAAAAGCTCTATTTCAGTCTTTTGAGACATTACAAGGTATTTTAGCTCTGTTAAAGAATACTGTTGGAATTCCTAGAAAATGGAAATACAATACCTTAGAATACTGTAGGTAAAATCAATATTTGGAGTAGCATTTGCAATGACATCATGTTTACTTTTTAATTAAGTATTTACTTAATTAAATAACAAAAGCCAATTGTTTATACAAAAGGAGGTAGGACTAAGACTCAAGTGGATGAAATTAGACCAGTGGGGGTTCCTCCTGGTTCGGCTGAGCCAGTAGCAGTGACAATATGATGTCACCAAACCGGTTCTTTTTGTTCGGGAGCTGGGCCCTCCCGCCCACCCGCATTATTCTTACCATTTATTTGGCCCCACTCCCAATCTATTGCTGCCTCCCGAGTCCCAGCTGATCGGCTAGAAGGAAAAAAACTGTTTAAACTCTTGCCACAGGGCTTCAAGGGCCGCCCTACAGCTGATCAGTGTTAAAAGACAGTGTGGTGGTAAACCGGTGCCTCCAAAACAAATGGGTAGACCGGTACAGCTCTGCAAGCAGTTAAAAGCCTGGTAGACCAGTACCTCTGCTAAATCCTAAAGAATTGTCACATGGCCATCAAGTCACGCCCACAAAATAAGCCACGCCCACAGAACCAGTAGTAAAAAAAATTTAGAACCCACCCCTGAATTAGACCCATACTAATATATCTATATGCTATATTTAAAGACAGGACCATGGACTTTTCTTTGTACTGTACCTATTAAAATCATGTGGCCTCCGCTCACAACAGTTTAAATAGTTGCCCCAGGCATTTTATTTACTTAATTTCATAGTCCTTTTTATCTCAAGATAATTATATACATAGCAATATGCTAATTATAAAAACCTTGATATACATTTGTTATGTCTTACCTTTCCTATCACAGGTTGGTTCCCATATTCTACCATGACTTGGGGCCGTGATGGCGAACCTATGGCACATGTGGCAGAGGTGGCATGCAGAGCCCTCTCTGCTGGCACACACACCGTTGCCCCGGTCTCCGTGGCGTTTCTTTCATGAGCTTCTGTTTCCCTGAAAATGACGAAACAGAAGCTCACGAAAGAAAAAGATTTTACCACTTGACATGCTACCGATGTTGGGATGCCCTGCCTTCTGCCAGCCAGCATATCCGTGCATCGGCACATTTGTGCATGTTTAGGCATGCTCCTGCATGCGCACCCATGTGTGTTTGTGCATGCGCATCTTTCAGTTTGGGCACTCGGTGTCTAAAAGATTCGCCATTACTGACTTAGGGCATTTCCTTTGTGCCTGTCTGGTTCTCTGCCCATGTTAATTTCTTTTTTTTAAGATTATCCTTTTAATTAAAACATCTGCAAAAAAAGCTAATGGGCTGCACAACAATGTACCAGATCCCAGTACCCATTTTTAATTCCAAGAATGTCCTTGGACCTTACATACATCCCACAGGAATGAGAGAAATGATGACCACAAGCCCCACACCACTATAAAAGGTGACCAGACAAAAGATTTGGTAAAAAAAAAAAAATATTCAAATTACTATAGGGAATAGAAGTAAGCAGCTCCAACAATATGTCTCCTGCTAAGTGGCAACACTGGCAATGACTACATTGCGGATGAGAAAACTCATTTTGTGAACAGCAACAATTTTGCTAGAGAGTATGTAATACGTTCAAAATGCCAAACCTGATAGAGATTACTAATTCTGCCCCCGAGGCTAAAACATACAGTATGAAGAACAGTTGCAGAAACTGGGTTGTAGGAAAATAGGCAGAGGAAGGTAGATCATTTGATATGTTTGCCATCTTCAGTTGTTTATAAAAATAATAAAGAAGGGATATAAATAAAATAAAAAACATCACAACTATTTTTTTTTTCTTTTGGGTACATTAACAGAATCTGGCAAGTCTGAAGGTACAAATCTCCCATTGCCTCTTTAACCACCCAATCAGTTATGGTGGGTTTTAAGAAGCTAGTATATATATAGCTTGGGACTTGGGTAGATTTGAGACCACCTCTTCTAGATAGAATCTGCCTAATTCATGCGATCAATATAAACTACTGTGTATCCCCACCTATCAGAATGTACCACTGGACGAGACACAGGAATGGTATTTCTCTGTAGGACTTTACATTCTATGGAACAATTTGCACCCCAAGCTGTTATTACCCAGGTCGCGTAGGCAGATGCAGGCTTCAATAAAGTTCTTTATTGCTTTTCTATCCCACAACAAATGGCCCTACAACGGCCGGTAAACGTCCACCTCAAACTTTCCCAAAGTCAGCCACCCACAGTCAGTGCAACAAGTCCCACAAACTAAAGCCAATAGTCACTAGAGCTGATTCACAAGGCTAGGAGGAAGTTTGTAGTCCAAAAGCAAGGTGCAAAGTCCATAAGGCAAGATCTGTAGTCCACAAGCAAGGTCAGAATACATAGGGCAAAACACGATCCGAAGCAGAGTTTACAAAGGCCAGGGAAGTGCATGCCAAAGTCAAATAATTGTTTCTCACAAAGACACCTTCCCTCGGCCTCTGATTAAATCAGCTCAAGCCAGGTGTTTCTTGTGAGGAGGAGCAAGGTGGCTTCCTTGCCAGCAGCCTCACAGAACTCCTTCGAGTTTCCTTCTGCTCCACTCTTCATGCCCTCGGATCAGATGGGGGAGGCAGCTGTTCCTGATCAAAGGGGATCTGCTGCTTGTCATCACCACTGCCTGTCTACCGGCAAGCCTCCCCTGCATTTGTGAGGGCAGGCAGATTACCTCCCCCAATGCCGGAGAGTCCTCAGCCCTGGATTCTCCAGACATTCCACAGGAGATGTGCCATCCCTGTTGGATGATCCTGGTTCCAATTCCAACGAACCAAGATCTGATGGAGCTATGACACAAGCTGAACGTTGTCTCACAGCATTCTGAAAACTTGTTAAGATCTGGTTATTTTGGAAGCCTTTTGGAGGTAGGTTACTGTTGAGAACACTGCCATGAAAAGTTGGATTAGTATTTAGTAAGAGATCATTATTTTTATTGTTTCATTATATTATATATGTTGCTTTGACTGAAGAACATTTAGAATCTTATTCATTCATTCATTCATTCATTCATTCATTCATTCATTCATTCACTCGTTCATTCAATTTATATAGTCTCCCATCTCAAACAAGTGACTCTGGGCAGCAAACAATCATAAAATCAATTAAACCAATTAAAATACAATACAAAAATAAAATTAATATGTGTTCATTACACTTTATGGATAACTGCATTTTAACTATCAGATGTAAAAGAGATGCCTTCTTCCCATCATGGAGAAACATAAGACAAATGCCACCTTACAGAAATAACTTTGTTGGTGTGTAAACTACCCAGAAACACACTTGGATTTACTTTTTTTAACCTATGGCTTTCAGTTATAATCGTATTAATATCAGGTAACAGCATTTCAGATCCTCTATGGTCATAGCGGCTGCCAAGCACTTTCTAGCTCTTTGTTCCAGATGGCTCTTGCCTTCTTCAGGAACTTCAACCTTTCTTTAGGATCAAGTCCTTCATCCCAACACAAATGCTGACAGTAACTGCCAAGAAAGTGCTCCCTAAGCACAGTTTTCTGCTAGATTTCTCGCTTCCACAAAACTGTTTAAAGAAAAGGATAGCAGGTTTATTGGACCATTCCCTGTAATAGCACAGATCAAATCTATGACTTTGTTGGCAGCTTCCAGTCACAGTTAAAATACATTCAGTTTTCCAACATTCCCTCTTTTTTCTCTTTAGCAGTTTTGCCCCATTGCCATCTTGAAGAATGAAAGGAAGAACTTTTGAGATGGAACTTATCTGGATTCCTTGTTTGGGGGGAAAATAGTCAGCTGGAGCTGTTTGAATGCCAAGTTTGGTATACTGACTAAACTGCTGACTAGCAACTGAGACACCTTCAGTACCAGTCCACCTATAGACATGTAAGTGACTTTGGGTCAATCACTCTCAGCCCAACACAGCTCACATGGTGGTTATTGTAAAGAAACTAGGAGGTAGGAGACTGAATATGTATGCCACCTGAGTTCACCAAAAACAAAGACAGAATAAAAATCTAATAAATAAACCAACAAATAAATGTAGCATTTATGGGACATTCTTGCATATTTACTTTCACAGTTCTGTTCACAGTATTTCCATAAATTAAAGCTACTTGACTGGTCTTCTCTATCTGCTACCCACCAGTAGTTCTCAGAGGAAGAGAATAGATTTCCTGGGGTAGGAGAAGGAAGTTGTTGTACAAGTAATGACTTAGCATATTGTTGTCTTTCATTGCTGATACTTTCTGCCCTTGGCTAGATAAAACTCTGGCAGACCATATGGGGCTTAAATATTCAAATTGATAGAGTCTCACTCAACTTCTAATATTCAAATATGGTTCAAATTAGGCTGCATCTTCTTTGGGATGCTATTAATTCTGCCTTTTGGGGAACTTCTTACTTGCTGGACAGGTTTGGCTCTATGTAAAGATATGCATTAACATTGACTTGGCAGGATGTAGCCTTTCCTTGTTGACACTTTTTAACCTTCGTACCGAGCTATTCAAACGGACAGAGCCAGATTTCCCATCTTTTCTCTAATATAATTCCATCTCAGTATTGGACTACTTCTACATAGTGTTTTAATATCCTATATGTCCCTCACAGGAGACTTTTTTTTAATTTTGGCATGAATTGGCTGCTACCTATAACAACAATAACCGACACCCATGTGAAAACCACATTCATGCTCAGATATAGAGGCTGAGTGTGCATCACACATATTATTAAAATGTCCATTATATACCCAATGCTGATATAGACCCCATTGTCAGTAATTTTAATTATTTATGTGATTATGAGATTACTGCTCTCCTTATGTGTATTCCTTTGCCAGAAACCTCTAAGAAGGTTGCAAATTTTTTATCAATAGTCATGGCTTTTATAAACCACTGTTTCAGTTTTTATTTTTTTTTCCCTTTTATTCACTGTATTTGAGGAGCTGTCTTTGGAACATTCTGCTGCCAGAGGTGAGACTTGGCTTTCCAGAAGGGTATTAAAACTTGACTCTTCTGGCTGACATGGGGGCTCTGATGGAGATGCTCTACATTGGAAATGATTAATGGAATAAAAAAGAAGATGCCACCCTCATCCTCTTGGTTTTTAGTCTTTATTTAATTCTTACCAGTTTTAATTATTTCTGTATTTATTCTTTTATCATTTTGTAAGTTGCCCAAGTCGCTTCAATGGTGAGAAGGGAGGCATATAATAAATAACAATAAATGAATTTCATTGATGTAGGATTATAAAAAAAAAAGTGAGAATGTGACAGAGATTGCTCTACTCGAGCATGAGAGGGGTTCTTCCCGGAAAGGTAAAGGAACAGCAGTCCCTGCAGGTTTTACTCCGCTAGTTGTAACCGATTTTAGGGGGTGGTGATCTTCTCTGTTCCTTTAAGCCATTGAGCCAGCCCAAAAAGATAGAAGGGACAAAAATATTTTCTCAGGAGGCCTGATGGAAGACAGTTCATCAAATACAATAAATAAATAAATGGCAATCAAAGGAGAAACATATTATCCTATAGCAACTATGACCAGGAAGGTGGAGGAGAAGTGATACTTTCAAGACTTGGAGAGAAAAAAAAAGACAAAAGTGGAAAAGAGATGGCATAAGAACTGAATTCAATGAGGCAACAACCAGCACTCTTCAGGTTAGAACAGAGCAATACATAAATATCTCTTAGCACAAGGTCAATGAGCAAAATGCTACATTCATTCAGAAAAATAACAAGAAAAGGAATAGAAATGTCTTTTCTCTGAAGAAGGCCATTCATCTTTTTATGTACGGCTTTATTCTTGACCGCAATAAAGTATCTATAGTATCCAAATGTGTCTGAGAATCTTCTGCCATGTAAGTTAATAACTGAATAACAGGTTAAGGATTTGGAGAGCTGAGATTGTCCTGCTGTGAAATCTCAAACGTAGGAGGTATCGTGTAACCGTACAAATATTGACAAATGAAGCAAGGCTGGGAAAGAGTAAATGGCAAATATAAGTGTACTATACATGATTTCATAAATCTGGGACACAGTGGAAAGACTTGGGAGATTCTATACACTAACTGCGTTTCAGGCAGCAATTATTCTACTGCCTCTATTAATTGCTTCTCTATTGCTGTTATACAGTCACAATCTAGAGCTCACATTCTAGGAAACTTTGGCTTCTTTCTTCACCCTTCTGTCATTAATTCTTTATTGTCATCTACATTAAGTCTTCAGCTCTTTTGCATATGGCAATCGTCTAACCCTCCTAAGCTCCACTGAAACAAACTTGAAACATAGATCTAAGAAAATCTTAAATGCTGCTGACTGAATTATCTGAATGAGTAATCAAAAGGCTTTCAAATAATTTTTGCTGAAAGCATTATACACTTCATAGGGTGGTAAATTTTTCTCACTCTTTCCATATGCAGCAAATTAAAATCTAACTAGTGCATGCTAAAGCAATATAATAGCTAGCTTTGTTTAAGAAGTTAGATTGGACAACCTTAACATTTCTTCAAGTGTAATGACTACAGTACAAAACTGTAGCATACAGTATTAGCTCAAAATGACAGCTGGTTTCATTACAAAATGTTCCATTTGTTCTTATATTTATTATTTCCTAACATGTTCAGTTTTATTAGTCAGATACACTGAAATGTGTAAATTATTCCTGCTGAAATGAAATCTTGTACAATTTTGGGGTACACCAGGAATTCATGTTATGTATTATCATCTCTATACATTAGAAACTCAATCATACTGAAACAAATTCACTAAAGTGTGGTTTTCAATCTGCTAACTATGCATTCCATAATGGCCTGTAATTATTAAAAACTGACAAGAGCGCTACGCCACCTGTGTTTATGTGAAGCCAGGTAATGAAAAAAACAACAACACTGTCATCACCTTTCAATTCCTGATTGCATTATCAAAACTGTAGCTGAGTTTGGCATCTGGGTGTGACCTTGTTAACTGCTAGGGTAATTAAATTTATTCTATTGGGAAAAGGGATGATAAATTATTAGCAAGAAGATTTTGTTCACATTTTATTAAATTGGCCTGTCAAAGGGTTGGCCAAATTATCAAGGGCCTCATTTATTGGAGGCCAGCCATATTGCCACATCTGTTACAATTATTTATAATTTCAGCAGTTGAAAACCAACTGAGTTAGGCATCCGCCATGTAAAGTAATTTACAAATTATCTGATGAGGGTTTTCGCTACTCCCTCATTTCTCGCCAGCAGAAAGCCGCACTGTAATTACAGAACACGATTAGGTTCTTTGGGGAACTTATCTTGCACTCATAGCCTGGGTAAGATGCCGCAAGAACATATGGAGGAACTTGTGCTGCTGCTCCCTGAAGCTCGTGACCCGCCTGCCGCTGAGCCCTTGAGTTGCATTTGAATGAGAGTGCCATGGCTAATGTTCTACACATGCACCATTTATGCCACAAAACAAATCGGATCACTGTTAATTATGAAGCTGCTATAATCAGGCCTTCACATCTGTGTAATGTGAAGCGCAGTAGGCTGTATTCCAATAATGTAGGACTACCTTTGGGTCGCAAATTGTGAGCCATATTGCCTCAGTAGTAGTTACCGCATTCAAAGCAAGTCCTTTGATAAAAGCTCATCACAGGCATATTTTTATCCAGAGATGTTTTTTAACACAAGCTTCTCTTTATCGGCTATTGACCAGAACAGCTAAAACATATGGCACAAGTTCATTAATGAACGAGAGCACACAGCACTCTAATTTAATGAAACCACTTGAGCCATAAAAATCAGATCTACTTAATTCTCCTCCCTTCTTTTTCCTTCCTCTTTTGCATCTATTCAAAACTCATAATACAATATCGTCAGGGATCTTATAAAGATATGGATTATATGTCCTTATCTTTGTAAAAGCAATTATTAAGAGACAACGTAATTTGGGTAAAACAGTCACACAAAATTAAGATTTCAAAAAAAAAAAAACCCAATCAATTTCCCCACAAATTATACATACATTTGTAGACACGCATATATGAATTATTAGGACATATCATTTGTATTTTAAAAATTACATGTTAGCAGCTGCCATCTAACACAAAACTGCTATTTATTCGGTGAAAGATCTTCCTGTGAAAAGCAGCTAGACAAGCTGTACCCAGATGGCAAAGCAGCTACAGTTTAATTAAGCCACTAAAAGCCGTTCAGTTTTCAGTAAGGGTAATGTAATTTTGAATAATTGTAGGAGGAAAATTACTACAACGTTCTTAAGTTTTATTATAGTAGCATGAATACTGCCAGTATTGAGTAGTTAAAGTTGAGTTGCTGTTCCTATTATAAAGCTTGTACTTTTCTTCTTTTCTTTCTTTTTCCCTTTGCTTGGAGGAAAGAGTTCCTTGACTATCTAGTTTTTTAAGTGAATAAAATCAGTAAAAAGTTTCTGAACAGAACCTTCAGATGCCATACTTTGTATATGATTTGTAAACTGAACTTCTTCCTGGATAGCATATTATACTAAATAGGAACGTTTATAGCAACCAGATTTATACATTCAAATCATGAGCCTCATTTGAACATTCATTTGGGCTCCAGAATTGTACTAATTGCTTTCCTTCCTTCCTTCCTTCCTTCCTTCCCTACCTACTTAATATATCAATTTAAAAACACCAAAAGAAACACAATTTTAATACATCCCAAAACATCTACTGTACATATTAATACTTTAATGGAAAAAATGTCATATTTTGCTGATTTATTGCCAAAATTACATATTGAAAAGATATATCCTGACAAATACTACAACATATTGGATGTTGGGTTACCAGTAATAATTAAATACCAAAAAAAATATTCTTGAAAGTCATAAGCATTTCAAATAAATGCTGCTAATGATTATATCAAAAAAGAAAAGTGATGCTAAAGGCAGTTTATGTTACACTAAGAAACCATTACCAAGCAACATTTCTCATTGATAGATGCCCTTATATAGAGAATCACTCATTGTTAATTTTCACTGAAAATAATCTGAAATGTTCAAACTGGTCTCTGGCATAAGATATTTTTATTTATTTATATAATCTAGAAATCACTGACATAAAACAATCAAAAGTAAGCCTATTATGAATGTGCAATGTTGATATTTACTTGGGAAAAAACTGGGAATACTTTTCGATTTGTCCACAAGTTGTTTGAATCAGTCAATATTTAGTTATATTAATTTTTATGTGTTCAGATATAAACCCATTTCAACTAACTTTTGAATCAATACAAAGTTTATGTAAAATTATTTTTTCTGAATTATTTCTCATCATATGCAGTTTTGTATGCATGTTTTACGTTAAAATTATAGTTAATCCTTTTATAAATCTGTCTACTTTTAACAATATTATAGTATATTTTGTTTTTCCCACTGCAATCAAATAAGTTTTAACTCCTGGCAATTGCCTAGAAAGGTCCCTACCATTTTGTTGGCAACAGTTTTGGAAGTGGTTTCCATTGTCTGTTTCATAGGGATGAGGGAGAATGATTGGCCCAAGGTTATCCAGCTGACTCACTTGTCTCCTAGTTTCTAGCCCAGTGCCTTTAACCTCTATATCAAACTGGATCTTGCACATTTCCTTAGGCAAAGCCGAATGGGAAAAAATACATAAAAAACACACTATCCTGCCTTCTAAACTACATATTTCTTTGAGTAAGAATTTCCATAATACCTGCTGTCCCCTACTTTTATTTTAGTAACATACAATTGTTTTTCAAGTTCAAAACATTTTTAAGCTAAAGAAAATGTCTGCTGATCTCAGTAGAAATGTTCCAATATGAAAACAGCCCAAGGAATATCACTGGGCCATTTTGAAATCAGAAAATTTTGGGGAAATCAAACAACATCAGCATATTCTTATGGTATCAAAGTAGTTTTTCAACAAGGATCAAAATGTTTTGCACATCTCTATCACATTTATCAGGGAGATGGTTCTTAAATATGACAAATAAATAAATATTTCAGATTTATTACATTATTCTAACCCAGTTATTTATTTTTTCTAGCGTATGGCAATGGTACATTAGCCAGGAGACTACAGTATTAATACAGAGTACTTGTTTGGCTGCCTAAGATTGCTAGGTCTGTTTGGTTCATGCTCGCACACTAATCAGAAGTGCACCACAGGGGGTGAACTAGCTCTGCAAAATGGCATTCTGCAGCGTCATCTAAGGCTTTCCTCTCCACCAACGTCGGCTTGCATTTGGGTGTTGCATTGGGCAGTTCTTGCACCTGTTGGGTTCGTACTTGCACCTTTTGGGTTCGTACTTCTGCACAAAGCATTGTTATTTTTCCCACCAAAGTGCTTTCGAACTGGTAGGTTGGCAGTCAGCGTTAGTAAATTGTTCAATTGTTTCAATAGAAAGTATCCTCATTGAGTTCACTTTGGAGCCACTCTATTGTTCAATAACAAATATCGAGAAGGTGCAACATAAACATAGAAAATATTTAGGCTGGCACTTAAACCTCAACTCTAGGAAGCAGAAATGTGGAAACCACACCAGGCTTGGCTTTTGACATTGTTAGCTTTGGAAAAAAACCAATATGAACCAGTAAACTTGAATTGGATTAATGGGCAAGTAGAAAGATTGCCAAATACAATTCATTGAGTACTTCCTGAAGAAGAGTGGTAAAGAGGAGGAGGTACAGGGAGAATGGTTCTATTCAATTTAGAAGGCTGGCACTGCAGTTGAAGATACAGAAGATTAAAAATTTGCCTACCTAAGAAAAGCCAGCAGACCACAAACTGCCAGTTTGATGGATGGAGAGATGCTGATGAGTGTAAGCCTTCTCTTAACTAGGTAGGTATCAAAGGTTAACATAGGATAGTCATATGTAGTATTTAATCATATAGAGGGGCATATATATTTGCAAGGTGTATGCATAAGTTATGTTATTTTCACAACTTGCTAAAGTGTGCTTATCCAAGGGCAAAGGAAAATGCTTATTTTTGGTACTTTTATAGTAGACCAGAAGGAGAGGAAAACTTGTTTGCAAAAGAATATAATTAATGAAGCTTGAGGCTAGGAAAACCAAAAACTGTTCTTGTATAGCTTAGCTGAAATTGCCTTTTGCTATCTTTTAGATCATCTAAAATAAGAAAAAAAAAATGGAATGCTAGTTCAGACTGCCATTTTCAAATTCTTTGAACCTTTAAGCACATTTGATGAATAAGGCAATAACCACCAAGAAAACTTAAGTCTCTTAACTAAATAGATTTTAAACAATAATTTAATATTTCTCATATGATTAAATAAATGTTTTGAAGGGGAAGTATATTTTGCTAGTAAAGTGTGGGTTATCTTAAATCAGGATGGAATATTGTTTGCCTTATTACTGCTATTTCTGCCAAAACACCCTGGACGAATAGTAGGAGTTTCAGACATTGAAGATGATTATCCTGGAAGAGGACCGGTTTTGCATCACTATTATAGCAATACATAAGAATTTCTATAAGCTATTATTTTAAACCCTTCTTTAAAAATGTATATTTTCTCTTACCCCCTTTCTTGGTTCTGGATAAGTCTGGTAGGGAAATGAAGATGCAGAACAGAAGGCCTCATGAAGTTGCTTTTCCAGTTGATTGATATGTTGTTCTTTTTCAAATAATTTATCTTGGAGAGGAACTTGATTTTGCCGGAGTTGAACTTCACTTGCTTTGAGTTTTTCAAAACATATTGTCAATTCATTATAAAGCTAATTAAAACAAATAGATACATTTTATGAAAATGTGTTATCATAAACAAGAGACATGCTGAATATGACAGTCTTCATCCACTAAACAACTAAAAATAGTTAACAAACTTCAAATTCCCCTAACCAAAAATATAGTATTTGAAGACAACTATCTCTCTTATATTCATTTTTTAAACTAAACACATCAAATAGCATGCATGCACGATGATATACAGTATTGACTTTGACAGCAGATCTGTCACTCAGCACTTTAACTCACATGGCAGATATATACTAAACTAAATGCATTAGCACACTATTTAAGAAGTAGTCTATTTTGGAATAATATTGAGGTATATATTGAGGGAGAGAATATACAGAAAGAGAGAAGCCATAGCTTAAATAAATATGTAATTTTGTTGTCAATTCTACACAGTTCCATTCTAAGATATAATTCAACAAGACATAGTTCAATGGGATAAAACTATAGAATTAGAAAACAGAATACTTTCTAAACAGAACGAATGGAAAATGGTTTCAAGGAAAATTGATGGAGAACTTGCCTGAATCAAAGTGAAAAGAACTGTGCACAGCTATGCTAATGGAAGCATGAAAAATAATGGTGGTAGAACAATGAAGCAAAAGAGTTGGCAAATAAGTAGAATAAGCAAATGAATGTGTATATCTTGGTAAAATGTTTACTAAAGAAAGGAAAGTGAATAGATAAAATTTAAGACATGTAAACATATAAATTAAGAAGTGGTAAAAAGTTAGTAAGTAGTAGGTGGCCTGTTATGAAAAATGAAACTTTGTTTAAAGAGGACAAATGTGGTTGTATAAATCTATATTTCTTGTCCACTGTTATTTGGAAATGAGAGTGGAATATTTCAGAAAAAACATACAGATTACAAACAATGGGAATCAATGTCTTCAGAAGTCCATGTGCTAAACAAATGAAGGAGAGGATCAAGAATGAATGTATGAACAATGAATAACACTGAATACAACATTGAACAAAAAGTGGAAAACAAATACATTGAGGTGGCTTATTCATATACAGAAAATGAATTAGGACAGAATTACAAAACAAATGTATATATTAAAAAAGCATGAATATGGGGGAGGGGGTTGTAAAGATTTTTATCCTGCCCAAGGCTTTACTTGTTCCCCAGGTAGCACAGACTCTCGGGGCCTGGGCCTTCGGCTGTTGTGCAACGCCAGATCCGTGGTAAATAAGGCCCCCCTCATTTATGATCTTATTCAGGAGGGGGGAGCGGATGTGGCAGGTAGTACGGAGACCTGGTTGGGCCCAGAAGGGGGGAGTGCCCCTGGTTGAAATGTGCCCACCAGGTTTCCGGTCAATTCATCAGCCGAGGGCCCAGGATAGGGGCAGGGGAGGGGCGGTTATTATTAAAGAAAGTCTATGTCCGAGGGAGACCACTGTACCTCAGATAGCCGGATGTGAGTTCCTCCTTGTGAAGTGGGGTGGTGGGGTGCAGATGGGCCTGCTGATTACATACTTGGCTCCCTGCTGTGTGACAGTGGCCCTGCCTGAGCTGCCTGACGTGGTAGCCGGGATGGCAGTTGATACCCCCAGGCTTATGGTTATGGGGGATTTCAACTTGCCATCTGTCGGCGAAACGTCTATGGTGGCTCGGGAGTTCTTGGCTTCCATGATGGCCTTGGACCTGACCCAATTAGTTCAAGGCCCTACTCACTTGGGGGGACACACTCTGGACTTGATTTTTGTCTCTGGTCAGTGGCAGAGTGATCTGGAAAGAGGGGATTTAGTCATCGAGCCCTTGTCATGGTCTGGTCACTCCCTCCTTCGCATGGACTTTTGAACCGCTACACCCCGCCGCAGGGAGACGGAACCGACTAGGTGGTTCCGTCCCAGGCGCCTGATGGACCCGGATAGGTTCTTGACGGAGCTTGGGCCATTCCCCGAGGCTCTGGCTCACAGCGCGACTGAAAAGCTGATGGCCGCCTGGGATAGGGCGGCCGCCGGAGGTCTGGATCGTGTCATGCCTTTGTGGCCTCTGACTCGGTGCCGATCTCAACTGGCTCCCTGATTCTCCGAGGAGCTGAGAGAGATGAAGCGCCGGAAAAGACGCCTGGAGAGTGACTGGTGAGGTCTCATATTAAGATCTACCTAGTGGCGATAAAAGCGGCAAAATTTAATTATTTTTCCGCTCTTATCGGGTCTGCAGAGAACCGCCCAGCTGCCCTGTTTAGGGTGACCTGCTCCCTCCTTCATCTGGGAGCGAGGGAAGACCCCTTGCAGGGCAGGGCTGAGGATTTTGTGCAATTCCTGCATGACAAAGTCACTCAGATTCGGGAAGGTCTGGACTCTGATTGGGTAGATCCGGATGGACTGATGGAGGGGAATCTTGAGAATGTTATCTGGGAGGGGTTTGACCCTGTGACTCCCGAGGACATGGACAGGATTCTGGGGAGGCTTAGTGCTGCCACATGTTTATTGGATCCGTGTCCCTCATGGTTGGTGCTGGCCTCCCAGAGGGTTACACAAGGCTGGCTCCAGGGGATTATTAACGCTTCTTTGAGTGAGGGTTACTTCCCCCCTCTTTGAAAGAGGCGGTGGTGAGGCCTCTCCTCAAGAAGCCTTCCCTGGACCCGGCTGTATTAGCGAATTATCGCCCAGTCTCCAACCTTGGCTTCGTTGCGAAGGTTGTTGAGAGTGTGGTGGCGCGACAACTTCCCCAGTACCTGGATGAAGCCGATTATTTAGACCCATTCCAGTCGGGCTTCAGGCCAGGGCACAGCACTGAAACAGCATTGGTCGCATTGGTCGATGATCTCTGGAGGGCTCGGGACAGGAGTTGCTCCTCTGTCCTGGTCCTATTAGATCTCTCAGCAGCTTTTGATACCATCAACCATGGTATCATGCTGTGACGATTGAAGGGGTTGGGAGTGGGGGGCACTGTGTTGCGGTGGTTCTCCTCCTTCCTCTCCGACCGTGTGCAGTTTGTGTTGGCAGGGGGGCAGAGGTCGACCCCGAGGCGCCTTGTATGTGGGGTGCCGCAGGGGTCACTTCTCTCGCCCCTTCTATTCAACATTTATGTGAAGCCACTGGGAGAGATCATCTGTGGTTTCGGGGTGAGATTCCATCAGTATGCTGATAATACTCAGCTGTACATCTCCACCCCGAACCACCCCAATGATGCCCTTGACGTGATGTCCCGGTGCCTGGAAGCCGTGCGGATCTGGATGGGGAGAAACAGGCTCAAACTCGACCCCTCCAAGACTGAGTGGCTGTGGCTCCCTGCGGCCCGGTATAGTCAGCTGGCACCATTGCTGACTATTGGGGGTGAAACCTTGGCCCCCACAGAGAGGGCTCGCAACTTGGGTGTTCTCCTGGATGCACAGCTGTCTTTGGAAGATCATACGATGGCCGTGGCCAGGGGAGCTTTTTATCGGGTTCACCTGGTGTACCAGTTTTCACCTGGTACACCACCTTTCTGGACCGGGATGCCCTGCGCACAGTCACTCATGCCCTCGTCACGTCCCGTCTGCACTACTGCAACGCTCTCTACATGGGGCTCCCCTTGAAGAACACTAGGAGGCTCCACCTGGTCCAGAATGCTGCTGCGCGGATGATTATGGGTGCGACTCAGTGTACCCATGTAACACCCCTCCTGCGTGAGCTGCACTGGCTCCCATTGGTCTTCCGAGTGTGATTCAAGGTGTTGGTCACCACCTTTAAAGCGCTCCATGGCTTAGGACCGGGGTATATACGAGACCGCCTTCTGCCAACAACAACCTCCCACCGGCCAATACGCTCCCATAGAGAGGGTGCCGTCGGCCAAACAATGCCGACTGGCGACACCCAGGAGGAGAGCTTTTTCTGTGGGGGCACCAGCCCTTTGGAATGAGCTGCCCTTAGAGCTTCGTCTTAGCCCCGACCTGCGCACTTTTTGCCGCGCCCTTAAGACCTTTCTGTTTCAGCAAGCCGGACTGGCCTTGCTTTAAATATGAATTTTAAATGGGTGTATGTGTGTTTTAAATTGAGGGCCAAATTTTATATAACTGATTTTAATTGGTTTTAAATTTTATAAATTCATGTATTTTAATATGGCTGTACACCGTCCTGAGTCCCTCGGGAGAAGGGTGGTATAGAAATTTAATAAACTTAAACTTAAGCTTTATACAACTCAACACGGTAAACACACCAATACTCCTTTCTTCTATTTTCTACACAATTCTCTCTCAGCTGAGGAGAGTTCAGCTGAGAGCATGTGACTGCCCCAAAATCACCCAGCTGGCTTTCATGCCTAAGGCGAGACTAAAACTCACATTCTCCTGGTTTCTAGGCCAATACTTTTACCCAGGGATATAAAACTCACGTTGTTACATGTGATGTATCGGGACTTTTTTCACCATTGTGTGGCCAGCACATGACGCATCCAGCCTGAAGGCTGGGAGTTTGACAGCCCTGCCTTAACCGCTACACCAAACTGTCTCTCAAATACGGTGAGGATAGGTGAGACTGAAAAAGTCATAGTTAGATGATGTTGATGGGATTTGGAAAAAAAGAATGGGGTTGTTTAAACAAG
Source organism: Pituophis catenifer annectens (assembly GCF_029215685.1). Lineage (NCBI taxonomy): Eukaryota > Metazoa > Chordata > Lepidosauria > Squamata > Colubridae > Pituophis > Pituophis catenifer. The sequence goes on from NW_027256882.1 coordinate 218,693,387, forward strand.
AAAAGACAGTATATGTATGTGGTGAAAGTTAAAGTTTGTTTGGAAAAAGAAAAAGATATAGAAACTTGTAACTATGTATAATGTACTCAGTGTAAATTAATTACTTCTGTGTTACTATTTTTTCCTCCTCCTCTTCCTCCTCTTCTCCTCTCATGCCTTTCATTTCCTTAGCTTACTATTTATTTATTTTTTTATTTGAGTTACATGCCGCCCTTCTCCGGAGGCTCAGGGCGGCTTACAGTGCGTTAAGCAGTAGCCTTCATACTTTTGTATATTTATACAAAGTTAGCTTATTGCCCCCACAAACTGGGTCCTCAATTTACCTACCTTAGAAAGGATGGCAGGCTGAGTCAACCTTGAGCCTGGCGAGATTCGATCTTACTTTAATTGCAGACAGCTGGTGTTAAATTACAGTGCTCTGTCTGTTGAGCTATCCAGGCTCCTATTTCTTAGTACTTCCCTGCATTCTGAATGTAATTTACACTAAAAGGAAATAAAGTGATGTATGTATGTATGTATGTATGTATGTATGTATGTATGTATGTATGTATGTATTTATGTAGAATATTTTTGATATGGAAAAAATTTCTTCACCTAGATCAGTTGCTAGTTGGGAATTCTGGGAATTTGGAGGGGAAGTATCATGTATGAGAATATTGAACAGTCCAAGAATACATTGATAATGATATTAGTATAATAATTATAATATTTTGTGATGTTTCTAAATCTCATCTATATATAGCTGCAATAGATACGTTGTTAGAAATTTCAGCAATGTTTGGAAATCACATTTCAACATTAATATCTAGTTGGAGTTCATACAATACAACTTTCCCCTTAGTCAAAGCAAATATTCTACATTCAAAGAAACTCCTTGACATCTATTTTATATCGTATTTACAGTACTTCTACCAGAAAAAGAAATATTTTCTAAAAATATATACCAACTATTTTACTAGTCCCAAGCAGACAAAATGCTCCTGCAGTGTGTTCTTTTTAATGAGACTCAATAGATTTGTCCTCACCTAAGACTCAAGGTGGTAAGTCTTAAATCAATACCAAGGATAATAAGACAAGGAGAGTTTCTCAGTCTCTAGACTATCTTATCACAGTACTCAGAAATTTAGTTTAGAAGTTTTGTTTTAAAATACAAGACTTCCTTTCACAAGGTATTGGCTTCTAGATATTTATTCATCAGGATGAATGAAAATTTCATAAAAGAAAGTTATTTCAGTGGACTACAAACAAATCTACATGGGAGCTAACTCATTGAAAGTAGTTTCCCATTTAGGCAACACATAATTTCCATTCTTTCAAGTTTGAAATTACACTTCTTAGATTTTTTCTAATTGCAGCACAAGTACATTAAACAGACCACTCTCAAACAGTGTTATGTAATAGAGTAGAATAGTGTAGTAAATTAAAATAGTCACTTTAGTTTTGTAACAGAGTAGGAAAAATGGTTGAAGTCTCATTATTTTAAAGAATACTGTTCAGGATAAAACTAGAATGGTCATAATACCCACATTGCACTCTCCCAAGCATTAATTGAAGAAAGACCAGGTACTATATGTCACAGGGTAAGACAAAGTAAACTTGTAGAGTACAATGGCACTGTATCTGAAAAAAATAATATTGCTCTAAATAGGCTACTTCTTCAGCTGCAAAAACCAAGAACACCTGGAATAGGATTGTTATTATGATTCCATGAACACAAAAGTAATGGACATCCCGCCAAAGAGTTATACAGGTAGTTCTCAACTTACAACCATTTTTTGAAGTTACAGCAGCATTGAAAAAAGTGACTTATCACCATTTTCACATTAATAATTGTTGCAGCATCTCTATCATTGTGTGATTAATTGGGGGTGGGGGAAACTAGGCAACTGGGATGCATTTATGACACTTGCACTATCCTGGGGTCATGTGATCACCATTTGTAACTTTCCCAGCTGGCTTCTCACAAATGAAGTCAATGGGCAAAGCCAGATTCACTTAACAACTGCACTGAAATCACTTAACAACTGCACTGATTCGCTTAACAACTGTGGCAAAAAGGTTGTAAAATGGCACAAAGCTCACTGAACAGCTGCCTTGCTTAGCAACAGAAATTTCAGACTCTATTATGGTTGTACACCATTACTCATGGTTGAAAGTGCATTTGCATTTATGGTAAAAAATTACATTCTTAGATCAAATAGAGGTAGAAGAAAATATATATTTTAATAAAGAGGGAAGAGGCATACTTTTTGGTATGATATCGTTTCAGCTGTGTGAGCATCCTCCTGAGTTCTCAGTATTTTTTGTGTATCTGTATTGAGAGCCTGAAGCTGCTGGATCAGCTCTGCCTGCTGTGCTGCATGTTCGGTGTTTTGTTTGTAGAGATTCTGCAGCTCCTGCAATTCTTTCCTGTGCAAAGCAAGCAAGAAACAACAAAGTTGAATAAAAAGAAAATAGCATGGTGATCTCACGTAATAGTCTTTTTATTATTTTATTTTTTATGGCAATCTATTATTCTCTAAATTGTCTAAAAATACTATCTTAATCATAATTGCATAAATTAGTTTATAAACATGGGCCCTGTAAGTTGCACTAAAATAAATGTACATATATCATTTTAAATAATTACAGGTTATATGTGTTAGACTTGTTATTTAAATATTAAAGTTTCTCAACGGTGAGATGGGTGGCACATAAATTTAATAAATAAATAAAATGATATCAAAATGTGAGATGGATTTGTTTGGAACAATGATGATCTCTCCTATTCTTTTTTATGTTTTTCAAACAGAGCCTGGTGAGTTGTCCTGACGTTTGCCTGACAACTGGAAAAATTCTTTAACTCTTAGACCAAAAACAAGATTTTAATTTATAGGAAAAATGACATACGCAATATAAGCACGTGTGCTAGGAAATGGAAAGGCACTTATATTCAGAGATATTTTATTATATTATTGCTAATTAGTGGAAGTAACTTACATTTACTAAATTCAAAAATAATTTGTAGAACTCTATGACGGTTCTTTGGGGAAATGGATTAGACCACAGAAATGGAAGGAAGGTTTACTGTACAAAAATTATTTCTTTCAAACAAAATTAAGAATGTCTAGATTTCTTTCTGTAATAGTTATTATACAGGTATTCTTACAGATTACAATAGGCTTATTATGCCCCTATAGGTAGTTCCTATGTTGCTTTCCCCCTCCCTCTTCCTTCTACATGCTATCTTAAATTACCCACATTTATATTAATTATTATGACTTAGCTAGCTCTGTCTTCAACTGTTTTCCTAGCTGTGAAATGGGAAGAAACTAAGGGTTTTTCTTTTCTTCTCAGCCTGATTCTAGCCTTACTAGAATCAGAATCTCCAGATTTGGCTGCCACAGTTGCTGGTTGGCATTTTCTTGGCCTTACAGTCAGGTATCAATTGCCTCTGGTCTGAACTGCTGCAGGAGCTCCGGATGTCTTGAATTCTGACTGTGAGGGGAAATGTTTACTAATGTTGGCTTGATGTCAGTGTGATATAAAAGTTCACGTAGCTGCTAGACTCTGCCTTTCTTCTCGCTGTTTGCAGCTTTTAGCAGTTGAGGGGGGGGGACCTCATGTTTCTTCCATGCTTCTAGTCATCTGAAGCAAACTGGCTCTGCTCTTACAGACTCAATAAACTAACTTTGGTCTTAGATCTTTTGCTTTGCTCAGTTCTTGCCTGTAACTCTCCTTTCCTCTCTTTAATGCAATCCATTGTCATGATTCCTCCCAACACAGCCACATCCAAGTCCAAAAGCATCTGCTTTTGTAGCTGGCATGCAGCTGCCTCAAAAGGAGGAAAGAAAAAAGGGTGAAAATGAGTGAAACTCAGTACCCAATAAGATCTGAGACTAACATCTACAATAGCCTTTAGAAGTCTTTTACAAACACATCTCTCAGTTGGCCTATAATGTTTAGTTGTTAGATTTAAACTTTTTCCAAAATGATACTTTAATGCTATGCAAGACAGCTTCTGTATTTTTATAGTTGTTTAAGAGTTCTGATATTTCATTCATTTTTTATTTATATTTCATGATTCTAGACTTCCCATCTCCCTCAAGGAGTTTGTATTTTGTATACTACTGAGTGATTTCAATAATGGATCATTTAAAAATTAAATCAATACATTTGGTTCTGGTCACATAAACAGAAGGGAAACTGGTGGGATTTAGAATGGAAATCTTATTGGAAGATTGCTATCATGTCACCCTAATCCTTCTTTTCATTAAACTAGATATACCCAATTCCTGCAACCATTCTTCATGTTTTAGCCTCCAGGCCCCTAATCATCGCTGTTGCTCTTCTCTGCATTCTTTCTAGAATCTCAACATGTCTTTTATAATGTGGTGACCAAAACTGGATGCAGTATCCTAGGTGTGGCCTTATTAAGACTTTATAGAGCAGTACTAGTACCTCACATGATCTTGATTCAATCCCTCTGTTAATGCAATTTAGGGTTGCATTGGCTTTTTTGGCTATTGCCGCACACTGCTGTTCACTAGGACTCCAAGATCCCTCTCACAGTTACTGCTGTTAAACCAGGTTTCACCTAATCTGTACATGTGTTTGGTTTTTCTTGCCTAAGTGTAAGACTTTATTTTTCTCTACATTGAATTTCATTTTGTTAGATGAACATGTTCAAGTCTGTTGAGATCCATCTGGAACTTGAGCCTATCATTGAGGATGCTGGCTATTCCTGCCACTTTAGTGTCATCTGCAAATTTGATGAGTTCCTCTTCTGTTCCCTCATCTAAGTCATTTATGAAGATATTGAAGAATACTGGGCCCAAGACAGAACCTTGTGGTATTCCATTGCTTACTTCCCTCCATTTACAGTAGATGTAGTACTATTAAGGACAGCTCATAAAGTATGGTTTGTCAGCCAGTTACAAATTTTTCTACAAATTTCTAGAAAGAAGTGGGTTGTGGTCTACTTTGTCGAATGCTTTACTAAAGTCTAAGTATACTATGTCCACAGCACGTTGCTGTTCAAAATGTAAGCGTTTTAATGGGGCTCCTCAAAGGTAAAAACAAAGTTATAATTTTAAATTTTGAATGTACAGTACATATTTCTTTCTATATTTTGAGGTTAATACCTAAAATTAAAAAGTTGAACTGACAAAGCAGAACAAAAGATGCATACAACAGTGACAATTTTGCTAGTAAAATACCAGGTATTTCATCTTGTTTCCTTAAACATTTGTTTTGTAAATAGAATAAAACAGTAAATGGCCAATGAATTAATTATAAATTAGAAAAGATGTATTCATCTCATCTTTAAGAAAGGAAGCCAAATAAAGAACATATAAAAATAATATCAATACCTCTTTTCTGGCAAAATAATAAAGATAAATATTACTACCAAGAGATGACAGCATATAGAAAACTCACTGCTGATGAAGAGACCATTTTTTTACTTTAAATCTTGTAAAGATTTAGGAAATGGGATGGTTGCAGGCTGAAATTCAGCTTTTCAAATTTAACTAAACCTTAATGGGGAGAGGACATGTTTGTTTTATGTATGATGAATCTTATAAATATAAACTAAGATTTATTTTCATTTCTTACTGGAATATTGAGGAATATGAACCATATAATGGCTTTACTGATGCATCTTAATATCACAAAATGAGTAATTCTGTTTCAATATAACCATTCCTTGAATGCTACATGTAATGTTAAGCATTGTACTTTCTAAATGATGCCTTAATACCATATACGCGTGCCATAGGTTTGCCATCCCAGGTCTATACTGTAAAAAGGAAGATATATGCTATGGCCATGCTTTACTGTGTTTTGTTTTGGTGGCCAGAAAAAAAGTACCACCTATAACAGAATTTCTCTCTCTTTAGGGATTTCTTTGATGTTATGCAATATGTAATGCTTGAGTAAATACAAACAAATGCTTGCCTTGGCCACAAATTCACAAATAAAAATTAAGTTGTAACCATAAAAATGGATAAGCTTCTTTTCTTGTTAACATATAACATAATATACAGCCTACTATTTTGTCTATTGTGGAATTTTATTTTATTTGTTTATTAATCAGATTTATGTAGCTATCCATCTCACCAAAGGAGAGTCAACAAATGGAAAAAGCCACATGAAAAAGATATAAAAATATAAAAAAGACATTAACAGCAAATATTAAAAAAACAGAGAAACTAACCCTGAGTGAAGAGGTAATAAAAATAGCCAGCTCAGTAATGAAGCCATTTAAATATGTCTCTGGTTCTCTGGGAGCCCCAGTCCTGAACAGAACCAGTCCAAGCATGGCACCTTCTCTTTTTCTCATTGCACCTTTTGGCCACAATTGAGATCAAAATTTTGGTCACTAAGCAATGTGGTTGTTAAGCAAGTAATGTACTGGATCTAATTTTACCACCATTTTTACTTTAGTCCTTAGTGAATCACCATGGTCATTAAACAAATCAGAGTTGTTAAGCAAATCTGGCTTCCCCACAGAAGCTGGCTGGCAAATTGTGATCATGAGACTGCAAAATACTGCAACTTTCATAAATGCAAGCTGGTTGCTAAGTGCCTGAATTGCAATCACATGATCATAGTTGTTAATTTTGAGGACAGATTGTAAATCATTTTTTTCTGAGGCCGTGGTAGATTCGAGCCATTATTAAATGGTCATTAGGTGGGGACTACCTGTAAGCTGAAACTTTCTGCATTTTTTCTTTTTCTCCAAGCTAAGCTAGTCCCTTATGACTCAGGGGTGCTGCTCTTTTAAGCTGTTTAGTGCAGTGGTAGGTTGCTCCCAGTTCGGTCCAGTTCTTGCAAACTGGTAGTAACGGCAGCGGGAGGCTCCGCCCACCCACTCAGACATCATCATGAATGATCTGCATATGCGCAGAAGGTCCTGCATATGCACAGAAGTGCGTGCATGCCCATTGCGAACCAGTAGCGGAGGTAAGTAGAACCTACCCCTGGTTTAGTGCCCTTTTTTTTCTTTTGTACCATGGGAAACTAGTCCCCTACAGCACAGCAGTTAGGCTGAGCATGCGTCTTCAGCAGCAGGAGTAAGAAGATGGCAAAAGTAAGCTGGGGAAAGAGAGTTCAAAGTGGCAGAGGCCAAACGAGTGTAGATGTGTGGGAGATAGGAGGATGGGGGAGTTGCAGTGCCCTGCAGTCGTAAATGCAGGCAATATGCAAAGCACTTCAATTTTTATCACATGACCAAGGCATTTCTACAACGGCCATGACTTCAGACCCCTATCATAAATCCCTTTGTTCAGCACCATTGAAACTTCAAATGGTTGCTGAATTAATGTTTGTTAAGTCAAGGACTACTTGTAAAACATTTGGATAAAGTACTGCAAATCCAAACAAAGTAACATTATCCTATTTTATTTATCATATCAAACATACTTAGCTCTGGCCACATCCAAATCCTTTTGTGTTAATTCAGCCTGCTTAACCCCCAGCTGAGATGCCAGGTCATCACATCTATTGTGCAGGACTTCCACTTGTCCCCTTGCTTCTCTTAAAGCCGATTCCAAATTCTGGAAGACAAGTGCAATAGAACCAATAGCTGCAGAGTTACAGTACAGGATAACAATACGACATTTAAAGTGTAAGCAAAAACAAGAGGGATTGTTGATTAATCTAAAGTTTAAAAAGAAAAAGTTTTTCTTTTTAAAGAAAGAAAAAGTTTTAATAAAACTAAGCTTTTATTAAAGCTACATTATAAAACAGTAAAGTAAAATAATGCAAATATAGTTATAGAATATATAAGCACCTTAATTACTTTATAAGTCCTTGTATAAGTGAATTAGTGCAGTGGTTTCTGCAACTTTGTACTGCAGGTAGGAAAACATTTTTTAAAATTATGTTTATTGATTGTAAAATATAAATCTGTTTTATAAAATAGCTTCAATACAGCTAATAGGATCTTAAAATGCATTAAGCGCAACATAACTAATTCAAAACCAATTCAAATTAGCTAATATAAATCAATAGTAAATTGAATAATATTCTGCATATGAAGACCAAAAAAACATAAATGCTTTTAGAATCTAAAAGGTTTTTGCTGCTCAGTTGCACAAATAAGAACTACAAACATTTGGCGGAGGAGGGATTGCAAATGGTTAAGTGAAATGCTGCTCTTATTTTTCCAAAATGAACCTAATGCTCTAAGGTGGGTTATTCCTCCAGCTCCCAAATCCAGATGACAAACAAAGCAAGGTTGGGGAAAAAAAATAGAAAAAGCTTTGTCTCCACCACAGAACTGAGCTTCATTCTCCCCTTTTCAATAGCAGAGGAGACATCCTAAAGGAGAACATAATAGAACAATCCCATAGGATAGAATTCTGATAAGTGTATCTGATTAACAGGATAGAACCACCTGCTGATTTGGGGTGGGAAAGGAAGAAGAACAAAGACAGAGCTAATTCTTAGCTCTTTTCACCTTGGGGTTGAATGTGGGATCTGTATGCAGACTAGAATAGACTATGGCAAAATAACAAAAAACTCCTTCCTGAAAAAAACAAAACAAAAAAAAACCAGCTGCCAATTCTAAAACACATCTGTGATATCAGAGACCTTAATGCAAATCTCAAGAAACAGCCAAGGCCTCCTGCTTGATAGCATCAAGATTCAGAACCTTGTTGAGAGTGGACTGTCCAAACAACTATTGTTAACAACACATGACAGAAACTGCACTTTGACCTTTGCAAATCCTTTTCTCTTGCAACATTTATATATTGTAGCTGGGAAAGATACAAAGGGCCCCTTCCAATAGTTCCCCTCACTAACACAACCAGTGCAAAGGCAAGATACTAAGCAGGAAGGGCTGAAATCCAGAACATCTGCAGGAATCATGTACTGTACGACTAAAAGACTATGGTTAAGGTAAACAAGTGAATGGGAATAAGCAAAGAGAAGGAATACAGTAGTTTTTTGGGATCATTTTCTACAGAATTAAAACCCTCCATGTTTAACCCTCCATTAACCCAGGAGCACAGGGTTGGAACTAGAAAGAAGGAAGCTTTATTTCTTAGGAATAGGTTAGTTATGGCTGAATTTATGGCAAAAGCTTGTCAAACTAGACTTCCCCCAATATACTTAAACAAGATACCAATAACTTTATAGCTAAGGCCTTCCAAATTCATCAAAAGATAAAGTTTATTCCTTCCTTTGCCCTTCTTACTTCAGTAAAGTCCAGCATTCACCCATAGCTTTTGTGTATGGTACACACAATTGTGTACCTATTGAATTCTGGATCTTGGCATTACCCCAAGATCTGTTCTATCCCTCATGGGTGGCCATAAATACTTAAAATACTTAAAATCCAAGAAGAGGAACAAGCAAGAATTCAGAAATGAAATACATAATTAGGAAGTCTGTTAATCTAGAGAGCTTCATTTGTACCGAAGTAGGCAAATCAGGAATCAGAAAGGAAAACAAATATGCAACAAGTACTGTATAGGCAATCAAAAGAAAAATATGCCAGAAAGTCTTGAGGCTTGAAAATACTGGATAAATTGGAGGTTAATTCTAATGGATAAAAAAGCCCACTTCTGTTATATCTAATTCACTTCCACACCAATAGGCTTCAGTCATGTGCCACTTATTTTGTAAAAAAAATAATTAAATCCATAACTGAAAAATGAATAAAATAAAAGTCTGTCCCAACCTTGGTGATGTCAACATTTTCTTGTAAGTATGATCACTGGTTGAAAAATCTTGCTACCTTTATTTTTAAGCTTGAAATTTACATTCTTGCATGACGAAGCTTTTGTAGGAGTAAATAGTAGGATGGATAAGATGGAAATGGGAAAAATGAGTAATTTGCCCCTCTTGCTTATTAGGATTTTCCAGTGGGAAAAATCAAAATTGTCCTATAGACCAAGGAAAGTGCTCCCAGACTTGCAATCGTAGATTCCTGGTCTGTCAAGCATATGAACTGCAAACAGATGTGAACATTAAGTCAAACTGAAAGTAAACAAAAGCTAACATAATCTAACAGTTACAAAACAAGAACATAATTGATAACAAAACTCTGGAAAAAGCTAATTTTATAGAAATAAAATACAGAAACACAATCTTTTCAACTTGTACTGCCTTTTTACGTAAATTAAAAAGTTTCCAAATTACTGTCACAGATCTGTGAGAAAAAACCCGCACAAAACCCAAAATAGACACTTGTACCCAGGTTTTCATGAGAGAAACTTGCCCATTCAGATTTTTAGTAAACAGCAAATCAATCAGCATTTGAAACAGAAACAATGTATACATACTGCACTACAAAATATTTATTCAGAAATGTATTCTTTCGAGAAAATTGTTTATGCAATTGTGTGGCTAACATTGCAAGTATGTTAGGCCATTTTTGATTAAAACAGGTCTTTTTAGAAACAGGAAATGTTTTTCGCATGCCTATGCTGATTCCCTTATTCAAAACTAAGATTACATTTCCCATAGAGTTTACCTACTTGGGAACCATAAGTCAATATTGAGCTGGCAAAGCAAGCAAGTACAGGTAGTCCTCGACTTACAATCACAAATTTCTCGTTAAGTGGGTTTTGCCCCATTTTGCGACCTTTCTTGCCACAGTTGTTGGATCACTGCAATTGGTAAATTAGTAACCTGGTTGTTAAGTGAATCCAAATTCCCCATTGACTTTGCTTGTGAGAAGATCACAAAAGATGATCACATGACCTTGGGACACAGCAACATTCATAAATATGAACCAGTTGCTAAGCATCTGAATTTCGATCACATGATCATGGGAATGCTGCAACGGTCGTAACTGTGAAAAACAGTCATAAGTCACATTTTCAGTACCGTTGTAACTTTGAACAGTCACTAAACAAACTGTACTAAGTCAAGGACTACCTGTATTCAAACAAAATGAAAATAAGACGGAGTCAATAGCTGTCTTTTTGCCATTTCTTTCTCTGTGACTCTTTCTTACCTTTTAATTACCTAGGAATTACCTCCAGGAAGGGGACTGATTTTTCTTATCAAATATCTGAACTGCTTTATTTATTTAAAATTTGTATACAGTCCACCATCTTATCAAAAGTCACTCTGGGCACCTCACAAGAATCAGAAAGAAAACACAAATATAAAAGAGAGCAAAAGGGTTCTGAAATTAGCTCAAGGATTCCACATGAAGTTGAAATTTTATAGTTTCCCACTCCTAGTGAGAGACCGACTCAAGGGAAGAGTTCAGAATCTAGAAAATAATTTACCTCTTTTTCCCTTTTAAGCGCACTGAAACTTTGAATCTAGTGTTGCATTCTTGGAAAATATAGCAATATATTTGTGGCAAGAAAGGGGAGCTAGGATAGAGTAGAGTAGACTTGGTGAGACTAAGAGAGAAAATGTACAGAACACATGGGGGGGGATAGGAAATTAGATAAAAAAACAGACAACTTTTTTTCTTACTAGCATTTTTCTACAAGTGCAGGGTCCACTTTTTTCCAGATCAAACTTTCCTTCTCCTTTCTCACAGATATGCGAAGTATGACCCAAATGACTTGTAAATAATCACTTATGCCAGGGGTGTCAAACTCGATTTCATTGAGGGCCGCATCAGGGGGGAACATGGCTGGGATGGGCGTAGCCAGCTCAACGTCACTCATCAAGGCACCATTTTTGTCCGCGACAGCCTTCTGCAGCCCCCTGCCACCAAAACAGAGCTCCCACTGGCAGAGGGCTGCAGGAGGCCATCACATATGAAAAAGAAGCCTGGGAGGGCCGCACGCAGCCATCTGTTTTCGCTGGCAGAGGCACCGTGGGCCAGTCCTTTGCTGTTTCCAGGGCATCTCCATGGACCAGATCTAAGCACCCCGCGAGCTGGATCTGGCCCCCGGGTTTTGAGTTTGCCACCCCAACTTACACTAACACACAAAAATGTGAAATGAACACAATACTCATGAAAGCTCTAAGAACTGTAGCTTTTTATCCAAAATTATAGCATTGTTACCAATTGTCAATCCCCATGATGTTTGGGAGATATCCCATATCATTATTCATATACAGAGAAACGTAGAACCTTTATAATGATGTTATTGAGAATCATGTTAATAGTTGAGACAAAACTTCTGTTAGTCATTACTGTACAATAACTTAGCAATCAAGATATATATAAGGGAGTGGGGGGGGGGGGAGAGACTACAGAGTAGATACCAGTATATTGATACAAAATAATATATACATGGAATCTGATTCTTTTTCTTTACTTTTTGGTCTGGAATTTGTTTAAAACCACAGGCAGTACCTGGGTACAAAACTTCTATTCTTTAACTCTGTTTTTAACCTCAATTTGTATTTAAGTCAGAACTCATACTAAAAGACTGCCTATTACTAAAAATGGCAGATAGCACGGTCCTTCCTCAAGCACACAAAGCACTGAAAATGTGCTTTCAGAAACTGCTGAAAACTGCTAAAAACAGGCTAAATAGTTAAAACTTGTAGCTTCAGTGGTTCCTCAAAGCTTTGCACAGTTTCAGCACATCATCAAGCTCAAGAACGGACAAGACCACCTACCATTTAATAGACAGGTAGCTTGTATCTAAGAGTTATCTTTAAGTTGGATGTTCTTAACCTGGGGACTGCCTGCACATGAAATCTATTTCATGTCACAAAATGGTGGCAAAACCTGCTGCCAGTTTTCAGCAATGTTTGAAGGTGCCTCAGCTGCCACAGAAATTGCCTGAGGCCTCAGGCAGCACTGGGGTTGCAGACTGTTACAAACATACATACCACCATACATCAAGATATTTTCTACTTCCCAATGAAATGGAAGAGGCGGCATGTGGAACATAAATTATAACACACCAATTAATTACAAGCCTAGTCAGTCTCCTGGAACCTATGTAGTCTATAACAAAATTTAGGGGTAATTATAGCATGCTTTGTCATAAATAGAATATTATTCAATTAAATTAACACTGTGCACCTAAGAAAAAGCTTCAGTGAAATCCTTCCAAGTACAAAATACACAACACATGCTGGCTACTACTAGAAACAGAACATTTGACAAGATGGACCTTTGGGTCTGCTTGAGAAATAGTCTTTCTATATTCTTATTCAGAAGATTGTGCTGCCAATCACACTGAGTGGGAAAATCCTGGAGTGACAGGAAGATTTCCAACCTTCTTTTTTAAAAAATAAAAAAATAAAAATTGCATCCTTATATTTGAATGAAATATCCTTTATTATTTAATGATTACATTTTAGGATGGCTATTTGAAGTCAGTTTCTTGCTTTGAAACATCAATTTTTAAAAAGCTTGGGGTTTTAAGTGAAGGAATGTAAATGAATGTCGGTCCCCACTGGTTGTTATGAATATATAACATTATTTAAAGAAAATAACATGTAGCATAAAGCCTGTGAGTAGCAGATTCTGAAACCATATCCGAGAGCCTATTCTTTTTCATACCTTTATTTTTGCATCAATGCCAGACTTTTCTATTCTCCATTGTGAGTCCTGCTTCTTCAGTTTCTCCAGGTCATTTAGCAGGTCAGCATAGCGTGTACTTAAACCCTCATTTTCCTTCTCCAGATTTTTTATAACCAGTCTGCTTTGCTCATCCTTTCTCTGTGCACACTCCTTGGTGTCCTGTACAACAGTACCACAAGGGCCGATAAACAAAAAAGAGAGAAATATTTTTTAAAAAAACTGAGAACTAATCAGCAAATATAAACTGTGCAGATTTTACCCTCACAGCAACTTCTTCTATATTTGATGGCCAAGGTCACCTGTGTACTTTTATTGGCCTCTTTCATGCAGGTGGAAGGGTCATATTTTTTAGCTGGATGACAGCTTTGATGAGTACACATTTGCAAAGAGCCCATTAATTGATCAAACTGCCTTTGATGCTGTCCCCAGCTATTTTTGAGACCCACACAGACATATCCTCCCAGACCTCAGCTTTATCAATTAATAATGCCAGTCCCATCAGAATCTAATTACACGAAGCCACATCTTCACACTCCTCCTTTCTCTGCTCCATTTCCATCATTAACTATTTATTGGAAAGTTATAAAGTGTGGATTCTTCACTTTAAGGGATATTTTCTCTAGTTTGGCATGTGTGAGGAAACTGAAAGGTACAATCTAAGGCCTAAGGCTATATTTCCTCTGAGCCTGTCACTTTCCATGCCACAGAGACAGTCCAGCAACTTAAACAGCAACTTCAAAGTTATGGCTATCTTCCTACTATGTGCAAGTCAATATACCTTAATTTCTTGCATTACATCTTGAGATTTCTGTAAGATGCAAAGCTCATTTTTTAAGGCAACATTTTCTTCATCCACAGCAATTTTCCTCTGCACCAGGTTGTTTATCTCCTCTTGTTGCCCACTTGTTCTCTAAGAAAGACAATTTAACAATACTTAAATAAAACAGGTAAAGAATGTAACGCTCCAAAATAAAAGTTCAAGCTATTTATTTAATAAATCCATCATTCCCGTTGGTTAGATCACTAAACTACAGACAACTCTGGGCAGCAAACAATAACAAAAATATGAAAAATAACAAGCCAAAGAAAGAACAATGGATCACCTGGAGGGAAAAGCCTACAACCAGGCTGCTCATGCCCCAACCCAAATGGACTCCACTCCCCCTACCACAAGGCCTGGGGGGAGAGCCAGGTTATTTGAAGGAGAGCATGGTAGGGATTATTTAATTGACTGAGAAGGCTCACTTCCGGGGTTCCCATCAAAAGAAGGGACCCATTTATAACTTTTTGCTGTACATTGAACTGGAGGAGGAGCAAGAGCCTGGTGGCGCAGCAGACTAATAGCATGTTATTATCATTCAGTTGCCTGCAATTACTGCTAGTTCGAATCTCCCCAGGTTCAAGGTTGACTCAGCCTTCCATCCTTTCTAAGGTAGGTGAATTGAGGACCCAGTTTGTGGGGGCAATAAACTGACTTTGTATAAATATACAAAAGTATGAAGGCTATTGCTTAACGCATTGTAAGCCGCCCTGAGTCTCTGGAGAAGGGTGGCATATAAATCAAATTAAAAAATAAAAAATAAAAAAATAAAAGAAACAATGATAGCTTGGGGTAGAAATTTTGGTTATTCAATTGAGTTTGAAAAATGGCAACAACTATGGGAAAGGAACTATAAATTAACAATGCACATAAGGAAAATCAATATAAAATGTTTTATAGATGGCATATGCGACTGGAGAAGTTAGCAAAAATGTTTAAAGATAAATCAGCTACCTGCTGGAAATCAGGGTGGATAAAAATCAATGTTTTTTTAAAAAAAATCAAAAAAATCGGATTTTTTTTATTTAAATTGATTTTTTTGATTTAAATCAGATTTTTTTAAATAAAATGCTTTTTGAGGAAAATATATTACCATCCAAAGGTTATTCCAACATGAAATAAAGATTAGGTTTTTAATTATGTAGAATAAGGCTGTATATGTTTAATTTTTTTGGTAAATAAATTCCATTAATCCATTCACAATGTCAAAAACCTCTTCCAGAGGTTTTTGTAAGATTATTGGGCAGTTTCTCTGCCTACAAGATATTATCACAGATGCTTGGTTTACTTTTGCAGTTCTCAAAACTGAATTTGACTCAGCAGAGATCACATGCCTCTTCTTCACAGCAAAAATGTTATAACATGAACAGAGTTGAGAAAAAGACCTTAATCCTATTGTTCTACAAACCTATGAATACAGAATCAACCCCTTCAGTGCTAAGTTTCAAGTTCAGTGAATAGAATAGAAACAATATTTTTCTGATTGTTTGGAGTGGAATAGATCTGCACAAGAAGAAAGTGAAACTAAGTGTGAGGAGGAAGGGGCAAGCAGACAAGCAGTACAAAATGAAAGTGAAGCACAATACTGCACAGCCACAGACAGACAAGTCTTTGGATCTTTTTGTGTGTATGACCTGAGGTTTATCACATTCTTTCCTTGGAGGAAAAAACCTATAATGGCAGCAGGCCGTAAAAGAGACCCAGTTTGGCAATATTTTAATGAAGTTCCTTTACCTATCTGTAAGGCAGGCATGCATGCAAACTGCAAACACTGCAACAAAGAAATGCAAGGTCTGGTGGCCCGAATGAGGCAACATCATGAGAAGTGCTGTGATGAAGATGACCAAAGAAACACATTTGAACAGGCAGGATCTTCAGGTTGGTAAACATTTTTATTGAGTCATATTTCTAAAGACTGCCTTGAACTGTCATGTTTGAGCAAAATTATATTTCTTATCATTACTGCATGTCATTTGGTAGTTATGAAGAAAAGCAAATATTCCTTTTGGAGTAGTGCTGTATACAATAAGCAGAAATTGTATAAACAATAAAATAACAGCATTGACTTTTTTGTTTAGGGGAATTCATGGATTCTGGAAACTATCCACCTTCAAGATCACCATCCTCCTGTTCTACAGTTTCAGAGTTATCCATCCAGGATAGTGCTTCATTAGCATCATCATCATCAGACACCCACAGCCACATATCACTATCACCTAAAAGAAAGAAAAAACCCTTCCCTCCGGGAACCACCATAGATAAATTTGTGATAAAAACTAGCAGATTAGAAAAAGAGTTAACTGATGAAAAAATTGCCCAGTTTGTTTATGCAACGGGTGGAGTAATGTCCACAATGGACCCGTGCGCTCCCACAGAGAGGGCCTCCTCAGGGTGCCATCAGCCAAACAATGTAGGCTGGTGGCCCCCAGGGGGAGGGCCTTCTCTGTGGGGGCTCCCACCCTCTGGAATCAGTTGCCCCTGGAGATAAGGAGAATCCATGACCTCAATGCCTTCCGTCGTTCCCTGAAAACCCATCTCTTCCAGCAAGCCGGGTTGGCTTAAGAAGAAATTTTTAAATTCTTTTAATCAGTCTGTGATTTTTTAACTTTCGGGCCAAAATTTATATATATTTTTAAATGTTTTAATATTTGTATTCTATGTTTTTTATCTTGGCTGTACACCGCCCTGAGTCCTCAGGGAGAAGGGTGGTATATAAATTGGAAATTAAATTAAATTAAAATGATCCTATTGTATGTGCTTGTATAACAACAGAAGAATGGGTGTTGTACTTACCTGATACGCCCCTTCTCTATCCGCTGTCACGGCAGTCAGGATTGGGTAGCAGACTGGTAGCTGGCCAATAGGACCGAGTCTACTGGAAGCTTAAGCTCCGCCTCCTCCTGCTTGGCTCTAGTTTTGAGGCGAAGGTTTCCAGCAGACTGATGTGTCTATAGAGATAACAGAAGAGAAGTGAGAGGAACCCCCTCCCCTATACGCCCCCCGGATACCGACCAGGGTGGGGCTGACTGCTGTGACAGCGGATAGAGAAGGGGCATATCAGGTAAGTACAATGCCCATTCTCCTACTTGGCTGTCACAGCAGTCAGGATTGGGACATACCAAAGGGAGGGATCAGGTCGGACCATTTGTAGCACTCGTTGGCCGAAGGCGGTGTCCGCGGAAGCGTAGGCGTCCAACCGGTAATGCCAGATAAAGGGGGTCAAAGAGGACCAGGTTGCCGCCTTGCAGATTTCCTCCCACGGAGCTTGGGTAACCCATTCCGCGGACGTGGCCGCGCTTCTGGTGGAATGTGCCGTGATGCGTCGGGGAACCGGCAAGGGTTGAGTGTCGTAAGCAGTGGAGATAGTAGCTCTCAGCCAACGGCCAACCGTGGTAGAAGTGACCCGTGATCCCATAGATGACGGCTGGAAGGAAATGAAGAGGGCTTCTGTTCTCCGGAAAGACGAAGTACAGGATAAATATATCTTTAGAGCCCTGCGGACATCAAGGGTATGCCAGAGTTTTTCCAAGTGGTGATGGGGAGAAGGACAAAAATTTGGCAGCACGAGTTCTTGTGACCTGTGAAAGGTAGAGTTGATTTTTGGGATGAATGCAAGGTCCAAACGGAGAACCACCCTGTCCTTGTGGAATAAACAAAGGTCAGAGCGAACGGACAGGGAAGCGAGTTCTGATATACAACGGGCAGATGTAATTGCCACCAGAAAGGAAACCTTGAAGGACAGGAACTTCAGGTTGATTTCACGGAGAGGCTCAAAGGGCGGCTTGGTAAGGGCCGTGAGCACCTTGTTAAGGTCCCACATAGGAAACCTGTGAATGACAGGGGGACGTAAGTTCGTGGCGCCCCTCAAAAAGTCCCAGATAAGAGGGTCCTTGGATAGAGGAACAGCGGTTCCGAACTGCAGGACAGAAGACAATGCAGCGATCTGGCAGCGGAGGGTATTGGGGGTGAGGCCGGAGGCGAAACCGTCCTGCATAAAATCCAACAGCTGAACCACCGAGACAGAGGAAGGATCAAGACTGTGTCTGGAGCACCAGCGCATAAAGGACTTCCACGTAGAGTCATAAATACGTGTCGTGGCTAGTATACGAGCTGCCAAGATGGTGGATATAGCCACTGGGGAAACCTTAGAAGCAGTCAAACAGAGCCGCTCAACCTCCAGGCGGTCAGCTGGTAGGACTGAGGGTCTGGGTGGAACAGACTGCCCTGCTGCAACTCGATCAGATTGTCCGGAATGCGCCACGGAGGGGCTACGGATAGCGCCACAAGATCCGCAAACCATGGCCTGCGAGGCCAGAATGGTGCAAGAAGAAGGAGCTCCGCTTTTTCCAGCAAGAGCTTGCGGACTACCTTGGCGATCAGGGGAAGCGGGGGAAATGCATAAAGCAGAATCACCGAGGCCATGGACTGCACAATGCATCCACCGCCTCCGCCCCCGACGACGGGAGAAGAAGCGCGGTAGACGATGATTGGCATCGGTGGCAAAAAGCTCCACCTGTGGAAGGCCGAAATGTTTTGTCAGCAGCGTGAAGAGACTGGGAGGAAGAGTCCATTCCGTGTGGTTCAGGCGGGAGTGGCTGAGAGCATCTGCCCGGATGTTGTCCTTTTTGGCAATGTAATCGGCTCGAAGAGAGCTCAGATGAGCCTCGGCCCAGAGACCCAGACGACGAGTCTCCTGCATAAGGAGCTTGGAACGTCTTCCGCCCATCCGGTTTATGTAAGCCTTGGTCGAGATGTTGTCCATTAGGACCAAGACATCCCGACCAATGACGTGGGGCTTGAACTCAAGGAGGGCTAGGTAGACGGCCCGAAGTTCGAGGATATTGATGCTGAGAGACTGTTCCTGCAAGGACTATTAGCCCTGTGCCGTGAAGGAGCCTAGGTGAGCCCTCCAGACCAGAAGACTCGCGTTGGTAGTGATGACAATCCATTACGGCTCCAGGAACTTGCTTCCCTGCGACACCGCCGGTGACACTGACCAGTGAAGAGAATCGACCACCGTCGGAAGACGTATTGTCCGGGAGGCAGTGGACGTGGCAGTCCGTTGAAAAGGGAGCAGGAGCCATTGAAGTTCCCTGCTGTGGAGACGAGACCAAGGAATGATCCCATAAGAGGATACCATCTTGCCCAACAAGGTGGAAAGCTCTGATAGAGAAGCCGACCGGCGACGCCAGACGTGGCTG
Source organism: Pituophis catenifer annectens (assembly GCF_029215685.1). Classification (NCBI taxonomy): domain Eukaryota; kingdom Metazoa; phylum Chordata; class Lepidosauria; order Squamata; family Colubridae; genus Pituophis; species Pituophis catenifer. The sequence continues at coordinate 218,712,855 of NW_027256882.1, forward strand.
GCTAGAGAAGACAGGCTCAATAGTCAATCACGGGATAGGAAAACCTCCTCAGTAATTGTGTCAATAACCGCGCCCAGATGTTGTATACGATTGGAAGGGACTAAATGGCTTTTAGACCAATTTATGGAGAAGCCATGGGTTTGTAATATGTGGAGGGTCCTATCTAAATCCCGCAGAGCCTGGGCCGAGGACCGGGAAAGGATGAGAATATTATCCAGGTAGAACATTGTTCTAATAGGGATTGAGGAGACATGGGCCATAAGGGACGCCATTATCTTGGTGAAAACCCTGGGAGCAGAGGATAAACCAAAGGGGAGGCCCGTATACTGAAAATGACGTCCATTGTAACAAAAACGAAGAAATTTGTGGTGACCAGGCCGAATTGGATTGTGGAGGTACCCCTCTATTAAATCAATTGAAGCCATATAATCCCCTTGGCGAATGCCAAGGAGAATAGTTTGGAAGGATTGCATCTTAAACCGGCGATAAACAATGTGCCGGTTTAAGGATTTCAAATCAAGAATAGCCCTCCAACCCCCCGAAGCCTTGGGAACAAGGAATAGGCGGGAGTAGAAGCCCTGACCCCACTGGAAGGGGCACAGGCTGGATAGCTCTGATATCCAATAAATGCTGGATGGCACAGTCCATCCTAGCCCTCTTGATGGAGTCCCAAGAGGAAGGGCATTGGAGGAAAAGCTTCGGAGGGGTGGAGCGGAATTCTAGGGAAAGGCCGAAACGAATAGTGGACCTGACCCAGGTATCTGAAACAGTGATGTCCCATTGGGCAACGAAGTGGGATAAACGACCCCCAATAGCCTGAGGAGGAACAGGATCAACGGGACCTCCTGAAGGGGCGGCCCCTGCCCCCTTGAAAGGGCCGTTTGAAATTAAACCGGGAACCGTGCCTGACCTGCTGATCCGTAGGGGCCGAACCCCTGGAAGAGAAGGGACGCTGAGGTCGTTGTGCTGACAGGGAGGACTCTGGGTTCCGATAGGAAGAGGAATGAAAAAAGGGTTGAGGACGGGTGTTAGGGCGCCGGTTGAGAGCAGGCAACACCTTGCGGTGGTCTCTGGTTTCCACAAGCAGAGGGTCAAGCTGTGCACCAAAGAGCTTGTCTCCGGAAAAAGGAGAAGAGGCCAGGCGCCATTTACTTCTGATGTCCGCCTGCCAATTGCGGAGCCATAGGAGGCGACGGGTGGTGATGGAGGTGCCAATGGCCTTGGCTGAGAAACGGGCCGCATTCAAGGTGGCATCTGCGGAGAACTCCACTGCAGCCATAATTTTGTTCAGATCTTGGTGTGAGCAATGATCCGAGGGAGGTAAACGGGCTTGCAGCTGTCTAAGCCAGAGGATGGTGGCTCTGTTAAAAAAGGAAGCCGCAGAGGCAGCTTGCACAGACCAGGCCGAAGCCTGATGACATTTAATTAAGGTCCTCTCCGCCTTCTTTTCCTTGGGGCGTAAGCACTCCTCCGGTGGGCCTGCAAGAGGAGATGGAGAAGAGAGAGCCAGCACAGGTGCGTCCACGGAAGGGACTTGAAGCAGCTGTAAAAAATCAGGAGCCATGTTATAGAACTGCTTGTACAAATTATTGGGAACCGGTCCAGAACTTGGAAAGGACCATTGGTGGAGGAGCACATCGGAAAACAACTTGGGAGCAGGAACCTCCTCCTATAGTTACTTTCCTGGCTTTGGAGGACCTCCCCTTGGAAGGCCCCTCTTCAGGATCGTCCTCGCGAGGGCGTTTCCCCTTGGTTAGGGCCTGGCAGGAATGGCGTGATTTGGATGCGTCTGCCATTTTGGCTAGATAACCCTTAGGAGCGGGAGAAGATAAAATGGCCGCCTATTAGGTTAGAAGGCTGAGGAAACCCCAGTATTTGCGCTCTGCCGAATCCTCAGCCAGGGAACTCCAAGAAAAGCCGCTAGCTTGTTAGTGAATGCGCGGCTGGTAGCGCGGCATAGGCTCTGTGTAATTAACGGCTGCTGGCTGAATAAGCCTCTGGCGCAGCGTTCGCCGCAGATGGGAAAGGCGAGACGGCCCGGTAACAGACCCAAATGTTCAGAGTCCAGGGGTCTGATGAGAAACCTCCGCCGATGACAGGCGGGAAAGCCGGGAGACGCGGCAGGGCAAACCCGTGCGCGCCCCAGCTAAGCCGCTAGCCGGAGGCAACAGATTTAGTGGTGCTCGCAGGCAGATGGAAATAGAAATGACCGCACGCTAAGGGATGAGGCGAAAGGCGAAGTCCAGTCCGTTTCGAAGTCAAAAAGGAAAGATTTAAGAGCGAAAACTATCAGTAGAGCACTATAGACACGGCTGTCCTGGCAGACCGAGTCGAAAAACTGGAGCCAAGCAGGAGGAGGTGGAGCTTAAGCTTCCAGTAGACTCGGTCCTATTGGCCAGCTACCAGTCTGCTACCCAATCCTGACTGCCGTGACAGCCAAGTAGGAGAAGGGAAAGTCTTCCTTGCACAAACAATTGATACGTCAGGAAATGCACACACAGCAGAATACTTACAAGAAGTGGCAGTAAAAGCTATAACATGTGAACAAAAATTCAGATGTCTAGTACGCAGTTTGGTCACTGACAATGCTGCAAATGTATCCAAGATGAGAAGAAATTTAGAAGGGCAGGAAGGGAATACAAAGCTAATAACATATGGTTGCAGTGTTCATTTGCTGCACCTCTTAGCCAAAGACTTAAGTGTTCCAGAAATAAAGACTAATGTTGTTGAAATTGCTAAATACTTCCATAACAATCATTTTGCTGCAGCAGCTCTGAAAAGGATGGGTGGAACCAAGCTAACGCTCCCACAAGATGTTAGATGGAACTCTGTGGTGGACTGTTTTGAGCAGTATATCAAGAACTGGCCTATTCTGATGACAGTTTGTGAAGAAAATCAAGATAAAATAGATGACACTGTCATGGCCAAAATCCTCAACATTGGGCTTAAGAGAAATGTTGAACATATGCTAAGCATCCTGAAACCCATCTCTGAAGCTTTAAACAAAATACAGAAAAATAGCTGTTTTATTGCTGATGCTGTTGAAATTTGGAAGGAACTGAGTGAACACTTAAAAACAGAACTACACATGGACAGAATTAAATTACAAGCATTAAAAAAACAAATGGGACAAGTACTGTCTCCAACTCATTTTTTGGCAAATATTGTCAATATCCAGTATCAGGGTCAAAACTTAAGTGCTGAGGAAGAGGAGTTAGCTATGACATGGGTATCCAGCAATCATCCATCTGTAATGCCAACTATAATAAACTTCAAAGCTAAGGGGGAACCATTCAAGAAATATATGTTTGCTGAAGATATTTTAAAGAAAGTCACACCAGTGAACTGGTGGAAGTCACTTAAGCACTTGGATTTAGAGACTGTTCAAGTAATGATTTCACTTTTAACAGCAGTAGCTTCTTCTGCAGGCGTTGAAAGAATATTCTCTTCCTTTGGACTCATTCATTCTAAATTGAGAAATCGTTTGGGACCCGATAAAGCAGGAAAGCTTGTTTTTCTTTTCCAGATTATGAACAAAGAAGAAGATGAAGATGACGAGTGAGCTACAGAGGACAGTATTTAAGTTTTTCATGTGTAGGCTGGGCTGACAGTCTAAGTTTCTTAAAATATATATATATTGTTTAGCCAAATTAGTTAACAAACATGGATGTTTCTTTAAGCAAATAACAATAACAGCTGTAATGTTATTGTTTCAGTTGAATAAATCTATTTAAATTGTTATTATTAAGGTAATGATTATTTTTCTCCTTCCTAAGTACAACAGAAAAGTTGTCCAAATATGAATGATTAACCTATTAAACTGGGGATAAAAAAACTAATATGAAAAGTTATTATTCTAAAAATCTTCATCTACTTGCATATTAAAGTTATACCAGCAAGAATTAGTCTTTATGTAGAAAACGATGATTTAAATCACGCCTTCCTGACTAGATCAAATCCACCCTGTTGGAAATGTCATCAAACACCAGGATCTTATTATCATATGTGGTGGACCTGTTCTGAAGCAAAATGTTACTGGTTCAAAATTAAAATCTGATTGGAAGAAATGATACAGCAATGTATTGAATTTAAACCAGAGTTGTTCCTATTGGACATCTTTCCAGAAAAAATTAATAAGGAAAATGTATATTTGATCATACATGTAATAACACCTGCAAGAATTGTGTATGCTCAAAATTGGAAATCAGAGAAAATACCTTTGGAAGAAGAAGTAATAATTTTTTTTTTAGATTGTGCAGAAATGAATAGATTAACCTTGATGATTAAGGATAAGGAAAAATCAAGAATATTTTCAGACATGGAATTATTTTTATAGTTGGTTGGAAAAGAGATATAAATGATCGATATTATAATTATTTTATTTATTTATTTATTTATTTATTTATTTATTTATTTATTTATTTATTTATTTATTTATTTTTAATTTTGATTTATATGCCGCCCTTCTCCAGAGACTCAGGGCGGCTTACAATGTGCTCAGCAATAGCCTTCATCCTTTTGTATATTTATACAAAGTCAGCTTATTGCCCCCACAACTGGGTTCTCAATTTACCTACCTTAGAAAGGATGGAAGGCTGAGTCAACCTTGAGCCTTGGCGAGATTTGAACCTGCAGTAATTGCAGGCAGCTGGTCTTAATAACCAGCTTAATAACAGGGTGCCTTAGACCACTGTACTACCAAGGCTCTTATTTATTTATTTGCTTTAATTTATATGCCGCCCTTCTCCGGAGACTCAGGGTGGCTTACAATGCGTTAAGCAATAGCCTTCATACTTTTGTATATTTATACAAAGTCAGCTTATTGCTCCCACAATCTGGGTCCTCATTTCACCTACCTTTGAAAGGATGGAAGGCTGAGTCAACCTTGAGCCTGGTGAGATTTGAACTTGCAGTAATTGCAAGCAGCAGATGTTAATAACAGTGCTTTATTTCACTGTACTACAGGCTCTTTATGTATAAATGATGATTATAACATTGCTTTTAGCAATGAAATGTTAGAATGGTTTGGACGAAGATGAAGATAGAAGAAACTTATGGAAAATGGAGAAGAAGCCCAGAAGATAACACCGAGATGTCACAGGGAAAGGAGGATTGATGTATTAAATGTTTGTTTGCTTTAAAAAATAAAAAAAAATTACTCAAAAAACAAAACAAAACAAAAGAAGGGACCCGGAGCATGCCAACTATGTTGGAACATACAAAAAGACAGGCAGTCCTTCAGATAAACTTGAATCATGAAAAACAGTTGTTTTATCTTACACCTGAACCTGCTTGCAGTTTTAGATTCAGCATGTAAATCTGTTCTGGTGCTGAATAAATATCAATTTTAATATTATTTGATTACTCTATTCTCACTGGGCATATTAAAAGTATAAGATAACTGAAAGTGCTGGCAATATTAGACATGTCAAATTTGCACAAATAAGAAACCCTATAGTTTTACTTTACTATTAATTAACTATTATTATGAGATGCTTCAGAGCCAGATATTATAAGATAACTAGCCAGACCCAAGTGATATTCAAGTGATATTTCTAAGTGATATTCAGACCCTTTAGCAGTCTGCCCAAATCAGTGGAAGCCAATGGACAGCTTGCATGAGTCTAACTATTTGTGAATCCAAAATCTCATTTTAAAAAAGGATGAAACATGATGGCCATTAACAAATGGAGAATCTCAGAGGTTGAACTAAATCAGGGGTGAAATGCTACCGGTTCGGACCGGTTCGGGTGAACCAGTAGCAGAGATTGAGGCTGGTTCACCAAACCAGTAGCAATAGCTGGCTGGCCACGCCCCCGAACCGGTCCACGGCCCGCAGTCCTGCCATGCTTCCCTGCTTTCCACGCTGCCTTCCTGGTGTTCCCATGCCAGCATGTGAAGGCAGGCAAGCGGAAGGCCATGTGGAAGGCTTTCATTTCATTTTGGGAGAAGGAAGAAAGCGAACGGCGGTGGCATGGCACATGCAAGATGCTCCTCTTCTTAAATGCATACCGTTGCCTGCTGCGGCTGATGAAAGCGAATGGTGCTGCCGCGGCAGTGCTCCAGGAGGGCAGGCTGGCTGTGGACGTTCTGGGGTTGCTGCACATGCACATGCACACGTGCATGTGCTGTGGCAAAACCATTCGCTTTCTTCCTTCTCCCGCCGCAAAATGAAAGTGAACAGCGGCGGGGTTGCTTTGGAAGGGCAGGCAGACGTGTGCTCACTGTGCAGCCAGGTGGGGAGGGAGACTGGCAGCGGCCCCTTCCAAGCGCAGCGCACAGAGGCAAAGATGGGCAAGGCAGCCGTGGCGCACCTGTTGCTGTGGAGGGACTGTGATCGCTCAGTCAGGGTGGCCTCAACGGGGGCTGCATTGGCCTCTCCGCCCATGCCATGTCCCACTCCGGCCGGCCGCACAACTATAAGTGTGGGAACCTGGTCTTCAGCAAGATGAAGGGCTACCCGCACTGGCCCAGCTGGGTAAGCACTGCCGCCCAGGCCGAAGGGAAAGCGCTGCAGGCTCCATGGTGGCGCGGCCAGTGTCCCTCTCCCCATGCGTTTAAGAAGAGAAGCGTGGCTTCGGTAAGTTTCGCTACAAAAAGCCTGCAGCTACTGCATCTTTCAGCACAAGAAGCACCTCCAGGCATACCGAAAAAAAGAGGCTGCGGCTGCAGGCATCTCACAACAGGGGAAAATAGGGTTTTAGAATAGAAAATAGAAATTATTTTTTTCCCCTACCAGGTTCTGTGGAGGTGGCTTGGTGGTGGTGGTGGTCATGTGACTAAGTGGGCGTGGCTGTGAGTGATGTCAAGTTGGTCATGCCCACTCAGTCACAGGAACCCCCCACAAAGCCACGCCCAAAGAACCGGTAGGGAAAATTTTTAGATTTCACCACTGAACTAAATACTACAGAAATATTTAAAATGCTATATCCTTTCAGTTTTAACTAGTGATTTAAGAACTTAATCACTTAAAGAGTGCAAGCAACTTAAAGAGCCGAGGTGGCACAGTGGTTAGAGTGCAGTACTGCAGTACTGAGCTACTTCAGCTGACTGCTAGTTCAGCAGATCAGCGGATCAAATCTCACCGGCTCAAGGTTGACTCAGCCTTCCATCCTTCCGAGGTGGGTAAAATGAGGACCCAGATTGTTGGGGGCAATATGCTATTTATACGCTGTCTTTGGTGTAAGCCGCCCAGAGTCCTCGGAGAGTGGACGGCATAGAAATATGACAAACAAACAAACAAACAAACAAACAAACAAACAAACAACTGGCTAGAAATCAGGAAACTAAATTTTAGTTCTGTCTTAGACATGAAAGCCATCTGGGCGACTCTGGGCCAGTCACTCTGAGTCTGGTACTTGGTTTGGGTGACAAGTTTATTAGTCAATTCCTATTGCAACTAATGGATCAATACTTGGTTGATTTCCCCTCTCTCTCTCAAAAAGCAGACCCTTCTTTTGCAGGAAAATGCTAGGAAGAAAGTAAATTTAAGGTGCTATATCTCTTATCAAGACAATTGATAATATTATAATTCAGTACATTTGTCCATTAGCATTACTTTGTCATGGGTCGGGACTTAGACAGAGACTAAAAAAAGGCTTCAGCAGAATCCATAGAATGTCAACCTCAGGAGACATAAAGCCAAGAATCACTTCAGGTTGATAGAAAAACAAGCACTGCCTAAATAGCTGTAGCAGTCAAATGAGGATGACATAAAGCTTTCCAGCCCCTACACCTGGCGAGAGAGAAGAACAGAGCTGTTCTTTGAGGTTCTTGCCAAACAAGGGAGCATATCTCTTGATTAGTCACAGTTGACTACAGTCTAACTTAAGAGGCAGCCCTACACATGTTCCTTTGCTGGGGAAAAAACCAATAATAATGACAAATATCTGTAACTTGAGTGTAGGATGAAGGTGGAGGTTCATTCTCCAAGCTTGTGAGTTGGTTTCCAAATATTTCATTATGAAGCTGGGAAACATCTTCTGCGGAATTTAGGAGGTGTCAGTGTTCTTCTTTTATAAGGTTTTCATGTGGTCAGTAGGTCTTGTGATGGTGAAAGTCAGGTGAGGTTCACATCAGGTCAGGGTCTTGTGGTGGGTCTTGTGATGGGTCAAGTGTGGATTACAAGTGAGAGTCTTGTGATGAGGAGGTTATGTCAGGTGAGGGAGATTGGGAGGTAAAGTGCTGGTTCCTAGAAGTCTACGAATAGCAATAGCTCACAAACCCAAAGCCACATTCCACCAGGAATTATCCAGAACCAAAGACAAGATATAGAAGGAGGAAAGAAACAATGTAACTTACAAAATCAACTAACAATTGCACATCACATCAGTTAAAAACCAGGATCCATGAACACTGGCTGACAAGCAAACGCCACAATTCCAAATCCCTAATCTCTACCCACACTGACACAAAATAGCATCAATTCGATAGGAGCAGTACAAGAATCATCGCCCATGTTACCACCCACCACACTCGTGAGTTCATACATGCCTAGCACTCCACAAGCAATTTCATTAACAGACACAATCAGCCTATGAACCCCTCAGAATTCAAATCAACTGCACAGACAACCCACGCACGCCCTCCCCAACTAGCACTTTACCTCCCAATTATCCTCACCTGATGTAACCTCCCCATTACAAAACTCTCACTAGTGACCCATCCTGACCCATCACAAGATCCACCACAAGAACCTGACTTGATGTGACCCTCACCTGATGTAACTTCACCATCACAAGACCTACTGACCACACAAAGCCCTTGTAAACAGAAGAACACTGACACTGACATCCTCTAAATTCCCCTAAAAATGTTACCTAGCCTGGTAATGAACTGTTTGGAAACCAACCCACAAGGTCAGAGAACAAACTTCCACCCTCAAAACCAACCACAAAAACTTTGGTTCTCTCATGACATTTGTGTGGATTCCACCACTGAAATGATTTGGTTCATGGAACCCTGGACTGATTCTGGGCTATTCTTCTGCACATTCCTGTTAAAAAGGTAACCATTTAGGTAAACTCTTTTCTAGGCCATACAACAATCATAACATAGGATCTCATTTGGCTCTAAATATGAATATTAAGTTATACAGATCATTTCCATAATTTGTATTATGGATAATTTAATTCCACTAAATTAAAATAATTTAATGGAATTGGGGTTAATTGGATGGCTTAACAGATAACATGTTTAAATTTACTGGTTTGTAATAATAATATTCTATTTTTATTGGAGGAAACACATAGAGGCAATAGTAATCTAAGAAGGAAACTAGATAAACTGAATTGGAATTTGTATAAACTTGTATCAATAACTTTAATATTTTTAATGTTTTATAAGCTCCTATAATCATACAGATTTTAGGCAGTTTATAGTACCTAAGAGCAAAAAACACAAAGGTGGCAATCAACATTAAAACATATACAGTAAACATAAAAAGAAAAAACCAGAGTAAAAAATAAAAACTAGAGACAGTAAAGATGCATTGTTAAACAATAACAATATCACTGAAAAGACACTGCAGCCAGCCCATGAGTCTTAAATCTTTTTAAATGCTGCATTTCTTACAACTGTACATATTATTAATAATATCTAATAACCAGATATTTTCATTTCAGGAAATAGTCCCAAGTTACTGTAGCATTTTATTGAGACTCCATGTTTCAGAAAATAATAAAATTACTAAACTTTATTCTCAAGATATGAAAACTGTATAAATGAATTAGAAAAAAATTAAAAACAGAAGTATTAATCTTAAGTAAAGCTGAAAGCTTGAGTTAACAATGCTTTCAATTGTGCCCATTAACAAAAGCTTTAATATAGATTTGCACAGCAAGCCAAATATTTTCTAGTTTAGAAATAATGAGGCAGCTACTATTATTTTAACCCCTTTGGAGTATAATTGGCTGATAAGGTTTTGAAAGATTGCAAGGTCTAGGACAAAAAGATTAGCTTTAGTCTCTTCAGATCAAAACTGGAAGCTAATTAAATAGCATTGTTGTAAAAGGGAAGGTCTACCATATTTTTATTCATCCTTAATTTTCTTCTCCTGAGAAAAACAAATATTTTTTTTCTCTCCATTTATTTGGATATTAACATTAAGGCCACCAAATACACAAAAGGAATAGAGCATATGGCATAATGATGTATCAATTGGAGTTGGACAACATAAAATTAAATAAATTATATCCAGCTTATTTCATGAAGTAAGATATTTTTAACCATGATTTGCTGAACAAGCCATAATAATTTCATTCATATATACTGTATCACCAAGCCACTAAAAGCAGTGTTTTTTTTACCAAAGTCCTAGTCAGTGATTGGTATTAGGAAATAATTGTCTTCAACCCAACTGCACTAGTGCAACCCAAAATTGCACTAGCATTCTGAGCAGAAGAGATGATAAAATGATAAGGTAACAGTACAAGATTCTGTCAGCATACAAAACACGCTTTTTTAGCAAGCATTCTAAAGAACAGGGGCCCAATCAGTCTTTAGGTTATCTTCCAAAAGTTATCTTATTTCAGTTATTTTACATGTGCCTTACATTTTAAATTGTATTTTTTATTACTGTATCTATTTTATAAACAGCTCATTAGGTTCTAAGCCACTTTGCAGAAGCTTTCATTTGGAAAAATAAGTTCATTAACATATATAAATAGGTCCTATAACACCGATTTTACCAGTAATAATATCTTGTATAATGAAAACACTTGTTCCACCTTCCAAAGCACAAATACATCAATTAAGTGTATCTGTATTTGCTCATTAATATACTGCATTTGCATGTCTTAAAATGAGGATATGATAGGAAAATAGGATCTCCTTTCAAATGCAGGCAATATAAAAATGCAATGAAAAAATATTTTCCACAGGTATAAGGTCCAGTATTAAATAGGATTGCTATAAAAATATCTGAACAGCAGTTTTCTGGATGGCATAACTAGTATTGTTCAAAATTCTCAGATTATATCTAAAGCTCACATTAATTCAATAGTTTATGGAAGGATAGAAATGAGGATGTAACAGAGAGAATAAAATATAAATGTATCTTTGACCACTGTCAAAAAGAAGACACAATCACTTAAATTTCAAGGAAGTAGATTGTGGTTGGACATAAAGGGAAATTTGCTAGTGGTAAGAGACGAAACGGAATATGACTGGAGGTGATAGATGATCTTCAAGATCTCTTACAACTCTTACTTTCTATTAATACTATACTGGTATGTTGGAACAAAGATAAATGTGTATTTCTATGCAACCAAAAGCTGCACAAAGATAATCTTCAGCAATTATCTATTTCCATCCAAAGGTCCTCCTTTGAGGATATAATGTGAAAAATCCATTAGTTCCCTTCAAACAAAAGCAATTTTAACGTATATGGAGCAGTTACTTTATTTTCAAACCATAAAATATAACTACTTAAAGTTAAAATTTAAAAGATTAAATGGAACACACTTCATTAAATGCAATGGTAGTTTGAAAATATATATATACCGTTGATGCAATTATTAACTTACCATAAAATGCTATTGATTGGAACATGTAATAAATCACTGATAATTTTAATATATTCAGTTTATATTTTGCTATAGGACCACAAATGCCTTTTTAAAGAGTGAGATTACATCAGCCACGATCCTTAAAATTTATGCTAAAATTACAAAAATGTATTACAGGGATAACAAAAAGAACAAGTAAAAGAGCTTCAATTTCAACTATACATCCAACTTGACATCTGTTCAAAATAGTGGAGATATTTCAACTAAAGTCAAACACTATCAAAAGTTAAGATCACAGAAAAACACTGTATATGCTATAAGAGTATAGATGTTCTCAGATGGAAGGCTCATAGTTCTATCATCAAAAGGCATTGTGCAGCTACACTTGATTTTTATTCCCCCATCCTTAAAAAGATTTTCTTTGCAAAAAAAAAAAGTGACAGAAGTGGTGAGAAAAGGTGCATAGGTTACAACTGGAGGAAAATGTCATCTAACCTCTTCATAACATTCTGTGGAAAAAAGGCAGAGTGACTGCACAGTAAAAATCTCTCCTGGAAGCATTTTATAAAAGTCTCTCTATTAACAATTGCCACAAAGAGATGTCTACAGTGAGAGCTTTTCAGCTTTTCAAGTTGCGTCACTCTGGAATCCAACACATAATTAAACAAGGTTTCCCAGTTGCTGAACAAGTGGCACACACTGTATAGGCTTTCATGCAGTCCCTCAAGATTTTTCTGCTAAGAATATGAAATATCCGACAAAAGGTTCTCCTCAGAGAAATATCATCTAAATCATGCTATTCTATAGAGATTTTGCCACTAATTTTTTCTGTATTTTCCAGAGTATTTGATGTAAGCAGACGTTGACTTACCTGAATGTCCTTTCTATGTGCGTTGCTGGAGAATCCAAAGTGTGGGTTATTCTTCGTCTAAGGCTGCAACTTGTCATTTAAGAGTGTTAGGTGCAAGTCCTTTGTCCAAGCTGTCCTGTAAATATTCCAGAACCTCCGAGACGGACGCTGAAATTGGGTCGAGATGCACTCTTGAACACCAAGAACAGAATGATCTCCAGGTTGCGTTGTAAATACGGTTTGTAGATGCGCGTCTGGAAGCCTGAATGGTGTGTATTACCCACCCTGAGAGATTGTCCTTCCTCAGGAGGCTCCTCTCAAGTACCAGATGGTCATCTGGAGCCAATGAGGCTCTGGATGCAGAATGACCCCCTGGCTGAGAGAGATCCTGTCCTGGGGAATCCGCCAAGGGCGGCCACAGACAGGCTCACCAGATCCACATACCAGAGACGCCACAGCCAATGGGAGGCAACCAATAGCACTTCCGCCTTTTCTGCCAACATCTTGTGAATCACTCTCAGGATGAGTGGAAGGGGCGGGAAGGCGTAGAGTAAGCCCGGAGGCCAAGTGCAGCGAAGAGCGTCGCATCATTTGGCCCCTGGACACGGAAACCGGGTGAAGAACCGTGGCAGCTGTGCATTCAGTGGGTGTGCAAAGAGGTTGAGAATTGGATGGCCGAATCTCCGCGACAACTCCTGGAAGAGGGAAGGGTGGAGACCCCACTCCGACTAATCTATTTGAGTCCTGCTCAACCAATCCGCCCAGATATTGGTTGAGCCGGAGATATGCTCCGCTTTCAGGGAAAGTGTGTGTTTCTCCGCCCAAGTCAGCATCCTTGTCGTCTCGTCCATGAGGAGCTTGGAGCTTGTTCCCCCTTCTCGCTTCACATGCGCTTTCGTGGTTACATTGTCTGTCAGAACTAGCACATGCTGGCCTGCCACAGCTGAGTGAAAATGGCACAGGGCAAGGTGAACCGCCCGCAGCTCCAACCAGTTGATATCAAATCCTCTGGAGACCAACGACCCTGACTATGGCCGATTCAGAACTGTCCTCGGATCCGGAGCATACCTACAGTCCTTCCAAGGCCCAGAAACAGCCAAAGCATGTTTCCAAAGGTGCTTCAAAATGCACCAGACAACCTGCAGGCAGGTTCTTCTGTTCCTCATCCTTCGAAATGGGCTTCTGCAGATGACAAGGTCGCAGAGAGACGGCACAAGGCCTTAGAGACACACTTTGCCATGGCTCAGCAGAAGGCTCAGGCCACGGACTACCAGATGGCTGCTTCTCAACCACCCGCACATTGTTCTGCCCAGTATCCAGTGGTTTTTATGGAGGTGTTCCAGACTACTGACTCAGGAGCTGATAACGCCAAGGGCCAGCGATTGGAGGTTCTCAAAGAGATCCTACAGTTGTGCCTTCGAGTTCAGGGGTTGGCATTCAGGTTTCACCTTCTCCGTGTCATCCCCCAACTGAAGCGACATTTACCCCGACCACAGTGGGGTTCCGTCCTGGGGAGGGGCTACAACCAGCTTTGTCCCGCAACATTCAGGCCCTGGTTTCTCAGACTATTTCGAGGATTTTGACATCTGGAGATCACCAAGGGGTCCAGTGTCCTTCGTTGAGGCTACTTCGCAATTGCAGACCTAGACATATCTGGATTCACATTGTGAACTTTCTTATCGCCCGGATTCCATCCACAGTGAGGATTCCTTGTGGGATGACGATGACCATAGAGACATGGAGTTTCTGACGATGAGGGATTATTGCCGGATAGACCTTCATTCATGGATCTCTTCCATCCCTCCCTCTTCAAGTCCTTACTCCACAAAGCCAAAGTAATGACTAACATGGGGGTCTCGGAGACACAGTCTACTCAACAAGGGGACTCTCATCCTCATGATGATCTATTTAAACTGCCTAAAACGGAGCAGGAGTTTATTCCATGCCCCGAACTTTTCATGGAAGTAATACAAAGACAGTGGTGCCAACCTGCCTCCGTAGTGGCACCAAATGGACACAACAAAAAACTTTATTGTTCTGATCCAAGTCTTCAGGACTTGATCCAATTACCTAATGTTGATACACCTGTGGCCAGCTTGACTTCCTCCTCTGTCATTTCCAATGACATATTGGATGGATTGAGAACAGATGATAGGAAAGCTGAACTATCATTCTGCAAAACCCATCAAGCGGCTGCTTGGGCCATTAGGGCCGCAACATCGGTATCCTTCTTTAATAGGGCATCGCTGATATGGCTGCGCCAATTGCAAGAGCGTCTGCCACCTGAGGACATGTTTGGACATGGACTGTCATTATAATCAACTTTCTAATAAAAATGACAATGAAAATGCAATGTTCTAAAAATGAAAGTCAGTGTTGAAAAATCAGACTTTTTTTAAATACAGAGTTTAAAAAGGTCACAAAAATAAACATGGGAAGCATCTGGCAGAACATTATAGATTCACATCTGATTTGAGAATTTTTTTTGTTTGTCTTCTATGAAATATCTTTTGCTACATAAGCAAACTTGCAGCTGTATACCCCTAAAGCAAATCATGTTACAAATATGTCCAGAGATCCAAAAAGATTGGGAACCTATTATTTATTCATAACTAGGCAATTTTCTGAATAAGAAAATGAAAGACTAGTTTTGTTTAGTTCCTCCAAATGTCAGATGGAAGTGATAAGCAAGGAATGAATATTATAGAATATACAAAATTATTCTATACGTATACTATACATTTGATCCTGCTTAGTTTAGTACTATGTTCTTTTTCTATAGTTTTAATATGATTCCTACTACTAATTGCAGTTAAATAGCATCTGAATAGATCAAACTAATATACAATATGAAAACATTCCAAAATACATATTTTGATAATATTTATCTTTTGAACTTGACATACTAGCTATTTGTGTATATTTCACATTGTCATTTTGAAAGATTAAAGTTCAGCATATATATATACATATACATATACATATACATATACATATACATATACATATACATATATGTATGTATGTATGTATGTATGTATATATATATATGCTTTAATTTATATGCCGCCCTTCTCTGGAGACTCAGGGCGGCTTACAATGCGTTAAGCAATAGCCTTCATACTTTTGTATATTTATATAAAGTCAGCTTATTGCCCCCACAATCTGGGTCCTCATTTCACCTACCTTTGAAAGGATGGAAGGCTGAGTCAACCTTGAGCCTGGTGAGATTTGAACTTGCAGTAATTGCAAGCAGCAGTTGTTAATAATAGTGCTTTAGTCCACTGTACCACAGGCTCTTCACCTATATTAATTTTTTTAAAAAATCAGAAAAATGTCTGATTCCAATGAAACAAAATTTTTGAAACCCAAGCTGAACTACAGGTAGTCTTCAATTCCCCTTTAGTAATTGCCTTGCTAAGCAACCATTTGCAAATACGACAGCAACAAACGTTAGTAAACAAAACATTTTCCAACCAATGTGCATTCTTATGCACAAATTTAGGAACTTGACAACAATGCACTCCAAAGTGATAGTAATGTTGGTGATGATAAGATAATTTTATCTAAATGACATGAGAATAACTACAAATCATTGTAGTGTCTTTCTTTTTTTGTCACATGGTAACATTCAGCCACCATTTCACCAGAACCAATTCCGTTTGCTAAGTAAAACTACCTTTAATTGCATTGTAGTACTCTTGCCTGTGAGGTCAATTCAAAATACCAGAAGCTAATATTATTAAAATACACAAGATGAGTTTATTCCAATAATTATGTACTTTCCCTGTACCTTCTGCAAATTTGGGTCCAATGTGGTACTAAAAACTTTTTGCCCTGTTTCTAGTCCTTACTAAATGACAGCCAAACCATAAACTCCCTGCCTTGAATGAAAATTATTTCAAGGATAATGCAGCAATCCAAAGAAACCAAAAATGTCATATCTTTTTATTCTAATATTTAATTTAATTGGACCATGTAAAATAGAAAAAAGCCAATAAAATATTATTGTATTTCAACTAGTTACTCAATAGCTGATTACCAAGCAGCTATTTGTATGAATTAATCTGCCACTACCAAGCACTACTCTTACTGTCATTATAGATGTCTTGTTATGGCAACTAGTCAATACATACAGCAAGGCAGGTGTTTCCAATCATAACCATCATCATGTGTCCTATGAATTACAGCAAGACACCCAAAGAAACAGTTATCAATTCCTTTTATGAGTTCATTGAGAACAGCCATTCTTTTTATTTTTATAGGAAACTATGCCTTTTAGTTACTTAACAGTAACTTTGTAATGTAACAGCTGTAATCATTGGATATGCACTGACAAAGTTGTTTCTGTTATTCTGCTTTATGAAAGACAGTTTTCAGAAAACATGTGGATAGTAATGCAATTTTTATTGCTTTGGTAGGAATTCATCTCATATCTTCTCACATATTACTCAGGAAACAGGGGTTTGTTACTTTTTACCATTTATCTCACTAGGACATTAAACCGTCTGGGTTGACAAGCTGGCAACCTTATTAAGTGTCTTCCCTATCCACACTATCGCATACATTTTGCTTTTCAAAAGTAAGGGATGCACCAACTCGTCATAATCTATGACATCTTGCCATTTCCTTAAAGGTGAAATTATCTTCAGATACTAACAACTCATCTCTACACTTGCATTATCTTCTCAATATGTTGCATATCTCATCGAACTCTGGTATAGCAATAGTACAAAGTGACGAAGGCTAAAATTATCTATATGTATAATTACCAATTATAGAATTAAGAAACTGTTATTTATGTATAAGACTTTCATGGATATACTTTTTAATTTTCATATACAGGAGCTACTTTTAATATTTTTTTGAGTAGATCCTCTGCTGCATCCAAGTGGCTATGTTTAGCATTAACAGTTTTGTTTTTTTTTAAAAAAAAGATGAATACTGACAATGAAAAGTGGTCACATAAAAATTTCTAAGATAATGTTTAATTTCTTTAATGCAGTACTTTAAATCAAAATGTCTATATGCATAGACTACTTGGTAATTGTTTATGAATAATCTAAAGCTGCTATCATAAAGCTCTTTGGGCCTTTATGTAAATCAAGTAAGAGAAATACTGTTCCAAACATGTATTCCCATCCTGACAATGATCTTCTAGGAATAACTGACTGAGAACAAGAAAATAAAGGGGGAAAACCCTCTCAAAACTCCCAATAGTGAGGCATAAATCAGCTCTCCACCAACCCAGGTTGATAAATCAACATAACTTTCACATAACATTTACATGTTGGACTGAATCCCAAATCCCATTCCATTCAAATAAAATTAGGTAGGCAATTCCTGTCAATTCTTCCTTTCATTTCTAGCCTGTACAGTAACACTAATATAACACTGTTCCTAATGCACCACCAATCCATAGTTGCAGATCCAAGTTGTTACATATATGTTTAAAGTTATTTAAAAGCTTATCTGAAAACATAATTCCTGACTGCCTGAAATTTTGAAACAACTGTTTCAGATTAATATGCTGGTCAGGAAAGTTGCACTGACATGACTCTCTGCTAGTTGTTCAATGATAAAAAATATTGTGCAATATAATAGATAAAATAATATTTATAATTAAAAGTTATAAAATGTATAATTATAATTAAAGACACAGAAGAATCTTGACAGACTTGATTCTGTGCCCTATCTAAAATGAAATTCAATGGTGAGAAAAGTAAGGTTCTACATTTAGGCAAGAAAAACCAAATGCACAGGTATAGCATAGTACCTGGATCAATAGTAGTAACTGCGAGAAGAATCTTGGAGTCCTAGTAGAAAATCACTTAAATATGAACCAGCAGTGTGATGCAGTGCTAAAAAAGCCAATGCAATCCTACGCTGCATTAATAGAGGGACAGAATCAAGGTCACATGAAGTTTAATAACATTTTATAATGCCGTGGTAAGACCATAGTTGGTAAGACCATACTTGGAATATTGCATCAGTTTTGGTCACCACAATATAGAAAAGATGTTGAGACTCTAGAAAGAAAGCAGAAAAGAGTAACAAAGACGATTAGGAGACTAAAAACTAAAACATATGAAGAACAGTTGCAGTAATTGGGGATGCCTAGTTTAATGAAAAGAAGGACATGATAGCAATGTTCCAATATCTAAGGGGCTGTCACAAAGAAGTGGGTGTCAACCTATTCTCCAAAGCACCTGAAGGAAAGACAGGACGCAATGGATGGAAACTAATCAAGGAAAGAAACAACTTAGAACTAAGGATAAATTTCTTGACAGTTAGAACAATTAACCAGTGGAAAGAGTTGTCTTTAGAAGTTGTGTGTTGCTCCATCACTGGAGGTTTTTAAGAAGCGATTGAACAGCCATTTCTCTAGAATGGTATAACGTCTTCTGCTTGTGCAGGGGTTTGGACTATAAGACCTCCAAGGTGCGTTCCAACTCCGTTATTCTATTAAAGTAAAAGGCCATTGGGGTCCACAAGATGGGATAACAGGCGAATAGTGACACATGTTTGACAATGCCATCCTACAAATATCATGAATCGCTTGTCTCTGGTATCAAGATGCAAATATATAATAGCATTGGCATGATGAACATCACTGTGCATGAGCTGTAGCTTTGGCATCATTTCAGTTTGTTGTGGATGTCAATAAAAAGAGGCAATTTGGTGATAAATTAAGGGCTAGAGTTTAACCAGGTACTTTGAGATACTTTGTCCCAGATTTCTTCCTCCACACCTATGTTACTGTTTCTGAAATAAGCTGTCAGCTGATTAATCATTTATACTGCTTTCTATTGTCTCCTCAGTGTCTTACACAACATTGTTGTAAGATAAAATGGAGGAGGAATGGAGAATATTAGACCTATCTTCCTGACCAACCTAGAGTAAGGTAGAAAAAGAGGTGGTGGTGATAGCAGTAATAGTAGTAGTAGTAGTAAAACATATGTTGAATAATGAAGCTATGATTGATTATGATTGCCATTATGTTGGTATCAACTATGAGAACCCACATATAGATTTTCTCCAGGAGGATCTGCTAACTTGATCTTTCAACACTGTATCTACCTACTGCAATTTAGTCTATCTACCGTGCTATTGGCTGTCTTCTTTTTCTTTCTCTAGCATTACAAACTTCTTAAGATAGCTATGTCTTTATACGTGTTGGGAAAAAATGATAATTTGAATGTGTCATTTTCTCTATTACTGAAAACTCTGAACTGATTTATTCTTTGATCCATTTGTCTATAATTTTGGCTTGATATTCTCAAGAGCCTTCTCCAAAACCAAAGTTCAAAAGAGTCAATGTTCTAGCTTAAAATCCTCAAAATCCAATGTCTGCTTCTATAGAATGTTAAAGGGAAAACCATTGGTGCACAATTCTGATATTTATTGGCATAAATACATCACAGCATCTGAATATCTTTTCCAAGGTCTTCATCTCTATTTTGTAAAAATTTATCCTAGTGTGACGTATTTCTTGACTGTTGATTCCTTTACTATTGCTATCTGAACCTAAAAAGTAGAAGCTGTTTTCCATTTCAGTATGTTCGTTGTCAATTCTATGGCTGGAGGTTGAAGCTATTGTAATAACTTTGCTTTTTGTTGTATTTGATTAACATCATTTACAGACCCATTTTCCCCTAATATATGTTATAGGTTCATGATGGCGAACCTGTGGCATGCGTGCCAGAGGTGGCACACAGAGCCCTTCCTGCTGGCACGTGCATCACTCTAGGTCAGATCTCAGTGGCGTTTCTTTTGTGAGCTTCCGTTTCCCTGCAAACGACGAAACAGAAGCTCATGAAAGAAAAAGATCTTACCTCTTACCACGCTGCCGGTGTTGGGATGACTCACCTCCCGTTGGCCTGCTGGTTTTCAGGTCTCTGCTGCGCATACGTGCATGTCGTGCATGCGCATGTTTGTGTGCGCGAGCAAGCATCTTTCAGTTTGGGCATACGCACATGCACAGTTTGGGCATTTGGTTCGCCATTACTGTTATAGGTACATTAAAGTGTGAGGAAAGGAGAAACGCTTAATCCAACCTCTAGTTTCCTGAGTTAAAAAAGATAGAAGAAATTATCACAATAATTATTAACAAGTGAAATGAAGGCTGAGAGCCCACAGTGGAAAAGAATGAAGGCCTCAAATTACCCCTCCTTGAAACTTGATTCTTCAGTCTTGTATGTCCCATGCTTTGGGAGAGAAAATTGTCCATAATTGCTGTCATTTTCCAGCATTCCATTATCTGGTATCCACCCCATAACCCTGATATATAAGAGACAGGGGGCTCTCACACCTATCTTTCTTGCCTGGCAATCTATACAATGCCAGTTCCTGGCCATATATCACAGCGGTTCAGTTTTTCATCCCATTTTTGAGAGACAAACACAATAAAAAGGTTTTGGAAAAATAAAAAATATGTATTTCCTTCCTTTTAAATTAAATATTTACTGTAAAATTTGTACATCCCACATTGCAGAATACGAACTACATAATTGTCTAGATACTATAATGCAAACTGGTATATTAGTAAAAAGAAAAATATGAAAGGAAAATAAAATGCTCTGGTTGTACCACAAGATGCCAATAGTCTGGTACATTTTTTAAATGACTAAATAACTGGATCAAGATTTACCTTAGTACAGATTACAATAGGATTATAAAGTAAATAAAATTAATATCTACATGCCCAACCTAAACAGAGGGTGGTGGTTTGAAGGCTGAAATTACGTTCAATTTACTCTTCTAAACAGAGAAATAAAGAACATTTAGACTTTGACACTTGACTTAGAACCACACCAAAAGCAAACCTAATTATTTAGAATATTTTACATAATCCTAGTGAAAAAGATTTTTGAAACAAACCATTCCCCTACTGCAATTATCTAGACTTTTAGAACATTTTCAAAATTCAAAACAACGTTAATCATAATTTTCTCAGCCTTGGTTAACAATTGATGGATGCTATATATCCAATTGATTTACAATAAATATTAGATACAACCCACTTACAACCATTCATTTAGTGACCATTTGAAGTTACAAAGGCACTGAAAAAAGTGATTTATGATCATTTTTCATGTTGCAGTATCCGATCAAAATTCAGATGCTTGACATCTGGCTCATATTTCTGATGGTCATGAGATTCACTTTTGCAACCTTCTGACAACCAAAGTCACTGGGCAAGTCAGATTTACTTAACAACTATGTTGCTAACTTAACAACTGCAGTGATTCACTTAAAAACTGTGGCAAGAAACTGTTGTAAACTGAGGCAACTGTATCACTTAGCAATAGAAATTTTAATTTCAACTATGGCTGTAAGTCGAGGACTACCTATAGATTGTATAATGCAACAAGGAATACAGTGTTTACATGTTGCCCTATGGTGAGATGCGCGGCAAACAAATTTAATAAATAAATAAATAAAATCTGGAAATTAATGTACCAAAAAAAAAGCTAGTTTTGTTTGATAAAAGAAATAGTGAATGATTACAAATTATACATAATAATGAAACTAAAGCTGATAGATTGGTGTGCCTTGGTAGAATGTGTTTTCCAAAAAATGAAAAATGAGTGCTTTTAAACTATGCAAATGCTGGGAGAAAAGTGATGGATAATATTGACATATGGGTTTTTTTGCTGAAAAAGGCAAAAATGATTCCATATAAGAATGTGTTTCTGCCCATGTATGGAACCTACATACAAGGTTGTACATAAATGCAGTAAGATACATTTGCCAGGGCAAAAAAGATAAGATGAACAGTATAAATTAGATTTAGCTGTATTCTATTTTCTTTCTCTTATTGCACAGATAGAGTTGTCTTCTGCTTGTGCCTGCTGCAAAAAAGTTGGAGGTTAAAGCATTTGTTCAGATGAAAGAAGTAATGGAATAGGAGGTAAAAAGAAAAAAGTCTGATTGCTCCAAGATGAACACAAATGTTTACCATCTTATAGAATTAGACCAATTAAGTAATTGATTACAGAAAATAACTTATATCTTGACTGGATAAATTTGGTCAGTTTATTAGCAAATCAGATCTTACTGAAGAAATAATAAAATATAAAATTGTAATATCATGAAACAAAGTCCCTCCACACTCCATTTTGATTCTAGAAAATTAGCAGTAACTAATAATATTCAGAAAACTGGATCAAACCTGAAACCTCAAGTAGCTATATACATATCAGAAAACAGAATGTATTTAACACAGTTTCAAGGAAATTAGAGCAACAATATTGTCACCTTTAGTTTAAATAAAATACTAACCTGCTCCAGTGTCTGAATTTTGTTGTCTTTAACTTGCAAAATCTCCAAAACCTTCCTGTCCTTGAGTTCAGCCTTCTGCTTTTCTCTAAAAACAAAAATATATTGACACTTATTAGTCATAATTTGCTGCTAATCATTTGAATTTTTCATGTCCCAATAATGAATGTCATTTTAGAGCATGGAAAATTAAATTATCTGTGGCTGACAGCCTTGCAGAATTAATCATGGAACATATGGCAAGTGACAGCAAATTTTATCTGCAAACAATGAAGACAACTTTATTCTAAATGATGTAGTGTTTATGAAAGCAAAACTAGATATGCTTACTTACAAGATATGTGGTATATCTTCCAGATTAAGTATTTCTGAAGAATCCTTCCCTTCCTGCTTTTACATTATTGATATCAAAGAAATCCTATTTTCATGTTGGCAATACAGTAAGAGTAGCATATTAACAAACATCATTATTTTCCCTTTGGTATACTGAAAAGATATAGCATATTTAAAAGATCAACAACTGTTTAGAAACTGGGTAGGGAGATTTTGTTCCAAATGATTCTTACTCTGTATATCCTCAATCAAGTTCCAGATGTGGCAAAAATAAAAACCAGTGTGCCATAACTTATACTAAAATAAATAAATAAATGCAGCAGTAGAAAGGAAAACAAATAGTGCTAATTACAAAGCAACACTTATCAGGTTTGCTACATTATTTATATTGTTCAGTTCCTGCACAAATCAGAAAATTCAGTATTATTAACATTATACAATTGTACACTGCTGGATTTTTGTTTTAATGATTACCATATTTTTTGGACTATAAAACACTCCGGACTATAAAACGCTCCGGATTATAAAACGCACCTAGCTTTTGGGGAGGAAAACAAGAAAAAAAAATCTGCCTCTGCCTCCCAGCATTCATACAGTATTTGTTCTGTCCCCGTCTCACACACGCACACAGTCAGCCAAGGGTTAAATAAAACTTGCAGACAATAAATTCCTTCAATAACAGGATTGGCAGCAACCCAGTAGCTGCTTGCCAAGAACTTTACTCACAGAGGGACGTGTTCCTCCTCCGTCAGATAAACCAAAACAAATACACAAAGCCACAGAATTGTCAAGTCCAGTCCATATTAAATCCAAGGCAGGCAGATAACGTAGTTTCAGAGATACAATGCGACTCGCTAATTGTTTAGTTTTGTCCCTTACAGAGCCTGAATGGCCACCACACCCCCTTTTATCCCCTGTGGGGTGTGGTCCAGTGACTCAGCTTAATCTCTGGCACGCCTCCTTTTCTGCTGCGTGCGCTTGTCTCTCCAACGTTGGCGTGGATCCAGCCAAGACTTATCTCCGTCACTGTCCGACTGCGACTGCTCGGCGATACCTGGCTCCTGGCCAATCTCTTCTCCTTCGGGAGACACCTGAGGCATTGCCAGAGAGGAGGGTCCTGGAGACGGAGGCCTGGCCAACTCCTCTCCTTCACTTTCGGAGCCTTCTCCCTCCGATAAGACGGGCTCAGGGGTCGGAGTCACAACACTATTCATCTGGCCCATTTGGTGCGTCCCATTCACCGCAGCCCATTCAGCGATGCCTGTTTGCTGCCGCCCATTTACTGCCTGTCAGGATTCTGACCAGTGCCCTAACGCAATTAAGAGTCTGAAGCCATCTGGCAATAGAAATCCAGTATTTTATTAGGAGCACCATGTCAGCATTACCTAGGTGAAGCCAACTATGACTTCACCTCCCTTCCTTCATGCCTTGCCTCTGACCCTGTTGTGTGTCACCCAGTCACATTCCCCAACAAGGTAGTTTCGTGGGTTGTAGAAGTCACTCCCTTCTAGGCATTGCTGGTATCCACAGAGATGGCCTTGACTTGCTCAGCCACAATACATATTGTTATGACTGAGGAGTAAATTTCTTGGTGCAGCTGCACGACGCGATTTCCCATCCCCCTGTCTATGGCAACTCAGGAGCAGGACAGGAAATCTTCATAAATTGACATTCGGCCTCCCTCACTTCCTGGAGGCGACCTATGCAGAGCAAAAACAATTTGAGTACAGGTATACCATTTACGGGTGAGATTCCCCCCCAGGTTTGGTTGGGTTCTTTTCATGGAATCTAGCTAGGAGATGGTCAGCTTGGATGTTTCTGCTCTTTACCCAGGATGCCTCTGATAGAGGGTAGTCCCTCCACTTGATTAGGTATTGGAGTTGCCCCCTGTGCCACCTAGAGTCGAAGATGCATTGCACCTCATAATGGGTTTGGCCCATTATGAGCACTGGATCCAGGGACTCATGGAGTGGTGGTCTCAGGGTTGACGCAACCACAGGCTTTAACAGGCTGCTATGGAACATTGGGTGTATATTCTCCCAGTAGCCAGGGCAGCCCCAGTTGCCCTGTGACCGGGTTGATGATTTTTACTATGGGGAATGGCTCCATGAACTTAGGTCCCAGCTTCTTGCTGGGAAGCTTTAGCCTTAAGTGCCACCTTAGCTAGCACTTTCTTGACATTTTCCCCCGACGCTTTTAGTATCGACATCCAATCAGTCAAACTGACTGAGGAGGGGGTTCCCTTGGGTATTATGGCATTGGGACAAAGTCCATACTGCTTACTACCTTGAAAGGTTAACCCTGTGCTAGTGTGAACAGCATTATTGTAAGCAACCTCTGTGAATTGGAGAAGGTCAGCCAAATTGGACCGCTGGTAGTTCACATAGCACCTCAAGTACTGTTCTACCATGGAGTTCAATCAGATGGAACACCAAGCTAAGGCCCTGTGATGATCCAATGGACAAGCTCCCTCCAGAACTTAGTCGTGAATTGGACTCCTCTGTCCAAGATGATTCCGCGCAGTACTCCATACAGGTGGTAGATGTGCTTCAGGAAGAGTTTGGCTAGTTGGTGGGCTGAGCGTAGTCCACTGCTGGGTATGAACTGTGCCTGCTTGGAGAATAAGTCAATCACAGTCCAGATCACTATATTCCCCCTGCTCTTTGGCAATTCAACTATAAAGTCCATTGCAATCTCCTCCCATGGTTTTGTTGGCTCTGCCACCTGTTGGAGCAGTCGGGGGGGGGGTGTCTTCCAGGTCTCCTTTTCATGGTGGCACAGATGGTGCAGCTTTTTACATAGCCGTCTAAGTCTTTCTTTGTGCCAGGCCACCAGAAGCATTCTGGCTGAGCAAGTCAAGGCCATAATAACTATCCCCTTTATCCGTTTTAAACTTTCTTACATCAACTCACTGTTTTTCCAAAAGATTTTAGTCTTCAAAATATTTTTTTCTTTACAGAGTCCTTTATAATCCAGAAAAAATATTAATTCACAAATTAAATTTTTATTCTACTGCTCAGACAGACAGTTCTTTGGTTATAAATTAATTACTTATGAAAGCGGTGAAGAAATAAGACTCATGCAAATGTTACATCCATAAAGGCTGCATTATGGTTATGAGTTTGATTTGAATCATTTGACTTCATGGTGAAGTGGAGTTTAACTAGAAGTTATCCTTGTTACTAGTCTCTGGAATCAAAAGATGCAGAGCCTGGGGTATTACTAAGCCTCCCTCCTCCCACCACCCCAAAAAAGACTGATCCAGGGACTCAATCTCTGTGGGTTTCTTTTTATTTTCAAGCTCAATTTTGCACGTATACCCATGATACAGGGAGATGAAACCAAAAAGAGAACAGTATGGGGAAAGTTTTCTCTATCTCTCTTTCTGTATCAAATATCAAGATAAGTCTTCTCTTAAAAATGGATATTGTGACTAAAAATTACAGGTAAATCTGCTACAGCAACATTTAATGCTTTAAAATCATATGATAAGCATCTCACCATTTGTGGCAGTGAATTCCTTAATAGACAAGTCAATTTTAGTACTACCATGAGGCCCTATTCAAGTGAGAGAAAAGAGGTATTTGCTGGCATTCCTCTAGCCCATATTTTACATCTTTGTAATGCTGAAATGTCTAGTGTGAGTTAATCCAATTAAAGATTAAAGTTGAGTGAAAGAATGCATACTGTGTTAATATCCAAAGTACAGTAATTACTGAAATGATATAATAAACAGGGTTAAATTTTCTATTAGAGTTATTTATGTCGTGTTTAAAACTTCCCTTACATGTTACATAATTAGAATTTTAAGAATATAATTTCTTACTTAGATTCTGTTTAACGAAGGAAGATTTATTTTGTTCTGGATGAACTGAACATAAATTTTTCTTTTATGTTGCAGGTAACAGATGTAAAACAAATCCTAAATGCACATGGAAAATGGAATCAGTTAACACTATAACACATAATAGCCATCTAAATCTTACCACCAAATTTGCATATAGTGTATGTGAACAAAGGCCTTTAGCATAAATTAAAATCTGGTACAGAATTTTATCAGCATCTCCTCCTGGTGGCGTAGGATAACTTCCAACACTCATTACAGGGAGGCTCCCAAAAGGGATGCAAAATAATATTGTTCTGTGCTTCAAGCTTGTAAAATACCATTGAACCCACAGCTTCATTTTAAGTATGATAAACAGAAAAAGAGGGGGGAAAGCAGATTTAAGGCTTGGTTTTAAAGGTAAATTGCATTGTTGGAAAATTGTGGTTGATTCAATTAATATACGCTACGCATGCCTATCACACATTAAAAAGTGTTTACCCAAATCAGAAAAAATATATGCATGCACTGTCAAAGAGTTGATGATGATCAATGACTGAGACAAACTCTAGTTTAGCTAATTAGAACCACTGATGAGCAATAATGATGTGCGTTAAGAATATTTGCAGACTTCTTTAGGATGAAAAATGGAGTGAAGAGAGGCTGTCAATTTATACAAGCTTAAGCTCCAATCACTTTTCCCATAAGTACCGCCTATTTTAAATGTTTAACAGAGCTGTATTTAATCCATGGATTTTTCACAGTCACTTTTCAACAGCTACTGATACCTAAAAAAACAAAAAAAATCAAGAAATTATTCTAAACCATTAAGTAACCATTTTCTTTTGCATATGGCCCACACTATATATTATACAACATGACAGAATCATATTTTCTGGGATTTGGCCCATTTTTAATGAGTTGTCAAAAATGAAATATTGGAGATGATGAGGAAGCATTTAACAATGAATTAGATGAGAAAACAGAACCTGACGATTCTAATACACCACAAATATTTTCAAAGGTATTTTGCACTCCTAACATATTATCATTCCTGTAATAAATATGCAAAGCAATAGTGTTGAAAAGAAATTATGAATATAAGCATAAATTGGGGTCTTTGGTAAAAATCTATTAAATTTCTTTTTACACAAAGCATCATGAACCAAGACAAAAATTGCATTATATCAGCTTCAAATAGCCACAGTTTAACTGGCTAAAAGTAGTGATGGCAATCCAATGAGGTCCCTGTATGGATATATCTTTTACTTTTTATCAAAATCTTGCTCTGAGAAAAGAAGTTACATTTTGAACTGGTATATAAGTTTAGGATTTAATTCTAATGAAATAAGTGTATGAAACAAAAAAATCTGATCTTGAACAATCCCTAAATATAAATTGGCTAAGCCTATAGAAGTCAAGAAGCTACTTCATGCCAAGCCAGATCAGTGGTCCATCTTTCTTATTTCTGCTGACAACAGTAAGATTTTTCAGACAAAGTTTCACAGCTCTGTCTGGAGATGACAAACGCCGAACCTGGTTCTTCTGCATTCAAAGCTTATATTTTACACTGATTATAGTATCAGAGGAAACATCACTAGTATAATTTCATCTGTATGAGAATATAAAAGAATCAGATCTGGCACTTCATCACAGGTCAATGAAGGAGGAGGAGTTTGTCAAGAAGAAATCAAAAGCAGGTGTTCGCAGATTCTGATGGTTTCATAAAAAGGGCGCCTGGAATATCACCATGCATGTATAAGAGGTGGATAGAAGCATCACTAGTTTTTCAAATGGATAGCTCCTTTCTTTTTGTGTATGGTTTTGACAGATTTGTTAACCAAGTAACTGATGTTTATAAAACAATGTATTTGAGACAAACGTTAATTATTTCTATTTCTATTCCCAAAGAAACAGGAACATTAGTAGGAACAGGAGGGAAATAAGCTCTTAAAAACTTTTGATATTTTGAATATACTCTTTTAGAAGAAACAAAGGTAAAATACAGAAGCCTATAAACTACTATAGAGTAAAATACCCTGTTGTAAGGAAGACCCGTTATCGACATATATTTATTCTCTTGCAACCCCCCCCCTTTTTCCCCTACACATACAAAGAGATCTGTGCACTCACAACAGCATTTTTCACTTCAATAAGATATAATTACAAATTTTAAATGTATTAATTTAAGAGAAGTGCACATCAGCCTTCACGAATGCCAGAGATTTTAACTATCCCTCTCTCAAGTACAAGGTCCAGACAAGTTTCAG
Organism: Pituophis catenifer annectens; assembly: GCF_029215685.1. Taxonomy (NCBI): domain Eukaryota; kingdom Metazoa; phylum Chordata; class Lepidosauria; order Squamata; family Colubridae; genus Pituophis; species Pituophis catenifer. The sequence continues at coordinate 218,741,919 of NW_027256882.1, forward strand.
GCTAACTCATAATGGCGAATTGGTATGCTACCTTAGTGTAGTACATGAACCCAGCCAATGTAGTTTGCAAAACATAAGCTATGGCTATCTGTGGAAATCATGCCATTTCATGGTCAAAATGCCATGCTAACATCATATTAGAACTGAATAACTGAATTATAAAAACTGTGTATTTCCTTAGGATTTCAAAAGTAATATAAGACATGGTGGCAGAGGTGATGCTTTGCTTCTGTATAAGACTTTCTGTACCTGGAAAACAAGGCTGAGTTTCATTTAGCATTTTCTAAAATGAAAGGATCTAACTATGTTCTCCCATCCCACACTTGTAAATATCTACGATAGGAGATCTTCTGCTACACCAGAATACTCTAGCTTCTCAGCTAATGAATCTTAAGCATAAAATTTCACTTTAAAAATCTTGCAAGAATTTGAAAAATAAATGTTTTTAAAAATGCAAAGATTGATACTGTTAATTTCACTAAATATAACTGATATTGAGACACAGATACACACAGATACACACACACACACATATTTGTGCCTAAATATTTAAAAGAAATATTATTTCTTTTAATACGGCTAATGTTTTAATGACATATGGTGACTACAAATTATGTTTTTACTTTGTAATAAAATAAAACATTTGGTTACACAATTATAAGCTTGCTCTACATTATATATTTCACCACATATTGTTTTATGTATAGCAGCAAGGAGGCTTAATTGAAGAAAACTGGTTGTCTTTACACTTATTGTAGAAGCCAAATGTCTAAAATTATGGTTTTACAGCTATGCATGTTTTATATTGTAGAGATTATGGTTTCAATTACTAGCATGAATACTTTAAGCATCATATTTTCTTCTTAATTTGGAAAGCACTTTCTCATATAAAATACACAAGTTTCTTACAGTGTTCAAAAGATCAGTGCTTCAGAACAGACTGTTTTAACATCTGCACATCACCAGGGTTTCCCCCAAGGATTTTTAAATGATGCCTGCTTGTGCTGAATAAAATGCTAACTTGCACCTTGCATTTCAAACTGTGTCCTGAGCAGCCATCCAGTTGGTACAACACCAGCTGAATTCCCACAGGCCACTGCTCAGTCAGGCTTGACTGCAATTATCATGTCAATATTTTGTGCTCCGATATGCAGATATGAACACATACAAGCTGCGTAATATTTCCTTCTCCATGGAATGTTGACTTATGTTCAATGTTCTGAGAATTTTTAATGAAAAAGGGTTTTAAACGTTCATCAATTTTGAACTATCAGAATTCTTTGACCTTAGATGCAATGCCATGTTTTTCTATTCAGGGTACTAAGCAGTGACTATATGATGTGACCAAAACACATATTTTATAATCTATATTAAGATGTACTTACATACAACATTTTAGAAAGTAAAAAAATAGGTATTTATTATTATTAGATTTACTAAGATTCATGTCCTCTAGTTTAATCCCATATTTTAATCCAGTGACAATATGGTAATCAGTCTGTATGACAGTGTGCTATATATGTTGATTAACTGAAGAAGAAATTTGATACATGACAAACTCGTATTGATTAAATTACTCCATGTACAGCAGCCTAATCAATGAGCATTGCTAAATGATTTAATACAAATAGATTCATTTGATATGCTGCCAGAAGATCTGAAATAATTCATGTAAAATTTAAATTCTGTCCTGTCATTGTATTCTGCTCCTCTCCTGCCTCAAAAAAATGCAGTTTGTTCAGATCACATAACACTCGGCTTCATCTAAAAAGAAAGAGCGAATTGCACCCTTTACTCAGTCTTCATAAGGCTAAATCGTTTCTAGACCTTACTAGACATAATCCAACTTCCCTAGAGAATAGGACATTTAAAACTAACAAAGATCTTCTGCTCATGAATATAAACATTCAGTTGCAAAACAGGCAGTTATTCACATACTGAAAATCCAGTATACCGAGTACTTTGACAAGATTGTTTGGTTTTTCCTTGTGCTTAAACTTGACTACAAACTATCTTTCATAAGTTACTATGAAATGAAAACAACATTCTTGAAATACACATGCCTGAAGGAAGTCTATGGATAATATTATAAATAAGTAAGTAAATAAACAAGCAAACAGGATTAAAAATGTTAATGCTATAAACTACTGTAAAAAAAAACTGTTTCATTATCAACTTTTTGTTAAGGCTATTTTCCTAATATTTAAGTGAACATAATGCATCTTACCATCTTCAAATTTTTTCACCTCATAATTAAGGAACACTTTCCATTCTACTTTAATAGCTATTAGTTGATATACCGTATTTTACGGCATATAAGACGACTTTTTAACACATGAAAATCTTCTCAAAAGTCGGGGGTCGTCTTATATGCCGGGTGTCGTTCTCCTGTAACCAGGCAGACCAGCCCGAAAGGCTCTGACGAGCCTTAAATGGCTCTGGCGATCCAAGCTCTGATGATCCCAGCTGAGTTACCTGCTAATCAGGCAACTCAGCTTGGATCGCCAGAGCCATGTAAAAGGAAAAAACTTTTTTCCTTTTACTTGGCTCTGGCGATCTAAGCTCTTACGATCCCAGCTGAGTTGCCTGCTAATCAGGCAACTCAGCTGGGATCGCCAGAGCCATGTAAAAGGAAAAAAGTTTTTCCCCTCCAGCTTGCTTACCTTAGCTGCTAGTCGCAACGCTTGCCTTGCTTCGCTTGCCTGCAATCCATTCCATCAGCAAGCAACTCCCTGCCTGCAATCAAGCAGGCAGGGAGTTGTGGACTTCAACTCCCAGAATTCCTCAGCCAGCAAAACAAAGCTGGCTGAGGAATTCTGGGAGTTGAAGTCTACAAGTCTTAAAGTTGCCAAGGTTGGAGACCCCTGTTCTATTGGGTAAGTTTTTTTCCCCTTTGGGATCTTTAAAAAAAATAGTTAATTGGGTTTTTTTTTTAGTTGTTCTTTTTTAGATCTAGCCATTTAAAGTTTAGGAAGTTTTAAATTTAGCTTTCATATAAAAATAAAAATAAAATAAAATAAAATAATATTTGTGCAGCTTTCTGAGATTTAGTGTGTTTCTGTAGTGTTTCACTCTAACTACACAAACACACAAAATCTCACAAAGCTGTATGTGGAATTTTGTGTGTGTAAAGTGTGAAAGTTGGGTTTTGGGGCTTTTTGTGACTGTGTGAGGTTCCTGCTTGTTGCAGGGGCCATTTTGGGTCTAGCACAGCTGCTTTTACACTGTGGGTGAGCCAGTTGTGTTGTGTTGTGTGTGTGCAAAGTGTGAAAGTTGTTTTTTTGGGCTTTTTGTGGCTGTGTGAGGTTCCTGCTTGTTGCAGGGGGCATTTTGGGTCTAGCACAGCTACTTTTACATTGTGGGTGAGCCAGTTGTGTTGTGTTGTGTGTGTGCAAAGTGTGAAAGTTGTATTTTTGGGCTTTTTGTGGCTGTGTGAGGTTCCTGCTTGTTGCAGGGACCATTTTGGGTCTAGCACAGCTGCTTTTACATTGTGGGTGAGCCAGTTGTGTTGTGTTGTGTGTGTGCAAAGTGTGAAAGTAGTTTTTTTGGGCTTTTTGTGGCTGTGTGAGGTTCCTGCTTGTTGCAGGGACCATTTTGGGTCTAACACAGCTGCTTTTACATTGTGGGTAAGCCAGTTGATGTTTTTTAATTTTTATTTGGTGTGCGTTGGAAGAGGGGTAGTCTTATACGGCGAGTATAGCCCAAACCCTATATTTTAACAGGAAAAGTTGGGGGTCGTCTTATACGCCCAGTCGTCTTATACCCCGGAAAATACGGTAAATATCTCAAACACAAATGAAAATCCAGTTAACCAAGAAAAAAATCTTATTATTTAATCAATCACCTCCATTGCACTGTTCCCGCACTGAGATCCCAAGCCGACTGACATCTTTAGGCCCTTATGAAAAGATAGAAGGGTTGGGGCCAAACCTTCCAGAGAGCAGGAGCAACAGCAGAGAAGATCCTCCTCCTGGATCCAGCCAGTCAGAATAATCAGGCTGACGAGACCCACAGCATGCCTCCACTGCCAGCATGAGTGGTACAGGTCAATCCCACTGTGGTGGGATGGTCCCTCAAGTAACCTGGACCCATGTCATGAAGGTCTTCAAAGGTTATCACCAACATCTTGAATTGCACCCGGAAGCAGACTGGTAACCAATGCGGTTCATGGAGCAGTTGTGTTACAGGGACCATTTTTGCCCCCCCCCCCCAACTAGCCACACTGCTGCACTCTGCATCAGCTGTAGCTTCCAAATGCTCTTCAAGAGTAGCCCCATGTAGAGAGCATTACAGTAGTCCAGTCATGAGATGACTAGGGATTGAATGAAAACAAAGGTTGTGGCTGTTGCAGTGCTACTGGGTGCTACTGCAGTTATATGATTTTCATACGATCTTCATTTTCAACATTCTATGCTAATTTCTATACCTCCACACATTCTTTCCAGCTTGCACTGTCCCTCACCTGTGCAGCATCTCTTTATTCTAGCCATTATCTGCAGGATGAAGGCCTCTTCTGCATTTTTCCAACCAATACGATCTTGAGCTTTCTTTTGCCAATTGGGCCCACAATACTTGCTGATGTCATCAATCCATCTTGCTTTAGGTCTTTTGTGGACACTTTTTATCAAGTGGAATCCATTCTATAACTGTCTTAGTCCACCTGCCTGTCTTGATGATATTGTATACTTTCTACTGTTCTCTAATCCATGTGCAGGTCTTTCTATCTTGTCTTGGGATGCCGAGCATGTATCTTTCCATGGTTCTTTGCCCCATGCGTAGCTTTTGTATCAAATGTTAGGTTAGTGTTCAAGTTTTGCTGCCATATGTTAGAACACGTAGCATACAGTGATCTTTTCAGGCATAGGAGGAAAATTATGCATAGCTTGCCAAATGTCTGCCAATCACATTTAACACGCCGTTCAGTTTTCTTCATTGTATCAACTTCCTTTGAGATCCATTGGTAAAGGTATATATGGTGGTCTACTAAATCTAATTCTTCTCCTGATATAATTTTTTTCTGTCTTTGGTGAATTTATTAAACATAAATTCATATCTCTTGCACATTCCCATGCATCCCAAGGCACCTTCCCAACCTGTGGCACCTCTCATACACCCCAATGCATTCTTCTGGACTCACGCTGCCCCCCCCCCGTGGCCCTCACTCGATTCACATGGCACCTCTTACATGCCTTTGTGACCCACACACAAACCTCTTTACTTGCATTGCTATCTGGGTGTCCTATCTGACCAAAGCAGTACCTCTCGTGTGTCCAAACACCCTTCCAAATCTATGGCAGCATCTCTGGCACATCCCCACAAACATGTCTGGCATATTCCCACAAACTCTTCACAATATATATAAAACTTCTCACACACCCCCACATACCATTACTGACCAGCAACCCCATTTACAGTATTGCTGCCTCATCAATCAAATAGCAACCACAAAGAAACTCAATGGCAGGAAGTTGGAAGTCACTCCTGCTCCACTGTTTTTTTACTCATACACGGGCATTATGTTTCTCTGTTTAGGTAAAGAAATATCTCTGAAATGATAACACAATAGAGCATAGGTTGTCTAGTTTTTTTTCTCTTTCTGTGATGGAATGGGAGCAACCGTTTGTATAGGAAGAGGGAAATCTACAAGACTACCACCAATTTATATGCACGCCACTGGGACGAGTAACAGGTAAAATACACTTTTGCCTCAAAAGAGCATCTATCTCTTCCACAACCATGCCAAACTAGAAGTAGTAAAGGATATATATTATCCTTTTTAACGTGATCTACAAAAACGTGTAAAGCTAGCAGAGGCCAACTGGTTAGTCGTGCTTTAGACAGGATATGCAAGTATTAATTTTTTTAGAATTTGTAATTTGTAACACTGCATTCACATTTCCCAAATGATTCTGTGGTATTTGTAGCAGATTATCCCCAATAATTTGTGCAAACATGTGTACATTTCTCACAAGAGAAGGAGAATTTAGCTTGGTCCTATTTCTCTTTTTAATAAGAGAAAGGAATTTAGGAAGGTCTTGCCCTAATTGATCAGACTGCAAAAAGAAATGGCGGGAGACTTTCAGATACGCAAGATTCTGTTATTATAACCTTATGATAAAGTAGAACGGTCGTTGACTTACCTGAATGTCCCTTCTCAGCACGCTGCTGGAGAATTAACTCATCTGGTGATGTTTCCTGTCTGATTTACCTGGAAGGGCTGACAACAGTTTAACAAGTCTGAAAGTACAAATCTACCACTGTCTCTTTTTAAAGCCTGATCAATTAGGGCAGCTCCTTCCTAAGTTTCTTACTCTGACCAATAAGCAATTGCTAATGTTAAATGGCCACCTTGGAATTTTTTGTTCCTTTGAAATTTTATATTGTAATAATCTCATAATTTTAATTTTTTAAATCATAAATGAATTTTAATATTCAAATATTAATTTTATATGCTGTTTTATACATCAGTTATACTGTACACTGCCCCTCGAGAGAAATTGGTACTCTAGAAACATGAAATATAAAAAAATTAAATATTCATGCTTCCATATGATCTGAAATGTTTTCTGAATTATTCCAAAACACCGCATAATATCTAATTTTCTCAAAAAAAAAAAATGGATTTTTTTTTTAAAAAAATTCTATTTTGTGGGTCCATGGTTCTTTAGAGTAAATGCTGGAATTCGTGATATGAAAAGTTAAAAATGTCTATGCCTTAGCAGTTATTACTCTGCCCATTCATAGATTTAGCAATGGAAACTTTTTTTAAGAAAAGTCTACCATAGCTGGAATAGAGATTTTGTCTCCCACGCTCATGTCAATTAGGCATCTGAAAAAGACGATTTCCCAAATGGTGAAGTTAATTTCAAATCTGTATGTTGTTAGGTCTCATCTTCTAGAAGCGATTTTTGTATGACAGAAATGTCTCCAGCTTCTTTATTGTTAAATAAAAGTCTTCAGAATTAATTATTAAATATTTATTTGTACTTAACTGCTGAAAAAAGTTTCAAAGGCAAATGAGATAGAAACAGAATACTGTTCTGTTTGTTACATAATTCAAAGATCAATGGTATTTAAAGTAGTTGGAAAGTATACAAGCATGGGTATATAGTGGCTTGTTTAAAAATACCTAGAGGGTTTAGCATATTCCCAAAGGCTTTTCTTATTTGCACACTAAAGATATTTTTTGTTTGTACCTGAAAATTAAGCCAAAGAATGTAGCTTCAGCAACGAATGCTGAAAAGTGAGATCTGTTCTGTGTATCTCACGAATAACATTACATGCAATAATGATCCTGTTTCATTTTGAAATTTTTAGGGCAGTTCAGTCCCAGTCTGGGAACATAAAAGTATTCTGAATAGGAAAAGTTACTTTTCTTTGTGTGATATTAAGCAGCCTGACATCAAACCAGTACAAAGGTGTATGTTCCCAAAAGATTCTCAAGTACCACACCTTAATTATAATCTCTCAGATAAAAAGATACTTTAAAAGTACTGCAAATAAAAGTGCATTGCAGCATTAATTGATTTAACAAGATGATTAGACTAAGTGACTGTATTCATCAAATATTTCTCTTTAAAGTTTCTTAGCTCTGCATATTTACAGTAATAAACAATTAAGAGCACTACTGGGACAGAGTTTTTAACTGTCAACTTATATATTAGTCCAGGCATTATATACAGTGGGGTATATTTCTTCTTTGCTCTTCCATTTCCCTTAACATCACATGTTAAGGGAAATAGAAATGGGAGCTGGGAAGAGCTGGAAGATGGTGTGGATTGTCCCACCCCCCTTTTGGTTTGTCTCCACCACCCCACTTTCCTTCCCTCTTTCTTTTTTCCGCTGCAGCCTGGTTTGTGGGCGCAGCCTGGACTACTATCTCCCCGACCAGATTTTTCTTGCACCCGGACTTAATAGCTCCTTGTATGCCCACAGCTGACCCCCGGTTTCCGGCAATTCCATCGGCCCTATTGACATTAACATCCACTTGCTGTGAGGAGAGATGTGAGCCTGGGCAGGGGCACCGAGGGAGTCATCTTTGTTGCAGCTGCCACTGTATAAGACCTGCTGACACTGGCCACCGTGAGAGGGTGACCAGGGCATTGCCTTCTGGGACAGCTGCCTGAGACTCCTCTCCACTGTCGTGGGAGGACAGTGGAGTCCGGTTTGACCCTGGCCGAAATGGTGGACTCTCTCCCCTGGACTTTTTCTTTAAACCATCATTAAGAATCCTTGGCCTCTTTCCATCTTCCCCAGACAGACTTTTGGAACCTTAAGATGTATTCATCCGCTGATCTCTTTGCACTGCGACACTTTCCCTTCTCGCGGGCCTGGCCCTCCATGTTATCGAGGGCCTATTTTGATGACGGGCTTTGGAACCCCGAGAGATGGCATACAGCGAAGAGGGGGTTGAGGGGTTTTCTACGTAAATTTTTAATGAAATTTTTAAGGGGACCCGGGAGGAGGGACAGGAATAATGATTTTTTAAGGGGAACCGGGAGGAAGACCAAGGGGTTTGGGGGGATGAACCCACTAAGGTCAGAGCCGAGCCCGGCACAGGGGGACGGTTTGGAGGGTGCAGGTCGAGGGAGTGGGGAGGGGCTGGAGGACCATCCGGAGGAGGAATTTTCCATCAGCACGGTGAATGGGAGGGGCAGATATGGCGGGAGCAGGGGACCATATCATGTGTTGGGGGCTCTTGCTTGCCCCGGTCCCCAAGGCTCCGCTTGGATACTAGGTGGCTTAGATACTCAGGATCTGGGCCTTCGGCTGATGCTGTGCAACGCCAGGTCCATGGTAAACAAGGCCCCCCTCATTCACGATCTTATACAAGAGGGAGGAGCGGACCTGGCGGGTATTACGGAGATCTGGTTGGGCCCGGAGGGCGGCGTCCCTCTGGTTGAAATGTGCCCACCAGGCTTCAGAGCATTCCATCAGCCGAGGGCCCAGGGGGGGCGGTTATTATTAACGAGGATCTGGGTCCGAGGGAGAACGCTGTGCCTCAGATAGCCGGATGTGAGTCCCTCCTTGTGAGGTGGGGTCATGGGGTTCAGATGGGCTTGTTGCTTACGTACCTGGCTCCCTGCTGCATGGCAATAGCCCTACCTGAGCTACTCGACGTGATAGCCCAGTGGCAGTAGATACACCCAGGCTTTTAGTCATGGGTGATTTCAACTTGTCATCCGTTGGTGAAACGTCTGAGGCGGCTCAGGAGTTCATGGCTTCCATGACGGCCATGGACCTGACCCAGTTAGTTTATTTATTTATTTATTTATTTTCAATTTATATACCACCCTTCTCCCTGAGGACTCAGGGCGGTGCACAGCCAGAATTAAAAACATGAAATACAAATATTAAAAACAATTAAAATCTATATAAATTTGTCCCAAAATTTAAAAAACCACAAACCAATTAAACATTTAAAAATTTTAAAAAATTTCTTCCTAAGCCAGCCCGGCTTGCTGGAAAAAGTGGGTTTTAAGGGCACGGCGGAAGGCACTGAGGTCTTGGATTCTCCTTATCTCTGGGGGCAGCTGATTCCAGAGGGTAGGTGCCCCCACAGAGAAGCTCTCCCCCTGGGGGTCACCAGCCTACATTGTTTGGCTGATGGCACCCTGAGGAGGCCCTCTCTGTGGGAGCACACGGGTCGCTGGGAAGTCGTCGGTAGCAGCAGGCGGTCTCGAAGATAGCTAGGCCCTATGCCATGGAGCGCTTTAAAGGTGATAACCAACACCTTGAAGCGCACCCGGAAGACCACCGGGAGCCAGTACAGCTCGCGCAGGAGTGGTGTTACAGTTAGTTCATGGCCCTACTCATAGGGGAGGTCACACTCTGGACCTGATTTTTGTCTCTGGCCAGTGGTTGAGTGGTCTTATTATTGGGGATATAGACATGAAACCCTTGTCATGGACTGACCACTCACTCCTTTGCCTGGATCTTCGAACCGCTGCCTCCCGCCGCAGGGAGGCGGACTCAATTAGATGGATCCGCCCCAGGCGCCTGATGGATCCTGATAGGTTCCAGATGGAGCTTGGGCCATTTCCTGAGGATCTAGCACATGACTCGGCCAAGGACCTGGTAGCTGCCTGGGATCAGGCGGCTGGTGGGGCCTTGGACTGAGTTGTGCCTTTGCGGCCTCTGACCCGGTGCCGATCCCGAACGGTTCCTTGGTTTACTGAGGAGCTGAGGGAAATGAAGCACCGGAAAAGACGCCTGGAGAGCGGTTGGAGGGCCAGTCTCGCTGAATCTGATCGAACACTGGTAAGGTCGCATATTAAGGCCTACCTAGTGGCGATAAAGATGGCAAAGTTTAATTACTTTTCCGCCTCTATTGCGTCATCAGGGAATTATCCAGCCGCCCTGTTTAGGGTGACCCGCTCTCTGCTCCATCCGGGAGTGCTGGAGGATCCCTTGGAAGGCAGGGCGGAGGATTTTGGACAATACCTGTATGACAAAATCGCTCAGATCCGGGGGGATTTGGACTCTGATTGGGTAGATCAGGGCAGGGTGACGAGGAGTAGTCTTGAGAATGTTACCTGAAAGGAGTTTGATGCTGTGACTCCCAATGATGTGGACAGGATTTTGGGGAGACTTAGTGCGGCCACATGTTTACTGGACCCGTGTCCCTCCTGGTTAGTACTGGCTTCCCGGGAGGTTACACGAGGCTGGCTCCAGGGTGTTATCAACGCTTCGTTGAGTGAGGGCCACTTCCCCGCTGCTTTGAAAAAGGCGGTGGTGAGGCCTCTCCTCAAGAAGCCGTCCCTGGATCCGGCAATATTGGCCAACTACCGTCCTGTCTCCAACCTTTGCCTCATTGCGAAGGTTGTTGAGAGTGTGGTCGCGCGACAGTTCCCACAATTCCTGGAGGAAACATCTTATCTAGATCCATTCCAGTCGGGTTTCAGGTCTGGGCACAGCACGGAAACGGCATTGGTCGCGTTGGTTGATGATCTCTGGAGGGCTCGGGACAGGGGTTGCTCCTCTGTTCTGGTCCTGTTAGATCTCTCAGCGGCTTTTGATACCATCGACCATGGTATCATGCTGCACCGGCTGGAAGAGTTGCGGGTGGGAGGCACCGTGTTGCGGTGGTTCTCCTCCTTTCTCTCCGACCGGTCGCAGTTTGTGTTGGCAGGGGGGCAGAGGTCGACCTCGAGGCCTCTCATCTGTGGAGTGCCGCAGGGTTCGGTCCTCTCACCCCTTCTGTTCAACATTTATATGAAGCCGTTGGGCGAGATCATCTGTGGCTTCGGGGTGAGATTCCACCAGTACGCTGATGACACCCAGCTGTACATCTCCACCCCAGGCCACCCCAACGATGCCCTTGAAGTGATATCCCAGTGCCTGGAGGTTGTGCAGATCTGGATGGGGAGGAACAGGCTCAAGCTCAACCCTTCCAAGACTGAGTGGCTGTGGCTCCCGGCATCCCGATATAGTCAGTTGACTCCATCACTGACTATTGGGGCGAGTCTTTGGCCCCACAGAAAGGGCTCGCAATCTGGGAGTCCTCCTGGATATGCAGCTGTCCTTGGAGGAACATCTGACGGCTGTAACCAGGGGGACCTTTTGTCAGGTTCGTCTGATTCGCCAGTTGCAGCCCTTTCTTGATCGGGATTCCCTCTGCACAGTCACTCACGCCCTCGTCACCTCTCGCCTTGACTATTGCAACATGAGGCTCCCCTTGAGGAGCACCCGGAGGCTCCAACTGGTCCAGAATGCAGCAGCGTGGGTAGTGACGGGAGCAGCATGGCGCTCCCATGTAACACCGCTCCTGCGCGAGCTGCACTGGCTCCCGGTGGTCTTCCGGGTGCGCTTCAAGGTGTTGGTCATCACCTTTAAAGCACTCCATGGCATAGGGCCTAGTTATCTTCGAGACCGCCTGCTGCTACCGATGACCTCCCATCGAACCGTGCGCTCCCACAGAGAGGGCCTCCTCAGGGTGCCATCAGCCAACAATGTAGGCTGGTGACCCCCAGGGGGAGGGCCTTCTTTGTGGGGGCACCTACCCTCTGGAATCAGCTGCCCCCAGAGATAAGGAGAATCCAAGACCTCAGTGCCTTCCGCCGTGCCCTTAAAACCCACTTTTTCCAGCAAGCCGGGCTAGCTTAAGAAGAAATTTTTAAATGTTTTAATTGGTTTGTGATTTTTAATTTTTGGGCCAAATTTATATAGATTTTAATTGTTTTTTAATATTTGTATTTCATGTTCTTAATTCTGGCTGTACACCGCCCTGAGTCCTCAGGGAGAAGGGCGGTATATAAATTGGAAATAAATAAATAAATAAATAAATAAATAAATAAATAAATAAATAAATAAATAAATTTGCAATACAAAAGTTACAAAGTTCAAACTAAAAAAATATATAAAACCAATAAAAAGAAAAGATATAGTTCACTATAATGCTACAGATGCAAATAGTAGAATACTTATATAAAAACTAATAGAATTCTAAAACTAATTTAAAAATCATACAAAACTTCTATGATCAATAGATTAACAAGGTGTACACTGAATTATATATTGGTAGCATCCTAAGGATTAAAAGAGTAATTTCCTCCATAAAACAAAAGCAGCCGAAAAAAATATTGTCTCTATATGTGTGGGGGGGGGGGGGACGGGACAGGAGGTGGAGTTACTTGAAGAAGATGTTAGGATTCTAGTCCCACAATAGGAAGCAAATTAAATTGTTCTCAAAACAAACAAAATTGCTATTCGCAAGGGCTTATGAAAGGTAGGCACAAGTTGCTGTAAAAAGGACATCAGACAAATAGTCTCAGGTTCAGCTGGAATGCAGTTGCATGTTAATTCTGCAAAAGGGATACAAAACTGAAATGAGAAAACATTAAAGTAAGCTAAAGAAAAAGTTCCACAGTGTGTTGAGCAAGTATTAAATAGATCATTTCCTGGCATAAATTATTTCTTATTCATATTTTGCCAGTATCAAAGACCTACCATATTTTCCAGACTATAAAATGCATGTTTTTGTCTCCCAAAAGAGGGTGAATATGTCTGTGCGTCTTATAGACCGAATATTGCTGAAGCCCTGCCCACCCGCTAGCCCTTTTTTTGCCTCTGCACGCCTCATTTTCGGGCCTTTTTACGTCCTTTTTCAGGCCTTTTTTTAGCCCATTTTCAGGGTTTTTTCAGCCCGTTTTTGAGGCTTTTTTCAGCCCGTTTTCGAGGCTTTTTGGCCCCTTTTTGGGGCTTTTTTCAGCCTGTTTTTCAGCTTTTTCGGCCCATTTTTTCAGCCCATTTTTGAGGCTTTTTTTGGCCCGTGTTCAAGGCTTTTTTTGGCCAATTTTTTCAGAAAAAATGAAAATTTATTTTTATTTTATTTATTAGATTTGTGTGCCACCCATATTGTCTTGCGGTGGTTTATAAACAAACATAGCAAGCTACTTCGAACAACTCTCTTAGAAATAAAAGTTTGTTAAATGTTTGTATCCACATACAATATGTGAGAATCAAACATCATCTTAGAAATGGATTTAGCTTTATGGCAACAGATAGATTCTTGCCAGTTTTGGTTTGAAAGAAGCTTAATATGGCTTTTGTGCAGTTATTAATTTTATCAAAAATATATTAAATTTGTTCACACCAGATTTCTAAGGACTGGAATACTACACCAAGATACTTGGAAGATGAAATCTGTCTAAGATGTTATCTCCATTGATATTTGTGGTATCTCAATGCTTTGGGATACATAATTTGTAAGCCCTTTTTCTCTAGAATAATCCATAAGAGCTGGTAGATTTCTTCTGAAGCCAATCCAATTTGGAAGGAGAGTAGCTATGTCATCAACATAAATAAGCACAGGCAGCTGCCTATTATTCAGTTTAGGGGGATGGATTCTACCTTGGTTAAAGCAGTAAGCATTATGGATATCTGCTACCACACCTAACTTGTGTAATTATTTTTTGCAACATCATAATTAGGCAAAATAACCTCTGATCTAAAAAGGGATGAAACAACTTCCATTAAAATCTTTCCCTAGGAATAGTGTCAAAGGCTGATTTAAATTTTTTTAAAAAGTAAAGGGAACAAGTATAAACATGCTAGAAACTGTAAAACAGCACACTGATCTATTATTCACCTGTCCTTCCTAAAACCTGCTTTGACTAAAAATTTATCCTAGGCAATCCAGAAATTTATACAACAGAAAGTTTTCATATACTTTATACAGAATATTTAGAAAATTAATTGGACAATAAGTTTTGGGATCCATATTATTGCCATCTTTTGAAATGATAAAATTCCAATCTTGAGCATTTGTACTGTGTTATTAATAAATTTAAGTTGATAAGTTTAAATAAAACTAATTGAGGAGACCACCTATCCACACTATTTTTTAACATTTTAGCATGTACCAGGTTACTGCAAATGGTTTCCCAGTTTTTAATTGATTTGTTTAACAATTTCCAAATAGGAGACTGGTAGCCACGGTTTGGAAATGTAGGTTACGCAGATCCTCAAATTTTTAACCAAAATACTATGAAAAATTTGCTTCCCATTTTTCCACATATCTATCCACAAGCCTAGCCACATGTTTCATTTTTAGAAGACACCTACTCGGATAAAAATATGTATAATCTATTTATCTAAAAATAAATTTGAAATATTATTTATAGAACTATTGCTTACCTTATATAATTTCAATTCATATATATATCAACTAACTAGACAATATAGTCCGAATTGGTGTCCCACATATATGCAGGAAGAGAAAGAAAGCCTGAAAATGCTCTTGCAGAATGATTACCCATATCTAGTGTTTGAAAATTTAATTCTGGGTAGAGTAGAAAACAAAAGGCAGACTTTCTTCTTTCTTTTCATCATGGGAGAAATAAGGTATAATAAGTCCCAGACTGGAACTATTGTCATAGTTAGAACAGTTATAGAATGGTTGTATTAAGAAAGCCACGTGGCTTTTGAATGAAGATCTATGCCAAATCCTGATAAACCTCCACTTCACAGATGCAACATAGCCAAGGAAAAATCTACACCAACAGAATTTTCTGCCAACACGGAAGTCTACCCAGGAAAGTAGAAATGTCATTCTACTGTCATTTATATCTCTATCTCCATTTACACTAAAACATACCAGATTAGTTTTTTTTCCATAAACTAAATTTACTATGATTTTTTAAACTGGATGGTTTAGATTACAACTCTCCAACAAGTAGAATGTGTTGAATGTTTGGAATTAGAAAAGATAGCTGTCTGCTTAGCTACTTTCGATTTCCAGATATCTAGAATATATTTTAGGGAATTACATCTTAATTTCAGAAATAGCACTGCTAAAGGCTTCTTTATTTATAGAGTAGGACATGAAATGCAAAGTTTAAAAAAATCCTCCTTCTTACCTTTCCACAACCAAACTGATTGCTTGAGTAACATCTGGGTTTGCAACCTGGAGACGTTTCCATAACGACCATACAAATTCTTTATCAGCCTTAATAAAAAAAAAAACATGAAAAAGATTAAAGATGGCAACTCATCAGTTTTAGCTGGCATTCACTACTACTGATTGTGGTATACTCCTGGATTGCCTCTGCCAGTGGTAAGGCTGTAATAGAAATAATAATAATAATAATAATAATAATAATAATAATAATAATAATAATAATAGAATTGTCTTCTCATGAGATATTTGGCTGCTCAAAATATGAAAAAGCTAGTTGGATGTTTCAAGGTTGAATCTTGTTCTAATACTTCCTCATATCCACATACATATGTTGGAAAATATCATCTGGAAATGTGTCTGAAGCTTCAGGGTAATTACTAAACAATTACTGAACAATATCTAAATGGTTTTGATGAAACAAAAATTCTAGAATAAATATTCTATTAAATATTTTGATTATGAAAATATATGATTTATTGTCATCTGATTAAGAAGTTCTGAAGGATTTTAATTTTTTTCACATATTTTATAAAATGTTTCACGCCATTAAGTCTTAATAACATAGTCTTGAAACTTGTTCTTAGGTTCTACTAATATCATCTGAAATAAAATTGCACTTCTAGTCTGAAATTGGCAGAGCAACCCAATTCTATAGCTGTCAAAGCCTAGGATGTATCAATCTTCAAAGTACCCAAGGACTACTTAGCCTACCAAGTGTATGTTAACAGAACAGAAAGGTGATCGGAAGTCTGTCTTGAGCAGTTAAAAATATATCTGTACAGATGTCATTTGGAAGTTTCCCCAAATTTTCTTATTAAAAATAAAATTACTTACTCTACCACTGCATGTCAAAAACATAATCTGCTCACTGTTGGGAATATGTATGAAAAATGGAAAAAGACAGGTATAAAACATAAAATTTAGAGTGCTTTGAGAACTATATTGAAAGTGAGATGCTCTTCCCACTACACAGCAAAGCATCTGCAATGATTGCAGGTCAAGTTTCATACTGAAAAAGACCATTTTGAAAGAGAAAAACAATGGAATTGTGTTTCAGTCAACAGTGAAAATAATTATACCTCATCACCATCATGTTGACATGTGGCAATAAAGTACAATTAAGCATCTGTGTCTTGCTAATACTAAATATGGTTCTGCCATCACCATGAGAAGAGAGTAGATTCTGTGTCATATTAAAAGGTATGCTCTCTCAAAATAATCTAAATATTTTTTCATAATGTGTAGACACAAATTTTGTAATAACAAGGCCATTCAGACATCAGCAGTTGAGCTTTCCCTGGAAAGTTTTGACCAGATTCTCAAATAGACTATTTCTGATGGCTCACTCTATAAAACAATATTGAATAATGCCATTACTTTCTCAATTTAAAAGATTTACAGCGTTTAAGTATTAGAATGATCAACTGACACAAACACACCTTTGAATGTTTATAGGAATCACTAGTTCGAGTGCGTTTCCCCTGGGAGCAGAGTAATTCTGCTACATATAATCATGTCAGATATAAAGATACTTTAGATTGATTATTGACTGTAATGGTGAAAGGCCAGGGGAAGGAAATGAGACACAGAAAGATATTTCTTTTTTAAAGTGTATATTAAATTCACACAATCTTTTTATTCTTCGTGCATGTCTCTACCTCTGCACATTGTTTTGGGACTATTAGTTAAATCTAGCTAAAAACTGAAATCCTAGACTACAAGGAGGTGGGGATGGGGGTGCGATATTCTGATTCATAAATGATTTGCTGAAAAAGATCCAGCAAACGGTATGTGCACAAAACATGATTAAAAATTATTTATCCACAGTTCTGGACTTGGTAAAGATAAATCTGATAAAAAGAAACAAATACCATATTTTTCGGAATATAAGACGCACCGGAGTATAAGACGCACTTACCTTTTGGGGTTTTTTTTTAAAAGGTTTTTTTTATTTTTTAGACAAACACACATACAAACATACAATGTATTTTCTTTGAACAGAGTATTTAGCTGGTTCACAAATTTAAACAGTGTTTAATCATTTCAATTAAATTTACAATTTCTATATTTCCTTTTTGCCATATTTATTCCTCATCTGTTTTTTTAAAAAAACCAATATTACCCTTCATCCTCATCTCTAATCTTAATCAAATTCAATTTTCCCTTCTATTCTATATTATACCCCTTCCCATTGTCATCTATTTTTATATCCATCCTCACATTGGTTAATTATGTAATATTACAATTGTTTAATACAAATTCAACATTTTAATATAAATCAGTTATATAACTATCTTTTTTGTATATTAATCAATATGAACATGAATATTCCAATTATTTTCATGCAATCCAATTTCTTACAAATCAATTAATTATATTTACCAATAATAATAATAAACCAAATAATTTTCCCCTCTTATGTTATTCATTTTCACATCTTAAACTCTCGCAATAACCCACATAGTTTTGCCCATATAATCCTCCAAATCACAACTTAATCATTTCTACTTTCATCACAATATATAATTAAAAATATTTCAATCATTACAATTTTTTCTTTTGTGTCTAAAATCTTGAACTCTCCTCTTTTGCCCTAAATTTCCCATTGTTTGCACCTACCCTTTTTGGTGAGGAAAAAGAAGAAAAAGTAATCTCCCTCTGCCTCTGCCTAATTTTGCCTCATTGCAGGAAACAGCAAACAGCCTGCTTTACTTTCAGTTTTGTTTTCAGCATAGCTTGATTAGCACAAGGGAAAAAAAAATCTGCTCCAGCAATTTATCTCTTTGAAGCAAGTAGCAGAGCCTGCACAAAACAACTGAGAGCAAATCAGCTGAGAGTCGGGAGGCCGATCTAATCAACTTGTGCTAATTAGTCTATGCTGAAGCTGAAAGGAGCTGTTTTTTCTTGCTGTTTGCTTGAAAGGAGGTAACTGCTGAGAGGCACAGGCCAAAGGGTGGGGGCCAGTGGGTGGGCAGGCTACATTCGGTGTATAAGACCCACCTAAATTTTCACCCCTGTTTAGGGGGGAAAAGGTGCGTTTTATACTCCGAAAAATATGATACATAACACAAATACCAGTATTGCTAATCAGAGGTACAAACATGACCATGAAGAGAGGCCTTGAAGAACATCATACATGAGGTGGAACCCACTGTGTTTACATGTTCACACAGGTAGCGCTAATAGATTTCTAAAATTGAGTGCAGACCAAAAATACATTGTATTTAAATATGCATACTACTAATTTTCTGCAAAGAGACACTAGAAAAATGTGAAGCATTATTTAATGCTTTTCTAGTTGCTTCTAGATGAGCTGTTTTATCAGGAAAAACAGAATACTGATACAACTTTCTAAACTTGGGACCAGAAGAGATTATTTAATTTTCTCTCCTGCTTGGTCTGATAATTGTAATGCCTCATGAGGCCATTCACATACAAAAACTCCTGCTACTATTTCTCCAGTTTTCTTAAAAATTCAAAACATAATTCGACCTTAATCTTCTTTAAATTGTAGCTGACGAAAACCTTCTTAAGAACAGAGTAACAGCATAGAGGCCTTAGGCAAAAACTAACTGCCCAGTTCCAAGCAAATACTTAGCCTCTACGGTGACGGAACATATGGTAAGGGTGTGGCTAACTGATGAGGACCAATCAGTCCGAAATACATCTATATTAGTCTCCCAATAGGCAGCAAAATGCATGCTTGCTGTCTGAAGAAGCCTAGGATAGTGGATGTGATTTCACTGAGCTATGGCTGCAATTTGAGAATGGACATTGGTCTTACCTGATACGTCCTTTCTCTGTCAGGAGGAAATGGCAGTCAGACTGGGGAGATGCTCCGTCTAATGCATAGGACCGAGTCTGCCAATCAAATTGGCTCTGCCCTCCTGGCCTTCTCCAGTTGTTCGGCGAGGGCAAAAGCGCAGACTCAGGTGACGTGTCTTCCTGGAATTATAAAGAATTAATAAACCACCCCTCCCTGCCCAAAGCCCGGATAGGACTCTGCTGGGTGGGGCTGACTGCTGTTTCCTCCTGACAGAGAAAGGGCGTATCAGGTAAGACCAACATCCATTCTCCTGATAGGAGGGGAAAGGCAGTCAGTCTGGGGACATACCAAAGCTCCAGGTCCCCAGGGAGGGAGAAGTCCGGATCCGGCCGCTGTCAGGAATGATGAACTGCCTGAAGGACCCGTCGGCCAAAGACCACATCCGCTGATGCGAAGGAGTCCACCTTATAGTGTCGTATGAACGGGCTGAGGCTGGTCCATGTGGCGGCCCTGCAGACTTCCTCCAGAGATGCCTGGGTGGACCAGGCCACCGAAGTGACTTCTGGTTGACTGCGCCATGATGTGGTGGGGCACCGGAATACCCGATTGTTGGTAGGCCATGGCGAAAGTAGCTCTGATCCACCTACCCAAGGTGGGACCTGGGACCTGGGAACCGATGGATGCCGGCAGAAAGGCAATGAAGAGAGCCTCTGTCTTGTGGATAGGAGCCGTCCGGGAGATATAGATCTGTAGGGCTCGGCAAACGTCCAAGGTGTGCCAGGATCATTCCAACCGATGAGACGGATGGGGACAAAAGTTTGGGAGAATGAGCTCCTGAGCTCAGTGGAAGGTGGAATTTATCTTAGGGAGAAAGGAAGGGTTGATGCGGAGAACAACCCTGTTGTTGTGAAAAATACAGAGATCTGCTCGGATAGAGAGGGCAGCCAATTCCGAAATGCGACAAGCTGACGTGATCGCAACTAAAAACGACACCTTAAAGGACAGCAAGCAAAGGGAAACCTGGCACAGAGGTTCGAATGGAGGAACCATGAGAGCTTTGAGGATCTTGTTGAGGTCCCAGGTAGGGAAGCGATGTACAACCGGAGGGTGAAGGTTGGTGGCTCCCCGGAGGAAACTCCGGATGATGGGATGTCTGGAAAGGGAGTCAGTAGACCTGCACGCCAGGACCGAAGCGAGGACAGCTACCTGACGCCGAAGGGTATTTGGAGCCAGGCCCTTCCCAAAGCCATCCTGGAGGAAGTATAAGACGTGAGTGATGGTGGCCGAAGTTGGCGAGACAGAGGACTTGGAGCACCATGAGGAGAAGGAACGCCAAGTGGAATCATAGATGCGGGTTGTAGACGGTCGGCATGATGCTTGAATGGTGGAAATGACATCTGGTGGAAGGTAAGCCACATTTAAAATGAGCCGCTCGACCGCCAGGCGGTCAAGCGCAGCCACTGGGGATCCAGATGGTGCAGGGCTCCCTGAAACAGGACCACCTTGGAGGCCGGGATGCGCCAGGGTGGCGCCACAGACAGGGACATTAAGTCCGCGTACCACGGCCGTCTGGGCCAATAAGGGGCCAGGAGGATAAGCTCCGCTCCCTCGTCGAGAAGTTTCCGAATCACTCTGGGGATCACCGGAAGGGGAGGAAAGGCATACAGCAGACCAGCTGGCCACCGGCTGTGGAGGGCGTTCGTGTCCTCGGCTCCGGGTACCTGGTGAAATATCTGGGAACCTGATGGTTGAGGGAGGAAGCAAAGAGGTCCACCGAAGGATATCCGAACCTGTCCGTTATCTCCCGAAATAGGTCAGGCGATATGGCCCATTACCCCTGATCCACCAGGTTCCGGCTGAGGGCGTCTGCTTGGATGTTTGCAGAGCCAGAAATGTGATCCACCTTGATGGAATTCAGATGTGTTTCGTCCCATCGTCCCAGAAGAAGGGCCTCCACCATGAGGGCCTGGGAGTGTGTGCCCCCCAGTTTGTTGATATGGGCCTTGGCAGTGGTATTGTCTGTGAGGACTAGAATGTCCTTCCCCGCAATTTGATCCTGAAAGTGGGAGAGTGCCTGGCGGACAGCCCTCAACTCCAGCAAATTGATATTGAGGAGGCGCTCTTGTGCGGACCATTGACCCTGGGCCATGTGATGGAGTAGGTGGGCACCCCACCCCGTAAGGCTGGTGTCGGTGGCGAGTTGGAGTCGAGGAGGTTCCCTGTAAGAAGAGCCCCGAGCTATGGCGGTCGAGGTCCACCACTGGAAGGATTGAAGCACCTGGCTTGGCAGTTGCAGACGGACGAGAGAGGTGTCGTGTCTGGCCCTTTGGAAGGGCAGCAGGAGCCACTGAAGTTCCCTGCTATGTAATCGAGACCACAGCGTGATGCCAAAAGTAGACACTATCTTGCCCAATAATCGGGAGAGTTTGAGGACTGTTGCTGTACCAGTGGACAGGCATTTGTGTGCTAAGGAACTCAGGCTAGCCTGACGATTGGGTGACAGGGAAACATGGATGATTCCGTGTCAATAAGGGCCCCCAAATGCAAAATACGAGTGGAAGGGGAAAGATGGCTCTTGGGCCAATTAATAGAGAACCCGTGGTTCTATAATGATGATAGTACCGTGGAGAGGTCCCTATGTGCCTCAGAAAGGGAAGATGAAAGAATTAGAATGTCATCTAAATAAAATTGAATTTGGATAGAGTGAGAACGGAGATGACCGATAAGAGCGGCCATAATCTTCGTAAACATCCTAGCGGCCAAGGAAAGGCCAAACGGGAGAGCTTTATATTGGTAATGTTGTCCCAGGAAACAGAAACGGAGGAATTTACGATGGACGGGCAATATGGGCATATGGAGATAAGCCTCCGTTAGGTCTATGGATGAAAGGAAATCCCCTGGGCAGATAGATTCAAGGATGGAAGAAAGGGACTGCATCTTGAACCGCCAATATTATATACCAGTTCAAGGATTTGAGATCTAATATGGCACGCCACCCACCCGAAGTCTTCTTGACAATGAAAAGGCGGGAATAGAACCCCTGGCCCCATTGGGAAAGGGGAACGGGCTGAATGGCCTCGATCTGGAGGAGGTGTTCAATGGCCGCTGAAACTAGTCCCCTTTTGGTTCTATCGTGCGATGCCGGGCATGAGATGAAACGAGAAGGAGGAAGGGAAAGGAATTCTAAGGTAAGGCCAGAGGAGATGATGCGCAAGACCCAGGAATCCTCAGTAGAGGATTCCCATTGAGTGGAAAAAGGGGACAAGCGACCACCTATGGGAGGGGAGGGGGGAAGATTATCTGGGTCTTCTATAGGTACGGCCCCGCCCCCCATATGGGAAACGCTTAGGAGGAAACCTGGTGCCTTGCCTAACCTGAGATTCCTGGAGAGATCAGGACGTGAAGGGCCGTTGAAAACGAGGCTGGAATGGCTGCAAATCGGAGGATCGAAAGGACTGGTACCATGTTGGAGTCTAATACCTTGAGTCAACGCAACTGGAGGCTGGAGGTAGGACCTTACGTCTATCGCTCGTCTCGACGAAGAGAGGATCCAACGAAGGACCGAAGAGGTTGCCAGAGGAATACGGAGTGGAAGCAAGTTGCCATTTACTACGCATATCTGCTTGCCAATTGCGGAGCCACAGGAGCCGATGAGAGGCCACGTTGGAACCGAGAGATCGTGCGGAGAATCGAGTGGCGTTGAGCGTTGCATCGGCCGAATATTCCAGAGCCGCCGATATTTTATTTAGGTCTTGGTGAGACCTAGTGTCAGATAGAGGGAGGTGAGCCTGGAGTTGTTTCAGTCAGAGTAGGGCCGCCCTGTTGAAAAACGAAGCTGATGTGGACGCCCTGATGGACCAGACAGTAGCTAGATGGCCCTTAAGGAGCATCTTCTCCACTCGCTTGTCCTCCGGGCGGAGCGAATCATCGGTAGGACCTGTAGGATGGGAATTGTTGGTGAGGGCCATGATGGGAGGATCCACAGCAGGAGGTTGGAAGAGGTCCGACAGAGAAGGGGCCGAATTGTAAAGGCGTTTGTCCAGTCCGTTGGGACTGGGACCCGCTCCCGGGAGGGACCATTGGCGCTGGAGAACGTCAGTAAACAGCTTTGGGGCCGGAATGGTTTCGGGATCTACAGTAGGTTCTGTGAACATGGCTGTTGCTGGATCAGTCAACGAGGAGGTGGGAGCTGCTATAGGAGGTTCTCCCAAGTGGGTAGTGGCAATAACCTTGAACAGAAGTGAACGGAAGAGTTGGGACCTGAAAAGGCCGATGAACGAAGGCTGGTCTGGACACAAACCTTCGTCATCAGTCCAGGCCTGATCAAAGGGTCGTCTACCTCACAACCAGAAGTCTGATCAGCTGAGAGTTGGTAATCTGCCTGATCTTGTTCAGAAAGACCATCCTCCAACTCCCTGGGTTGCACCTGTTGAGGGGCACCAGGAGAGGCGTGTACAGTGGCTGGCGGAAGACACTGAGCTAGGCTCTGTCTTATTGCCCTGGTTATGATGGCTTCCAAGGCCTCAGCCATGGGGGGAGGTGGAAGCGCCTGAGCTGGAGCTGGGTCAGAAGCAGGTGGTGGAGCTGGAGCCCGCTGTTGGAATGAGGTATCAGGATCCGGAAGGTCTGGAATACCAGGAGGCTGTCTGGGGCTGGGTCTATGGGAGGAGCAGCTGAAAGGTCAGGGGATAACTCCCGCGCTGACCTGGAGGAATCCACATTGAGATTGCAGGCAGGAACCTGTCTGGGGCTAGGACCCTGAGGATCTGCCTGTGCCTGAGCCTTAAGGAAGGCTTTTTCTATTGCCTTATGTCTCCTTTGATCCTCTTTAGAGGAAGAGGAGATGGGGGGAGCAGAGGCAGGGTTCTTCCCTCGAGCTCTCTTAGGTGGGGGAGGCAAGGCAGATGAACCCTCTAGGGGGTCGCTAATCTGCCTGTGCCGTCCAGAAACCTTCTGGCGATCAAAAGCCTTGGATCGCATGGCGGCCGCCATTTTGAAATCGCTCCAACAGCAAAACAATTCTGAGGTAAACTTACAGTCGGCTGTAGACAAGTAAAACGGCCCTGAGGCATCCAGAGGAGGAAAGGGACAGGCCTGAAAGGTCGCTAGCCGTCCAGCTATTAGCGCGACTGGTGCGCCTGGCAAGGATCCCCTCGAGCTGAGGCAGGCTGCCTCACAGCTAAACTCCGTAGATCTTCCTGGGAGCTATAAATTAACAGGAATCTGAAGCCTGTTAAGGCAGTCTGCCAGCAGGCAGATGCAAGCCGATCCCAGCTGTCCGATGGAAAGTAGAGTTGAAAGAAGTTGTGAGAGAAATCGGAATGCTGGAAGACATGTCCATCCAGCATAGACCGAGTCGAACAACTGGAGAAGGCCAGGAGGGCGGAGCCAATTTGATTGGCAGACTCGGTCCTATGCATTAGACAGAGCATCTCCCCAATCTGATTGCCGTTTCCCTCCTATCAGGAGAAACTTGGTTTACGTAGGAAAATACCTGGTTGAAGAAAAATACATAAAAAAAACCTACGATAAGAGAAGAAAGCAAATACTTAGCCTCTATGGGGAGGGAACATATGGTAAGGGTGTGGCTAACTGATGAGGACCAATCAGTCCGAAATACATCTATATTAGTCTCCCAATAGGCAGCAAAATGCATGCTTGCAGCACATTCTATGCAAGTAGATAAAATAGGTACTATTTTGATGGGGAAACAAGTTGTACTCTTGTACTCTTTCCTGATTGCGGTACCCGCTTGCAGGGCAGTTCCAAGAAGGGAGGAGGATTTGGGTGACACTGCAGGAAGAGCCACTCATCTTTCTCTCTGGTGAGAAGCTCCAGCCTATGGCGCACCTTGGGAAGCATGTATGTGTTTCCTATAACACGGCTGGTACCTTGGCAAACAGAAGACGACAAAGAAGAAGAAGACGGAGGAGGAGGAGGAGGAGGAGGAGGAGGAGGAGGAGGAGGAGGAGGAGGAGGAGGAGGAGGACGACGACTATGTGAAAGCCTTGACTCACCAAAACCATAAAGGTAGTCCTCAATTTACAACCATAATTGACCCATAATTAAGGTTGCAATTTGTTGCAGTTAATGGTCAAGGCATCACATGGTTGGACCTGATTTTTTTTTCTGGTGTCACTTTGCTATAAATTCATATGAAATTAGAAATCCATTGGTTGACTATTGGTCCAGTGAAGACTAACAGTAAATAGACCAGCAAAGAATTGGAGGGAAATGCAGCATGTTCTCATTCAAATATCCAGAAATGAATGAGAATGATTGCCTAGTGCAAATCTACTTAGAAAAAGGCCTGCTTGTTTCAAACATATGGTTTAAGCATACATTTATTCATGTGTACAGACAGTACAGGAATAAAAGTCTAAAAGCATGGCTGACTGGACTGTTTATGATGAAAGATTGAGAAAATTAGTGAAGGATATATGAGTAAGAGTAATAAAGACGTTCTGAACGAGAGATAGACCATTGTTTAGTAGTGTTAAGAATAGATCTTGGGGAAAAATGAACCTAAAAGAAACATAAGAGTGAAAATACAATAAAGAATGAAAGTACATTGGCAGCAAAAAAGAAAAAAATATGAGTCCTATATGAAAAAGGTATTAAAATACATTAATTTCCCAAAAGAATTAATGGAAAGTGGCTGAAAGGAAAGCCGATATAAAGTTGCTTGAATCACAGTGAAAAGAATTGTGTTACAAAGTGCCACAGAAATCTGGGGAGTTAAATGGGAAATATGAAAAAGGATGCTTGGTAGAATGATGAAGTGAAAGAGGCTGTAGATGGGGGGAAATGCATCTAAAATGATGATTGCTGCAAAAACTGAGGAAATATATTGTACATTCAGTATAGAAAAGAAAAAAAGGCTGCAACTAATGTAATGATAGAAATAAAAGTGTTTTCAAATTCGATGAAAAAGACTAAACACAAGAGCCTCTGACTGAAAGAATGCACTTAAGAATATACTATTTGGGTTATTTCAGATGAAACTGAAGTGAAGGAATGCTGAAAGGATTATTTTAGAGATATGTAAAGTAATTACAATGATATGCAATAAATGTAAATGATTATTCCAAGATGTATCCTCCCTCACTTCTCTTCCCCCTCTTCCTCCCCACTGTTTTCCTATTTACTTTCATATTTTGTATCTTATTTTATAACCCAATAAAAATGTTAAACTAGAAAAATACATCTGAACTAGTATTTATAAACTATAATTAAACAATGTAGGATGAAGATTATATATCAATTACGTGATACTAAATTGAACTGCTTTACTTAAAATGTTATACAGTATAACAGCACTTCATTTATGTATTCTTCTTTGTAACTATGATATTTTATTTTGAAACTGTGTATTTAGTAGTATATCCTAACTTGAATCTGTGATTAAATTTATTCACACAGTACTTGGAAAAGTCATATTCATAAAATTTAGCTTATTTTATTAATCCATTAAAAAAATCAATGACCTGAACCATTTCCAAGGTTCAGGTATAGCAATAAATCATAGATGGTTAAAAACTGAATTTCAGTTTCCTCACTGCAGTGCCAAAGACAAGATATTATGGAAAACAGGGAAGAGCCACACATTAACGTTTAAATAAAACGTATCTCCAGTCTCTTGCGGCCTCCACACAATGTTTTGTGGCTTGAAAATTCCCTTTCAATCTGGTGAACAATTGCTAAAATCAACAGTGTGCTTTTATCCAGTTTGAAGTGGGAAACACAAGAATATAAGCTCTGGAATGGATATAACACAGATTTAAAAAAACAAAAAAACCCAACTCATTACCCAAGCCTACAGAAAATCTCAGAAATTGTCAGTTCCACCAAAATGTCTGTAGAATGGAACCAACTATTTTGCAGCATTAATCCCCCTCCCCCCAAAAAATACTCATCCCTGTAACAGGACTCTGGTAAGTACCATGTCCAACCATAGCCTTAATCAAGCATCCCTCCCTCCCTCCCTCCCTCCCTCCCCCCCCTCCCTCCCTCCCCCTCTCTCTCTCTCTGTGTGTGTGTGTGTGTGTGTGTAAAAAGTTAAAATCTCGGGTGTTTTCCCACGGCATTAAAAATCTGTTGGTTGAAATACTTAAAATCCTGGCTAAAATCCCAGTTTAAAATCCTCCAAAATCCCAACAAAACACTTTGTAAGGTCTTTTGAAACTCTGGCTAAAATCCTAACCAACACTTTAAAAGTTTTCTTTTTGGCAACGTTTCGACAAGCTCACTAACTTGTCATCATCGGGCCCCTACTTTCAGTTTAGAAGCTGTGGAAGGAATTAAAAAGTACTGTGCTAT
Organism: Pituophis catenifer annectens; assembly: GCF_029215685.1. Taxonomy (NCBI): domain Eukaryota; kingdom Metazoa; phylum Chordata; class Lepidosauria; order Squamata; family Colubridae; genus Pituophis; species Pituophis catenifer. The sequence continues at coordinate 218,769,404 of NW_027256882.1, forward strand.
GCAATATGGATGTACAAAAGTTTGGCTGCTGGAGGCTCACTGTTTATAATTGCTTGTTTTGATCAGTCACATTGTTAAGATAGAAGCATGGTGATGCCATCAATGTATCAAACATCCAATTCTGGGGCATCTTCTGATAGTTGGAAGATTGTTTTGAATGTATTAGAACTAAACAAAGTCTTATACAAAACAGTATTTGGTGTTTGGTAGAGGTTTAATGCCGTGAATTGTCTACCCTTGCTAAACAGGAAGCCTAGCTCAAAAAAACAAATCTACCAATTCACTGATAATATGAATGCAGAAATGTTAAATTATGTCTATCCCCTGAATGTTCTGTAAAGAGAAATTAATTTTGTAAATCTGAGTGCCTCTTTAGATATTATTACGTGCCACTTTTCCAACTTAAATATGGAAGGCAGTATAAATCTTAGGTCTTTTGGATTATCGAGTATACTTGGATTTTAGTAAGGCATTCACACCCTATATCTTGGTAGCATACCTACCATCCACCTACAGATGGATTAGTAACTGGCTGACAAACTGCACTCAACATGTAGTCATTAATGGTACATTTTCAGTGTAGGGAAATGAAGGGAAGTAAGCAGTGGGGTACCGCAAGGTTCTGTCTTAGGCTCAGTACTCTTCAATATCTTCATAAAAGATTTAGATGAGGGAATAGAAGGGGAACTCATGAAATTTGCAAGTGACACCAAGCTGGTAGGAATACCTCAGAAGATAGAAGCTCAAGATCCAGAAGGATCTTGAGTCTTGAACACAGTGCCCTATCTAACAAAATGGCATTCAACATAGATAAAAGTTTTACTTAGGCAAGAAATCTGTATAGGTACAGATTAGGTAAAATTTGGCTTAATGCCAGTAACTGTGAGAGGGATCTTGGAGTCCTAGTCGACAATCATTTAAATATGAGCTAGTAGTGTGCTGCAGCCTTCGAAAAAGCCAATGAATCCTAGGCTGCATTAACAGAGGGATAGAATCAAGATCATGTGAAGCCTTAGTACCACTTTATAATGCCTTGGTAAGACCACGCTTGGAGTATTGCATCCAATTTTGGTTACCACAATAAAAAAAAAGATGTTGAGTGCAGAGAAAAGCAACAAAGATGATTGGGGGCTGGAGACTAAAACATATGAAGAACGGTTGCAGGGATTATGTATGTCTAGTCTAGTGAAAAGAAGGACCGGGGTGACATGATAGCAGTGTTCCAATATTTGAGAGCTGCCACAAAGAGAGGGGTCAACCTATTTTCCAAAACACCAGAAAGCAATACAAGAACCAATGGATGAAAGCTAATTAAGGAGATAAACAACTGTTAGAATTTGCAGCAATCCAACCAGCGCACAAGTAAATAATTCAGCAGGATTCATGTATAAATGAAACTTCTTTATATACAGTAATATAAATCATGATGCATGTATACAATACCCATGCAGCAGAAGCCAGAACCAGAATTCACAGAAGCACAGTCTCACAGAATCATTCTTATATATATACAGATCAGTGAAGCTAAGCCACACCCAGGCTCCGAGCTGTCTGACACTGCTCTCAGTCACCAAACAGTTCCCATTGGCTGACTTGTTGTTATGGCTCTCCCCGCTTTTGGCATGCAATGGCAAAAAGGTTAGGCATCACTGGTATAGAGTCTCCTGCTTGAGCAGTGGTTGGATTAGAAGACTTCCAAGGTCCATTCCAGCTCTATTCTGATTAATCGATTATGTAAACCAGCGGTTCCCAACCTTTCTGGCTGTGATTTTTGAAAGATAAGGTATAGTGGTTCTGAAATAACATCCGTCAGGTCCCAGTGATTTATATTTGTCAAGATCAGACAAGTGTTCTATTACCATTTTTTGGTTTATTTTAATTTTTATTTCTAGTCTGTCTTTTATGATTATGTTTTTTGGGATTTAAATGGATTCCTGTGTACCACAGGTAGGAAAACAATGATGTATGTCCATGAATACAAACAGGATAGCTTTAGGACTGTTCCAACTATATTTACTTACAGAGCAATTACACTATCAAATATATATTTTTAGGACTGAAAATTTAATTAAGCAATTCAAAAAAATGTTACTATGTAATCCAACACTGTCTCATCCAGCATTTGTTTATTCCAGTTTTTCCATATTAGTGCTCATATATCTAGTGTGATACTGATAATTCCTAGTCATAATGCTCACTACTTTTCTGGCCAAGAATCTATATTGTTTTTCCTTGTTTTTCTTTCACCACATCAATGAGAGAGACAGTACACTTTAAAACATAACAGGTGTTAAGAGAAAACTAAGTCATTCACTAATATGCTTCTGAAAAAGGACCAATTCCATACATATTCCTTTTTTCAAATAGGAAAGAATTTTCTGCTGTCAGTTTGTCATGAACAACCAATGTAACTTACATGAGGGAGGCAGCCTATTAAAAACATTCGTGAGCTAGGGGTGTCTGTGGATGTATTCACAATTTGGCACTGAATTGTTTGCATCAGTATTTTCTGAAGGTAATACTGGAAAATATTATCAGCCTCAAAATAGTATCTTATTGAAGAACCTCTGATATTACAATGAAGAGATAAAGGATATAGTTTTATAATTAAATTATAAATTTAATCATGAGAGCTGGATAGCATTCAACTGTTTTCCTAAAATGCTCATACAATATATGAAATTGCTGATCTCTTAATAAAAATATGCAACTTATCACTAAAATAAATCTTCCTAGCAAAGGACTGAAAGGTAGCCAATGCAGCATTGTTTTTTTAATTTTTTTTTTTAACAAAAGAGATCCAGAGGGATCCACATAATTACAGAGCAGTCAGTCTAACATCTGTCCCAGATAAATTCATGGAAAACAGGGGATCCCCTAAGGATCTATATTGGTACTGGTGCGATTTAACATATTCATAAATGATCTGGAGTCAGGAGACAAATAGGTTTGCAGATGACAGGAAATATTCATAATAATAAATGCATCTTTTCAAAAGGTTCTCAAAACTATCTGACTAATATTGAACATGAATAGATGCAAAGTTGTATTAAATATTAAAATATTGATTAAATTGATTGTGGATACTAAAATGTTACTGAAAAGGGAAAGCTAGGTGTTAAATTTAGAGATGATTAGGAAACGTACTAAAAATAAGTATCATTAACATTGCCTGGTGCTGGTAAGGTAAAAGTGTTGCGTCAGAAATACTTATTTAAAATAAAAATAATTTTGGTACATAATCAATATCAATTTTGTTAGATAAACAAAACTATCTCATAGTACTAAAATTTCAAATCAATTTAATTGGTAACAGATTAGAACAGGTAAAAATTACATTTACAGAATCAGTGAAACAGAGTTCCGATAACTTTAATTTTTTTTTAAAAAAAAAATCAGATACGATTTATTATTGACTTTTGGGCTTAGAATCTCCAAGTTCAAAAATTTTTGGTCTCTTTGCCATTATTAGCCCAGGCGTTAAACTATATTTTAGTTATATTTACAGTATGTCACAGAAGTGAGTACACCCCCTCACATTTTGTAAATATTTAAGTATATCTTTTCATATGACAACACTGAAGAAATGACACTTGGCTACAATGTAAAGTAGTGAATATACAGTTTGTATAACAGTGTAAATGTGCTGTTCCCTCAAAATAACGCAACACATAGCTATTAAAGTCTAAACTGCTGGCAACAAAAGTGAGTATACCCCAAGTGATAATGGAATGGAATATTTTACTGCACAATACAGAAAATATCCCGCCTTCTGGAACATCTTGCCTCCTGAGATCCACACCCACCCTTTGGTCTTCCACAAGGGCCTGAAGATCTGACTCTGCCAATTGGCCTGGGATCCCGATGGGACATGTCATGTCATACTGAAAATGGTTAATGGACTAAAAGAAGATTCTACCTCTATTCCATGTGTATCTTGCTTCCTTCCTCACCATCTTTGTAAATTTTAAGGTTAATTTTAATGCTAATATTATTGTGATATTTTAATGTTTTATTCTTTTCTTGTTATAAGCCATCTAGAATTGCCTCTTGGCAAGATGGGTGGCATGTAAATTTCATAATAAATTATTAAAAGAAGTTTCATTTTTTATTAGATTGTAACTAACTACTAGAAACACTTTGGAATATTGTTAAGCTTAATTTGTTGAATAAGCCACAATTTACCAGTTTACATAACACATTAAGCCAAAAAGCTAAGCATATTATATATTCAATTAATATCCTGTTTTGATTATATTTATAAATCACTCAAGGTGGTGAACATATCTAATACACCTTCCTCTTATTTTCCCCACAACAACCACCCTATATATAGTGAGTTGGGATAACAATTTAAACTGATACATAAACTGAGGATTACACGTATGCAAGTTATGGCCATGCTACTAGATAGCAGCAATGTAACCTATTCCTAGTTGTTTTGAAATTTCAGCATGACAGTCCCTTGGATGAACTTTGGGCCAATCAACTCGTTATTCTACTAAAATCTGTTTCATAGTATTCTAAAATGAGCAAGAAAGCAAGATACCAAATGCACTTCTTTGAATTTCTTGGAAAAAGGGGCAATATAAAAATAAGATATAAATGTCCCTAACAGTTATTCTGAAGTATATTTGCTAATTTAAAATTATCCTGTTCACACAGGTATGATACAATCTCACCATTATCATGCGCAGGTGATGCCCTTCTATCAATTATTTAGAATCTTAGAGGTAGCCACTTCCAAGCTGTGGAATCCACTCCCTGAGGAGTTGCATTAGCCACTATTTCTCTCTGCCTTTAGAAGAGCTTTTTTTGTCAAGCTTTTATCCTGTTAATGAATTTCAACATTAATTTTAATTTATTATTCAAACTCACTGTATATTAGTTATTGTCAATTGTATATCATATTTGAAAGGAAAGGAGGAGCACTGATGGAATAAATAAATATGAATTGAACTCCTTATTTGTGTTTGCCAAACCTCAATGGTGCCAACCTAAATACACCTTTAAAAAATTTTCTTCAAGTGAAATCTATTGTATCTAAGCTAGAAAGTACCAATTAGAATTGTATCATTTCACTGCTTATTGTGAGAATGTGTACATACTTTTGGAATTTGTCTTTCCATCTGGCAGAGCTTAGCAACCAGTTTTGCTGGCAGACGCTTTAAAGGGGGGCATAATTTCCCCCTATTTGGAGGATTATGCCTAACGCTGAGCACCATAGTTCAAAAGTGTACATACAAGGTGGAATGAATTCAGAGAAGGGCTATTAAGATGGTCAGCGATCTAGAAACCAGGCCATATGAAGACAAGCTAAAAGACCCTATATATTTAACTTTCAAAAAAGTTGACTGGTGAGCTATCATAATAATCTTTAAATATCTAAGGGACAGGAATGGCTCTATCATTTAAAGCCAGAGGGCAGGACCAGAACCAGTAGTTTAAATGACAAGCTAAGTCATTCAACTTAACTCTGAAATTATTTGTTGTTTATGTATCAACTTCCCCACTGAAGTCAATATTTCAAAATACGAAGCAAAATTGTGTAATTGCTATTAGAAGGCTCTAAATTGGATTCTTAGGCTGGTCAAGGCCATGGAACTTCTATTTACCTATTTTCTTTTATTTATTTTTTTAATCCAATCCTATCTTTAAAGAGAGCAGCTAGAACACCATCATTAACCTTCTGTAAACTGCTTGCTCTTTTTTTTTATTATTTCATTTTTTTAAAATTCGGTACGGCCGCCCATTTCACAAAAAGTGACTCTTGAGCGGCATCATGGGCAAAGTTAAAATCCAGAAGGATTACCCACATGAAGCAACAGGGTTTTCTCTCTTCAGAGGCTGGATAGCTCTACGTCAGGGATGGCTCTCTTGGAGTTTGACTTGCTTGCTTGAGCAACCTAAAAGAAATTGACTCTTTTGAGGGGTTCACCATTGTGTTGCGGGGAAGAACTTTAACAGCCCTCAACGCTAAAACTGTCAAAGCAAGCAGTTCCCCCAATCCAGAATAGGAATATATACTATATATTAATATAATTAGTAAGATTAATATATTATGTAATATTGATATACTAAGGAGCCTAGGAAGATGAAGCCACAAGATGAGGCATTGACTGACACCCAGAAACCTAACGGGGAAGCGCTTTAGTATTTATCTGGAATTTCATAACTGGCAGTCAAGCTTATGGACGTCTCCCCTTTCTTCCTCATTGTCCCCGAGAGCCGTGAGCAGCCAAGTCTCTGGTCCTCCTCTCGGCGAGGGTCTCCATCCTTCCCCCTCGTCGGTACCAACCTGGCACTGGTTCAGCTCCTCAGTCAGGCTCCTGACTTCTTCCTCCAGCACAAAGATCCGGGATGCTGCCGCAGAAGCCGGATCCTTGCGTTTGGAAGAAGCCATGCTTAACTTGGACCGCGCTTGGATACCCTAAATATCACTTTTCACGTGCGTGTTTACCGACTTTCTGTGGGAACCGTGAGGGAAAGCGACGGAGGTAACTAACAACAGGGGGAAAACAAAACAAAAACAAATCTTTGCAGACCGCCCGACTTAGGCGCCATAAGAAGATTACAAACGCTCCCGAGAACCAATGAAACAAAAGCTTTCCCCGAGGCACCGCCTCCTCCTCCTCCTTCTTCTAATACCCACCCCAACGTCCTCTTTCTAAAAAAAAAAAAAATTCAAGTAAGAACATGCGGGTGGCGCTATGAACCACAGAAAAAAGGACGTAATGTCAGGTGGTCGGTTTAAACGAGTGAGCGGCAAAAGGCGGAAGTTAAAAAAGATGGTGGGATGGTGTTTTTTTTTTTTTTAAGTATCTTTATAGGGCATGCGCGAAGCTTTCCCGCCCGACTATTCCGCCGCTTATACTTTAGGACGCGGTTGCGTTTCGGGGATTTGTCGTTTTGGAGGTCATTTGCTTGCGAATCCCGCCTTTCTCATTGGATAGTCTCGTCTCAACCAAACGTCCGTTAATGCAGCTAACTATCGTTGCCTAAGCAAAACCATGAGTTGGCATGTTGCGTCTACAACTTTAGCGACCTGAGTTGTATTGAAATGTATTCTTCAGGACGTAATTCTGCATGGATCTTATTTGACATAAAGTCTCCCAAAGCTCTGGCCATATAGTTGATTGTCCCATTCAAAGGTCAGATTAGTCTGCTCTGCTGCACTTCTACATCTTTTAAGAATAACAGGGAGTTTCAGTGATGTAGCTGAAACTATACTTCTGGTAGTTCAGGGCAAATACAGGTAGTCCTCGACTTACAACAATTTGTTTCTGTTGCAATATTTTCAGGATCAGACTCAATAATATTAGAGAGAGTTAAAGGTTTAAATATACTTCCTTTTATTTACAATAGGCATTCTATATTCACTGAATATTCACAGATAGAAGCAAGGAAAAGGGTGTAGGTGGCTCCTTATATATACAATGGGTGGAGCTATAAGTGGGAGTGGTGAATTATGAATACATTAAGAAGTGAAGAATAAGTTAACCCCTGATACCCCATTCAAATACTATTTACACATTAGAGAATAAGGCATTTACATCTGACAAATCCCCCTCTAAATGCCGATTCATTATACAACACCAATTACATTCAGATTCAGGACAATACAATACATACAATTTAGATGTTAAATATTTGTGTTGCTTAGAAGGTAAAGGCTTTGTCAATATGTCAGCTAATTGTTCTGAAGTATCACAATGCACTGCTTTAATAAATCCATCCTGAGATAATTGTCTCACATGTTTAAATTTTATATCTATATGCCTGGATCTTTGTCCAATGGCATCAGATCTAGATATTTCAATGGCTGCTTTATTGTCTTCATGCATAACAAAAGGCAAAGCAGGTTTTTTCCAAACATCTGAAATTAAATCATTAAACCATACAAGGTTATTTGCAGCTTTGGATAAACAAACATATTCCGCTTCTGTCGTTGAAGTGGCTACTAGTTCTTGTTTACCAGTATACCAGTAAACTGGACAGTCATTTAAGAGAAAAATATAACCAGATGTACTTTTTCTGCATGATGTGTCTCCAGCCCAGTCCGCATCTGCATAACATGCAAGCTTTGGTTCTTTATTATCACTAGGTTCTAATACTAAGCAAAAATCTAGTGTACTTTTCAGATATCTTAAAATTCTTTTAACAGCTTCCCAGTGATACATTGTTGGTTTGCTGACGTGTCTGGATAATAAATTGAGTGGTAAGGCGATATCTGGTCTAGTCCAATTAGATATATAAAGAAGTGAACCTATGATTGATCTATAAAACGTGTTATCCTTGTATTCAGGTGAAGATTCATCAGTATTTCTAAGAAAATCAGTTTGCATAGGAGTATCACAGGGTTTGGCATTGTTTAAATTGCATTTATTTAAAAGTTCTACAATCTTATCTCTCTGAGTAAGTTTGAATCCCCTTCTAGTCTTATTAATTTGAACACCAAGATATTTGTTCACTTTACCTAGAGATTTCAACGAGAAATGTTCATTTAACTTATTTACAAAAGTTTCTCTTCTCTCTTTGTGTTTTCCTATATATAAAATGTCATCTACATAAATCAACACAAATTCAATGTAATCATCACCCTTTTTGACAAAGAAACAGTTATCAGCAGTGGTAGCGTTGAAATCCATGGTCTTAAGTACTTTTACTAAACAATCATACCATCTTTTACCAGATTGTTTTAATCCGTATAAACTCTTGTTCAACAGCCAAATTTCATTTTTGTTGGTGTATTGACTGTGAGGTGCTCTTACGTATATTTCCTTATCTAGCTTTGCGTGTAGATACGCAGTCTGTATGTCATATTGAAATACATCAAGATTGAGTGCTGATGCTACCACTAGAGCTGTTTTGACACTCTCTGTTCTTACAGTGGGGGAATACGTGTCAGTATAGTCCTCCGGATATTTCTGTGCATAACCTTGTGCAACCAATCTAGCTTTATATAGAGTATTGCCTCCTTCTAAGTTCTTAATTTTATATATCCACCTGGTACCAATAATTGTTTTATCTTTAGGTGCAATTGCAGGTGTAAATACATTTAATCCTTGTAAACTTTCCATCTCTTTTTTCATAGCTAATTCCCATTTTTCTTTTTCTTCACGAGGGAGTTTTAACACTTCCTCATAAGTATTAGGCGTTATTGGCTCACCATCCATATGCATTATGTAATCTCTGTATTTACTTGGCATTTGATTTCTGTTGTTTCTAATGACTCTTTCAGGTTTGCTATTGTTATCATGCAAATATCTTGCTTCTTTTTTTGTTAGTGTGTCTGTCTTTATTTTGTGTTGCTATTTGTCCAAGTTTTGGTTTTGTTTTTATATTTGTTGATATTCTGTTTTTCTATGGTCCCTTTCTCATGAGATTTTGTATCTTTACATTTATTTGGGAATATTTCATTAAGATGTAATTTAGACCAGTTGGCCTGTTCATGGAACACAGCTGTTCTGGAAACTATAAATTTGTTATTATTATCAATGAATCTGTACCCTTTGGTGCCAGTTTCATATCCCATAAATCTGAGTCTTCTGGATACGTTTTCTCCCTTTCTTCTCAACTGTTTAGGTATGTGTACGTCTGCAGTGACTCCAAATATGTGCATGTGTGCTAATTTTGGTTTCCTATTATACATTACTTCATATGGTGTCTTATTTACAATACTGGACCAGGTTCTATTTTGTGTGTAATTTGAATAATGTAAGGCTTCTGACCAAAATTGTTTGCTTAAGCCAGCATCCTCCAATGTGCATCTAATCATGGTTTGTAATGTGGAATTCTTTCTCTCTGCAATCCCGTTCTGAAACGCAGAAAATGGACTAGACGTGTAATGTAGCATTCCTCTATCCTTTAACCATTGGGAGAATTCTTTAGACATGAATTCACATCCCCTATCTGTCATAATTTGTTTTATTCTGATATTGTGTTGTGTTTCTATGCGTTTGTAAAATTCCTTAAATTTTTGAAAGGTTTCATCTTTGTGTTTTAATGTATAAACAAACCCATAACGGCTATAATCGTCTACTATTGTCAGGAAGTAACGTTTTCTATAGGTGATTGATGGAGTTAATGGGCCAACTAAGTCCATGTGTACTAAGTCAAAAATTTTGTTAGTTGATCTAGTAGATTTTCTTGGCCTGGGACTAGTTTTTAGTTTTGTAGATTTACATACTGAGCATTCCAAATAGTTTTCACAATTTTTTATTTTGACACCTTCTGCGTGTTCAGTCATTTTTTGTACTACAGGAAAACTGGCATGTCCTAACTTCCTATGTAAGATGTGAGCACACTCATCATGAATTGGTTTACCTATTTTTGGTTTTTTTTCATTGTGTGTATCTGTGTGATCATGAGATATTTTACATTCATCATTGTCACTGTTGCTAATATTTTCATCATCTGCTTCAATACAATCTTCCATATTTGAATCAATGTTATGCAACCATTTTTCCTTTGTTATCAGATAAGGTAGGCCTCCTTTAATCATCACAGTGCCTATATTTATTTTATTCTTCTCCAAAGTCGCTTTTCCCTTTGAGAAAACTATATTAATGTCAGAATCTCTACTTAGCTTTATGGCACTTAGTATGTTATGAGGTATTTCAGGTATTAACAATACCCCCTCTATTTTTCCTAGACCAGGCAAGGTTACATTTCCTCTGCCTAATACTTGAACCTTTTCTTGGTTAGCTACCTTTATTACAAATTTATCTTCTGTAAATGAAGACAATATATTTTTGTTATTAGTGGTGTGATTAGTTGCTCCAGAATCAATAAGCCAATTATTGTTCTCATTTTGCTGTATTTTAGTGTTGTCTTGTTTATTTAATCCATTCAGTGAACCAGATTTTCTATCCTTTGAATTATCTCTGCCCCCTCTATTCTCTTTGTAATTTGGTGGGCTTCTATATCTATGTCTATCTATGGAAGACTGTCTATAATTGTATTTGTTCCTATATTCTGACCTATGTCTTTCCTTTGAAATTTTGGGACAATCTCTTCTATTGTGTTCCCTGGATCCACAATTGTGACATTTAAATGTTTCATTATATTTTTCTTGGAAAGCTACTTTCCTATAAGGTTTGTGTTCTGTGTGATTGCTAGAACGATTTCTTCTTGAATTGTCTTCTGCTATCAATTTATTGGATAGACTTTCTATGGATAAATATCCTAGATTGATAGTGTCTAAATGTGACATAAAACTGTCCCATGATGAATCAAGTGAGTTGATAATAACACTTTTCATTGTTTGGTCTGAAATCACCTCCCCCCTCAAATGCAGCTCAGCTCTTATTTTGTTTAAAGATATTAAATGCTCACTTATGGAAACCCCTGGTTTCACTCTAGATGAAAAGAAATCCTTAGACATTCTTGTGGTGGTAGCCACACTATCGCTGTGAAACAAATTAAACATGCATTGAATAATTTCTGAAACAGTCAGATTAGGTTTGATGCTATGATACATTGCAGGAGACACACTAGATATTATTAAGAAAAATGCTCTATGGTGTAAACAATCTATTTTTAAAGTCCAAGGTCTTTTTGGGGGACTAGTGATAAAAAATAGTAAATTTTCCTTCATAAAGACAACCTGGAGTTGTTGATACCATTCTTGCAAATTAATGCCATCAACCCTTAGTTTTGGGAAGTCACTGGGTAAATTTCCGACATTATTTTGTCCATTACTTACGACCTGGGGCAGTCCGTGGTCTCGCAAGTGTAGAAAATTGCAAAACGGCATGGGGATGCTCGCAACGAGTCTGCGTGGTTCTCTCGCCAGTTCATGTCTTCCCGGACCGTCTGCGTAGTTTCGCGCATGCGCGTTGTCCATTTCTTCTTTGGAGTCGTCGTGGAAGGTTCTCTCCATTGCGGCTCGCTCGCTCTGCTCTGCTTCAGACGAGTCGGTCTCTGGTTCGACCTTGGGAGTTCTGACGACGGCGGCTGCTCTCCTTTTTCTTTTGGGAGCGTTGGCATTTGCATCGGTCTGTGGTGTAGGGCGGAATCGACAAGGCTCTCTGGGTTCGGGCGTCGTCGCTTTCGAAGTCAGGATGGGAGCGGGCAGGTCTTGAGGTATCGGCTTGCTCGCTCGCTTCTTCGGTGGCTCTTTGGTAATTTTTAGTTTTGGCCCAAATGCAGCAAAAAGTGTTTTCATTGCTGATTTTATTTGGGATTTTGTTGAGTCATCTTCACTTTCTGATTCTGATTCTTCTGAGGAGTTCGAATCTTCTTCTTCATTTTCGTTGTCTGATAACGTTTTTCGCGCCAGAAATTTTGAATTGGGCATTTTGATTGGCTCTGCTTCGCTCACCTTGGAGGCCTGTTGAAACCAAGATGGCTGCCATTCAAAATTTCGCGCGGGATCACTGTTTTTCTTCTTCGTAATGACTTTCTCTGCAGTCATATCACTCACTATTTTTGGGTCTTTAGACTTCTCATTAGTGATGTTTTTCTCTCTCGCTGCTCCGCTGTTCTTCAGCATTTCTTGGAGGTTCGCGATGAGGCTCTCATCATTCTTCTGGCTTTTTAATAGTTTTAATATCTCTGACCTGAGTTCGTTATTCTCTATTTCGATTTCCTCCTGGTCATCATTTTCGTCTATTATTTCTTCGTCTTCAGTGGTGTATTCTTCGGATTCTCTCGAAATTGCGTTTGTGGATTCGTTGATTATTTCTTGTTCTGTTTCCATTTCTTTGCTGTAGGCCCTGGTGTTGGGCCTATCTTTCTTAGACATTTTTAAGTTTTTATTGAGTCAGTTAACCATCCTCTGCTACCAGCTTGTTGCAATATTTTCAGGATCAGACTCAATAATATTAGAGAGAGTTAAAGGTTTAAATATACTTCCTTTTATTTACAATAGGCATTCTATATTCACTGAATATTCACAGATAGAAGCAAGGAAAAGGATGTAGGTGGCTCCTTATATATACAATGGGTGGAGCTATAAGTGGGAGTGGTGAATTATGAATACATTAAGAAGTGAAGAATAAGTTAACCCCTGATACCCCATTCAAATACTATTTACACATTAGAGAATAAGGCATTTACATCTGACAGTTTCATGACCAAAGTTAACAACGGCACTGAAAATAGTGACTTACGGACATTGATCACACTAATGACTGTTGTAGCATCCCTATGGTAATGTGATTTACATTTGGATGCTTGACAACTGACTCATATTTATGATGGTTGCAGTGTCCTGGAGTTGTGTCATCCCTTTTGCGACATGACAAGCCAAGTCAATGGGGAAATAAGATTCTTTAACAATCGTGTTACTAATTTAACAAGTCCAGAGATTCGCTTAACAAATAGGGAAAGAAAAGTCATAAAAGGGACAAAACTCACTTAACAAATTTCTCACTGACCAACATAAATTTTGGGCTCAATTGTGGTTGTAAGTTGAGGACTAACTGTATTGCCTGCAAATTGTGTGATGTTGAAATAGGTAGGTCCACCTGATCCTTTATTCCTTTTGTACCTTTGAGTTAGTGTTGACTCATAGTAATTGTCTGAACAAATCTCTGCAGTTTTATTGGCAAGCTTTCAGAACTGATTTGCCATTGCGTTCATCCTAGGGCTGATAGGGAATGATTGGCCTAAGGTACCTAGATGACTTAATGGCTAAAGTGGGAATAGAATTCATTGTCTCCCAGTTTTTGACCCACCAAATTAGTATTGGACAATAAAACTGGAGTGCTAGTTTTACCCAAAGGAAAAATCTCAGTGATTCTTGAATGAGGTTTACATGTGTTTCGACAGATTATCTGATGAACCCACATGCAATTTATTCAAGTTTAATTAAAGTCATTTAAACTTGTTACGTGAATATGACAGTGTATCAGGTGAAATCCAGCAGGTTCTGACAGGTTCTGGAGAACCAGTAGCAAAAATTTTGAGTAGTTCGGAGAATCAGCAAATACCACCTCTGGCTGGCCCCAGAGTGGGATGGGAATGGAGATTTTGCAATATCCTTCCCCTGGAGTGGGGAGGGAATGGGGATTTTGCAGTATCCTACCCCTGGAGTGGGGTGGGAATGGAGATTTTGCAATATCCTTTCCCTGCCGCACCTGCCAAGCCACACCACGCCCACCAAGCCATGCCCACAGAACTGGTAGTAAAAAAATTTGTGATTTGTATAAATATAGTGTTGAAAGAACTTAACCAGTTATCTGTCATAACATTTGCTTTTTACTTTAGGGATATTGCTGTAGCAGTTTCTCTAGTATCAAATTCATAATTGGTTTTATTTTATTTTATTTTATTGTGTGAATCTATTGTGGACTGTAAACTATGCCTTAATGATGTACAACAGCCACTGATTCAGACAGTCATCTAGCTAATAAATTGCATAATACCATACTAGATTTTTCACATATTCTTCTACAACATTCTGTCTGCTGGACAGCACTAGCTTCACTGAAGCTTGTAGATAAATGCTTTAAATTAATTTCAAACCAAACTCTCTTTTGACAAAGAAGAATTTAAAGTACTACAAAATAAAGAATTTAAGCCAGAAAGTAATTAATAATTGGACCATGTTTTATGGACCACCCTCTCAGCCCTGAAACAAAGAAACAAATCTTACAGGAGATTCCACACATGCACTTTGTGATTTTTATGGACTTTGAAGAAATTTAATTGCACATTCTTGTGTGTGACGTAATTCAGAAAATGTTAACTTTAGACAAGATTATTACCATGCTTGATAGTATAATTACTTTCAAAATGGCTGGGACCTTAGATTCATTTTAGTAAAGCTCACTGCCTCAAGTTATAGCCCCAATCTTTAACAAGGATTTGCAATCTAGTCTGAAAAATTTGATAATTATGAAAATTAGGCAAACTAATTTAACATTTAATGATGATTACCATCTTAAATTTCAGATTTTAGATTTAGGGAGGGAGGTAATTGTCATGAAATGGTCAATAAATCAAGTAGCTGGGCTAGGAAGATAGAAGTTGTTAAAAGTTATTGCCAGAGCGGGATAGGGATAGGGATAGGGCAGTGGTGAAATCCAATTTTTTTTACTACCAGGTCTGTGGGCGTGGCTTGGTGGGTGTGGCAGGGGAAGGATACTGCAAAATCTCCATTCCCACCCCACTTCAGGAAAAGGATACTACAAAATCTCCATTCCCTTCCCACTCCTGGGGGAAGGATATTACAAAATCTCCATTCCCACCCCACTTTGGGGCCAGTCAGAGGTGTTATTTGCCAGTTCTCCAAACTGCTCAAAATTTCCGCTACCGGTTCTCCAGAACCTGCTGGATTTCACCCCTGGGATAGGGATAGGGATAGGGATAGGGATAGGGATAGGGATAGGGATAGGGATAGGGATAGGGATAGGGATAGGGATAGGGATAGGGATAGGGATAGGGATAGGGATCGAATCGAATCAAATTGAATTGAATAGGTTTATTGGCCAAGTGTGATTGGACTCACAATTTGTCTCCAGTGCATAAGCTCTCAGTGTACATACAAGCAACAAGTGATAAATCATAATAAAATACAATCATAATAAATCATAAGATACAAACTCAGTGATAACAAACAACATAAATCATAATAGGATACTAAATAAACATAATATAAATCATGAGATACAAACTACAAAGTTATAGTCATAAGAAGCTATGGAAGTAGTTAATAGGAAAGATGAGAAGGATAATAGGTAATACAACCCTACTAGGTGGTTTGATATCCTAAGGCACTAGTGTTAAACTCACGGCGTCACACTGTCATGTGACATTTCATGGGTTTTTTTCCCCTTTACAGACCTGGGGTGGGCATTGCCTGCATGTGACACATCTGGCCCGTGGGCCAAAATTTGACACCCCTGTCCTAGGGTATAGACAATGTTGTGGGAATTAGTTGTTTAGCAGTGTGATAGCATGGAAGAAAAAACTGTATCTGATTGTTTTGGCATGCAATGCTCTATAGCATCATCTTGAGGGAAGAAGTTGAAACAATTTATGTCTGGAATGTGAGGGGTCTGTAGATATTTTCTCAGTCCTCTTTCTGGTTCACGCAGTATGCAGGTCCTCAATGGAAGGCAGGCTGGTTGCAATTATTTTTTCTGCAGTCCTAACTGTCTGTTGAAGTCTGTGTCTGTCTTGTGTGGTTGCTGTGCCAAACCATACAGTTGAATACAAATCACAGACTCAACAATTCCTTTGGGCAGTCTGAGATTTCTGAGTTGAGGCAGGAAGAACATTCTTTGTTGTGCTTTTTTGATGATGTTTTTGATGTTATGTGTCAATTTTAAGTCCTGGGGTATTATAGAACCTAGACATTTGAAGGTCTCTACTGTTGATACATCTTTTTTTTTTAATCTTTTTTTTATTATTAAAATATAAACACAGATATAAAGACAAGACAAGACAAGACAAGACAAGACAATACAATACAATACAATACAATACAATACAATACAATACAATACAATACAATACAAAGACAAACAAAAAACCCACCACCTACAAACCCACCTAACATTTTACATTTACGTTTTTGTCATTTATGTAAAATGTACTGTTGATACATCTAGTATTGTAAGAGGTGGTAGAGTAGGAAAGCTTTTCCTAAAATCTACTATCATCTCTACAGTTTTGAGTGTGTTCGGTTCAAGATTGTTCCGGCCACACCACAGGGCCAGTCGTTCGACTTCCCATTTACATGCAGATTCGTCGTCTTGAACGAGACCAATCACTGTTGTATCATCTGCTAACTTCGGTAGTTTAACAGAAGGATCCTTTGAAATGTAGTCATTCGTATAGAGAGAAAAGAGTAATGGAGCAAGCACACAGCCCTGGGTCGCACCCGGGCTAATTGTACAGGTATCTGATGTGATTTTGCCTAGCTTTACCTGCTGCTTCCTATCTGTTAGAAAGTTTATAATCCACTAACAAGTGTGGTCAGGCACAGCTAACTGAGTCAGTTTAGTTAGAAGAATATCTGGAATGATGCTATTGAAAACTCCTTGTAGATTCAAGATGCTGTAAGATGTAGCGGTGTCACATTAACAACATCATCTGCTGATCTATTCACTCGTTAGGCAAACTGTAAGCGGTTTAACAGCAGATCTATGATGGTATTTAGGTGGGCCAGCACTAGCCTTTCAAAGGTTTTCATAACTACAGATTCTTCATCCTACATATATGTCATAGTACCAATCCTAGAGGGAATAGTCAGCTGGAGATAATTAAATGAAAGAAACAGAATTCAGAATTCAACTATACTGGCAAAAACATTTCTTCAAATTATCAGGGGAAGAAATCAGGACAGATTGGGATGTTTGTTTGCTTTTTTCAAATAGTCAAACTAGAAGTAGGGTGAGGTTTGACCTTGCACAGTGTGTGTAGGCTGTCACAGAAAATTTAAAAAATTGAGAACATTACCTGATATAAAGGGGATTGGTTGGAAAGTGGAACAAGTTAGAATTCATCCTCTCAGGGAGTGAAAAGTACACGGCCACCCAAAAGAAAAGAACAATGCTTTTAAACTTAGGTGTGGACTTGGAAGGGACAACTAAGTCCATGGCCACCCAAGCTTCAAGCATTATCCAGAGGACATCAGCAGTGAGATGAGGCCCTCGGGGATAGCAGCTGAGAATGTACACCCACACAACACATCATCCAGTTCAGGGGCCTCAATACAATTCACGAAACATAAGCTTGTCCTATTCTCTAGTTTTGGGGACCAGAAGAATATTTTCAACTACAAGCTACCTCTCTGTAAGCACTGAAGCTGATCAAACAAGAGCCCAATTCTTATACCAGAGAAAGCCATTTTACCAGAAAAGGACAGAGCTTCAAGGATAAGAAAAAGTCTGCCAAAAGTCTATTAGCTAACAAAAATGGGAAGATAGGGTCCAGAATATGAATCTTAGTAGGAAGAGAAATGGTAGGTTTCCTATGTGCAGCTAGACATTAAGCTGGGGTGGGGCTTTTTGTATGTATGGCTCCCTGATTTCATTAGTACAGTTTGCTTATCTAATCTATTTGCTTGGGAATGTTGAGCTGAGAGAAAATGAGTGTTTTCTGGACATCCCTGTTATAAAGCCTTGACAGCCTCTCCCTAAATTTTGGACTCCATAGCACATTCATTTTGTATTCTCCCCTACTTTCCTCAAAATAATGGCTAATAATAAAATTCAGAGTCCTAGTTAACACTTTGACGTTTAATAACGTATTTTAAAAACTCACATTTATACAAAACACCCAAAGTACTAAAATCTAATTCTGTAACAAATCAGTTTACGAGCTGAACTAAAAACATCTTTACCTGCCTGCAGAATTCCCACAGAGAGAAATTCACTGACTTTAGAAATGTACAGAACCTAGAAGCAACCACCAAAAGATCCGTTTTCAGATTTCTGACAAACTTGTGTTGAACAGCGATGGGGCACAGAAAGAACCCTAAAGCTTCTGCTTCTTCATGTGGTTGAGTACAGTCTTCAGTATACGGCTTTTTAGATTATAAACAAGGCCCAGAATTATATTTGTACTTGTTCCATCAAGGACATTTCATGTCTTGGTAATTGGTCCTAGTCAAGAATCTACAGCATTCTAGACCAGCTGAAATTTCTAAGCACTTCTGAGAGGGTTGTGGCAAATATAGTGCAAACCTGAAGTGATCAACAGATGGTAAGAAATCCCCCTCCCCCTAAACCCCCTCCCCCAGTTTAAATGGGTTATGGTATTCCAAACAGACTGGCAGCAGGACCAATCCAAGAATACATTAATCCAGGAATGAATCCAAGAGTTCCTTTTCCAGACGCAAAGGAGAAAATTCTAGGGAGTTTAACTAATATAGCACAGATTCAATTCCAGGGTCTTGGTCTACTTAGTCATGATCAGGAACACCTGGAATGAATTACTCTTCAATTATGTTTCCCTGATCCAATCCATTTGTAATATCAGAGAATAAATTAGAACTTTAACAGCTTCTGTAGATTTAGAGACAGAATTGTATGCGATCAACATATGCATGACATAGAACCCAAGAATTTCGGAAAATGCAGCATTTTTAAACTGTATGGGAGTACTATACAGTTTAAAAATGTGACACGTGCAAACCAGTGTCTGCATTTCCTGCATCAGATGAGGAAACCACATCTTTCTCCCTTTATTCTGGTCACTTTTTACAGAGGCACGATTGAGAGCGTTTTAACAAACTGTATCACTGTTTGGT
This sequence comes from Pituophis catenifer annectens, assembly GCF_029215685.1. Classification (NCBI taxonomy): domain Eukaryota; kingdom Metazoa; phylum Chordata; class Lepidosauria; order Squamata; family Colubridae; genus Pituophis; species Pituophis catenifer. The sequence continues at coordinate 218,788,611 of NW_027256882.1, forward strand.
TTGGTGGCAGCAGTGCCTCCCATAAGTCCATTCAGAGAGTGGTAAGGACAGCCGAGAAGATTATAAGAAGCTCTCTTCCTGTCATTCAGGATACTGCTTATAAGCGCTATGTGCTTAGAGCTCAAAGCACTGTTAGAGACCCCACACGGTCTGCTTCTGTTGCTCCACCCTGGGAGGAGGTTTCGAAGTATTTCTAGCAGGACTTCCAGATTCTATAACAGCTTTGTTCTCTATGCCATCCGTCTGGTAAACTCACAAGATTTCTCTCGCCATGTACTAGACTGTGTTATTTCTCCATGTCATATAAGACATGTGGGTGTATGCATAATTTTGTATTTATTTAGTTATTTATTTATTTATTTATCTTGTCATGTTTATGTAGTCTATGCCGATCAGTGTATACTCAAAGTGACAATAAAGTTATTCTAAGTCTACAGTTTAAGGAGTACTTATTAAACAAGATCTCTCCAAATTATAATTTAAATGCTGTTAGGCAATGTTTGTGATTCTGTGTGATTTTATATGAGATTGAAAAAGAGCATTTTTTGTGTTCCAGTTAATAAAAATTGATTCCCACAGTACAAAGGGGATGGTTGGGTTTAGGAAGTATTTAAAGTTTTTAAAAAATGTTCTTATCTTCTTAGTATAGTCATTCAGCTATACTTCTTTGCAATAGGCAGAACTCTTTGGTGTTAAATTTACAGTAAGTTATAATATGGCTTGATTCTGGTTTAAAACTGGCCCTTGGCCAGTTTTACTAGCCCTTGGAATTTGTCAGCAGGGATTTATGGCTTAGCCTAATGTGTGAACCAGGCTACTATGACTTCCGCAAACCATAACATAGTGCTATGTGTGAACATGTAGAATAGCACTCATATAAGGTAAAGATAAAGGTTCCCCCGCACATGCATGCTAGTTGTTTCCGGCTCTAGGGGCGGTGCTCATCTCCGTTTCTAAGCCGAAGAGCCAGCGCTATCAAAAGACATCTCCTGTTCTGTCCCCGTACCACGCACACACCCAACCAGCCAGCCGAGGGTTAAATAAAATCTTCAAACACTCAACGTCAGTGATAAGGAACTTGGCAGCAACTCCGTGGCTGTCTGCCAAAACTTTTACTCCGATAACACAGACAAAAATACACACAGTTTGAATAGCCCAGTTTGTAATTAAATCCACAGCAAATAGGTGTTGTGTCCGAAGGTGCAAAGTGCCTCGCCAGAGATTAGCTTTGTCCGTCACAGAGTCCGAATGGCCACCACACTCCCTTTTATAGCCTGTGGGGTGTGGTCCAATGACTCAGCTAATCTCTGGCACGCCTTCCCCTCTGCTGCGCACGCTTCTCCCTGCACCTCTAGCGAGGGTCCAGCCAGCACTTATTTTCCTCATCGCTGTCCACCAGTGGCTGTGGGGACGTGCTTGGCTCTGAGCCTATCGTTTGGCCTTCGGTGTCCTCCGGAGGCATTGCCAGAGAGGAGGGTCCTGGAGAGGGAGGCCTTGCCAACTCCTCCCCCTCACTCTCTGCCTCTGTCGATAGCCCAGGCTCAGGCAACGGAGCCACAACATCTCCATGGTCATGTGGCCAGCATGACTAAACACTGAAGGCGCACGGAGCCTTCCCACCAATGTGGTCCCTAGTTTTCTACTTGCATTTTTTACGTGCTTTCCAACTGCTAGGTTGGCAGAAGCTGGGACAAGTAACGGGAGTTCACTCCGTTACGAGGCACTAGGGATTCGAATCACTGAACTGCCAACCTTCTGATCGACAAGCTCAGCGTCTTAGCCACTGAGCCACTGCGTCCCTTACAGCACTCATATATAGCAAGGCAATTGAAAGAATGATGCAGTGTATTCAATATGTATCTGGGGAAGGTGACCTTTCTCTTTTAATGAGGAGAGGTTAGTAGCTTCAGGTCGAGAGCAGCATTCCTTTTTATACCTCAATTGCAGATGCCACATCTGCAGAAGTGCTGAAGGCCAGGCAAGCCAGCTGTATTGTGGGAATCTGTTCACAGATTGCAGGGGGAATTTTTTTTTTTCTTTAGCTAACAAGCAATTCCATGGAATTGCCTTGATGATCAGGGGAATTACATTAAAGGAAACAGTATAGAAGGAAATCCTGTCTTCTTAAACTGTTTTTAGATCTAAATTACATAGCACCTCATTGCTCTTAACCCTGATTATAGATCTCTCGAATGGCATCTTCTCTGATTCCCAAATAATATGAACAATTTACATATTGACAGGGTGGATTTGATTTAAATCGAGTTGATTTAAATCATGATTTAAATCATGATTTAAATCACTAGTAAAAAGGCTTGATTTAAATCAACTCGATTTAAATCATAATTTTTAAAGAGCAACTGTCATCTCTGGTACTCCTTTGACCCGCTGTTGACTCACTGATAGTCCCAGTGTTGCAGAATATACAGTCTTGTGCTACATAACTAAGCTCCATTTCATGCTGAATAAACTAAATTATTTATGTATCTTAAATAGAAAATTATCTTACGATAGATTTTTACCCCAAAAGTTTTTTATTAAAATAAATTCAATAAAAATAAAAAAAATCCGATTTAAATCAAAAAAATCCGATTTAAATCAAAAAAATCCATTTTTTTTATTTTTTAAAAAAAAATCATTGATTTTTATCCAGCCTGCATATTGATCATAAAGGTCAAAAAGTAAGAAACATTGTATGGCTTGTATAATTTTACAATTTCAAAACTTTTTTCTTGTTTCTTTTTCTTTCGATTACTGAAAATATGAACAATTTTGGGTTATGGGTTTTTTTCACCCCTTTCATCTCACCACAGCACAAACATGCTCTGGTTATATCTTTTTAAGCCAAACTCCATGACATTGTTTTCATACATAATCAATAAATAAAACAGGATTAAGCTATTTGTAACTATCAGTGCTAAAGAACTCCCCCCCCCCTTAGGCCAGTACAGTTCAATGGCAGCTCTAAAGCATATCAGATCTGTTAAGTTTTGTCATTCATTCTTTTGTTGCAAATACAACTGAATGGTGAACTGAAATCAGTAGTGGAGGCAGTCTAGGAATTCTCAATGGGGACATCACATTTCATACTAGAACCTTCAGTCCTATTGACTCAAAGTTGAATGGGCAGCATCTTAGCACAGTATGTTTGAAATAGATGAATAAACATTCTTGGAGACCAAAGGGGGGCATGAGCTACCAATTAGTAATCCTTAGTTTATAGTATTTTACTATTGTGGCTCCCAGCAAAAAGCAATAGCTAATATTCCTATGGATAAATCCAGAGGTATCCACCAAGTTCATATACCCCATGATAATTGATAGATGGGGAGACAGATAGGCCCATGTGTGTACAAAATAAGAAACCAGAATGCTACAAACCACAAGTTTCAATCCTTATTTCCAGGAACACTTCTAGTCCTGAAGTGGATCCCATATCTTTTTTGGAAAAGGAAACGAGCATAGCTGTAGACCAGTGCTTTATTTGGAAGTATGCCTACACAGGAAAGAGATAGAGGTAAATAAGGATCTTACGGTATGCCACGATGCTTCCTTCAGCTTGATGTGGAGCCATTAAAGTATACTTGTCTGCAGTTATGTAATGCAGACTAGACCAACCGAGATCTTCCACGAGATCTTCTCATTTTAATAATAATAATAATAATAATAATAATTTTATTTCTATACCGCCCTTCTCCCGAAGGACTCAGGGCGGTGTACAGCCAATTTAAAAACACAAGACACAACAATAATTAAAAATTAAAATAATTAAATAGATTTGGCCGATTTAAAACCCCAAAAATTTAAAATACCCCAATTTAAAATTATTAAGTTGATAGCCCGGCCTGGCGGAACAACAGGGTCTTCAATGCGCAACGAAACACCCGGAGGTCGGAGATCTTGCGTATTTCCGGGGGCAGTTCATTCCACAGGGCTGGGGCTCCCACAGAGAAGGCCCTCCCCCTGGGTGTCGCCAGCCGACATAACTTGGCTGATGGCACCCTGAGGAGACCCTCTCTGTGGGAGCGGACTGGTCGGTGGGAGGCTATTGGTGGCAGAAGACGGTCTCGAAGGTACCCGGGTCCTATGCCATGGAGCGCTTTAAAGGTGGTAACCAACACCTTGAATCGCACCCGGAAGACCTTATGGGATCTTATGGGAGACTTACGGTAATTAAATTGCTTTGCTGAAGTTAAGGTACGCTATGTCTGCTACCGTCAACAAAAATGGACATTCTGTGAAAAAAAAAGATTAGCTTGACCTGATTTACTCTTGATAAACCCATGCTGTCTCTTGCCAAGTATTGTATTCTTTTCTAAACTCTTATGACAAGTCTGCTTAATAATCTATTCCACAGTTTTGCCCAGTGTCAACATAAGGCTAACTAAGTGCTTTTTTAATGTCCTTTTTGAAAATAGGAACAATATTTTCCCTTCTCTGTTCTCCTGGCACTACATCCATCTTCCATGATTTCTAAGAGAACATAGAAAAATGCTTCAAGATAACATACACTCTCAACTATAATTCGTCTAGTCTTAGGAGGAAAACAAGCAATACAGGGATTGAGAGGTTCTGTGCCATCACCATCACTTCTTACTATCCTACCATCTTCTTCAAGCAGGAAGAGCACTCCTTTTTTCAAATTTTAGCTGACTGACAGGACTGAGCTGCACTGCCAGGTTGCCTGTTTGGAGAGCCAGAAAAACAACTTTCTGGATCGCAAAACTGGACAAAATAGTCAGTGGTCTCTGCTTTGCACTGTGGACCATTCTGTTGATTTTAACAAATGCAAGTTTACCAAGGCAGCAGTGAGTTTCCCTCTCACCCCAATTTACATGTCAGATTGAAAGGGTGAATCATTCTCCTTATTTGTCTTCCCTTTTTGAAAAGCTAAAGTCAAATTAAAAACAAAAAAGGAAAGAAGGAGGAGGAGGCAAAGAACCTATGTTTTGGATCATCATTTCTTTTTCTTTGCATTCAAACTGAAATGGAATTTGGCTATTAAATGAAAGAAAGGAAAAGGAATATGAGTGTGTAAGGAAAGGTAAATCTGGCTGAATGGAAAGTTCCAAATTTTCTCTTTTTGGAATTGGCTATATAAATTGTCTTCTAGTCATAGTTACCAAGGCTGAAGAGTTGAACCCTCTTGTCCAAACCACGTTGCTTCTTTTCTGGAAATTTTACTGCTTACCTAACCTTCCAGTTTTTCCCAGTGGCTGTAGAAAAGAGGAAAAATAATTAGAGAAAAGGAAAAAGGGGGTCAATCAGATGGACACAGTAGCTGGGAAATTACCAAGAGGCAGCTGGGTAGTCCACAGTCTGTATCAAATATTTGCTGAAACATTCCAATCTAGATAGAATTTCCTTCATCTGGTTTAGGATCCAGCCAGCATCAGCCTAGAACAGGAGCAGGTGAAAGCTATAGAATGGAACTGTCCAGAGGTAAAAGACCTTTCTGATGCTTTTTCTGGTTAGCCTGAATTCTTTTTATATATACTTTAGTTTTCTGACTTCCGTTCTATAGATATTAACTATTTGCTGGCATGCTTAACTGTTCCTCATATGATTTATCCTGTAGATCCCTTATCTTAATAGCTTTTCGCTCTTTCTAGGGTCTCATCTTTTTTTTTTTGTATTGTAGTGACCAGAATTGGACATAGTATTCCAAGTGTGGACTCACTAGTGCAGTATAAAGTGGTACTATCACTTCTTGTGATCTAATTCAACAGTCCCCAACTTCTGCAGCCTTGGCGACCCGGCTAGGGCGGGAATAGGGGAACCGGACCGCACGAGCGATAGGCTAGAACACGTGCATGCATGTGCACGCACAGCTCCACTCATGCAAGAGAGAAGACAAGCCCTTGGGGCACTGTTTTGTGCTCCTTCAGGCTTTTTAGCGCCAAAAGCTTTTGCAAAGGGATGGAAGTGCAACATCGCTCCCCTGAAGCGTTGTACATTTGCAAAAGCTTTTGGTGCAGAGAAGAGAAGCCTTTGGGGACGCGGTCTCATGCTCCTTCAGACTCACGAAGGCTGTCTGACACTCCAAAAGCGGATTAAGTGTCCTGCACAGGCAGCCTTGGTGAGTCAGTGAAGCTTAGCACGGTGCACTCGTCCCACTGCTCTGTTTTTGTAGCATCGAGAACAAGCAGCTGGGAGGGGAACAGGGGAACTGGGCCACATGAGTGGTGCCCTCCCACACAGTCCCACTCATGCAAGAGAGAAGAGAATCCTTTGAGTCACCACTCATGCACACCAGCCCACCTCTCGTGTGGCCCGATTCCGAATAGGCCACAGTCCGGGGGTTGGGGACCCCTGATTTAAGTGATGAAGGTAGTGTTCCTGTGGAGTTGATTTCCTGATCTGGTTTACCTGCATATACTGATATCAGATGCGCCTGGTGAAACTGCCATTCTAAATCTAGAAGGAATTGTATAATCAACACCTTAGGCTGATCCCTGTCCAACATATCTAAATTGGAAGGGAGTAGGCTATACAATATCTCTGGTTGAGGGTTTTCTTCCAGTGAGATGGAAGTTTTTTTACAGGGGTTTTTAAAACTGGCAGCCCGCGGCCGAGATGCATCACGCGCAGGCCATGCCCACCCCGGCTCCGCAAAGGAAAAAAACATCGCGATATATCACGTTATGTGACGCGATTGAGTTTGACAGCTATGCTTTAGAATGAGATATGTGAAACCTAATAGGGTCCAATTAAGTGTATGACTGTAGCTGGTATGTCTTCTTGTACAATTGTACCCTCTTCTGTTTTCTGTATAAGTTCCTTTTATCTCAGTTCAGTTCCTATGCAGCCACAATAGTGCCCTAAACTCACCCTCTCATCCCTCTTATTTTCTTATTGGAGTGATGCATGATTTTACTTCCAGTATTTTATTTCTGAGTTTCCATATCTTGTTTTTCATCCAAGGATGTTACACTACTGTTTATCTAGTGTACGTTTACTAATAGAATACCCTCTAAATCTTTTCACTCTACTTTTCATTTGTTTTACACTAATTTTGTTTGATAGCTTCCAGACATAATTAAGCTGGTTTGGGAGTTAGATTCCCCATCTATATTTTTTAATGGTGCTTCTCCACATTTGAATCTTGTTGTGAACTTCCTTAATTATAACAGACCATTTATCAAGCGCTCTTCAATGCACCAACAAAGATTATTTTTGTTTTCCTATCATTGTGCTACTCTTACCTAAGAATGACTGGGAAACGACTTTAAATTGCTGTTTCTCATTTGTTAACAGTTCTCAGCTTGGGGAATATATAAAAGGGAACGTGTACATTACATTCCTGGGTGGTACTTTGCTGTCAGCCCAACTTGAACTCTGTGTGGAGCCTGAACTCCATCATCACAGTGGGACTTACATGACTCAGTCCAGTGAGGTAGGGCAAGTTTTTATTGGCAGCCACGTAAAGGAGAACTGTTTCAACTTTCCCGTCCTACTGTGGCTGAGCTTAGATAGAGTTAACAGAATGAGAGCTGTGCAACTGTTGATTCAAGTGTTTAAACTACTCTGGACTGCTTCAAAAATACAGTGTGTCTTCTACATGTACTTATTAGGGTGTTAACACTTCAAAAGGAATCTTAAAACTCCAGTCACACCAAGCATGTGTAAATAATTTCAACATATAGGACTTCCATAAATATACCACAGTAGAGGTCAAGTAGAATGGATAATTTGAGGGAGGGTGATATTTAGGCCTCCCAGCTACAGATGTTAAAAAGCATGGGCCCTTGGCCAAAGCTCAGTAGGTTTTCCATACACTTAAAAGGCTCCCATGTTGTTATGTCAAGGATCTTGTTGATTGAAATGAGGCTGCGGCACTAATCTATTTAGTTTGGAAGCATCTCTTAATTGTCAGTTCAGCAACAGATTAAGTGAGGTTTGACTGTAAGCTATGAATATGGGTAGAGAGATTTGGTTAAAATGTCAAAATTAAGTTAGGCAACTTGGATTCACAAACAAGACAGTTTGCTAAAATAGGGTACAGTGCCTGTCAGACTGAATAGGCTTTTGCAAAGGCTAAAGTAATATTTCCACGTGGTTTCAGATTTCTAACTGAAGTCTTTCACACAGTGAATTTTCAGTTATGGTGTGCGTGACCAAATAAAGAATTCCCAATTATGGTAATAAAGAAGTAGATTGGAGAAATAATAGTAGAAATCGCTAGTTTATTTTAAAACCTGTATGATAGAAAAATGATAGGAATACCTTCAAATGAAATAAAAGTACAATTATATGATCATATCATAAATTATGTAATATCCATTGCTGTTATGTGATAGATTATAAAGAGCAACCTCTTTACCTCGGGCAATTTGGTTCATGACAAAAATTGTTCAATTCCCAGGCAATTATTATATTTATTTCCTTGATATGTATTCTTTAAGAAAGGATATTCAAAACACTTCTCTTATTGCTCTTTTCCTAGCTGTATTGGTTTTCTACTTTGCAGTGATTTTTTCAGTTCAGTATATAATAAAAATGGAGGTTTGTTCAGTTGGTAATTTTATATGAAACAAACCTCAGATATATCAGTGCTGTATATGGCATATGAAATAAGAGTTTCCCTGATCACAAGGCAATTCTAGAGGACAAATTCAGCCATATTTGCCAAGGTGTCCTATAGATGTCAATAGTATGAATGAAAAATTCATTCAATAGTATGAATGAAAAATATTGCTGTTACATATTCGTTGCTAATATTGCAGTATACTTTATTGTGTTTGTATTATAGTTCATTATATTTAGTGTTTTGAAACATCTTAAGCATCATTTTCTGCAAAGACAGGAATGTTCTACAAATTCTACAAAGAAAATATTAATTGATTTGCTGAAGGTACCTGTAATCTTGAATCTCCATATCATTTACAATTTAGCCTTGAATATTTTTTTGGTATGGTCAATTTATACCTTGGAAAGAAAATTCTGGAATTCAGCTGCATTGATTAAAATTGGATCGTTTTATCAACCTAAAGATTGAGCTGACACTTACTAAGCTATGGTTTGTTTTAAATATTTGTTGGAAAACTATAGTGGCTTTATTTAGATCTAATACTGAACTACAGTTTCCCATAATAGCTGTAGGACATAGAGACCAGGGGTGAAATCCAATTTTTTTTTTCATACTGGTTCTGTGGGCGTGGCTTGGTGGGAATGGTAGGGGAAGCATACTGCAAAATCCCCATTCCCTCCCCACTCCTGGGGGAAGGATATTGCAAAATCTCCATTCTCTCCCCACTCTGGGGCCAGCCAGAGGTGGTATTTGCCAGTTCTCCAAACTGCTCAAAATTTCCGCTATCGGTTCTCCAGAACCTGTCAGAACCTGCTGGATTTCACCCCTGATACAGACAGTTCTCAATTTACCACAGTTCATTTAGTGACCGTTCAAAATTAAAACGGCACTGAAAAAGGCAACTTGTGACCATTTTTCACACTTATGACCCTGCAGCATCCCCGTGCTCATGTGATCAAAATTCAGACACTTGGAAATTGATTCATATTTATGATAGTTGCAATGCCTTGGAATCATGTGATCACCTTTTGCGACCTTGTGACAAGCAAAATAAATGGAGGAGCCAGATTTACTTAACAACTGTGTTACTAACTAAACAACTGCAATAATTCACTTAATAACTTGGGCAAGAAAGGTCATAAAATGGAACAAAATCCACTTAACAACTGTCTTGCTTAGCAACAGAAGTTTTGGGCTCAGTTGTGGTCATAAGTTGAGGATTACCTATATTAGGGCCAAATCAAGTGTTACGGTTAGCATGAATCCAGCCTTCATGTAGAGTTGCAATAGAATATTTAGCGATAATTCCTCATTGTGCCTTTCTATAGCTCAATGCTTGGATTTGTTTCCTTCTAATCTAATGGCTACCAGCATATCCAGAGCAATGACTCATATTTAAAAAATGGTATTTGAGCACAGATTAAATATCCCATTTGGGATTTGGTTGAAGGACCACCTACCTTTCCATGAAACTTTCCAGTTGTTAAACTACTCACGTTGCCTCTGTAGATTAGATCCATTGTGACTAAGAGCTGGTCTTTTCATTGGGCTGCCCTGCTTATAGAATCACAAGAGAGGAATACTTGATGTATTCTTTTTTTGTCCTAATTTCTTTATTCACACGAATTATTTAAAATGTTGCCTTGGTTGGAATTTACTGTCAGTGTTTTGTTTTTTTTACAAAACTATTCTTTACCTTGATTTACATTAATTATGCTGTAATTACATAAAAATAGTCATTTCAAAGAACGGAGTACATGTCTGAATAAATTTAAAACAAAATCATAGGAGTTAAACTTTAATAATTAATTCAAAGGTGTGCCTCAGCTTATCTGAAATTTAGAAAACATTATAAATACACCAGACTTTAAAAGTTGGAGGCAAAAGATTCGTATTTTCTTAGGAAATAAGAGTTAGGGAATATGACCAAAGCTTACAAACCCAGATAGTAATATTTTTCCTGCAGGCCATTTCCAGCAATTCAGTGCAAATTTCAGTTCCTTAAAACCATTGGTGTTTCCAATTTTATACTGCCGAATTCTGAGATTCTACTTGGACTGGATGGGGTTTTGCACAAGATTAAAAGAGATTTAATGCAGCAGGGCTTTCCATAGCAATTTCTCTATGGTACAGCAAAAAGGACAGGTTTGTTGGCTGATATTCAAAAGCCACCATCCCAGGGGAGAAGAGAGGGTTTATTCTCATGACAACTTGTCAAACTTTGTATGTCTGAGAGGCAAATTGCAAAAGTTCCAGGAGCTGTTTTTTTTAAACTAACACTTTCCACAGCCTGAAAAAGTTTGAAACCTATTGCCTTAGAACAGGGTTGTCAAATTCGCATCGTCCCAGCATTGTCACGTGACATATCACGACTTTTCCCCACTTTACTAAACTGGGCATGGGCGTGGCCAGTGTGTGATGCATCTGGCCCGTGGGCCGCGAGTTTGACATCCCTGATTTAGAAGAGTGCTAATTTGGTGGTAAAAGAGCACATAACAATAGTAGGTCAAATGGATCGCTAGTATAGTCCAATATATATTTAATATTTGTTCAATATTTTGCCTAGACAAATGATTAAGTGTGTATGCGTAGTGTAAGTACTATGGCTTAGACAAAACAAATCATAAATAAAAAGAAAATCTTCATTTCTATTAAACAACTGATAACTGCATGGAAAAACTTGTACTTCTCTGTGGCAGCTAAGTGAATAATTAAAAATACTGGATAATTCACAATGGATTTTGAATATAACATTGAATATAATTCAAAAATTAGCAATGTGCTGAATTATGCTGCCCAATTCTGGAACTCATCACGCCGAAATACTGTATGTTCCACTGTGTCCTCAAAATAAGGTTACAATTGGAGACAGTGCTACTTCTATGTATCTTCAGAAGGCCAAATTGGATAATAATGAATGACCGCTTGTCATACTGGCTGTCCATATTACCAAAAAACAAAAACTGTAACGTAGCTGCAGACAGAAAAGATCATGACTATGGTATACACTGCAGGAATTATTTTCTAAAAAAATATTTTCGCCTTGTCATAAAGTTCTCAGGATGCTCCTTTCTTCAGACGTTGATACTGTTCCTGAGACAAAAACTGTCATTGTTAGGAGCAATTATTCTAATGCTGAGAAAATAAAAAGATCAATGAAATACAGAACAAATGACATTTTAAGGGTTTTTTTTCCCCCTTTGTTTGAGTTAACATTCATAATCGTTTACCAGCTGTTGCAGGCAGCCTTAACACTCCAACAAGACCAGTGGTGCGTTCCTCCTGGTTTGGCCCAGTTCTGCCGAGCTGGTAGCGGTGACGATATGACATCACCGAACCAGTTCTGCCCCCCCGCCCCCCTGCCCCCCTGCATTATTCTTACCTTTTATTTGGCCCCACCCCCAATCTATTGCTGCCTCCTGAGTCCCAGCTGATCGGCTAGAGGAAAAAAAACTGTTTAAACTCTTGCCGCGGGGCTTCAAAGGGCCCCCCTACAGCTGATCAGTGTTAAAAGAAAACAAATGAGTAGACCGTGCCTGCAAAAATAAATGGGTAGACCAGTGCCTCCAAAAACAAATGGATAGACCGGTACAGCTCTACAAGCAGTTAAAAGCCTGGTACACCCGTACCTCTGCTAAATCCTAAAGAATTGTCACATGACCATCAAGCCATGCCCACAAAATAAGCCACGCCCACAGAACCGGTAGTAAAAAAATTTAGAACCTACCCCTGGGCAAGACCCACTATTAACACCTGTCTTCAGGGCCCATAAAAGAAAGGATGTAGCCTGTTACTCTCAGCTGTGTGCAAAGCTGGTCAAGCAACATTTACATCTCTCTCAATGCTGAGCAATGCGCTGTCGTAGGAGCACTATGGGAAACTAACGTGGAGCAAATGAACAGAGGCTTAATACCGATTGAGTTTCAGACAATTTATTACAGTCTTAGACCAGAGACCAGAACAAATAAAAGCACTCAGTATATATACACTTAAAAATTCTAGTATAAAATAATAAATAACAACTAAAAACTATAATAAATCTATAATAAAATCCAATGTCAATTATACATGGTCTGACTATACGATAGTTGCTATCCCTAAACTGTGTGGCCCGTTGTAGGTTCGATACCGATTGAAATACTGCACTTTGCAACCCCAAAATAAACACTTTAAGATATAGTGATAGATGAGGGATGAGGGGATTCTCTCGAGGACCCTTTCCCAAAAAACACCAGGTCAGTAGCAGATAACAGTGCACAATAGAAACACCTGCTTGAAATCATGTATGTAGGGAAATCCATTTTTTTTCAATATTTGACTTTATTTATTTATTATTACTTATTGGAATTTGTCAAACAAATACAAGAATAAGAATAAAAATACAATGACAGGGACGATAGGCACCTTGGTGCACTTATGCACGCCCCCTCTACTGCCCACTTAAGTATGATGTAAGTCAATTTGTGACTGAAACTGTGAAAATTTGTAGCTGAGACAACTGAATCAGGTAGGGCATTGCCAGATTACTACCCATGTTTTGCCTTTCAGAACATTCAAAACTGTCTTTTGAACTTTTTTTTAGCATACACATATGTCCATTTAACATCATTTAGGCATTTACCGTAGATTCCTAGCAAATTAAAGATAAGCTTCCTTTGGTCTAATGCAGGGGTGTCAAAACTCGCAGCCCATGGGACAGATGTGTCACGCACTGGTCACGCCCACCTCCAGTTTAGCAAAGAGGGAAAAAATGTGATATGTCACGTGACAACGCCATGACGACATTAGTTTGACACCCCTGGTCTAATGCATCTGTACACAGATGCAGGTAGTCCTCGACTTACAACAGTTCATTTAGTGACCATTCAAAGTTACAACGGAACTGAAAAAAGTGACATGACTGTTTTTCACAGTTACAACCTTTGCAGCATCCCCATGATCATGTGACCAAAATTCAGATGCTTGGCAACTGGTTCATACTTATGACCATTGCAGCGTTCCAGGGTCATGTGATCACTTTGCATCTGACAAGCAAAGGCAACGTGGAAGCCAAATTCATTTAATATTACTAATTTATCAACTGCAGTGATTCACTTAACAGTTGTGGCAAGAAAGGTCCTAAAATGGGGCAAAACTCATTTAACAAATTCTCACTTAACAACATAAATTTTGGCCTCAATTGTGGTCATAAATTGAGGAGTACCTCAGGGGTGGGTTCTACTTACCTTTATTACCGGTTTGCAACGTGGCCGCACGCACGCAGAAGCTTCCTGATGATGTCAGGGTCAGTGGGCAGAGCCTCCTGCTGGTTTTACTACTGATTCTATAGAACCGGTCCGAATCGGGGGCAACTCACCACTGGACTACCTGTATATCATTACAAGTGCAAAATGCTGTGTACAGTGGTGCAGTGTTTTAGATTAGATTCCAAAAAAAGTGAAACTCCTCTCCTCTGCTTGTGTTTTGAATTTGGAACAGATTTCTTCTCAGGTGGGGAGGGGGAGTAGAACTCCTTAGCATCAGAGGGCTGTTTGGAAAGTGAAACAGTATTTGCTGTGTGAGCAAGCACACAGTATTTGCTGTGTGAGCAAGGAGCCTGGCTGTGGCTTAGCTCAAGTGTTCTGTATTAAAACTGCTTCCTGCTGTGAAAGTAAAAAAAAGTAAAACTCCTCTCCTCTGCTTGTGTTTTTGCATTTGGAACAGATTTCTTTTCAGGTGGGGAGGGGGAGTACAACTCCTTAGCATCAGAGCGTGTTAACTATAATATAGGAAATACTAATGCTCTGATGGTCATTTTGAAAAATCCTTTCTTAGTGAGCACCTAGAAGCCAAGAGGAACATACGTGGCAAATTTCAAGTTTGTAGGCTTTACAGTTCTGGAGATTTCATGATTATGGCGTGAGTGGTTTTCGCTTTTATATATGTAGATAAGGATGGACTTCTTTAAAATAATTTTTTAAAACCACAGGATTTAATTGAATAGATAGTGTAGGTATCCATTACTCTTTTGGCAGTTCTCTTAACTCTCTTGTTACACTGCTACAGGAAGCATATTCTGATTAAAATTCAAAACAATGATTAATAAGTGTTGCAGAGTTCATAAACCCATATATTTATTTTCCTTAATTTGTGCATTTAAGAAAAATAATTAATTAAGCTATGGATACTATGTTAATGTGAGTTGTATTCTGCCATAATATAAAAAATCATGAACTGAAAAATCATGAATGAATTTTTTCTTGTAATCCTAATGTTATTTATTTTGACATTCTGAATATTAAATGGAGACACTATGTTTAAGTAAAGTGAAGAACCTTGATTTAAAGAAACAAAGGGCAATCTAATTAAGGCTTATATTGAAATTTGCCCTAAACCCATACAAATTATGTCAAACCTATATAATGGCATGAATTATACTTTTCTTAAAAGTACATTTCCAAGACTACATTTCATTTTTTCCCCTGATCTGACAATTTACCATTTTTCTCTGTAAACATGTTTCAGCATAGTTGTAACATTTATTACAGCTCCAATTTAGGAGGAAATTAATAGAGTTTTATTTATTAGGAATTTTATTTTGTACATCATTCTTTCTTTATTCAGTTTTTGTATATTTTATAAAATCTGTTAATAAAGATTATGTTATCAATTTCCTGAAAAAAAAATCAGATTTCTCTTGGGATATCAGGCCCATAGTTTGTCTTTAATTAATGGGTTAAGGATGGAATAAGTTTCAGTGTGACACTCAGGACCAACTACCATGTCCTAGCTGCCAAACTCTGGATGATCACAATAAATAATTTATTTTCTGGATCTCCTTGCTGCCATCTATGATAGTCTTGGATTTCTGCAGATTGATTCAGAATCAGATTAGGCAACTAATCTACCTAAATGTTGCCTAAGTGTTGATGGGAGTGACACTCACACTGCCATTGTTGCTGTGATTACCAGATTCATTTCCAAATCCATTTCAATGTGTCTGTCCATCTTCTTCTCTTTAACTGTTTAGGATCAAGTTATCTGAATCATTTTCCCACCCATATCATCCTACCTGATCTTGAAAATCAGGAACTGGTGTTGTTGTTTTTTCTTGCCCTCCTTTGAAAGCTTCTTGATTTATGAACAAAACAGAGAACTTTTGAAGGGTCACTTTGGACAAGGGCATCTGTAGCAGGAGTTCAAAAAAGTCAAGGCATTGAGTACAATCATTGTACCCTCTTTAATATGTATTGCATGGATCTTAAAAATGGTAGTATCACCTTTATGTTATCTTCATTTTTTTAAACTTATACCTTTGATTCCTCCAGATAGAAAATGTCTGAACATCTGGACTTCATCAAACTGCCAAACTTTAAGAACTATCTAAAGGCTGTTTTTTTGTCCTACTATTTCCTTGAAATAGTTGTTTTGCTTTTCCTAGGATTTCACATTGTTGAGCATATTATTTTGGAAGAACTTTCTAACTTATAGGTGTTGCAATGTTGGCTTTATTTTGTGTGAGATGTGTTTTGTGACTTTTGCAAATTAAACTAATAAAAAATATGTTAAATAAACAAAAGAATATATGGAATATTACTTTGAATTCATAATATTTCTGGTGTATTATTCTTTATCTGGGTAAAATAACTGACAGTACTATGAGGTGAGCCATGGAACAAGAGAATTTAGGACTAATGAAGCATTTAGCCTAAAAGAAGAACCCAAAAGGGACAGGTAAGTGGTAGGAAAGAAATCAGGAATATGAATTTGCTGCTCAGGTAAAATCTCTTTTGGACGAAAGGAATATTCTGTTTTGAAGAACTGGTTGATTTTGGTAAGGCAGGCAGTCTTTGGTCTAAGAGCACATCACTGTGAAGGTCTCATTTGCAAATCAGTGGTAGTCCACAATTCCAATTTTGATCGGTCTGCTCATGACATTGTCAATTTACTTTGTTCTGCATAGTTTTCATAGTTTTTTAGCCTACAAGAATCTGTTCTGAAGTAGGAAAATTAATTCCTAATGATTTAAGAAAACACCAACGTCAATAATAATATGTTTAATTGTGTATCTACTATGGTACGGTTGGAACTCAAAAGACGTTATCATGAATGAGTTACTTAGGGAATAGTGATGGAAGAAATAAATCCCTGTACAACTATATATTTTAGTTTCAATTTCTGAAAGGTGTTTCAGAACCTGCAGAAGCCCAGTTTAAAGCACTATATTGGCACAGAGGGCTACCAACATTATTCCCAGGATTGTTTAGATTTCTGGAAACAACATAAGTTATCTTACAGAGTTGCAGACAGCTGCTACATTCACATCCTCACACTCCAAAGCAAGAATAGAGTGTAATAACTGCAGTGTACTAACTGCATATTATACATAAATATAATGAGTTGTTAAAAAACTTGAAGGCCTAGTAATCATATTATGAAAAAGACATCAAGATAGCAACCATTTTATATAGCTTCTGATATGCAGAGGAAACTTACCTGAACCTATATAGCCAAAATGGAAACATTTTGTCATGCCATTCTACCATGTCACATGATTATTTCAGCCCTGTTTATACCTTAGTTAATGAGTTTCTTCTAGGATATGTTGCATGTTCAGATCATATTACTGTTTATATCGTAATGACCATAAATGGATTATAAAGCCATATTCTGGATTATAGCCAGCCATCATGTCAGTTTTCATTTGTATCATCATTTTTGAAAAATACCAAAGCAGCTAACCTGCATGCATACACACAAATGAATAGAACTTTCAAGGTCACAATTTCATTGTAATCACAAGCTAGAGAACTTTCCATAAACTAATGGAACTGAGATATTTTATTTATTCCACAGGTACAAATTAAGATTAAAAGCTTGCTTGATCAAATATTATGGAAAGGAAGGGAGATTACTTTGTCAGAAATAATGCAAAAGGGATGAAACTTTTTTTTAAAGTCCCAAATTTAAAAACCATGCTCACTGATTCATGTAGAAGGAAGGGAGGTATAGTACAGGGGTGGGTTTTAAATTTTTTTACTACCGGTTCTGTGGGTGTGGCTTATTTTGTGGGCATGGCTTGATGGTCATGTGACAATTCTTTAGGATTTAGCAGAGGTACTGGTCTACCAGGCTTTTAACTGCTTGCAGAGCTGTACCGATCTACCCATTTATTTTTGCAGGCACTGATCTACTCATGTATTTTTGCAGGCACAGGTCTACTCATTTGTTTTCTTTTAACACTGTAGGGCAGCCCTTTGAAGCCCCGTGGCAAGAGTTTAAACAGTTTTTTCCCCTCTAGCAATCAGCTGGGACTCAGGAGGCAGCAATAGGTTGGGGGTGGGGCCAAATAAAAGTAAGAATAATGCAGGGGGGTGGAGGGGGCGGTGGGGCAGAACCGGTTCGGTGACGTCATATCGTCACCACTACTGGCTCAGCGGAACCGGGCGGAACCGGGAGTAACCCACCACTGGTATAGTACTGATATTTAGCAATAATAAAGACCAATTTGTGATTATGAAAATGACATTCAGGCTTTGTGCATACAGTATGGCTGGGAACAACTAATTCTACCTCAAACTAAATCAGGGCTGTCAAACTACTGGCCTGTGGGCCGTATGCGTCACACGCTGGCCACATCCATGCCCGGTTTAGCGAAGGGGAAAAAAGTCCCGATACATCATGTGACACTGCTGTGACAACATGAGTTTGACGCCCCTGGTCTAAATGAATGAATCAACCAAGTGTCTGTAGAGATTCTCAGTCATCCAGGTCATGGTTAACCCAAATGTGCAACTGGACATTGTTTTTCCTTGAAGACATTTCACTTCTCATCCAAGAAGCTTCTTCTGTTCTGACAGAATTGAAGAAGCTTCTTGGATGAGAAGCAAAATGTCTTCAAGGAAAAACAAAACCCAGTCGCCTTTTGAAAAAGCACCTTTGGGACAATCAATCACGGTCAGGCCATATTATTCTCCCTGCAGTTCCACAAAGGAGACTAGGGCTCATCTGCATGTTTCACTTGCCCATCTCATCATGAGGACTACCTAGTAGCTTTTTTCTTAGGACAGGAATGCACAATGTCCTCAATTCAACTCCTGCTGATTGCAAAGGTAACCTTTGTCTATATTTTCTCTCCACATCAAAAGTAGTTTTTTCCCCAAACTTCTGCCAGCACAAGCAGTGCTATGTGGTCTGTCTGCTATGCTTCATTTGGTTGTAGCATCAATTGGCTACTGTGCACTTTGGTAGAAACACTCCCTTTCTTCTAGTTAGCAGTTATCGCCCTGCATGGGTTTCATCCTGGGCTGCCGTCTCCTTCTGAAGTGACCTTCCCAGGCAGAGAAGTGAAACACTGCAGATTCTTAAAAAAAAAAAAAAAACAAAACTCCTGGGTCACTGGATATGACGAAATGCTGAACTCTTTCCTTTCTCCAAGTTCACTTACAGATTTACCTGTGGAATTGTAACTCTTCTTCCTTCAGGGTGAAATATTGATCTATGCACAATTAATCTGATGTGCTTTTTTTAAAATGTAAGCCCTACTAACTCATTTTAAAAAAAATATTTTCCAGGGAAAGGAAAAGGAAGGAACTCTGAAATTTTATGAAACCATCCATCTTCCCAAGATGTTTTTGTTTTGAAATATTATAATAGATGATATAAAATTTCCTGCCCAAGAATCTCTCTCTCTCTCTCCTTCCTTCCTTCCTTCCTTCCTTTTTCTTTTATCTTTTCCTTTATCTTCTTTCCTTCCTTCCTACCTACCTCTCTCTCCCCCTTCCTTCCTTCCTTTCTCTTTCTTTCTTTCTTTCCTTTGTTCTCTTCCTCTTTCCTTCCTTCCTTCTTTCCTTCCTTCCTACCTCTCTTCTCTTTCCCTTCCTTCCTTCCTTCCTCCCTCCCCCTCCATTACCTTTTACAAGAGCCGTGATGGTGCTGTTGCAATATTTTCAGGATCAGACTCAATAAATCAAGTAAGAGTTAAGAGTTCAAATATATCTCCTTTTATTTACATTAGGCATTCTATATTCACTGAATATTCACAGATAGAAGCAAGGAAGTGGGTGAATACAGCTCCTTATATATACAATGGGTGGAGCTAGATATGGGAGTGGTGAATTATGAATACATTAAGAAGTGAAGAATAAATTAACCCCTGATACCCCGTTCATATACTATTTACACATTAGAGAATAAGGCATTTACATCTGACAAATCCCCCTCTAAATGCCGATTCGTTATGCAACACCAATTACATTCAGATTCAGGACAGTACAAAACATACAACTTAGAAGTTAAGTATTTATGCTGCTTAGAAGGTAAAGGTTTTGTCAATATGTCAGCTAATTGTTCTGAAGTTTCACAATGCACTGCTTTAATAAATCCATCCTGAGATAATTGTCTCACATGTTTAAATTTTATATCTATGTGTCTGGACCTTTGTCCAATGGCGTCAGATCTAGATATTTCAATAGCTGCTTTATTGTCTTCATGCATAACAAAAGGCAAAGCAGGTTTTTTCCAAACATCTGAAATCAAATCATTAAACCATACAAGGTTATTTGCAGCTTTGGATAAACAAACATATTCTGCTTCTGTCGTTGAAGTGGCCACTAATTCTTGTTTACCCGTGTACCAGTAAACTGGACAGTCATTTAAGAGGAATATATAACCAGATGTACTTTTTCTACATGAGGTGTCTCCAGCTCAGTCCGCATCTGCGTAACATGTAAGCTTTGGTTCTTTATTATCGTTAGGTTCCAACATTAAACAAAAGTCTAGTGTATTTTTCAGATATCTTAATATTCTTTTAACGGCTTCCCAGTGGTACATTGTTGGCTTGCTGACATGTCTGGATAATAAATTGAGGGGTAAAGCGATATCTGGTCTTGTCCAATTAGATATATAAAGGAGTGAACCTATGACTGATCTATAAAATGTGTTATCTTTGAATTCAGGGGATGATTCATCAGCATTTCTTAGAAAGTCAGTCTGCATAGGAGTATCACAAGGTTTGGCATCACTTAGATTGCATTTGTTTAAGAGCTCTATGATCTTATCTCTCTGAGTAAGTTTGAATCCTCTTTTAGTCTTATTAATTTGAACACCAAGATATTTGTTTACTTTGCCTAAAGATTTCAATGAGAAATGTTCATTTAGCTTAGTTACAAAAGTTTCTCTTCTCTCTTTATGTTTTCCTATGTATAAAATGTCATCCACATAGATCAATACAAATTCTATGTAATCATCACCCTTTTTGACAAAGAAACAGTTATCAGCAGTGGTGGCATTGAAGTCCATGGTTTTAAGTACTTTTACTAAACAATCATACCATCGTTTACCAGATTGTTTTAACCCGTATAAACTCTTGTTTAACAACCAAGTCTCATTCTTGTTTGTGTATTGACTGTGGGGTGCTCTTACATATATTTCCTTATCTAGTTTTGCGTGTAGATACGCAGTCTGTATGTCATATTGGAATACATCGAGATTGAGTGCTGATGCTACCACTAGAGCTGTTTTGACACTCTCAGTTCTTACTGTGGGGGAATACGTGTCAGTATAGTCCTCCGGATATTTCTGTGCATAACCTTGTGCAACTAGTCTAGCTTTGTATAGGGTATTGCCTCCCTCTAAGTTCTTAATTTTATATATCCACCTGGTACCAATAATTGTTTTATCTTTTGGTGCAACTGCAGGTGTAAATACATTTAACCCTTGTAAGCTTTCCATCTCTTTTTTCATTGCTAATTCCCATTTTTCTTTTTCTTTACGAGGGAGCTTTAACACTTCCTCATATGTATTAGGTGTCGTTGACTCACCATCCATATGCATTATATAATCCTTGTATTTATTAGGCATCTGATTTCTGGTGTTTCTAATTGTTTTTTCAGGTTTACTATTGTTATCATGCAAATATCTTGCTTCCTTTTTTGTTAGTGTGTCTGTCTTTATTTTGTGTTGGCTATTTGTCCATGTTTTGGTTTTGTTTTTATATTTGTTGATATTTTGCTTTTCTATAGTCCCTTTCTCTTGAGATTTTGTATCTTTGTTGTTACTTGGAAATATTTCATTAAGATGTATTTTAGACCAGTTGGCCTGTTCATGGAACACAGCTGTTCTGGAGACTATAAATTTGTTATTATTATCAATGAATCTGTACCCTTTAGTGCCTGTCTCATATCCCATAAATCTGAGTCTTCTGGACACGTTTTCTCCCTTTCTTCTTAATTGCTTAGGTATGTGTACGTCTGCAGTGACTCCAAATATGTGCATGTGTGCCAATTTTGGTTTCCTATTATACATCACTTCATATGGTGTCTTATTTACAATGCTGGACCAGGTTCTATTCTGTGTGTAATTGGAATAATGTAGGGCTTCTGACCAGAATTGTTTGCTTAAGCCAGCATCTTCCAATGTGCATCTAATCATGGTTTGTAATGTTGAGTTCTTCCTCTCTGCAATCCCGTTCTGGAACGCAGAGAATGGACTAGATGTGTAATGTAACATTCCTTTGTCCTTTAACCATTGGGAGAATTCTTTAGACATGAATTCACATCCCCTATCTGTCATGATTTGTTTTATTTTGATATTGTGTTGTGTTTCTATGCGTTTATAAAATTCTTTAAATTTTTGAAAGGTTTCATCTTTGTGTTTTAATGTATAAACAAATCCATAGCGGCTATAATCGTCTACTATGGTCAAGAAGTAACGTTTTCTATAAGTGATTGATGGAGTTAGTGGACCAACTAAGTCCATGTGTACTAAATCAAAAATTTTGTTGGTTGATCTAGTAGATTTTCTTGGCCTGGGGCTAGTTTTTAGTTTTGTAGATTTACATACTGAGCATTCCAAATAGTTTTCACAATTTTTTATTTTAACACCTTCTGCGTGTTCAGTCATTTTTTGTACTACAGGAAAACTGGCATGTCCTAACTTCCTATGTAAGATGTGAGCACACTCATCATGAATTGGCTTACCTATTTTTGGTTTTTTTTCATTGTGTGCATCTTTGTGATCATGAGATATTTTACATTCATCATTGTCACTGTTGCTAATGTTTCCATCATCTACTTCAATACAATCTTCCATATTTGAATCAATGTTGTGCAACCATTTTTCCTTTGTTATTAGATAAGGTAGGCCTCCTTTAATCATCACAGTGCCTATATCTATTTTATTTTTCTCCAAAGTCGCTTTTCCTTTAGAAAAAACAATGTTAATATCAAAATCTCTACTTAGTTTTATGGCACTTAGTATGTTATGAGGTATTTCAGGTATTAGCAATACCCCCTCTATTTTTCCTAGACCAGGCAAGGTTACATTCCCTCTACCTAATACTTGAACCTTTTCTTGGTTAGCTACCTTTATTACAAATTTATCTTCTACAAATGAAGACAATATATTTTTGTTATTAGTGGTGTGATTAGTTGCTCCAGAATCAATAAGCCAATTATTGTTCTCATTCTGCTGTATGTTAGTGTTGTCTTGTTTATTTAATCCATTCAGTGAACCAGATTTTCTATCCTTTGAATTATCTCTGCCCCCTCTATTCTCTTTGTAATTTGGTGGGCTTCTATATCTATGTCTATCCATGGAAGACTGTCTATAATTGTATTTGTTTCTATATTCAGACCTATGTCTTTCTTTTGAAATTTTGGGGCAATCTCTTCTATTGTGTTCCCTGGATCCACAGTTATGACATTTAAATGTTTCATTATATTTTTCTTGGAAAGCTACTTTCCTATATGGTTTGTGTTCTATGTGATTGTTAGAACGATTCCTTCTTGAATTGTCTTCTGCTATTAATTTATTGGCTAGACTTTCTATGGATAAGTATCCTAGATTGATTGTGTCTAAATGTGACATATAATTGTCCCATGATGGATCAAGTGAGTTGATAATAACACTTTTCATTGTTTGGTCTGAGATCACCTCCCCCCTTAAATGCAGTTCAGCTCTTATTTTGTTTAAAGATATTAAGTGCTCACTTATGGAAACCCCTGGTTTTATCCTAGATGAAAAGAAATCTTTAGACATCCTTGTGGTGGTAGCTACACTGTCACTGTGAAACAAATTGAACATGCATTGAATAATATCTGAAACAGTCAGATTTTGCTTAATGCTGTGATACATTGCAGGAGATACACTAGATATTAATAAGAAAAATGCTCTATGGTGTAAACAGTCTATTTTTAGAGTCCAAGGTCTTTTTGGGGGACTAGTGATAAAAAACAGTAAGTTTTCCTTCATAAAGACAACCTGGAGCTGCTGATACCATTCTTGTAAATTAATGCCATCTATCCTTAGCTTTGGGAAGTCACTGGGTAAATTTCCGACATTATTAAGTCCATTAC
Source organism: Pituophis catenifer annectens (assembly GCF_029215685.1). Lineage (NCBI taxonomy): Eukaryota > Metazoa > Chordata > Lepidosauria > Squamata > Colubridae > Pituophis > Pituophis catenifer. The sequence goes on from NW_027256882.1 coordinate 218,812,476, forward strand.
TTACAACCTGAGGTAGTCCGTGGTCTCGTAAATGCAGAAAGTTACAAAACGGCGTGGGGATGCTCGCAACGAGCCTGCATGGTCTTCTCGTCAATTCATGTCTTCCCGGACCGTCTGCGTAGTCTTGCGCATGCGCGTTGTCCATTTCTTCCCTGGAGTCGTCGTGAGAGGTTCTCCTCGTTGCGGCTCGCTCGTTCTGCTCCTCCTCAGACGAATCGGTCTCTGGCTCGATCTTGGGAGTCCTGACGATGGCGGCTGTTCTTCCTCTTCTTTTGAGGGCGTTGGTGCTTGCTTCGGTCTGTGGCGTGGGGCGGTATCGGCAGGGCTCTCTGGGTTCGGGCGTCGGCGCTCTCGTAGTCAGGATGGGAGCAGGCAGGTCTTGAGGCATTGGCTTGCTCGTTCGCTTCTTCGTTAGCTTTTTAGTAATTCTTAGTTTTGGCCCAAATGCAGCAAAAAGCGTTTTCATTGCTGATTTTATTTGATTGTTTGTTGAATCACCTTCACTTTCTGATTCTGATTCTTCTGAGGTGTTTGAATCTTCTTTTTCGTTTTCGTTGTCTGATAATGTTTTTCGCGCCAGAAATTTTGAATTGAGTTTTCTGATTGGCTCTGCTTCGCTCACCCTGGAGGTCTGTTGAAACCAAGATGGCTGCCATTCAAAATTTCACGTGGGATCACCGTTTTTCTTCTTCACAATAATTTTTTCTGCAGTCATATCACTCACTATTTTTGGGTCTTTTGATTTTTCATTAGTGATGTGCTTCTCTCTCGCTGCTCCGCTGTTCTTCAGCATATCTTGGAGTTTCGCGATGAGGCTTTCATCATTCTTCTGGCTCTTCAATAGTTTTAATATCTCTGACCTGAGTTCGTTATTCTCTATTTCGATTTCCTCCTGATCATCATTTTCATCTATTATTTCTTCGTCTTCAGTGGTGTATTCTTCGGATTCTCTCGAAATCGCATTTGTGGATTCGTTGATTATTTCTTGTTCTGTTTCCATTTCTTTGCTGTATGCCCTGGTGTTGGGCCTATCTTTCTTAGACATTTTTAAGTATTTATTGAGTCAATTAACCATCCTCTGCTACCAGCTTGTTGCAATATTTTCAGGATCAGACTCAATAAATCAAGTAAGAGTTAAGAGTTCAAATATATCTCCTTTTATTTACATTAGGCATTCTATATTCACTGAATATTCACAGATAGAAGCAAGGAAGTGGGTGAATACAGCTCCTTATATATACAATGGGTGGAGCTAGATATGGGAGTGGTGAATTATGAATACATTAAGAAGTGAAGAATAAATTAACCCCTGATACCCCGTTCATATACTATTTACACATTAGAGAATAAGGCATTTACATCTGACAGGTGCAATGGTTAGAATGCAGTACTGTAGGCTACTTCTGCTGACTGCCAGCTGCCAGCAGTTTGGCAGTTCGATTCTCACTGGCTCAAGGTTGACTCAACCTTCCATCTTTTTGAGGTCATTAAAATGAGAACCCAGATTGTTGGGGGCAATATGCTGACTCTGTAAACCACTTAGAGAGGTCTGTAAACACGGTGAAGGGGTATATAAATCTAAGTGCTATTGCTATTGCTACAATGTTTGAGCACCATGATTTCATTCCAGAGCAGAGGTGGGTTTCAGCAAGTTCTGACCAGTTCTGGAAACTGGTAGTGGAAATTTTGAGTAGTTCAGAGAACCAGTAGTAAAACTTCTGACTGGCCCCGCCCCCATCTATTATCTGCCTCCCAAGTCCCAGCTGATCGGGAGGAAATATGGATTTTGCAGTAACCTTCCCCTGGATTGGGGAGGGAATGGAGATTTTACAGTATCCTTCCCCTGCCATGCCCACCAAGCCATGCCATGCCACGCCCACCAAGCCACGCCCACAGAACCGGTAGTAAAAAAAATTTAAACCTACCATTGTCCAGAGCCCAAATTGTGACTGTTAAATGATAAAAGAAGTAGTTATTTCTATTGATCAAAACCACTTCATACATTTTTACTTTAAAATGTTCCACATTATTCTATTCTATTATAAACAGATGTCAGGCTCAAGTCCTGGTACAAATCAAACTCTGATTGATACGATAAGATGAGTTTATTGCTCTCAGATTTGCACCATTTACATAATAGCTGTAAGATAATGTTCTAATGAAAATACCATCATTCCATTTCTCAGTGGAATTCATTTGGCCAGGACAGCTAAGGGAGCAGAAAACATACCCTCTCATATCACTTCTGTAAAGAATATAAAAGAGTTTTCATATTCCTAGTGTTGGATTTTCAAATATCCAAAAGCAGAAGGAGAATAAACCTGATCTTTTAGTTTAATATAAGATCACTGAAGGGCATAAAAGTAACACTTTTTCTGTTTTCTGTTAATTTAGGTAATAACCTGGACTGAAACTCAGGGTTCCAAGTAACACCCCCAACGAAAGAAGACTCCGAGGCTAGAAATTCCTCAGAGTTCCATTTTATTAGAGATGTCATATTGGCACAGCTGGGAAAACCCAAATCTGAAAGCTTCCAGGTTTTCCCCACCCAAAAGAAAGTCCAAGTCCCTTCCCCTACATCCACATGTCCATCACATGGTCCAATCAATGCACCGTCCCAACTGGAGATGCCTCCCAGTCACCCCACTCCAAGTGCAGGCCCAAATGTCCTTGACTCTCAGAGAAAGGAATGCTATTATGGCTAAATATCTCCACCACTCTATCCTATCCCCCCTCCCAGTTTCCCACGCACTAAGTGTGGCAGCCCTGAAGATCCAAAATAAAAGATGGCCTCCAGGGTTGACACTGATAGGTTTATTCATGAGCTTTTATAATTTATTGTCAAATGTTTTTTTGAGTCTCAGACCTGACTATTCTGTACTGAGCTCAGTGGTGGGTTGCCCCTGGTTCGGACTGGTTCACAACAACTGGTAGTAAAACCGGAGGGGGGCTCCGTCCACCAACCCGGACATCATCATAGGTGATCTGCGCATGTGCAGAAGCTTCTGCGCATGTGTGCGTGCTCCCGATGCGAACCGGTAATAAAGGTAAGTAGAACCCACCCCTGACTGAGCTCCATGACATTTTTGCTCTGTGACAGATAAGAATAAATCAGGTAAGTTGAGAAGTTGCATACATGGAAAATTCCCTGAGAAACTGCAGGAAGTTGTCAATAATACTTTTAAAGTCACACTGCTAATCTAGGTAGGTAGGTGATTCATCAGCCAAGGTTCCTATTAAAAAAATGGGACTGTTTGGCAGATGTTTTTCCTGTGTGTTCCTAATGTTTCTGTCTTTTTTTCATTCAGTAAGCAAGTCTTCACATTTATTATGAACTGTAGTGGAAATAAATAAAAATATTTCCCATAATAACTATAATAAAATCAAAAACCATGCCTTACTTAGACTGTAGAGTAGCTGATTTGAAAATCTCAGACTTGAACATCATGTGTTTTTAAATTCATTGCTGCAAATGCGGAAGCAGATTGTATTTTGCTTTGGAACAGTTTCTGTTAAAATCAGTGGGATTTTTTTTTCTAGAATAAAGATACAGTTCTTTCAGTCAAACTTCTTTCAGTCAGCATGCCATATTAGGCCATTTGCTTAAAAACATTAATATACATTATAAAATGTGGGAATTAATAATATGACATAATGGTGGTAAAATGGACAGAATCAGTAGAGAAACTATACTAGAGATCAAACAAAAGGTCATCAGAGGGATTAGAATTATTATTTTTTTAATCCAACCAGGTATTCCACTTAAAATAGCATATCTGTCTTTTAAATAAAACAAGATTAATTGTAACAATCTGGATATATAAATTATTTAATAATATTTTGATTACTAGTGATGTTTTTCATGGATTTATGCATCAGGAGGATATAGCATGTATACATGTGTAAATGTTAATAAACAACAAACAAACCCCTCTGCAAATATACATGGATTGTCTTTTGCATCTTAATTAAGTTAGAATTTAATTTCTGTGTGAAGAAGTAGCTGGTAGCATTGACATTAAATTCAGTTGTCAAATGCCCTCCATCTCAATAAAGACATCAAATAGATTGTGGCTTCTGTTGTTGTTGTTTCTTTTCTTTTTCTTTTTTTTAAAGCTATGGTTCCAAGCCATATTATTATGTGTTCAGAACTCTGAAGGCCACAAATTTCTCCCACAACAACATCTGCATTTGGAATGCGGATTGAATACATACATACAACAACCTAGTGAAAGTTGTCATTTGCAAGCACATTGCCTAACTACTGTGGAAAATGCAGGATTAAATGCTTTCCCTTCCCCAGTGGGTAAACAGCAACACCCTAGTCTGGCATGCTAAAACACAGAGTCCAGTCACATGTCCCAGCTGCAGATGCTAACTCTGCGCCAAAAATTTATGCAATAATCTCTCTGCAACAGTAGGAAGCTCTGACCTGACCATACGATTTAACTTCTCATTTCACTTCATCCATTAATACTGCTTAGTTATTAGCTTGATAGTCAGGAGTACTGTTCTTGCAGAGATTATATGGATTAGGAGAGTGTTACAATAATAACTAAATCAGAAAATCAAAAGATTATGATATTGGGTGGGACGTTTACTGGCTTTCTAAAGTACCTCTGAGTTTCTGATGTTTAAATAATAGCCTTGATATACAGAGAATCTTCAACTTACAATTGAGGCCCAAGTTTCTGTTGCTAAGTGAGACAGTTTTTAAATAGTTTGGCCCCATTTTACAACCGTTCTTGCCAAAGTTGTTAAGCCATTCACTGCAGTTGTTAAGTTAGTAACACGGTTGTGAAGTGAATCTGGCTTCCCCATCGACTTTGCTTGTCAGAAGGTCGCAAAAGGTGGTCACATGACCTTGGGACACTGCAACCATCATAAATATGAGTTGGTTGCCAAGCATCTGAATTTTGATCACATGACGATGAGGATGCTGCAACGGTCGTAAGTATGAAAAATGATCATAGGTTTTGTGGTCCACCAGCAGCCTGCATACCTGGCAGCAGAGTCAGACAGTGAGGAGGCTGGGGGAGGACAATGGGCCAGTCCGGGAGTCAGGGGAAGGCCCGGATGAGGGCTCTGTGTCGGAGGCAGAGATGGGGCCAGGGTCATCTGGGACCGATGCGCCGACTCCAGAGCCTCCAGAGGCAGACAGCAGAGAGGCAGAGGAACAGGAGGAGCCTGTTCCTAGTGCACGCATGTGAAGAGCTGCCAGAAAGCAAGAGCAACTGAAGAAAAAAGGACAACTCGGGAGTAAGGCCAGAAGATGATTGGCCACTCCCATAAGGCTTAAAAGAGCAGCAATGAGCCGTTGGATTTTTTTGTAGAAAAGCAATGTTGGTTCCGGTGCTTCTTGTCAGTGTCTCTTGAACTTTGTAAGGGTTTTACCTTTGGCAGGTTGCCAAAGACATCAAAGGTTGGTGATAAGGCCGACGGATTGCTTATGAAAAATTTTGTTTTGGACTTAATTAATGAATGAATTAATTCATTAATTCATTAATTTTGTTTTGGATTGAATGAATTAATTCTCAACTGTTTTAATAAACTAAGTTTGTTGAGGACTGAATTGTGTTTGGTAATCACTACTTGGGTCTTGGTCACAACAATAAGTTACTTTTTTTCAGTGGTGTGTAACTTTGAACGGTCATTAAACGAACTGCTGTAAGCCAAGGACTACCTGGAGATCAACACCAGGAACCGTGAGGAATGATGCGCTCATACTGTGAGAGCAAATTCATGTATTAACAGTCTAATCCTCAACTATAAGAGTAACAGCACCAGCCTCCACATGTCTTTTGAGAAGTAAGCCACTACTGGCTTCAGTTGTGCTTTCTCCCAGATCACTTGGTATAGAATTTCAACATTGATCCCACAGATTTCATAGGGACAAAGCCCAACAGTTCTGTTTTAAGTACATCATATCAAACGTATGCCCCTGATTCTCATCTTTTATGACAGATGATGCCCTGGGTACATACTAGAAAATGCTTGTTTGATTACATAACACATCTTTCTCAAACAAATAAGAAGCAATACACCGTTCTTGTATTTGCTTAAAGAATACACTTGCGGACTGCTCTTCACCATTTGTTACAAAAATAAGCACAGTGGATATATAATTACTTTCGCCAGCTCTCTCAGATTTCAGGAAGCAGGAATGAAAACAATGAAAGCATACCTTAAAAAAAAAGAAAAGAAAAGAAACAGCAGCATCAAAAGGTCTTGTTTATCAAAGTTAATCCCCTACATTTGCTTGAAAATGAAATTATACTAATAGGTTTCTTTTAATTACTTTGCAGAACCATTACCCAGCAGCAGGTATGGTGTCCCTACAGAACAATGATGTTCAGAAGTCAAACAGGAAGACTTCTTTCATTCTTTCTGGTTTTGCTGTTAATGATTGAGTACATGTAGTATCAACAGTTTGTAGATTATGTTTGGCTTCCACATATGTAATTCTTAACATACCGTCATATGGAGATTTACTGATGAATTTCCCAAAGCACTGATTTAAAAGTAAGTTCCTATGAAATCAGTTAGACCATATTTCATGCAAACAAGTTTCCTATTTAGAGCCAGAGTAATGTTGGACTTAGTTTGTTGGATCAGGACCAGGGAAAGCTGTCTTCAGATCTCTACTAAGCCATAAGACTTTTATTATTCTCAATTAGCCCTCATCTCTCAAGCAAATTTGCCTTACAAGATTGTGCTAAGAAAAACATGGGATAAGCTTACAAATGGCCTTCTGAGTTTTTTTAGAAACTTGTGCCTCAAAAGGTTTTGCTCTCTTTTTTTTAAACTAGTTTATATATACAATGCTGCTGAGCCCAAAAGCTTCAATCAGCTAACCAGGGCAAATTTTATATGCAAATCTTTAATCGTTCTGACTCCATATGCAAGAATTACACCATTGATACCATTTTTATAAAGAGAATATACTTCCACAAGATGTTTAGGCTGTTCTGTATTTTGTTAAAAGCTCAGCCTGCTAGAATTGGGACAACTACAGAATTAGATTGCAGCAAAGAGTTATAGATTGCTTTATTTCTTTGCTGCTATCAAGTGGTCATTTCAACTTTTAAAGCCCAAACCTAGTAGCCCTAGTTAAAGGAATTGCTACTACATTATATATTTCTAGAAAACTGTAGAATGAATTTGAATTTCTGATTTTTAAAGCATTCTCTATAATGAAAAAATTAATTTTGATCTCAGGCCTGGACTTGCACATCCCCTAATTGTGATTGCTCCCACAGGACTATAAGGTTGGAGGTTAGTTACTTTATCTCAAAGATATTCCATTTGGAAGAACAAAAGTACATTTATTTATAGAGGAGAAACCAAGCCAAAACAAAGCAAAAATACACGCTCCCAAACCAATCAGCAAAAAATAAAATAAAATAAAGGCTGAACAATAAATGGTTCAGTTTCAGGCCACACACAGAGTTAACACAGTTTTTCTCATTTGAAAGGATTGTGCATTGAACTGGAGATTAAAAAATAAAGACAGCTTGAAACCGAACATTTAGGCTACCTTTCAAAGTAACTAGAAAATTGCTCCAATTATCACTTTGAAAGTCTTGGATGGTGATTCTACTATTTCATATGTTTAGTTCAAATTAGGGCTCATCTAGAACCATGACTTCAAGTATAGGTTTGTTTGTTTATGTTTATATTCCACATTTCTTAGAAGGAGCTTATGATTCTTCTTCCCCTTCCTGTTTTATCTCCACATAATAAAATAAGTTAGGCTAAAGAATTGCATTTGGCTCAGAGTAGAAAGAAAATTACATGCTCGGTTTTCCAATCTTATGTTCTTTTCATGCACAGATCTCCTAAGGAAAAGAATAGTTAGCGTAAAACAAATAACACAGCATCATGCTCACTTGTAAATAGTGAGCACTTTGCAAATGTAACACTTTGAGTAAAGTCAAAATCTCTGAATGTTTCTAGCAAAAATTGATTAAGATATAGAATATTCTATTTTGTGTGAGTGCTGTATTTTACAAATCCATACCCCTCCGATGTTAAAATTCAAAACTATATTTTTTTAATCATTCAGAATTGAAATTCAACCTGCAAATTACAGTATTTATGTAAAGTACCGGTCCTTCTGTCAGGCCAGGGGATGTTGACAAGAACAGTGACTAAGTATGCAACAGCAAATTGCCAGGCTGACTTAACCAGGAGGTTAGGATTGTGTTAATAGACAATTTCTTGTTCATTTGTTAATTGTAGCTAATTCTACACACTGTCTGCTGGAGTAGGAGCACATCCCTGAATGCGTCTTATATTACACTAATTCAGACAATATCAAGATATTCCAAAGTTGAAACAAAAGGGATGTACTGTCTGGGACAAATATATACCAAGCAGCCTAAAGTGAGTTTTTTTTTAAGATTCCACAGTTTTGTCTCCTTTATTCTGCTCAAAGGCTTCCATTAACAAATTCAGGTGTATGAGAAATATTCGGTTTATGGGGACTCAGTAGCTGGTTCTAAGCAGCTAACCAAATTAAACTTTCTAGCATTCCAGGGCAATTCTAAGGTAAAATGAGGTTTAAAGAAGGGGCAACCAGCCAACGCAGAAACATAAAGTTTTGTACCTTTCATCTTTCATCTTGCCCAAACTCAATTGCAATTAAGTGTGTCCGAATAAAAATAAGATTCTCTATTTTTTAGCATAAGTGGAAAAGCCACAAGTCAGGAAGATACCATGTAATATTTTGAAATGAGGATCCTAAAAGATAATAATGCATAGATCAGCCCATAAGTCAAGTAGCCTTACTAAAACTGTATAATTGTTATGACTTCTACAAATTCAAAGGAGAAATCAATCTACAGAGCATTTAGGACTGTTCATGTAGTACCTGTAGAAATTTTTTAAAGCAGCATCCTCTTTTTCTGCATTTGCACAGTTGCTGCTGTGTCATCCTGGCAAAAGCCACAATTAGTTTCAGGAATTGCTAGTGGATACTCAAGCAAGCCTATGCGAACTCTGAAGTGTCATTTCCCTTGTACTCCAAAGAACTTCAGTCATAATAATGGTATCAAACGATAATAAAAGGATTGAGTTCACATATTATGGGAAACTGTGGTTTGTTTTATTATGATTTGTTAAACAATAGCCTGTTTTTATTAAACATAAATTGCAGTTCACTCACAGTAGCCTGTGTTCACAGATTGAATAAAGCACAAAGTGCATTAAATCTTACTGCACTGTGTGATGTCAGCCAAATATATTTAAGCACTTTGTCAATTACTGTGGTTTGTTTTGGATTCATTGCTTAAAACAGTAGAAAGTAGTGTTCTTACTGAACAGGATAGACATTGCATAGGTTCCAGAACTAAAAGGACCAGAGACTTTTTAAAAGTAATGTCTGAAAAAATGAGGAGAGCATCTGAAATATCTTCAGGGAGCTAGACCTCCTCTATCCATACTGCTATGACAACATAAATAATGGACTTTTGTTATTCTTTCCTGTGATATCAGATACAACCCCAATTAAAAATGAAAGAGTAATAGCAAAGAAAACAATTAAATTAATGTAGAAAGGAAGGATGATGACCTTGAGGAAAAGATGCAAGTTTTGTTGCCAAGGGATAAAGTAAAACAGGTTTTGAGTCCACAACAACCGGATAACACTGAGAAGCAGCTCAGACAGACACTTTAATTCACAAATCTATAAGAAGGAGCTACAACACAATTAGACTTGCAAGAATCTGTTATCATAACCAATCTCAATAAAGATAGTCTTAGTCTTTTTGTGGAGTCAATTTCTTGGTGAAATTTTTCTTCTCCCTACCTAAGGGATCTGACAAATAGGAACATTTATTGATCGATCAATCAGAGATGTATATCCACTTCTAACAAAATTATTTTGTTAGGTAAAATGAAAACAAACTACAGGTAGTCCTCAACTTACAACCACAATTGAGCTCAATTTTTTTGTTGTTAAGTGAAACATTTGTTAAGTGAATTTTGTCCCATATTATGACCTTTAGTGCCACAGTTGTTATGTTAGTAACACAGTTGTTAAGTGAATCTGGCTTCTCCATTAACTCTGCTTATCGGAAGGTGGAAAAGGGGATCACATGACCCCGAGACACTACAGTTGTCATAAATATGAACCAGTTGCCAAGTGTCTGAATTTTGATCATGTGACCGTGTGATACTGCAATGGTCATATGTGTGAAAAATGGTCATAAGTCGTAAGTGCTATTGTAACTTTGAACAGTCATTAAATGAACTGTTGTTCATAAGTCAAACACTAGCTGCATTGGGGAATTTTTGGCAATACTGTATTCAGGAAAGGTTGGCAGCAATAGGTTCTATTGTCTATCATAGTTCTACAATCAGCATCCATTCAATACACAGAAATATATTTAATATTTAAGAGTTCGTATAGTAATAACTATCAAAAACAGACCAATATGATGGCCCCAAACTCTAACAAAGGAATTTGTAGGCATTTCTTTTGTGAATTGCTTTGCTTAGAAAGAAAATAGCCTGTTTTGGATAGTGGTACTGGGCTTGAAACTTGGACACTGTGCATTCTGGTCCCACCTTAGGCACAAAGCCAGCTGGATGACTGTAAGCCAGTTATACCCCCTCAGCTGAGTAGAAAGGAGAAAATGGCTCCCACTTCCAAAATCTTGCCAAGATAATTGCAGGATCTTGTGCAAGCAGTCACCAGGGGTAAATAAAGACTTGTGGAAGGAAGGGAGGCAGGGGTGGATTGTACTTACCTTTACTACCGGTTCACAACAGGGCCGTGTACTTATGCACATGCACAGAAGCTTCCTGATGACGTCCGGGTCGGTGGGTGGAGCCTCCTACCGGTTTTACTACCGGTTCTTACGAACCAGTTCGAACCGGGGACAGCCCACCACTGGAGGGAGGGAAGGAAGGAAAGAAGGAGAATATATGGAGAAAAGTGGCTCAGTGGCTAAGACACTGAGCTTGTCGATCGAAAGGTTGGCAGTTCAGCGGTTCAAATCCCTAGTGCCGTGTTACGGGGTGAGCTCCCGTTACTTGTCCCAGCTTCTGCCAACCTAGCAGTTCGAAAGCATGTAGAAAATGCAAGTAGAAAAATAGGGACCACCTTTGGTGGGAAGGTAACAACCTTCCATGCGCCTTTGGCGTTTAGTCATGCCAGCCACATGACCACAGAGACGTCTTCGGACAGGGCTGGCTCTTTGGCTTTGAAACAGAGATGAGCGCCACCCCCTAGAGTCAGGAACAACTAGCACATATGTGCGGGGGGGAACCTTTACCTTTTAATAAGAGAGCACAGCAGTTGCACAATACATTATAATCTGGACGAATCTGAATTTATGTTGGATTCAATAAGGTTTAAGCTTCCATTTAAAGTGCAAAACCCCCTGTAAATTATTGCCGTGTTCAATGAGAATCATTACCATGTAAAAATTCAGATGCTTGGCAACTGACTCATATTTATGACATAATAGGATAGGATAGGATAGGATAGGATAGGATAGAATAGGATAGAATAGAATAGAATAGAATAGAATAGAATAGAATAGAATAACAAAGTTGGAAGGGACATTGGAAGTCTTCTAGTCCAACCCCCTGCTTAGGCAGGAAACCTGACACTACTTCAGACAAATGGTTATCTAACTTCTTCTTAAAAATTTCCAGTGTTGGAGCATTCACAACTTCTGGAGGCAAGTTGTTCCACTGATTAATTATTCTAACTGTCAGGAAATTTCTCTAGTTCTAAATTGCTTCTCTCCTTGATTAGTTTTCACCCATTGCTTCTTGTTCTATCCTCAGGTGATTTGGAGAATAGTTTGACTCCCTCTTCTTTGTGGCAACCCCTGAGATATTGGAACACTGCTATCATGTCACCCCTAGTACTTCTTTTCATTAAACTAGGCCTACCCAGTTCCTGCAACCGTTCTTCATATGTTTTAGCCTCCAGCCCCCTAATCATCTTTGTTGCTCTTCTCTGAACTCTCTCTAGAGTCTCAACATCTTTTTTACATTGTGACAACCAAAACTGAATGCAGTATTCCAAGTGTGGCCTTACCAAGGCATTATAAAGTGGTATTAACACTTCACTTCAGTTGCAGTGCTCCAAGATCACGTGATTACATTTTGTGACCTTCTGACAAGCAAACTCAATAGAGAAGCCAGATTCACTTAATAACCGTGTTACTAACTTAACAACTGCAGTGATTCACTTAACAATTATGGCAAGAAAGGTCATAAAATGGGGCAAAGCTCACATAACATCTGTCTCGCTTAGGAACAGACATTTTGGGCTCAATTGTGGTCGTAATTCGAAGACTGTCTGTATTCTAACAACAAGCAATGATCAGGGTTACTTTTCTCTGTATTTAACACGGTATTAACACAGTATTTCCTGCTTAACTGCATTCTTATGTCAGACTTCTCTTATTGCCTGCAGAAACTGTAACATTATTAGTAGAGGCTAATAAGAGAACATTAATGAAATATAATGTGAGATCATTTAAACCAGTGTCTTCATTTTATTTTAGTGCTGTGTAGCATGGAGTCTTATGTAGCTTCCTGCTGAGAAGCGGATTTGAATCATTTATTTCGTGAAATGTATGAACTAGCTAACCTACTTCCTAACTCTTGGCAAGATTTTAAGGAATAGATAAATAACAACTTGCACCTTCCTGCTGAGGGAAATTGGAGGAGAAGAGGGAATAACCACGGAATTAAGCCTCAATAGAGTGATAAAAATGCCACCACCGTTGGTAATACAAGGAGTCCTGGAAGAGATAATTAAAAGTCTGAAGAGGAAGCTGTCACACTGATGAGTAGAAGGAAAAAGAAGGAGCACCAGGGGACAAAGATCAAATAAAAGAAAACAATATTTTACCCTAATCCATTAAAATCAACAATTAAAAACCAATACATTCTTCCCTATAGACACATAACTCAGCATGGTTTACTTATTCATGCAATACACATTGTGCTTATGTAGCATTTTTCCAATGGGATTGCCAAGGTATTTCACAGATACTAATGATACTGTTCAATCCGTCTATTTTAAGCTAAAAAGGACAGCAAATGTTGCATAGAATAAATATATATATATATATTACAAATGAGCATAATAATTGCATTTAGAAACAGCAAATGAAACTCTGAGGCCATAGGTTCAGCGGTGTCTGCGTATCGGCCAGATTCCCAAGAATCCAGAAAAGCTTGCATGGGAATATTAGGGGTTAAAGTTGGGACCATTTGCATGCAGACGATATAGTACGCCCTTGGGTTTCCCCCCCACCCGACTCCCGCCCAGCTCCATCATTATAAACTAAAGCAGAAACATTAGCTTGTTAAGGAGTTCCAGCTCACATGAAGAGTTTGTCACTTGCATTACAAGCTGCATTACATATAAGTTGCGGCCATACGCTGGCGTTTCTGTTTAAGGATGCGAAGCTTGAACTGTGCAATCAGCTGTGTAAAAAATGGCTTACATGTACCAAATTGGGAGTGAGACTTTTTAAAATGATACTTGAATAGCCAGTAACTGTTTCTAATGCCAGAGCTAAATAGGATTTATGCATTTCCTAGGCTATTCTTCTGCAGTGAAGGTCTGGTGAAAGAAGATACTAGGCGATATATCTTAATTTTCGTTCAAAGGCTATTTCTACTGAGCGTCCTAACCCACTAATGCACAGTGTAACTTCCTAAAAGAAATGATAGATTAGATATTAGAAAGAGACATTGGCAGTATTAGGAGAATCACTTGTTCTGTAACATGTTCTTGAGAGACATATTACTGTATGTGCACAAGACTGCCACCAGCACAGATAATTTTTAAGCATGTACTTTGATTTGTACCTAATGTTAAAACATAATGACTACATGCACACATTGTACTGAGGCCAAATAACAAACAATATTCTGATCTAACATTTTATTTATTAAATATATTGGCCACCAGGGGTGGGTTCTAAATTTTTTTACTACCGGTTCTGTGGGCGTGGCTTATTTTGTGGGTGTGGCTTGATTGTCATGTGACAATTATTTAGGATTTAGAAGAGGTACTGGTCTACCAGGATTTTAACTGCTTGCAGAGCTGTACCAATCTGCCCATTTATTTTTGCAGGCAATGGTCTACCCATTTATTTTTGCAGGCACTGGTCTACTCATATATTTTTGCAGGCACTGGTCTACCCATTTATTTTTGCAGGCACTGGTCTACTCATGTATTTTTGTGGGCACCGGTCTACTCATTTGTTTTCTTTTAACACTGATCAGCTATAGGGAGGCCCATTGAAGCCCCGCAGCAAGAGTTTAAACAGTTTTTTTCCCTCTAGCCATCAGCTGGGACTCAGGAGGCAGCAATAGATTGGGGGTGGGGCCAAATAAAAGGTAAGAGTAACGCAGGGGTAGGTGGGGGGGGCAGAACTGGTTCGATGACGTCATATCGTCACCGCTACCAGCTCGGCAGAACCAGGCCAAACCGGGAGGAACCCACCACTGTTGGCCACCCAAATACAGAACAGCCTACAAAGCTAGAAAAACAACATAAAAACAGCTAATATGTACAAGTAATGCTCAACATACAACCACAGTTTAGCCTAAAATTTAGGTTGCTAAGCGAGACAGTGATTAACTGAGTTTTGCCCCATTTTGCAACTTTTCTTGCCATAGCTGCTAAGTTAATCACAAGTTAATAACCTGATTATTAAGTGCACCTAGCTTCCATATTGACTTTGCTTGTCGGAAGGTGACAAAAAGCAATCACATGACCCCAGGACATTGCAACCATCATAAATACATGCCAGTCGCCAATCATCCAAAATTTGATCACATGACCCTGGGAATGCCACAATGTTGTAAGTGTGAAAAACAGTCATATAAAAACAGTTATTTTTTCAGTGTCATTGTAACTTTGAATGAATGAAAGTTTGAATGAAACTATTCATTAAATGAATATTTGTAAGTTGAGGACTATCTGTATAATATGTAAAATAAATTAGAAACATTTTCCATAGCCTGCACTACCTCCCCACCTTATTTCCTTCAACATAATGGGATATCTATCCTTTAAAGCCGTACTACAAAGACATTATCTGAAAAAGCTCCCAAAATAAAGGATTGAATTGTAATGTATTACACAACTAATGTAAATCCCATGGATTTTGGTGGTTCTACTCAATGTATGACTAAAATATTTGGATTGGTTTGAATCCAATCAACCAAAGGGAGATGTAGTCCATGCCTGAAAGAAGAGCCAGTTTGGTCTAGTGATTAAGACATCAGACTAGAAACTGGAAGACCGTGAGTTCTACTTCCATTTTAGGCATAAAACCCAGCTGGATGACCAGGGCCAGTAACTCACTCTTAGCCAAACTCACCACATAGGTTTGTTGTGGGGAAAATAAGAGGAATAAGAGGTATCAGGTATGTTCACTGCCTTGAGTTTTTTTTTAATAAAAATAGTAAAGATGGGCTATAAATAAAATTAAAATATTAAACTTACATATGCCACCTTGGGAATATAAATGTGTATGGATGTACAAGAAAATAATGCATCAAGTTGGCATTTGATAACATGCATGTTAATATTATGTCAGAGAACGATAAATACATGGAACAACGTGTATGTATATTCAGGATTAGTATCTGTAGGTGAGATTCGGACAGGATTAGAAACCAGTTGCCCAGTGAGGCAATTTTTAGCTGCCATCTTTCATAGCTTTCAGAAGGATCTGCATTCTGTCCCAGAAGCATTAAAATGTGTATTACACAGACCCCTGAGGAGTAAGCAAGGCATAGTTAGTTAATTGTTTTTTACTAGATTCCAAGGAATCAGATAAGAAGATAATAATTACACCTCAATATTCAGGAGAGTTGCAAATTGCAAATCATGCTTCCAACAACTTTCGCAAGAGTTCTGTGTCTAGTTATGCTCTGCACAACTGAGCCATTGCCATATGATTTGGTAAGGATCAGTTCACAAATGTTCAAGTAATGACGCCGTCACTCTTTTCGGTTAGGCTCTGTAAACACAAGACTGTATTATGTAGAATCATGAAATCCGAACACAATGACCTGGGGTGATAGGGGTTGTGTGAGCCTCTGTTCTTGGATCTTTGATTCCACCTTTGTCCTCTGAACTAGGCATAAAGTCTTTTAGAAAGACATCCTGATTAGAAAGTAAAGTTTTAAGTTGGATCAAATTAGCATCATGGTCTTATCTGAGAAACACTAAGCCTCTTTCACAGGATTTCAATAGGACTAGTAAGTAATCTAGCTTTACCAGTACATCTACAGCCAATATCATGCCAATGTAACTATGACAATGTTTGTGACCTGTTTCTTTCTACTTATGCACTGTTTTCTATGGATTACAGATTTATGTTATTCTGTTACTTGATAATTGCAAGTATTGCAAAGTATTAAATGAAAATTTTAAAAATCAATGCAATGTAACCAGTTTGAGTACCAGAAGGTGGAAACCTCCCTTTTACAAGGGAGACCAGCCAAAAAAATAAAAAATTCTAGGCAATACCTGGATGACCAAGTAGCCAGATCAAGACTGAGAGGTTAAGGTTGTTAACTAAAGGTATCTACCTATTCTGATAGCCATATCAGACTTGAAGAGCAGCAGTTGAATAAGAGGTTTCTAATATAATCACCAAACATTCTGTTTGAGAGTAACCTATGATTAAAAGTAATATCTATTGCATGCGAATCTTCCTGACCTCTGACAGATTTCCCTGTTGTATCTACTCAGCATTGCTACTTCTTTGGAAGTTCGGTTAGGATATAGAGTGGTTTTGTTCAGGGGTGGATTCTAAATTTTTTACTACCAGTTCTCTGGGCGTGGCTTATTTGGTGGGCGTGGCTTGATGGTCATGTGATAATTCTTTAGGATTTAGCAGAGGTACTGGTCTACCAGGCTTTTAACTGCTTGCAGAGCTGTACCGGTCTACTCATTTGTTTTTGGAGGCACCGGTCTACTTATTTGTTTTTGGAGGCACCAGTCTACTCATTTAATTTTGGAGGCACCAGTCTACTCATTTGTTTTTGGAGGCACCGGTCTACTCATTTGTTTTTGGAGGCACCGATCTACTTATTTGTTTTTGGAGGCACCGGTCTACCCATTTGTTTTTGGAGGCACTGGTCTACTCATTTGTTTTTGGAGGCACCAGTCTACCACCACACTGCCTTTTAACACTGATCAGCTGTAGGGCGGCCCTTTGAAGCCCTGTGGAAAGAGTTTAAACAGTTTTTTTCCTTCTAGCCGATCAGCTGGGACTCGGGAGGCAGCAATAGATTGGAAGTGGGGCCAAATAAAAGGAAAGAATAATGTGGGCGGGGCGGAGGAAGGCGGGAGGGCCCAGCTACCAAACAAAGAGAATAGGTTCGGTGACGTCATATCATCACCGCTACCGGCTTGGCCGAACTGGGCCGAACCGGGCGGAACTCACCACTGGTTTTGTTGTTAATTCCTGAATTAATATTACCTATGCTTCTTTCTGCATTTCTAGATTTTGGAAAATATTTTTGTGGTCCTGATCCCTAACTCTGACCTAGAACAGTGTAGATCAGGGGTGGCCTGAAAATAGCAAAGGGCCGGCCCACGGTGCCTCTGATAGCCAAAACAGGGCCCGGGCGGGGGGCACAGGTAGCTCCTATGTGCCCCATTTTCGGCCTGGACGGTCTCCTGCAACACCCTGCCAGCCAAAACAGAGTGCGTCCCATTTTGGCCAATAAGGTGCTGCAGGAGGCATCCATCCCATCTCCCCACCCTCACCCCCAGCTGGCCCGCAGAGGAGAACTACAATGTTGATCTGGCCCTCGAAGAAATTCCGTTTGATAATGGTATAGAGCAGGGGTGTCAAACTTGTGATGACACGTTAACATCACATGACGTGTCACAACATTTTCCCCTGCTGCTAAAACAGGGGTGGGCATGGCCAGCGCGTGACACATCCGGCCCGCAAGCTTGACACCCCTAGTATAGAGAAAGTTTGAAATACCATACAACAGTTTCCCAACTTTTCCAGTTTTGCAGACTCATGGTGGGGGGGGGAGAAGGGATGGTTCAACAGATGTACACATGCTCACCCACTGCTTGTGTAAGTGGGAATGCACGTGCGCATGTCTATCGCTTCTACGGCCTGGTTCCAAATGGCTCACAGCTTGGGAGTTGGGGACTCCTGCCATACAGTAAAGGCAGTTCTCATCAATTTTGCAAATCCATCTGTTGGGTCGAATAATCACACACTGACTAAATTGAATGAATTGTCGCACGGTACATAAGGTACTATTACTTTCTGAATAGCTCATACTTTTAACCCTTGTGTAATCAATTGTCAATGTAATCCTTAATTAGTCTGACCATCTAGCTGTTTTGCATCTAACACACCAATTCAGATAGAGGGTAGAAGGCTTTGTAGTTAGGATGACATCTTAGTCACCTCGGCAGTCATGGAGGGCCAACTGCTATGCAAGCTAAGAACCTAGACATCCACACTGATTCTGTATTCCCTCTTCTGGTTTCTCAAGTAAGCTGGGAAGATAACTAGTAAATTTTAATGCAGGTTAAAGTTCAGCAAAAAAGGCCCAGTAGAGGGACGATGTAAACAGACAACTAGGCCAATCTGCATATACTTCATCTATATTTGAATAGTAGGAAAAACATTCATTTAGATCGATATATCCTGATGTCCCACTGCATCCTGGCAATACTGCACAATTTCCTGCATGACCTGAGCCAAAACTACTCGTTTTGAAGCATGAGAAATAGAGAAACTGAATGCAGAGATGTGATTCCCCAATCCATAATTACAGAAAATATTTCAATCGTAACAAAAGAACAGAAGCATCATGCTATCTTCTCTCTCCCCAGTAAACTACATCTTTTTTAACAGATTAACAGAGTTGGAAGGGACCTTATAGGTCAGTGATGGCTAACTTTGCATGCCAAAAGTGGGGGAGTGCGGGGGGGGGGTCATGTGCATGCATGCCCACACACATAATTCTATGTACCCCACCCCCACACGTGTGCGCGGCCCCCCTGCTTCCCCCGCTTTTGGCACGTGATGGCATGGTGGGCCTGGTAGGCCCATTTTTCGCCCTCCCCAGGCTCCAGAGCCTTTCTAGGAGCCTGGGGAGGGTGAAAACGGCCTTCCTCACCGCTCCGGACACCCTCTGGAGGGTGGAAACAGCCTGTTTGCTGACTTCCAGGGGGCCCAGAAGGCCTGAAAATCAGCTGGCTGGTGTGCACATGTGCGCCGGAGCTGAGCTCGCATGCCCACAGATATGGCTCCGTGTGCCACTTGTGGCACACGTGCCATAGGTTCGCCATCTCAGTTTTAGGTCATCTAGTCCAACCCCCCGCTCAAGCAGGAGACCCTATACCATTTCTGACAAATGGCAGTCCAATCTTTTCTTGAAAGTCTCAAGTGATGAAGCTCCCACAACCTTTGAAGGCAAGCTGTTCCATTGGTTGATTGTTCTCACTGTCAGAAAGTTCCTCCTCATTTCTATGTTGAATCTCTCTTTGGTCAGTTTCCATCCATTATTCCTTGTCTGGCCTTCAGGTGCTTTGGAAATCATCTGACCAATAGCAGGTGGCTAAGTCCCACTTTCTTGAAGACAGTCAATAGTTCAGAAGTTCAGGGACTGAGATGTCAAGATATTTTGCAGATGATCAGGTCCTATTAGCCTTACAGAACATAAGAATTCTGATAAGAAAGGATTTATAATTATTCATATAATTATTTATATAACAATTATATAATTATTAAATATAATAATATTTAATAATATATAAAATATAATTATAATTATTTATATTTTCAGTAATAGTTGCTATGACCAGCAAATGCCATTCATAGTTGCTGGGGAAGATCTGGCTTCTAAAAGTCCTTGATTTATGGCCATGCCATAAAAGTTGAAAGTGACTTTCAACCTCACACTTATGACTGTTGCAATGTCCCCACAGTCAGACACTGTGCTTGGGTTTGGGTGCCTGGCAACCAGCATGTATTTAGGATGGTTGGCCGTGTTCCAAAGTCACATAATTGCCGTTTGCCACCTTCCCAGGGAGCTTCCAACAAGCAAAGTCAATGGGAGAAGTTGGATTCATGTCACATCTGTGTGATTTGCTTAACAACTGTGGCAAATATATATATATGTAAAATCGGGTGTGATTCACTTAATGACTACATCACTTAACAACAGAAATTCTGGTTCCAGTTGTGGTCATAAGTCAAGGACTACCCGTGCTTTAAGCATAAAAATAATTTTGACAGTATGCAAGATCAAGTCGCATTCAATAGCTAATCCAAAATGCAGTGCTAATTTACCTACCATGAATCAGTGGGCTACAGTGTAGCTGATGCTACTTTGCGAAGATAGGTTCTGTACCTTGCGCAGATGCATGCCAAATAAGTATAGTATGTGGTATAGAAAATACAGGACTGAGAGATGAGTATTGAATGACAACCAAAGAAATTATATGAGCCATGGTGGTGCAGTGGTTAAAATGCAGTACTGCAGGCTACCGTATTTTTTGGATTGTAAAACACACCTTTCCCCCCAAAAAAGTGGGTGAAAATCTGAGTGCGTCTTATACACCGAATGTAGCCCTGCCCAGCCTCGCAAACAGAGATTTCAGTGGCTGAAAGAAGCGTCTGAAAGAAGCTTCAGAAAAAAAGCCTCAGAAATGAAGCTTCAAAAAAAAAAGCCTCCAAACAGAGCTTCAGAAAAAAGCATCTGAAACGCGTTTATCTAAAATAATATGGCAAGCAACAAAAAAAAGAATCAGTAAAGGTTCTAACCAAACTATGCTAACAAATCTGGAGAATGACACAATAACCAACAGATCGGAAGAGGTTAATCTATATACCAATACGAAAGAAAGGAGATCGAACAGAGTACATATAGTCCTTCAGAATAAAAGCCTCTGAAATAAGCTTCAGCAAAAAAGCCTCCAAACAGAGCTTCAGAAAAAAAGCCTCTGAAAGAAGCTTCAGAAAAAAAGCCTCCAAACAGAGTTTCAGAAAAAAAGCCTTTTTTTCTGAAGCTCTGTTTCAGAGGCTTTCAGAGGCAGAAAAAAAGAAAGAAAGGCACAGAGCTCACTGTAAAGCAGTATGTAAGATTAAATGCTATTGCTATGCTATTGCTATGTACAGTAGCTCTTTTGGAGGTAAATGATGCAACAGGATCTTATTAATGGCATCTGTGTCAGTTTGGTTACGTGCAATAAAATCCAACTAATTTTGCCACCAATGTCATTTATTATTTCAATTCTTTCTTTATCTCTCCATTCTGTTGATTTCAGTTGAACAGTGCCTTATATGATATGCTAGAAATTTCAAAAGAATGAAATGCAGGTGGTCCTCAACTTATAACAGTTTGTTTAGTGACCATTCAAGGTTACAATAGCACTGAAATAAGTGACTTATAAGCATTTTTCACACTTATGACCATTACGGCATCCCCATGGTCAAATGATCAAAATTCAGACATTTGGCATCTAACTCATATTTGTGACGGTTGCAGTGTCCCGGGGTCATGTCATCATCTTTTGCGACCTTCTGACAAGCAAAGTCAATGGGGAAGCCAGATTCACTTAATAACCGTGTTACTAACTTAACAATAGCCATGATTCACATAACAACTGTGGCAAGAAAGGTCATACAATGAAGCATGTATAAATAAATATAACTGAGTCTTAATGTACCTTGCGGCTACATAAACAAGATCCAGGTCAATCTTATATCACTAGAGCCTTGATGGCGAACCTATGCCACAGGTGACATGCAAAGCCCTCTCTGCGGGCACGCAAGCCATCGTCCCAGCTCAGTTCTACTGCACCTCTTGCCAGCCAGTTGGTTTTCGGGTCTCTGTCGCGCATGCATAGGGGGTGGGGCGCATGTGGGAGACACGTGTGCAGGGCAGGGCTTATGTGTGTGGGGTCACACATACATGCACCAGGGTGGCACACGGGGGTCGCACACACATGCGTGGGGGTGGGGTGCACGTGGGGGCTCATGCATGCATGCGGGGGTGTGGGGTGGGTGGGGATGTGTGTCACACTTGCATTGCATTATGGGTGTGTGTGTGTGTGCACTTTCAGCACTCGGTGTCGAAAAGATTAGCCATCACTGCACTAGAGTATATTGGTCAAAACCCACTTGTCAAAGTAACTACATTGCAAGAGCTCCCAACTTTTATGTACATATTAAATAAAAATTAGGATGCCCAAATTAAAGTAGGTTGATATTGAGAATTAAATTTGTTCATTAATTTTATCATAGCTATTTTCTTTTCGGTGACTGGCATATTACATAGATTGATGGATGGACTATAGATCGGGAAATTTTTTCCTAATCGAGTTTACAGCTATCTGTATTTTCATGTAATCAAGTCATTGGAGCATGCAAAAGAAAATGTCTCGGTAGTCATTAGTAAAAATAGTAGTATGTGAGTATGCATGCATAATGTATTTTTTTCAAGATCCAAGAGTATTGTGTATATTGTTCTAAAATATTTATGCATTTGCTTAGAAAATAGGATTGAGGCTGAAGACCCTGAGGAAAAAATGTGAATGCAGGGAAGCCAAGTTATAATCCAGCACATTAACTAAAGTTGTAAAATGCTTTTACTACTTACATGGTGGAAGAGGAAAGCGGAAACCATAAATCCTTCTCCCAACACTCATCAGCGTGTTTTTGCTAAAATTATTTCTGTCTTATTGACAGATATAATTTGCTAGTATTCAGTTATTACTTGCAAAAAATGAAAAGGAAATATGCCATGGGCTATTTTTTTAAGTGATTGTAGGAACAAACTCCTGTCTGTCTGTCATACAGTATATGGGCCAAACCATTAGATAGAATGATACAAAGTGCTCTTGGCAGCGCACGCAACTGTATCTGCTCTGCTATTCCTTCCCACTTCCTATAGTAGTTATAATACTTGCCTAGGCTTCCCAAGAATCTCTCTGAAGAGCAGAGTCATTCAGAAATAACAAAGAAGCCAGCTTAGTGTACAGGGTTCTTGCGGCTTTACATATAAATACCTTGAATGCTTTTCTGATATGGAGTGGGAGCGGGAGCGGGAGCAGGAGCGGGAGCAGAATAGAATAGAATAGAATAGAATAGAATAGAATAGAATAGAATAGAATAGAATAGAATAGAATAGAATAGAATAGAATAGAATAGAATAGTTGGCCAAGTGTGATTGGATACACAAGGAATTTGTCTCCGGTACATAAGCTCTCACTGTACATACAAACAATAAAGTAATATAATCATAAGATACCAATAGGAGAAGGTAGCACAAAAGATGAGAAAGATAATAGTAATTCAACCATACTACATGGGTAAATATTCCTATACAGTATACACCAATATACCAATCCATATTGGTAGCATGGCATCATTGCTTGAATGGATAGTGTGTAGTCAGCAGAAGGATCAAGGAGTAATAAACTGTTACTAAGGCAGGTAACAAACACAGGATCTTTTGGTCCTGTATGTGACTACACACATACACAAAACATGCAAATGATTTTGGCTTAGCATGTTGTGTGAACTCATCCAAATTCTAAAGCTTGGAGAGCTGCTATCTATCAGAGGATATAATAATTCTGTTATCCACGGTTGAATGCCAAGGCTTCTTAATAAAATTAGAGTATGTGACATAATCAAGGGATATATTTACAATAGCAATAAGATGCTCATCATTTAGTGGCTGAGTTTACATATTGCATTAAGCTATAATGTGATTTATTTGCTTTTGCCTTGGTCTTCATGAATCCAGTTATTATGATTTAGAAATTATGGTTTAAGGCTTATTCAGTGTGTGCTATCAGCTAGTTCCTGCTTATTCACCAAACCATGCCTCAGCATATTAGGAGAAAATCAATGAGAAGAATTTTATTGCCATTGGCAAAAACTTTGAGCAAAAACTTCCCAAGTATGATCATGAGGAATTTGGAATTTTAAGCCCTCCGTGATATTTTTCTGATTCTGACAATTAATTGAGAGCAGTTCCTCAGGGCAAAGATGTCAGTTATGTAAACAACCCTAAATTGCCCAGATTGTCAGCCAAAACCTTCCAGGACATGTAATGATTTTTTTAAAAAATGCTAAATAAAAGGAGTAAGAGAAAGAAATAATGGAATTAAACTGAAGTAAGTAGTTAAATGTGAGCACAGAACCTAGTCAATCCATGCAAAATTGGAGGAATTCTGGGAAAGAAATAGCAAACTGAAGACAGTGAAGCCAACAACCAAACTGGAAGAAAGAATTGACAAGGATTTGAGATTACCCACAAGTTCTTAATTTAGGAAGAATTTAATTGAAACTAGTGTGATAAAAGATTATCTAGTTTTAATGATACAATTGTGGGCAATAAGGTGAATCACTAGAGTTATCATTTCTCAACTCCTCACAATCTTCAATTAAAACACTGCTCAGATGCTGCAGTTCATTCAATAAATTAGGTATCATCTAATTTATTTATTTTTATTAATTTATCAAACATATATGGCTGCCCATCTCACACAGAAATTATTCTGGGAAGTGTACAACAATGAAATAAAAATATTTGAAATCAATCATTAAAAGCAGCCATACTTAAAATAGAAAAATACAACTCAGATACAGGAGAGTGTAGATTAAACACAATGATAAGACCATCCTAGAATAAGCTCCCGAGCCCTGGAATGACAAAGCCAGGTTTTGAGGGATTTAGGGAACATTAACAGGGATGGAGCTAACCTCACTTCGGTGTAAGATGGGAGAATATTCCATATTCCTTCTCTCAACCATCCTCTTTGCAATGAATTCTAAATATGTTTTAAAACTATATTAATGCAAATAGGCTTTGTAGAAAGAGATTAGATACAATCAGATACAATTAGCAAACGCAAGGCAGGGAACAGAAATGAATCAACACACAATAATCTGCTATCAGTGCAGAATCAGATTCTTAGAGGCCTCACAATCGGGGCGGATAAGAAGGCAAAGTACAGCCAAATAATTGGAGTCCAGGTAATAAAATACATGACAATACAGACTTGAAGTTCAAAAGCATATCAGAAAAGCAATTCAAAATCCCAAGAGCTGAGGAATAAAAATTTCAAAGCAGGAACTGCATCAGATTTTATGATAGCGTTTCCTACAAAATGATCATATCTCAGTGGAAAGATTTCATAATCCAAATTTCTCTGGCCACTCCTCATTCTAGCTGATTCTTTGACAAACAATAGCTTTTGCACATTTTCAACTGTTCCATTTTGTCCTCTGGGGGGAAAGAAGGAAGGCTAATATAAAATTGCAAGATAAAGATTCAAAAGACAGTCCACACCACTTTGTTGGGTTATTTTAAAATGGTTATTTCAGAAATTACTGTGGATGGTGTTAATTAGGAAAAAAGACTGTTCTGCTCTATTGTTTACCTATTTTAGTAATCATTAAGAAGAGGAACAGAAAATATATCCCTGTTATATTCTATTATGCTGTTGGCTTTGGATTGCTTCTGATTTAATCAATGAACAATCTGGTTAGATTATTACCTTTAAGTACTTAAGTCTGTTGATGGATGACAGTTGATATGCCACTTGCATATTGAACACTCATTGGACAAACACACTCCTGAAGTTACTGGCAACAACTTTAAAGGATCAGATTATTATTTTTTTTTGTAAGAGCCGTAACACTAGACTAGAGAAGATTAGGGGGCTATAGCTGGCTGGCCAGTCCTTTCTAAAATGGTTTCATCTATCCTGTATATTTATCTGGAACTCACCCAGGTTTCATCATCTTCAGTGTGATACATTTCAACTTCTGTAAATTCTAGCAACATACTACAAATTAATGGGAATTGAAGTCAAACTTATCTAGACTTGGGTAAAGGTAGTTTATAAAGTGCCTGTCAGCTACAAACAACTAGATCCACACCTGAAGAGTTCAATTTGCTGTTTTATTGCTCAAGCCTAAACATATCAGTTTTTTCAGACTGACAGTTTGCACCTGGGGTAGACTAAATAAGGTTCAGCTGCATTCAAGAGAGATCAAATTTTTCACTCTTGTAACCCATGTAGGAATTCTAGACTAAGTCCTGGTTTGACTCCTCCCCCTGGTTTGGCAGCAGGGGTGAAATCCAGCAGGTTCTAACAGGTTCTTGAGAACCGGTAGTGGAAATTTTGAGTAGTTCGGAGAACCGGCAAATACCACCTCTGGCTCGTCCCAGAGTGGGGTGGAAATGGAGAATTTGCAGTATCCTTCCCCTGCCATGCCCACCAAGCCATGCCCACAGAACTGGTAGGGAAAAAATTTGGATTTCACCCCGCTTGGCAGTCTCCCTCCTACATCACCTGATATAATGATGCTCTTGGTCATAGAATAATCAAATATAATCTGGCTGTTTATTTTACAGTCTTTATAGCTCACATGGGGTGTGTTTTTGTGTTTGTTGTGTTAAAATCTGTGAGAAGATATAAGGAGCATCATTCTCCTGTGGAATTGTGTATGATGTCAATTTATGTATAAAAGGGGCAAGGCTGGCATCATGATGCTCCATCTGCTATGTTGTTAATTTTCACCAACCATCCCATGGCTGCTGCTGAACCCAATAAACTCAGGTCTTGAGTTATTAAGTAAATTAAAATGATTAAGAACAACAGTAATAATAAATGTCAATGTCCCTCATCGCATGGATGCCAATAAAATTTGGTTAGGATTAAAGGCCTGGTGAAATTAAACTATCTTTGAAGATCTTTCAAAAACATTCAAAACTGTGAGGCCACCACCCAGAGAGTCTATTATTTCATCCATGTCCATCTTATTTCAGAGAGGAAGTAATAGGCCTTTCAAGATGTTTCTCACTGGAAGGACAGATTCAGAAGATAGTGCTGAGATAATGAGAGAATGGTATTTATATTAGCTGGACCTGTTCTTGGTTTACACATTTCTCCAACAAAATCAGAACTAAAATTCTCAATATAATGATGAACACACAGTGACTAATGCATGAAATACTGTTTCAGCTCCTCAATTAATTGTTTCATATACTTCTTTTGATCGTTTTATAGAAATGTATTGGTAAAAGAATAAGTAGTTTCTTGAGTGAAGAAGAAAAATTTGGATACCTGTTGACTTACATTTGCCTTATTGGTCTTGTAGTTTAATGTATCTAAAAGGCTTTTATCAGTCAATGAGCAGATGTGTAGACATTCTCTCCAATCTGTATCAAGCCAGCTGCATGTGCAAGTAAGGTTTCAAAATGCTTACCTCATACCTTCTAGTTCTCACAGGTAACAATTGATGATTAATAATTGGAGTTCATTGAAACTGGGTGGCTAATAAATTCAAATGAGTAAAATTGTATGCATTTCTGCATGTGCAAATAGCCATCTAAAGAGAAGAGATTATGAAGCAAAATGTGTTGGCAGAATATAATTTAAGCCAAACAAGTAGAAACTCTGGGGCACACACACGTATTTCTTTTTTGCTGTCATCAATAATAATTTGATCGTCCTTGGTTCAATGTTTGAGAAATGAAGTAATTGGAAATGAGGGTTCATATCCCAGAAAGCTTCACAAAATTTGGAAAATCCAGCTTTTCAAATTTCAAAAAAGGAGACAGGGCAAAATGAAAGACTTTAAAATTCAGTTGGCAAGAGCATTTATTGAATTTCAAGAACTTGATCAGGACCTTTGTACAGTAAAGAGTTTAAAGGAATATCCTGAAGCTGAATGTGTGCATATAAATTTGTTGCATGCCTGGAAGACAAAAATGGAAAATACCTTCAAACTCAATTACACCAATACTACTTAACTAGTTTCTTAATCACCCAGGAAGTTGCAGATATGTTTATTTATTTCCATCCAGGACAGTTTTAGTATGTCTTCTTTTCTTAATATTTTCATCTTCTTCTAATTTAACGCTTACTTCATTTTCTCAGTGCCCTATTTTAGGTTGCAATTTTTAATGTGCAAATAACATTACAGAATCTGGGGATATCCAGATTTGAACATAAAGTATACAGCAGCATATAATAATATTCTGGTGTGCAAAGAAGCTTGGTATAGCTGGACCAGGTAAATTTATCTTTAAAATGTGAACTCCTCATTCAGTAGTAAGAGACTGAATCCCAGATAGGTCTATGACATAGAATGTAATTGTCTCTTAAAAATGAAGAGTTAATGAACAGCACTGACTCCATCTTTTCACAGATGTGAGAATATAATGTGCTACAGATAGTCTTCAATTTATTAACATTTATTTAATGACCATTCAAAGTTACAACGACACTGAAAAAAGCAATTTATGACCATTTTTCACACTTATGACCATTGCAGCATCCCTATGGTCATGTGATCATCTTTTGCGACCCTCTGACAAGCAAAGTCAATAGGGAAGCCAGATTCGCTTAACAACCATGTTACTAACTTAACCACCAGTGATTCACTTAACAACTGTGGCAAGAAAGTTCGTAAAAAGGGGCAAAACTCACTTAACAACAGAAATTTTGGGCTCAGTTGTGGTCATAAGTAGAGGACTACCTGTAATTTGCTAGTTTTGGGGAATTCAAAATCCAGAAAAAATACTCAAAACCCCTTTGTGAAAAATGGCTCTGGGCTGATGGGATGTATTTTATGAGACTGGTTACTTGTAAATTACTTACAGCCAAGATTGGTTTTCTTACAGTGGCAGAACATCATTGTTGCCGGACAGGTCATCCTTTAACTCAAGATTCAGCGATGTTTCATTCTTAAAGGAAATTTTGTGCATTATGTGATTAATGTATGAAATATATCAACTTTGAGCCTTTGAATTGGCTTCATATTGATGAAAAGATTGTGTTAATATGATTCCACATAATCTAAATTTAACTAGTTTAAAAGTTAATTTGTATTATCCTATATTGAGATGTTCTTAGCAATCTTGTAGCGCAACACTGTGGAATAACGATGATTTAAATGTTATTTTGCTCTTTAACATTTTTAACGTTATTATTTTTCTATTTTATTTTCCTTTTTCCTATTTATATTTTGCTAGAATCTGTGTTACTCCATATGATTTCCCTGATTTTACAGTTTTGTTGAAACTACAAGTCTTTGTTTTTTTCTGTGTTAACTATACTTTTAAGAAAATAATAAAGTGAAAAAAAAGTCATCACCATAAATTATTTTGCATCCGGTCAGATCTACTATCAACTCAGGAAGGTCAAAAGATGCTGGCCCTGAAGAGAGAGGAATATAATGAATTGCAGTAACCACTAGGGGGCTTAGAGGGCACAAAATTTTGGTGTAGCTTGCAAATCTCCAAAAGGAAAACGAGGCAAAAAGATTTGTATGCCATTGTTCTTACAACAATAGAAAGACCCAAATGTCAAAGTGACTAAGGTTTCTCGGTATCTTACTTAGGAAAGAATGCTAATTCCAAATACGGTAGGTATCAACTTTTTTAAAAAAATACTAGCTGCTATAATAAATGGCTTTTTAACTTCTTTCACATATTATCCTTTTTTACATTTGTCCAATACATTGTTGCATTTAATCCTGTCTCTAAACTATTCTGCTAGTTTTTTTTAAATAAATTAAAACCTAAACAGCCTGACACAAAATGCCATTGCTTGCCTTTTGATCAAGTGTATGAAATTTTATTATCAGTTTCTTGCAGAATCTGTAAACAAGGCTATATATATAACCAAGTCAATTTTTTCCTCAGTGACATTTTCTGGGTGCAATGAAGATCTTCATACTTACACGCAGAGTGGAAATGAACCAATGCAGCCCAATTTGTACAATCTATGAACAGCTTTGCCCTATGAATCCTATTTGTTTATAAACTGGCCAAAGAAAGTGTCCCATGCATTGAACCTGTACATTTAGTTTTCTCTGCTGTGTTAGACTTGGATCTATATAATACGTGACTAGTGCTCATTAATTGCAGGTAGGAGTGTAGTTCTGGTCAGGTAGGAACATAGAGAGTTGAATGTATGAGTGCTAGGCACTATACCAGTCTTTCCAAACTTGATGCCTTCCAGATGAGTTGTGACTGTAACACCCAGGCTACAATGCTGGGGTTTCTAGTCCCAACACAACTGGAGGGCATCAGGCTGGGAAAACTGAACAATGACAGTCATGTCTAAACACATCTGCATGCTCTCATTTCTCCTGCTTGCTTGCACAACAATTAAAGATCTGCAGCTGTGGACTACAAGTGAATTCCCATATTCAGATTAACATCAAAGCCATGCCGCAGTTACATATTTAAGTCAATATGGTGAGTTGTAGGCAGAGACTTGGAGTTGAATCAGGAAGCTCGACTCCAAATCTCAGTTCAGCTGTGAATTTGGTGGCCTTGGACCAACCATTTTCTTTCGGCTAAGCTACCGCAACCTATTGTTCTAAACAAATGAGATCATCTTTTGTAGGCCACTTGAAGCTCCTTTAAGACCACATGAAAAACTAATAAATAACAGTATAGATTTTCAGCCCTGTATTGTGGGATGATTAACTCCTAATCACGTGACAATGCAAGCTACATGTTCTATTTCCCTTTGCTTTCTTCTAAAGTAGCAAATGGTTCAAATGGTTCCTACAATGAGAGTTTATGAATTACAGAGGTAGTGAACAATGAATGTCAATTAAGGGTTCATCTTTTTTTGGGGGGGGGGAATCATTGTCCTCTATGAACCCACTAAGTGTCACAACAGGGACAGAGAGAGTGGGTGGAAAACATATAAACCTTGCCTTCCCTCCAGTCTCTTTTTCTCTGATTGCTATTAGTGGCAATTAATCAAACTGTTTGGATCTCTCTACCCACAGCAATTCTGTTTGAACGAGCAAAAGTTGAAAACAGGGATTGCTTTCCAAATGATGGGAAGGGCCTGCAATGATATTGACATCCAAGAGCAGCAACAAGCCCAAAACTAATCAAGCTTTCACTTTGCGTGTTTGGTACAGCTGCATCCAAGTGCAGGGGAGCTGTGTTTGTGGTGTCACAGGCCAATGGGAAAGGACAACAGCTTAAGACTAATTGCTGTAGGAGCTTATTTTCAGAGGCCCAAATGAGTCTTTAGTTTGATTCTGCAAAGTGCTTTGCTGGTTTTCATGCTTCATCAGGCTCAGGCTATCGGAGGCGTTTAAATTCCATTAAAAGTCAGCACTAAATAGGCACCGAAGTGTCATGTTTACTTTTGAAAATCTGTCCCTTAATCTTCTTCTGGGGGTCGAAAGCAAAAAGAGGAATGCTTTTAGTGAAGAGAAGAATGGGAAGTGCTCTATCCCACACATCTTAAATTTAGGTTAGCTGTAAACTAACAGATAAAAAGCCATTTGCATGCAGTGTGCAGGATTCTTCACTTTCTGGAAATGTTGCTGAAAAAGCAATGATAAGAAACTAGAGCTATGCAATATCACTATTTTAACAACTTGTTCCTTAAATCTAATTTTGGGAAATAATGGATGGGAAATAAAATCATGCAGTGGTTTTAGTAAGTGGTAAATCACATGACAGTGATTTGGTAGTAAAGAGATCCTCTCTGAAATTCAGATTGAAGGTATTCATGACTATAGCTAAGGTTGCTTGGACAGTCAATTGGTGACCAACCTTCTTCATCTGATGCCCTCCAAAAAACATTTGAACTACAGGTCCCATCATTCCCATCCATGCTGCCAGTAGGTGATGCAACCTGTTGATCAACAGAGCTGAGAAGCAATAGGGAAAGTCTACCAGAAAAGGATTTTCTATTCTTTACCCCATTATCTTTATAACAGATGGTTAGTTTTAAACTACACAAGTCACATGCTTACTGTTCTAATGCAAGATGGCTTTAATAGAGAGAGCAATAACACTTGTAGACCACACCAAGTTAGCTTAAATCTATTTATTAAATAATCTGCTCCATTAGTTTCTCTTGAAGGGAAAGTGTTTTCTCCTCACATAACCCTGAGAGGGAGGCTGAGAAATTGTGACTCACTTTCCACCAATGGACAGTCCAGCAGGTGGCAGCACCTGGCCGACCTTGGTTCTTACCAAAAGAAAAAAAAATAAAGAAAGAAAGAAAAAAGAAAAGAAAAGAAGGTAAAGTCAAGCCTGGCTGGAAAAGAGCAGGAAACCTCTTAGAAAACATCAAAACATTTTGATCAAAAATCAAAAAATCTAAACTGGACTGGAAAGCACTGGAAAGATAAAAAGCATCCTGGTAGAAAGCAATACTGTTGTTTGTATTGTAAGACCATTGAGTTCAATGCCTTAAAGGGAACCTACGATTAGAAACATGAATTTGGGTGCCATGGGTTATATGGCCGCTTTTATGAAGTTTGATGGAGTGGGGTTTCAGTCCCAATATTCCTCTCTCTCTCTCTGCATTAATCTGTGGGTGCATGTCCTCCTAGTTTCTTCCAAATTTCACACAATCTGCAGAATTCTGCAAAAATTACAGAACAGCTGTAATTTAAAGGGCCTGTGTACCTCTTGCCTGGGCAGGAAATTCTAGTCAATCTGGAAATCTGAGCTCTTAAACTGCAGCCATCTCAAATATGACCCACTAGCAATGCTGTGCTGAATCCCTTTTCTCCCCATAGCTTCTTCTGAATGTTTTTATCTCTTTGTCATGCTAGGAATATGTCAGAAAAGGGAGTGGAGGGGGATGCTGCAGCAGAAGGCAGGGGGTAAAATAAACCTGGTTAGGGGGTGAAATAAAGGGGCCAGTCTGTTTCTGAACAATTAGAAGAATTCGTCCTGATTTCCCAGCTTTGCCCTGCCTGCCCCCCCCATACTTTCCGGGGTTTCAGGCCTTGTGGTGGAAAACGGCATCAGAACTCAAACTGACAGGAATGGAGCAGAGGCATTTGTTGGGAGTACCAGGCAAGTCAGATGGCACTCAAAGTAAAGTGAAGGACTGAGTAGATTTTGACAGGCAAAATGAAGCAAAGTAAAGGCTAATAACTTTTAAGTGCAAACTTAAGTAACTTGTATTCGATTGGTAAGGAAAGCAAAAGAGTTGGTTAGATTTGTAAAGCATTCCGAGGGATTTAGCTCCAACTTGATAGCTGTGTTCATATAGTACTCATACTCCTGGGTAACTATGATTCATAGAATTACACCAATTTTCCAGGATCATAACAATGAAATGTGCACTAACTGCACTGCCTGGGTTTGCATAACACAGAAAGCTGAAATGTGGTTGTCTTTGTTTCTAGTGCCTTTCTTTCTGTCTTTTCTATAGTGGTGAATTATAACCTGTTTGGATGGACAGGATCCATTTTAAACTAAGATTTATAGAAATAGAGCAATTTTCTTTAATGCCATCCAGTTAAGATGGACTCCATTTCCCTTATTTTCCAGCCAATGTGGAGTGGGGGGGGGAGAGAGACTGAGAAGGATGGGGAGCTGCAATCACACGACTCTCGGAGGGGCATCAATCCCGGCAAACACAACTGTACAACTGTTGTGTGTCCCACAAAAAGTGGGATTTCTCCAATCTCGGGGAAGAAATTTGCCTTCGAAACCTTCGCCAAGGAATCCCGAACGAGACACGTAAAGCCACACAATTCTCATTACTTGAAAGTAAATCCCACCGAAGCTGGTAACATTTCGACTTCTGCATTGGGCGGGGGGAAAGGGGGGAGTCGCAGCTGCAATTAGAACAGCTGAGGTGTTCCGGCGAGGCCAGCTCGAAGGTGGAAGCGGCTAAACGTAACGACTCCCCCACCCCACCCCCCACTCTTAAAAACAGCGCCTTGCCTTCTCCGTTGCGGGCTCGAAGTCGGCCGAAAGTTTACGAAAGGCGCTGGAACTTCCTACTCAGCCGCCCAGCGGAGGCGGCGATTTCGGCGTCGCGCGCCTTTGCGCCCGGACGCTTCGCAAGGAAGCGCGGCTTGGCTCGAGGCTCGAAAGCCCGAACAGTTCGAATTCGAAGTCCGCGCGCCCCGTCGGCGAAGCGCTCGCGTGCGGACGGGCGGCAGGGCGCGGGCGGAAAGCCCTGGAGCGCGCGCGCGGCCGGTCTCCTTCAGCGTTACCGCTCGCCCAGCTAAGTCGCCTTCGCCTTTAAGCCGAGTCGCTTTAACAAGCCTCGGCGGGGCAGCGGCTGGTGGACCGGCGTGAACGTAACCCCAATAAAACACGAGGATATTTTGTCTGAAAAGAACGCTTGGGCGGTAAAAAACAAAACGAAACACCACAGAAGCCGGGGAAGGGGAGGGGCGGCGGACGCCGGGGCCGGGAGAAACGAAGAGAGGGGGAAAAAAAATTAGTCTTCCTTACGGGGTGCCGAAGTTTGCTTTACTCCGCCTGCGACGCTCTGAATTCCCCACACTTTCGCTGGCCTGCGCCGCGGCTTCCTCCTCCTCCCTATCCCTCCTGGCTCGCTCCTGCTTTCGCTCGCTCTCTCTCGCTCCCTCCCTGCTTTCCCCCCTTTCCCTCCAGCGGCGCCTGGACGCCTTGAGCTGATAAGGAAGACGAGAAGCGGCGGCGGCAGCGGCAACCGAGGAGCGTGCGTTGTGTTGCCGCCGCCGCCGCCGCCGCCGCCGCCGGGAGAGAGAGAGAAGGGGAGGGAGAGAGCGAGAGAGCCGGCCCGGGAGGGGCGCGATTGCTGGGCTTGCAAAGAGCGAGCGCCACAAGCCCCGTCCCAAGCGCGTAACTCCCAATAATAATAATAATAATAATAATAATAATAATAATAATAATAAAAAGTTCCCGGCGGGGTCTGTTTGAGCCCTTCGCTTCTCCCCGGTTTTGTTTCGTTTTGTTTTTGACAGCTGGGCGCAGGCGACCTCTTGTTGGCTTTTTCGGCTTTGCCCAAGGGGGGAGAAGAAGAGAAAGTTTCTCGTTCTTACTCCCCACCTCCTCTCCCTCTCTCTCCCTTTCCCAGGACCAATAACGAGCTGCTCTGAGGTACAGTAGCGGTGGGAGGAGGTTTAAAAAAAAAAGAGAGAGAGAGAGAGAGACGGGGGGGGGGGGGAGAGAGAGAGAGAGAGAAGGGGGAAAAGCTCCGTTGTGTTCTTTCAGTTTTGGGACGACCTCGCCTCCCCCCCCCGCTCCTCCTTTCGCCCAACCTGTGGCGGGACCAGATTCAAATTTCTCGCGTCTTGACCTCGAGGCGCTTTTCCTCACCTATCGCATCTCCCCCGCCACCCCGACCTCCTTGCCCCCACCCCCGCCGCTGAAGTTTTTTTTGGGGGGGGGTTGCGAAAGCCTTGGAGTCTTCACCTCTGTGTCTGTGTGTGTGTGTGTGTGTGTGTGTGTGAAAATCACCTGGAGGGCTGTTGAGAGAGCCGCTTTGGAGGAAGTGGGTGGTTGGGTGGGTGGGGGGAGCAATCCAAGAAAAACTGAAGGAAGGAAAGAAGGAAGGAAGGAAGGAAAGAAAGAAAGAAAGAAAGAAAGGCCGGTGCAGGCGCTGCCGCTGAGAGGAGTTCCAGAGCCCACGGGGTGTCCTTGACAAGCAGCATGCAAAAATGGTAAGAAGTTTTCCAACATCCTTTCTTTATTTCCGTAAAAAAAAAACACCACATCACCTTCTCTCTCTCTCTCTCTCTCTCTCTCTCTCTCTCTCTCTCTTTCCCCTCTTTCTTTCTTTCTCTCCCTCCCCCCCAATGCGCCGCAATGCAAACAGCCTTGCCTGGAAGCGTGTTTCTAAAACCGTTGAAACAAACAAGCAGTCGGCAAAAATTCCTGCGGTGCAAAGACCTGCGAGGGGGGGGGCGGGGGGAGAGGAAAGAGAGGGAGAGAGACGGGCGGCGGGGGAGTCGAGCATGCGGGCGGGCGGGGGAGAATACAGGACAGTGACATAACTTTAAAACTTCGCCGAGCGCTTCTCGTTCCGCTCCTCCTCCCTCCCTCCCTCCCTCCTCGCCTCTGGTTGGGAAGGAAAGAATTAGATGGGAGCTCGGTTTCTTTCTTTTTGACTCCTTTAAGTTTTTGCTAATCGCATCGAAGGCGAAAGAAGACCAGGGAAGAAGTGAGCGGGCGGGGCAGGGTTGGTTTTTTTCCCTTCTTTTTTCTTTCTTTTTTTTTATCCTAAGGCATAATAAGGGATCGCGTTAGGCAAAGGAGGGAATGGAAGAAGCGACCCCCTTTCTGTCAGAGATGACAGACGCGGTCTTGGGTAGCAAACCGACGGGCTTTCGCGGAACCGGGCGCGCGTGTGTGTGTGTGTGTGGGGGGGGGGGAGTGGGGGGAGAAGAGATGGGGATGTGTGTCCGCGCGTGCGTGTGTGTGTGTGTCCGCGCGCGCGCTTGGCGTGTCTGCGATCCACAGCGCCTCAGGCTTCCAAGACCAGAAGGCAAAAAAGGATGCCGTCCGGTCGCAACTTTTTTGGGGTGGGTGGGTGGACCTGTGCTTTTACAGTTTGCATTTCTGCGGGCAGCAATTGTTAGGAAAACTTGACCGGAGTTCTAGGGAGATTTTTTTTTTTTTTAAAGAAGTCTGCCCGCCTTGCATGAGTGTTGTCAATTCTCAGCATTGCTCGAATATAAACTCTGCTGGGATTAAGAAACGCGTGAATCGCACATGTGGTTGAGGAAGGTGTGTGTGTGTGTATATATATATATATGTATGTATGTATGTATGTATGTATGTATGTATGTATGTATGTATGTAAACGGAGAAACGTCGGATGTCTTATAAGCGGTTGCAAAATGGCTGGTTTTATGTTTAATTCTCATCTCTCTTTTTTTGTTTTGTTTTGTTTTGTTTCGGAAAATTTTATGGGAGTTCAAATAAATCGGACAGCCCGTGCTGAAACTCTTTTTGCCTGCGTTGTGTAACTTGACTTCTATCTAACAACTGACCCCATTTAAAGAAATGGAAAGAAATGTTTTTACCCTTATAGTTTTTTAAAAAAATCCAGTAGCTCAGCTCATCAGGAAGCTTTATTTTTCTTTTTTTTTAAATAATAATCTTTAGTATAAGAATCAAAATGGATGGATTCTTCCTGGACCACTGCCTTATATTTTAAGCATGTTTTAAGTCTTTTGAGTGCTTTGCTGTGTGGCTGTCTCACTTTGGGACGGGATGTTCTAGTTCTCAGTTTGTAACTAGAATGTGCGTAGTGAAAAATCATCTCCTCCCCACTTCCATATAGTGATGTTTTGTTTCCCTGATTAAAGCCCCTATTGGAAGATAGGAAATCTGCCAAAAGCAGGAAAAGACGGCACATACATGGGTAAAGAAAGTGTCATATGCTCAGACTGATTGTAATAAAACTGGCAGAACATAAAGTGGGTTTGAAAGCAGGCTGCATGATGCTTTCCGTTTACTCTTAGAGTCAAGATGTTGTAAATTGATGCACAATGGACATCCTGTAATAATAATCTAAGCAGACTCAAGGATTAAAATGACTTAAATTTGGGTGAATATTCATGCCTCACTAGTAGTGGAAACAGCTTGAAGCTTTAAAGTCAGATGAAAACACTACAGCCCCTGTCTTAAATCTTGCATATGTTTCTTTTATGTTAGAGACAAAACTTTAGAGACAAGAATGGGTTTGTAATTATTTTTGGTGTGATAAGTGCTTTATAAGTCTTTTGCTGTACATATTATTTCATTATGGTCTGGAATTGTTATTAAAAATGTTTTTTTCACATTTAAAAATGAGAAAGGGAGTTTAATATTTGCTTACTCAATCTTTAGCAAACTCATAAATCATAAGTCCATTACAAATTAATATATATGTACTTGAATAATACTTACACTAGATAAGTCTACATTGAATTGTAACTGTTAACTGTTATCATAGCTTTGGTCTTTCCTTCAACACGCTAGAAACTTTAGTTTGAAATGTAAGTAAGAGCTTCTGCTCGGTTACAGTTTCTTTAAAAAATTCTCTTGAGTATTCAGTTCTAACTATGTATGAGTGTAGCTACATACAAAGGTTTTTCAGTTTTATGAAGCTTCCAGTTCAAATGATTTAAAAAAAAATACTTTACAAGCTGGATGTTAAAAGGAATTCATTTCAACAGGTCTGCATACACACTGTGAGTGAGCATTTAGTATTAATACACCACGAGATAAGCTTCTTTATTAGGTTTTTACACACACTTGAAATGCGATAAAGATCTCTTTCAAATATTTTAGAAGCAGTTACTTTAAACATTACCATTTATAAGATATGTAGTATGAACATATGTAGTTTCTTCTCTTTCAAATATTATAGAGCACGTTCTGGGTGTATATTTGATAGACTGGTTAGCCCGTTGTATGAAGCCAAGCTAAAGCAGACTTTATTTTTGCTAATCCAATGATTAAACGGTAAACCTTTGAGGTTCAATTTTTTTAAAATTCACCACTTTTACGTAATATTTTATTCTAATCTTGCTTGCTGTCAGGGATGTTTCAGGAATTCTGAAATTGCCGCAGTTCAAGAATGCCAGTTTGCATTCCATGAGTGTCATTTGATTACTTTTATCTGTACAGCCTCAAGACTGGCCCAGACCTTCTCCCTGCATCTTGCCAGGTCTCCAATCACTACTGAACTGTCTTTCTTTTCTCCTTTCTCCTCTAGAAATCTGCCTGACTTTGGCCAAGCAAAAAAAAAAAAGATAAGAAAGGTGTGTGGGAGGAGGACATGTTTTAGCCATATCCCCCCTGATAAAGTTTCCAGCAATGGAATAGGATTCACTTGCATTTAAGAGCCTTAGTACAGCAGTGAGGGGCTATATGGTCCAACAGACTCATGATTGATAACCCAAGATGTTGGATCAATGTTTATCAACAGTTGGTTTGTCATACTGTAACTTGGTGCTGCCTCAACAATATCTTATTTGAACTTTTCCAATAAGTTGATCTACCTTACTTCCCTCCCTCCCTCCCTACTTAACTTACTCTTTCATATTTATCCATATGGCCCAGTAGTTAACAGTGAAAATTAAACAGTGGCCAAAGAAACTTATTCACTTAAGTGAATAAGTCCTTATTCACTGTCCTTAAGCATCTTTCCAAAAGGGAAAGATTAAACACTATGAACACTTGTATTGTTCATAGTGTTTAATGCTTTAAGGCTCTCAGAATCGTGGACTTTAAAAGTTTGCTTTCATTTTATATATAAAGATTCTAAAGACTCTGTTTCTCTCTAGAACATCCCTTAGAGCTGCTCAAAGACAATGAGGGAAAACCCAATTTAGCAGTGAACGGTGTAGGCTTCCTTTGGTATTTCACAGCTGAACTTGCTTGTTAGAAATGATTTGCTGACTTATAATGAGCCTTTTACAGTTCTAGTAAGACATGCTAAAATATCAATTGTGCATGCCAGTTACATTATTTATAGCTTGCTAAATAATTGTAATTCCATTGTATCCAGTACTTGAATGCATAAGAGATTCAGCAAGAAAAACATTCATTGGAGATATTCTGGGTGAATACTATTTTTGTGAGATAAGTGAGAAAAACACTATTGGCATTTCTAGCTTTCTGTTAAAAAGGAAAGCAAAATCCTGTCTTCAGACATCTGAATCAAACAACTTTGAATGTGTTTATATACTCATTGTATATATGACAATCCTGTTCCAGGTATGCGTGTCTTGTTTTTGCTACCAGTTGTAAGTATTGCCAATATCAGTTTTTGAAGAGTATACCATTTCCTTTCAATATGTAGAAGAATGCAATCCAACGTCTCAAACTGGATTGTTTTTGAGTCAATATTAATTGAAAGTGTTTTAGTGGACTTTTTTTTTTAAAGCAAAATAATATTTACTTATTTTTTTAAGTTACAGCAGATGTTTCCATTTATCACCCACATCTCTTCAAATTTTGGCTCTGGAAAATTGCTGAGTTAAAATGAACACTTACATGTAGGAAAAAATAGTGTCTCATCATTGTATCCATCTCTCTCTCTCTGTCTCTCTCTGTGTTACATAAAATAATAACACTACATATGTAAAAGTTGATGTGCTGATATTCTTTCCAGTGGACTAGAAGAAACATTTTTAAAAAAATTATGAGCTACAGTGCTACTACTCAGTAATTAGCATTTTAAATTTTCTGGGTGATGGTATAATTATTTGACGCTTTCATTCCATTTATAAAATGTTTTGATTCTAATAAGACAATTGTTAGTTTTTAAAAGTGGATTTTTTTCCCCTTACCTTCCAGGGACAATTCTTTTCATTTATAGTCTGCAGAGTACACATCTTCGTAATGTAACTTCCCTGATTTGATGTGAGTTTTTTTAAAAAAAATTTTTTGTAATGAATTATAATCCACTTTTGATAATCAAGGTAATTATTATTATTTTCTTAAGAAGCTACCTTGTTGGTGTTCTTGTTAAATAGAGAAGGTCTGGGACATATAATGGGAATTCTGAAAGCCACTGTCCAACACATCAAGATTGAGGAAGGCTGAAATGGGCTATAGATAGACTATACAAACAATCTACACCCATTGGTGAAACTATTACTTAGTTCAATTAACATTCTGTTGAATTTTTGTTATTTGTAACCCAGAGAGTTCTATACACAGGGCCCCTTCCATAGGAAAGTTGGAAGATATTTTATGGGAAAATTTTACTGAACCTATTTAGCAGGAAAAATGATTGTCAGCTTCTCTGCCTAGCAGGCACAGATGGAATGGTCCTAAATGGGTCAGGTTAAGGACTCTGAAGAGCTAGATTTGGGTATATCACTTTCATTCCATCTGATGGCCCAAATCAGGTATTCAAGTCATGGAAATATTACTGTTAGAGGGAATGGAAGTTCTGAATAGAAAATTCAGGGCCAGTCTAAAACGCCTGGGAAACTATCTACTGTCTGCTTCCTTGTTCCTGAACCTTGGCCTCATTTAAAAGTGTTTTCCTCGTCCTGCTGAAAGTGATAGAATGGGGTGAGTTAAGTCCCATTGACTAAAATAAGATGGGCAGCTACAATGTCTTTACAGTGCAGGTCACAGATATATTTTCAGAGTGCATATTTGCTGCATTGTGTTCATGGTTCTTCTAATTAATAAAACACTGATTCTTGTTTGTATTTTTTGTCAAACTCTATTGACATATTGATATAATTTACATTCAGGTAGCTTTTACAATGATTGTGACTTAAAAGTCCTGTATTCTTTTGAGATAGTTCCAAATTTGCTACTTAAATGAAAGGTTACCCAGCTATCATGATATTAGCTTGTATTTGCTAATTCAAGGATTTTGTTTGTTATTTAAAAAAACAACAACACTGTTGCTTTCAGAGCAGAACTTTCCCAAAGTAGTTTGAATGGAAACAGTACAAATATATGGTGTGTCAAAGAGGAATAAAATCATAGTTTAAATTAAAAGATTAAAAGCACAGCAGCGTTAATGTTACAATAATTAGTTCAGAGCATCGGTGATTAATAAAAGCTTAAAATAATATTCCAAATGTGTTTAAAGGCCAGTCAAAAGATTGGAGATTCTGCTTAAAAGACCACCGTTTCTCATGCTCAAGAATCTAACAGATCTTAATGGCATTCTTGTGAGCAACTGATTTAAGGATTTACCAGTAGTTTCAGCTGTGCCTGCAAGTTGGTATAATGTGATGTATTATACCAACTTAGAACAACCATTGTACTAAGTGACTGGGTAAAAATGTTTGAATTGGACATATTAGTATATTCTGTGAGATGCTGGCCTAGTCAGCTTACTTTTTCCAGCTATATGACAATGGAGTGGTAGATTTTTTAAAAATAGAGTAACATAAAACTATATTTTCTTTCTTATTTTATTTAACTATAATTGATTTATATAAGCAGATAAAGATCCAGGCTAGTCTTCTCCAAATAGCAAGTTGTTTTCTTCCCTTGCTATTTCTTTCAATAATATAAATTGCAGTAGTTGAGCATGACTTTGTGCAATGAAAAAGTACCCTATCCCAAAATTACATATTTTTTAACGTATATGTATCAATTGCTTATTTTAGGTGCATCAAATTGCTTGCATATATCTAGTATAATTTTTTTTAAAAAAATTGATCAATAAGGCCTCACTACAGAATATTCTTTAAGAAAACACTTTTTCCTAAAATCTGAATCAGTAGTTCTGATTCAGCTGAATCCGTAGCTAAATAATAGTTCTGAATGATGGTCTATGTGGCTGTTATACCTAAGATATCTTGGAACTTACCCAGCTTTGAAGGAGTGGTTGTGTATTCATGTAGAGTTTCAGGGCACACACAAGTTATTAGATATGTGAGCACTTTTTATTCACTCTGCGCCTAACTTCATCCATGCAAAAGTTTTTCCATTGATGTGAAGAGACCAATTTACTCCTTGGGGATTCTGCAGTAAAGTGAGCACAGAGCTCCAATATTGATCTGGAAGTATTTGCACATATGTTCTTACTGCTAGAAAGTTTGTACTAATGTTTGGTCAAAATATGCTCCTGAAATTTCAGTGTGGAGGTTCTAATCCAGTATTCATGGTGGAAGAGAAAAACCCAACAACCATCAGCTCCAATTTCAACCTGGCAACCATTTATATATTTTCACTGTGTCTTCATAATGCTTTCCCTTTACAGAAATCAGTTTTCAGATCCTGAAGTTTCTGACAGTGCTTCCCTAGACATACTAATTGGTTAGTAGTACTAAACTCTACATGTACCCAGATTAGAAAGAAACTATTAAATTATTTGTGATCCGGATAATATGCTTCTGTTAATATAGATTAAGATAACATTTAATTTTTAAGAACCATATTGTGTTGATGGCTTAATTTACATGGAAATAAGTTCCATTAAAATATTATATATAAAATTCTGCCTCTGATATATGTATTTAGCATCAAAGCCTTTTTTTTAATGATCAAGGATGCAATCCTGAAAATATATTTACTTGGGAACAAATTGTATTGAACTCATTAGGTTTCTAAAGTATATATAGAAATATATAATAAAATAGCAAGGCGCATACTAAGAAACCATATTAATATGAGTATGAACAGTTACTTCTGAATATAACATATTCCATTTTTTATAAATGAATCATGAACAATACTGGTAGACCTTGACTTGCAACAGTTTATTTACTGACTATTCGAAGATACAACAGCACTGAAAAAAGTGACTTATGACCATTTTTCACACTTATAACCAGGGATGAAATGCTCCCGGTTTAGACCGGATCGCCCAATCTGGTAGCTATGGAGGCAGGTGGTTTGGAGAACCGGTAGCAAAAATCCTTTCCTCCCCATGCCCAGCTGAGCCACACAATCATCAGAGGCTTTTTTTTATTTTTAAAAGCATTTTTTCTACAACCTCTTTGGGCGAAAAAATGCTTTTAAAAGTTAAAAAAAAAGCCTTTGATGATCGTGTGGCTCGGCTGGGATCATCATAGGCTTTTACAAGCATTTTTTCTACAACCTCTTCGGCCGAAGAGGTTATAGAAAAAATGTTTTTAAAAGGAAAAAAAGCCTCTGCAGATCAGGCAAGTCAGCTGGGATCATCAGAGGCATTAAAAAAAAAAAGCTTCTGCTGATCAGGCAAGTCAGCTGGGATCGTCAGAGGCTTAAAAAAAAGCCTCTGCTGATCAGGCAACTCAGCTGGGATCGTCAGAGGCTTTTAAAAGCATTTTTTTTACAGCCTCTTCAGCCAAAGAGGTTGTAGAAAAAATGGTTTTAAAAGTTAAAAAAAAAATTGGCCATGCCCACTCAGTCATATTACCCCACCCCAACAAGCCATGCCCACAGAACCAGTAGTAACAAATTTTACATTTCACCACTGCTTATAACCATTGCAGCATCCCC
Source organism: Pituophis catenifer annectens (assembly GCF_029215685.1). Classification (NCBI taxonomy): domain Eukaryota; kingdom Metazoa; phylum Chordata; class Lepidosauria; order Squamata; family Colubridae; genus Pituophis; species Pituophis catenifer. Next base: position 218,856,165 of record NW_027256882.1, read on the forward strand.
ATGGTCATGTGATTTACATTTGGATGCTTGACAGCTGGTTCATATTTATGATCGTTGCAGACTCCTGGGGTCATGTGATCCCCTTTGCAACATTCTGACAAGCAAAGTCAATGGGGAAGCCAGATTCACTTAACAACCGTGTTACTAATTTAACAACTCAGTGATTCATTTAACAAATGCCATAAGAAAAATCATAAAATGGGTCAAAACTCATTTCACAAATTTCTCACTTAGCAACATAAATTCTGAGCTCAATTGTGGTCGTGAGTCGAGGAGCAATAGATTTGCTTTGGTATTCTGAGTTTCCCTTGATTCTTTCTTTTCACATTCTGCCAGCACCTTATTCTTGATTGTTATTCAGGAATAAATTTCCTTCAATTATATATTTTTCTACCCATGAAAGAATTTTATTTGTCTTTCTATGCCTTATTTCAGACAACTATAGCGTTTTGATATTTTTGTGAGAATCATAAAAAGAATCACAATAATAAAGCTTAAAAATGCCCAAAGGGTTTGAGAAAAAGATTTAGTTAAAAAAGGTTTGCTGAATCATTTAATATTTTTTTTTATATCCCATTTGCATTTCAAGTACTGCCATGTTGTGCATTGAGATCAGTGATATTCATAGTTCTAGGAACAAGAAATGCAAATGAAATCTTGTATGGATTATAACATCTCCTTGATTCTAAAACAAATATGTACTGTATGTAGTGTTAAGAGTCACTTCAGTAACAACTGGAATATTAGCAAGCAGTGGAGTTATAGTGGTGTTGTAATTGTCATGCAGGCCGATTGTCCTGAAAGTTGTGCTTCCTCTGCCTTTAGTAGCTGCTTTTTAACGTTCAGTACAAAGATGTAACAGCACACACAGAAAACATTTTTCCCCTTTTTGTGACCTTACATTTGCCAAAGTGCCTCATGCTGGAATTCCTTTTCAATATCTTTTTTTTTCCAGAGCCAGACATGCAACCAGACACAAAAGGCTCTGTGTATAGCAAGCTGTTTTAAATATTGTGACTTGCTGATGTGCTGTCCTTTCTCTGCTTGAGCCAAAGATCTCTGCTCAGTGTCTGTAGATTACCAAGGCCCTTCTTCATTGTATCTGTCAGCTATTCCTATTCATTTAACCTTTCATTAGTCTCTGTGCAGCTTCACTGTCTGAAAAGGCACTGCAGAGCCTAAAGGCCTACTGTCACAGTTATTAGATTTCTCGGTTACATCCCAGCAACCATAATGGAGTCAGAGTCAACATTATTGTCACGGATGCTGCTGTCCTGGGGTGCAACTCTTCTGTGTATGTCAAGGACATGTGCCACATGTTGATAATGTGTCCCAGGGATAAATGCACAACATGAGGGATAGGCCCAGCCTGGAAGTAATGAGCTTTGTGGGAGTCACTGTGTAGACAAACAGCTGAGAAGGAATTCTACTTAAGAAGCCAAAAGAGAAAAAGTGAATTAAGTGTTGCCGAAGTTTGCCTGTGAGCTAGTTGTCAATCATGTTACTTTCATTTTAAGTTTCTATTACAAGCACAAAACAGAAATGTTACCTGCATCTGATGAAAACATTGATTTAAAATAATAGTAATGAAAGAAACCCTGCAAGATTGGAATATACAGTATTTCTTACAATCCTTCAGAATATATATATTGCCAAGTATTGAAACAATGCATTTCATATTAGAAACATAGATACAATTGTCAATTGGCTCTAAACAATGAAATTGCTCTTTCAAAAATGATTGGTTGTATAAACTATTCGTGAGAATTTTTTTTTAATTTCAGAAGTTAGTTCTAAACCACCCACACCAAAAATAGCCTGCACTAAGAGGTATGCTCACAATGTATTGTTATTTTGTAGCCTATAGTACAGATAGTCCTCGACTTATGACCACAATTGAGCCCCCAATTTCTGTTGTTAAGTGAAACATTTTTAAAGTGAGTTTTGTCCCATTTTACGACCTTTCTTGCCATAGATTCACAGTGATTAAGTGAATCACTGCAGTTTTTAAGATAGTATCTCAGTTGTTAAGCGAATCTGGCTTTCCGGTTAACTTTGCTTGCCAGAAGGTTGCAAAAGGGAATCACATGACCCTGGGACACTGCAACAGTTATAAATACATGCCAATTGCCAAGCACCTGAGTTTTGATCACTTGACCATGGGAATGCTGCAATGGTCGTGTGAAAAACTGACATAAGTAACTTTTTTCAGTGCCGCTGTAACTTTGAATAGTCACTAAACGAACTGTTGTAAGTTGATACTACTTGTATTTATGCCTTTGGACTGAAATGATTGGAGATAGATTATTCACATGCCAAGAAAACAGAATAGCTGTCTTGCTAGATCAGTTCATGAGTTTATCTAATACAAAATATTGTATATATCTGTGGTTAAACAGGTGCTCTGAAGACAATAGTCTTTAATTCAGTGAGATATTAAAAGACATGTTCCCTCTGAACCTGAATTTTCCTTATTTAATAACATTGAATATAACAATCCTCCATGAATGTACCTAAAGTTGTTTAAACTGTTTGTCATTATTATGATATGCATAATCGTATCTAATATAAGTTATGTTATGTTATACAGATGCAGAAAGCCTGTATATACATAATTGTATATGCCTCTTGTCACATGTCTGTCCCTAACATCTTGGTTGATATGGTGACAAGTCCCATATTCATAACTTGTTGGTCTGCTTGTTCTCTATGCTTCCTGCAGATTTGAATTTTGCTATATAGAATTCTAACATCTATTACAAATAATATTAGGCAATTTTGTTATCTGCTTTAAATACCACCTTATTAATGAAAGATTTTAAAAGTAATTATAGCTTGTTGCTCAAAAGGTCGGCAGTTCAGCAGTTCAAATCCCTAGTGCCGCGTAATGGGATGAGCTCCCGTTACTTGTCCCAGCTTCTGCCAACCTAGCAGTTCAAAAGCACGTAGAAAAGCAAGTAGAAAAATAGGGATCACCTTTGGTGGGAAGGTAACAGCATTCTGTGCGCCTTTGGCGTTTAGTCATGCCGGCCACATGACCACGGAGACGTCTTTGGACAGCGCTGGCTCTTTGGCTTTGAAATGGAGATGAGCACCGTCCCCTAGAGTTGGGAACAACTGGCACATATGTGCAAGGGAAACCTTTCCTTTACCTAGAGGAAATTCAAAGCATATATAATAGAAACAAACTTGAATTTCTTTTATATATCAGATGCCAAAAGATTGAATACTTAAGACAGTATTGAGTTCTAAATATAGCCTGTCTAAGCACAAAATAAAATAATTCCATACAGATTGCTGGTAATTCATGTTGAGATTTAACAAAGAAATGGCACATCATCTATGGATAATAGAGTCTTCATGGTGTTATGTGTGCTTTCATTCAAGTTTGGATATATTTTTTTTGTTATGCATAAAGTCCTGTTCTTATTTTTATGCAAAATTTACTAAATGAGGTACTTAAGTAGATATTAATAGAGCAGACATTTCTTTGTTTGGAATTAACCAACAAATCTGGCTATACCGATTCTGTTTTGTTGTTAAATTGCTGTTTTTACCTTCTTAGGCACAGAATGTTGTTTGGAACACAGTATCTTCTTCCATTACAACCTTTTCTCTGTATAAACTCACAACTATTTAAGGCACCTGAAATAATAAGGCATAAGAACACAAAACTGTTTCATCCAACAATATGAATTTCTGAATATAAAATCTTATTTACATCATAAACATACCAACTGCATTATTCTCTCCCCCTGCCCATTTCCAAATTCAAAGATAACAATGCCTATTGGAGCAAAACTGCAGCAAGTTATTTTTTTTTTTAAGGCAGAGAATCTATAGCAAAGAGAATCCCAACACAGTTAATTATTATATTAATAATGAATTAAAAAATCAGGGAGTAAGTGACAGTAAAGCAAATTTGGAAGATTTAATTAACAGTGATGTTGAACCAAGAAAAATAGTTATTTTCTTGGAAGTTGACAATTTCATACTCACAATGAATACATGTCTATACATATTGCTGTTTAACTAATTACTTTCTTAGTTAAACTGTTACTGACTTAACCGCACTGAATTATAAGGCATTGTGCCAGTTTCATTAAACAAGTTTTGTTACTTATTCATACAATCAAACTACATTTGTATCTCATGCGTAGACTTTTAAAACTTGTCAGCATTACAAATGTTTAGATAAAGACGTTTTGACGACTCATGCAGTGCAACCAAATTATTGCCTTGCTGATTATTTATAATGCTGTTTTGTCATGATGATTATCCCTTTTTGTTCAAAAGCTAAAGGGATGATTTTTAGAGATGAATGTTTACATATTATTTGAAAGTTTCCTTATTGAAAACAGTACTAGATCTAGAGAGAATATGAAATAAAAGATATTGCCAGCTCCTGAAACTTCAAGTTATCGTATAATTTAGGCAGTGGTGGGATTCAAATAATTTAACAACTGGTTCTCTGCCCTAATGATTTCTTCCCACAACCAGTTCACCAAACTGCTCAGAAAGTTAACAACTGGTTCTCCCGAAGTGTTGCGAACTGGCTGAATCCCACCACTGAATTTAGGGTTTAATATCATTTCTGAAGTGTTGCGATTATTACTGACCTGTCCCATGGCTGCTGAAAGGAAGTCTCATGCTGCGGTCTTCAGCATGGTGATAATATCTCTGAAACTTTAGGAAAAAGTTGATATGCTTCAATTTAAATTTTTTGGGAGATAAAAATCACAGTGGCTGAGAAGAGCTGTTGGTTATTTTTTTTCATACTTGCCTGAGGAAAAGTTAGGGCGTTTCTCGCTTTCTCTCTCTCCTGAATTTTCAGGGTAAACTTAGATCCCTATTTTCATCATGTGGGCCACCTTTTATATGTGGTAACATCTGAAGATATCATACTTCTTGAAGATACACAATGTATTAACCCAGGTCATCTTATTTTGGGATAATTTATTTTTTAGTATTTTTTGACATCTCCCTTGGTTGTGCATGTCATAGTGGCTTGGATACATCCATGTAGTTTTCTTGGTAACAGAATAGGTGTATTTTGCCATTTTCTTGCTTCAGGATGTTTTTTCAATGTTTCAGAATGCCAGTAGACTTGTTGTACTCAAGTATTATCCAATTCCAATGACTTAGTTTCTGAATTGAAATGTTGTGCAAATGATACCATCTAATACTATATAATCATTTGCATAACTACAGACTTCCAATTCTGCTCTGGTCATGAATGACAGAATATACACATGTTCAAATACACATGTCCATTAATTTCACCAATCAACATGTAATAATTGGAAGCTGAATATGTTTGAAATAACATAAAAACTATGTGTGTGTGCATATGTATGTGTCACAAGTAGGATCCAAAATTTGGGAAATGTCATTTTAGGGTCTTTCAACCCTAATGGCAATAATTTCCTGCTGCTATGAACATTTTCAGAATCCTTTGCTTTCTGATACACGGATTTGCCATTTCTCAAGGTTTCATTCCAATTGATTATTCAAGAGCTCTGCAAGTATCCCAAGTATCCCAGTGGGTATCACGTTCTTTTCTGAATTCAGGCCCTTTTCTAATTGTCATCATATCTGTAGGTAGCTTTGCCACCTGAAAGAGTTGTATAAATTACTACTATTGTAACACTACAGACTCCTTGTTTCTGAAAGGCAATTGTATGTCCTCACAGAAGACAAATAGCGTTATCCCTTTAGAGCAGGGGTGTCAAACCCAATGCCCGGGGTCCGGATCCAGCCCGCGGAATACTTAGATCTGGCCCACGGGACCACCCTGGAAACAGCGAAGGATCAGCCTGTGGTGCTTCTGTCAGAGAAAATGAAGCTTGGGAGCCCGTTTTCACTGCCAGAGTGCTCGGGCCGCCACCAACGAGTGATGTCGAGGTGGCCACGTCTACCCTGTCCATGCCCACCCCAGCCCCCGGAATTCAAATACAACACTGATGCAGCCCTCAATGAAATCGAGTTTGACACCCCTGCTTTTGAGTATTATGGGTTAGTACTCAAAGGGAGATCAACAATTAAGAAATTTGAAATATAAATAATAAAATAAAATAAATAGTAGCTTACTGGTTCACTTCACAGGCATGGAGTTAGCCTAGTTTGAACTGAAATACTGATATCAACCCACATACAGCAGACCTGTTGGGAAGCTGTTTTGCTATGCTAAGTACTTGGAAACTATTCTCTGCCTGATTCATAGAAAAGAGTTTACCCTTGCCCATATAATGTATTACCATCTCATTATTAGGAGATAGATGTTAGAAGAAACAGAAATGGTTTCTGCATTCTTTTGCACTCCCCTTTCTATATGGTGTAGTGAACTGACTTAGAAGCTACTCTTTTGTTACATTTTCATAGCAGCTCAAAGGAGATAGGAGGTAGTTTATTACACAGCTCAGTGTGAAGCAAAAGTATTTATTTTAAAAGTAAAATAAAAGCATAAAACACAATAATTTTACAATAGGTGGTAGGTTTATTGGTGGGCAGAATGTTTACCTTTACAGTCTGTATAACAAAGTTTGACTACATTCAAGGAAACTAAATCATAATGATCTGATACTGATCAGAAATTCCCAGATGTACCAATAAAGGAGAATATTTATAGTTTAGGGTTGAAATGAGGGGTCCTTGGTGCTCTCTGAGCTTGGTTGTTTTATTGCAGACATTTCATTACTATTCATTTCAGATGTTTCATTACAATTATTCATTGCTACCACTGATAATATTACCTAGTTTGGGTAATGAAACATCTGCAAGAAAAAAAACCAAGCTCAGAGAATACCAAAGACCCCTCATTTCCAGATGTTTCCTTTTTCTTTTTTTTCACCAGGTAAAGAGTTTTAAATTTAATCCTTATCTGTTAGGTGCAATAATAGCTCATTGGAAACTTTTTTATACTGCTCCTGCAAAACTGTCATGGGCAGGGCACAGAAGCCTGTAAAAATTAGTACTCTTTAGAATTTGGATGATGTTATACAATGTAAGTACTTCAATTCTTTGAGAAAAGAGGCTGGACTGCTCAGAAAAATACCTTGGAAAAAGCAGACTGATCCTCTTTTGACTTCTTAGATCTTTATTACATTGTTTAAATGCACGGAGGTCATATGATATTTAAAAAGTCTCCCTAGAAATGGATTTTTGTAAAATTGTTTTGATTGATACAGATTCACACCTATCCTTAACAAGGAGAAAAATTTAGCCTGTGGGGAAAAACACAACTTCAACATGTATGCTATGATGCAGGTCTCTGTACCCATTTCAGCACTAATCCTGCCTCCCTCCTTAATGCACTGAGAATCTAAGGGGCTACATGGAATATGAGAGCCAGTTTAGAGTAATGGTTAAGGCATCAGGCTAGAAACCTGGAGACTTTGAGTTCTAGTCCCACCTTAAGCACAAAGCCAGCTTGGTGACTTGGGGCCAGCCACTTTATCTCGGCCCTAGAAAGGAGACAATTGCAATTCACCTCTGAAAAACCTTGCTAAAAATATTTCAGGGAATTTGTCTAGGCATGCCCTGAGAATTGAACATGATTGAAAAGGAGAAACTGGAATATAGAAAATTAGGAATTTATATTGGACCTTTTCAAGAAGAGTTCTGCAGAGGAAATGAAAGGTCCTAATTGGGCCGTGAAGAGTGACTTTAGCTTCATCAGCTTCAAGTGCTGCTGGAAGGTATTTGTATAACATTTTCCTAGAGTTGCTTGAAAACAATTACAGTAGTCTCCAACTTACAATAGTTTGTTTAGTGACCATTCAAAGTTACAACGGCACTGAAAAAAGTGACTTATGGCTGTTTTTCACACATTGCAGTATGCCCACAGCCCAGTGGTGAAATGTAAAATTTGTTACTACCGGTTCTGTGGGCGTGGCTTGTTGGGGGGGTAATATGACTGAGTGGGCGTGGCCAACTTTTTTTTTTTACTTTTAAAACCATTTTTTCTACAACTTCTTCGGCTGAAGAGGTTGTAAAAAATGCTTTTAAAAGCCTCTGACGATCCCAGCTGAGTTGCCTGATCGGCAGAGGCTTTCTTTTTTTTTAAAAAAAAAAACCTCTGACAATCCCAGCTGACTTGCCTGATCGGCAGAGGCTTTTTTTCCTTTTAAAAACATTTTTTTCTATAACCTCTTTGGCCAAAGAGGTTGTAGAAAAAATGCTTTTAAAAGCCTCTGATGATCCCAGCTAAGCCGCGTGATCATCAGAGGCTTTTTTAAAAAACTTTTAAAAGAATTTTTTCGGCCAAAGAGGTTGTAGAAAAAATGCGGGCATGGGGGGGGGCAGGGATTTTTGCTACCGGTTCTCCAAACCACCTGCCTCCATTGCTACCGGATCGGGCGATCTGGTCTGAACCGGGAGCATTTCACCCCTGCCACAGCCACATTATCAGATTCAGGTGCTTGGCAGCTGGTTCATATGTATGATAGTTGCAGTGTCCTGGGGTCACCTTTTGTGACCTTCTGCCAAGCAAAGTCAATGAGGAAGCCAGATTCATTTTACACCTGTGTTATTAACAAATGCAGTGAATTACTCAACAACTCTGGCAAGAAAGGTTGTAAAATGGAGCAAAAGTCTGTTAACAACTGTCTCACATTGATACTAATTATACTATGATACTTTGGTTTTTGCCTTAGTCTGCAAAGGAACCCAGCAACTGTGATTTTGTAAAGCATGGTTTATGGCACTGCATATTTAAATGTATTAATAAGATGGTTTACTGTGGGACAAAAACCCAGTGTAAAGTTACAAACTTGATTTTATATCTGAGGTTCCCTGCATGAAAAACATGTTTCTGCCTAACAAGACCAGTTTTTATAAGGACCAAAGAGATGAATGACCTAGGATGTATCTGATTCAATCTCTTGCTGTAACGGAGTGGTTAAGAAGCAGCTTTATGGTGTCTACAGTGGGAACCTGATTCCTAGAGCAGCAGCCCCCAACCTTTTGGGCACCAGGGACTGGTTCTGTGGAGAGGTTTTTCCGCAGACAGGAGGGGGTGGGGTTTCGTGTGCTGCCTGCATCCTGCAGATGAGGCTTCACTTGTTTGCATGGCCTGGTTTCTGGTATGCTGCGGACAAGTGCCGGTCCACAGATTGGGGGGTTGGGGACCCCTGTCCTGGAGGACCTTCTTTATGACTTTTATTTATCAAGCAGCATCACATTCTCTCATTCCCCTTGTTGAACTCCTCAGTTCTAACTTCAGAATATGGTTTTGCTTAGTCTGTGAACTTACGTGCATTGGTAGTTGTGGTGGTTTATGGTTCAGTGCAGTATATGAACACAGATCAATTTTTATTTATGTAGCAATCCATAATTAACAGAAATGTAATGTAGTATAATGCATGTCCCAAACACTGAAGATTTTCTTTATTAGCATGTTCTTGTTGCTTGTCTGTTGACTTGGGACTTTTTTTTTTGCCAAACTCTTGAGGAATTTCTTGAAGAGTTTTTGATGAAAAGAAGCACTAGAGGTGACATGATAGCAGTGTTCCAATATATAAGGGGATGCCACAAAAAAAGAGAGGGTCAACTTATTCTCCAGAGCACTTGAAGGCAGGACAAGAAGCAATGGATGGATGGATGGAAACCCATCTTTCAGTATGGTTGTGTATATATATTTTTTCTCATTGAATGGTGTTCCAAAATAGTACATAGATTCCAACCACTGCCTAGAGCAGGGCTGTCAAACTCCTGGCCGGATGCGTCACGCACTGCCACACCCACACCCAGTTTAGCGAAGGGGGAAAAAAGTGCCGATATGTCACGTGACACCGCCGTGACAACATGAGTTTGAAACCCATGGCCTACAGTCTGAAAAAAAGAAGGTCCTTGGTGCTCTACAGCTGGGAAAAAAATGAAAAGGAGATACAGCTTTGTTATGTGTTTGCAATGCAAGGCCATTGTTGTCATTAGTATGTGTTTACTACTGTGGGTGGGTCAACGTTGTCCCTCATTGATGAACTATGATGAGTTTTCTGAAGATACTCAGGAGGTAGCTGATGTTTTTATGCTATTTTTTTTTCCTGAGTGATTTACTTTCTTTTCCTATAGTAGGCAGATTCGTGGTTGTAGCACACTAACATGTCTTTTCCCTGCCATAATTAAAGTGTAAGATTCCTTGGTTAATATTAGCTGTACATTTTAGTATAATCTTCTGGTCTGTCTTTTGCAGAATGTCAAGTAATTTTTTTTTTTTATTAAAAAAGTGGCACATAGACTGCTCTAATAAACAACTATGTTTCCCTTGGTTCTAGAATAATTATAAAATTACGAGAAGAGATTCAGGAAGAGGGCTTGGGAACTTTTCCATTGGGATTATTTTTTTCTCACTTTTGAGAGGGAATGTTTATGCCAGAAAAGCTTTAGCTAAAATTTTGGTCCTGAGTCTAAATACAATAATGTACTGAAATAATCTGTATTGAGATAACTATGGAACCATTATGTGGACACATTTCCTACCATAAGGAAAACTTTTTGGTAACTTGAGCTCAAAGGCAGTGAATAAAATAGTGAAGTACGTACTGGGCTTCATTTCTTTTCTTTCTGATGGATATCTTGCCTCCACTTTCCTCTCATACTAACAGTGTTGTGGAGTCCCCATTCTCTGCATTCTCACACAACATTAAGTGTTCTTGGCGCTGTTGAATATTTAATATATTGTTTCATTCTGAACTTTAGACATCTTGGCAATCAAAGCTTTTATTGTAAATGTGAGCTTTAAATAAATAGGAGTAATAGCAAAAGCAGCTATCCTCTAATAACAGTGTTTTGCTGTTTTATTTTGTGGAATGACCCATCAGGCCTGATCTAGGATAATGGCCACATAATGGTGGGACAAAAGCCTGCTTTAAGACAGCTGAGAATTTCTCACTGTTGAATTGATTGGAGTTACAGAGGAGAGCTTTTGGCACTATTTTAACGGTTTAGATTTGCTCCCGAACAATAATTTCCTTTCAAATATTGTTGTGTAAAACATTCTCATCATACAACATTCAGTTATTAGGAATCTTGATCAGGTGATTCCAAGTAGATTGCTTAGTGATGAATGAAGATGTTCATTCATTGTCTTTTTATGGAATTTAATTGTTTGGGATATAGCTGGTTAAATGTTTAGTAAGGTTTTCTAAGTATGAACAGCCATGGCACAGTGTTGTTTGGGAAAAAAACCCAATTATTTGAGGAATTCTCCTAAAGCACCTCAGACTGGTGTTTTCCTATTTTCTGATTTGGGGCATTTGATGTAGGAGGATTATGCAGTTATATTTATATATTCTTGTATATTTGTACATAAAACAGTTGTTACAAAATATGTTTCCAGTAAGCTCAACTTCAATAGGAAAGAAAATTTTGACCATTACTTTTTGAATAAATTTTGTTGGTGTTCAAAGAAATGAAGCATCTGTGGATACACTGCACTGAGCTATAACGTGATATATTTGATGTTACATTGACACAGTGTGCGAAATTAGCCATTGTGTTTTGTAAACCATACATTATAGGTTAGTGTACTATGTGAATCCAGCTGATTTTTAGTTGCCAAATAAATCACAATTATAAAAATAATCTCTAATAAGATTTGTAAACCCATCCTGTGCTTGGATATTGATATACTGTATATCCAGCCAATAGTATACTTATTATAATAACGGTCAAGATTCATTTGATTGTGGCAGGTAAAGTTGTATTGAAATTAATAAATAAATAAATAAAAATAAAATTGGTAAATATATGGTACCTTTATATGATTTCATTCTCCTATTGTATATGAGGATCATAGTAGTGATCATATTTTTTTCCAATATTATAAAAATAAGTCAGCCTTACCAGGTAGCTCAGACATTAAACATGACCAGTTAAGCTATTTTACTTTATTGTAAAGCTACATTAACAGAATCTTGCAAGTTTGAAAGTACAATTCTCCTTCTGTCACTTTTTCAGTCCTGAAATTAGGGGTCGGGGTGCCCCTTCTGAGCCTCCTGTCCCATCCATTATCCAGCTACAGGCTATGCTGTCTTTTATCTGATGGTTCCTTAGGCAGCATCTTTTTTCCCTGTCTCCCAAGGTCATTCCCAATACACAATATCACAGGATCCATTGAAAGAGTACGCTTCTTTCTTTAAATTTATATGCCTATACATAAAACCAATCATGCTCCTTTTTAAAAAAATCCTGACCTCAGCTTCTATACTTTTCCACCCAACTGATAATATACAGTAATTCAACTATTTTACAGTAGAGGTGATATACAGTAATGTGCATAGGACCTATTTCCAAATTCATAAAAAAGTTAACTTTGATTGAAAGGTATTCACAATAAATAATTCAATCTTAAAAGAGAAAATTATATCCTTTCACCTAAGGAAAAGAAACTGCTCAAAGTTATTTTTCCCTCTGTAATCTGTCATGTATCTTGTATTTACTGCTGTAGGGAAATATTTTTCTTTCTTGAACCTTTAAAGAGATATTTAAACATAATATGCTCATACCTTTAAAATCATTTGGTGGGATAAAAAAAAAACCTTCAAAACTTTGTATATTTTTATAACACAGTATACTTCGTCTTTGAAAGTTCCATTTAAAGTCTTCTGTCATATTCTGCCAAAAAACATTGTTCAGAACGCTGTGTGTGTTGAAACATGCATGCCTGTCCCAGTGTCATAAGTAATTATATCTCTTGTGTGCTTGCTTCTAGTAATTGGAAAGTTCGACCTACCGCAGGATACATTTTAGCATTTGATTGTATCTCGAGGACATGTTACAGAAATCAAGTTTTCCACCATGCAGCAACTTGAAATTGTAAACAGATATTAGTTTAAGTGTATCATCTTGTGAGTTTTTCTCAACAAACCAGTGTGTGTGTGTGTGTGTGTGTGTGTGTGTGTGTGTGTGTGAGAGAGAGAGAGAGAGAGAGAGAGAGAGAGAGAGAGAGAGAGAGAGAGAGAGAGAGAGAATGAATGAATGTCTGTGTGAATTTTCTCTGCAATTCCAGAGAAAAGTTTCAAAGTATGTGTGTTTAGCAGCAGTTAAGCCTATGGTATCTTTACCCCCACCCTGACTCCTGACCAAGGCCATTGGTATTGTTGGAGTATCTAGCAAAATGATGTAGTATAATACCTAAGAAATCAATCTATGTAAATCATGAATTCTGACATTTTAGTTTTAAATTTTTCATTTCCCTAGGTAATTTTGAACAAGCCACAGTTCCGCTGAAAACATTGCTTCTGCAGAGTTTTGAAATTAAGTAGTCCTAGGTTTTTAATTATATTTCTTACAAACTACAAAATAGTGTAAGATTTAAATGCTCAGATCATATAACATATTCTATGTATACATTTGCAACTGACTGTCTTTCTGCTCTTACCTTGATATGAATATTAAATAACATGCAATCTATAGTCATGTATATCTGGGCCTGAATATTTGACAGCAATTATTATTATTGATTCAATGACAGAAATGTCAACATTTATTCAATGTCCACAGTAGTTACATATATTGGACAGTCCATCACCATGACTTGATCCTTCACATATATTTTCTAAATCATGATGTAGTATATTTGCTGTTGGCTGCTAGTGTGAATCCTGTTCCTGTTCCTATGGTCTGTAAATTCTAGTTAATTGCTTAACGTATTGTGTAAACTCAAGCATTTATGGTTTTTATTCGATGAAACATAGCTTGTTTAAAATATAACTTTATTTAGTGTCTGAACTCAGCCAAATGTAGCTGAGAGCACTTTTGTACTACTGTTTCCATTAAAAGAAGTTTGAAGATGAGTTGTATTTGGCTTCTCTTTCACTGAGCTTAAAAGGCTGAAAACAAAGAGTTATACAACCTGATTTGATCGCTCTCCAGACTGAGTTACTATCAGTTCTGGAATAACATTTCTCTCAATGCTTACCAGATCCAATGTTTGGCTAAGTGTGTTGTTTGATACCCTTACATCACTTCTTCCAGCAAAGCCTAAAACAAACTGATGAAGCTAAAATCATGACATGACTGATAACATCATTGTATAAGTGCAAGTATTGCATACTTCTAATTGCTATCATCAAACATAACCATTTGCCCCTTCCTACAGATACCAATTCCTCCACCCACATTCATATTTCACATTGCATGCATAACAATAACAGAAACATCCCAGCAATTACTGGGATGCAAAGTTTTAAGATACCTTATTTTTGTCTTGAAAGGAGGCATGAGATCAAATGAGGCAAAGGTTTCTAGATAAATAGATAAGCAGGCTATTCACAAACTGTTAAGAGCTGCAGTATTTCACTGAAAAAAAAATATTGATGTTTCAAATACACCACAACTGAAACAGAAATAAATTGTCTGAGTTCTGAAATCCAGCTCATGTGTGAGATCACAGAGGCCTGGAGGTGATTTTGGGTTGGCTTGAATTCAGATAATTGACAATGAAGATACTGAGGTGGTAGACAGCTTCTGCCTTTTAGAATCAACTATCAACAGTAAAGAAAAAAGTAGTCAAGAAACACAACACAGAGTGATTGAGCAAATATGAAAACTTTGGAAAACACATTCAAGTCTTCCCAGTCCTAATCTAATGCCCTAACCATTTTACTACACTTATGTGCTTCAGAATGATTTAAAAATCATTGTATTCAAATAGCTTAATATTCATTTACATTTATATCCTGCCCCGTTGTTCACAAACTTAAAAGTTTGTAAAATCCATTCACCCCACACCAAGAAGCTGGTTGGGCTGATAATGTGACCGGCCTGAACGAGCTTCTATGACTGAGGGTGGACTTGAAACTGGATTTCCTCCTTAATCACCACACCTTACTGATTTGGCTCCATGACCTGATATGGAAATGCATGCTTTCATTTCCAATTTAAATATGAACTATTATTAAAAGACTCTCCAATTATGAAACTAAATTGTTTTGTGATGCAAATTTTTGGACTTAATTGGTTCATTGTAATGACGGCTGTTTTACATAACTATTTTGGCACCATATTTTGAAATCGGCATGTGACTTAAGTAGCTAATGGCTTCATGTAGCACCTCCACATTCAACAGGAACGAGCATTTGGCAGAAGATTCTGGGTTTTTGTCAAGTTCAACCTCTCTTCGTAATAGATATATTTGTATGTATTTTAAGTGGGTTGAGCAGGGAGAATAGCAGAAAAAGCTTAGTTCTTTTCCAAATTCTGCTACTTGCACAATTTATTTTAAAACTTTTTTCCACAGTGATATGTGTGCACTTATTAGGCACTTAGGTATATATACTGTATATGTGTGTGATTTTTAAATTTTTGTACAAAGCAGATAATGAATAAGAATGAGAATGAATGAACAAGATTTAGCCTTGCTCACCCTATTTTTGGAGCCTGTTTAGCTCTAGATCATTCTTTGCATTATGCCGTGGTGTTTTTTTTTTCCTAGTTGGTCAATTAAGCCATAGTGAGTGGTTTCACACATATCACAATAAATCATGGCTTATAAAACATCTGGATATACTCATTGTACCAAACCAAAATAAAATAAACCATATTGTGGCTTTTTGCAACGTGTTAATCAATCATTAAAAGTTATAAAAAAGTTGAAAAAAGTGCAGGTAGTTTTCATTTATCAATTGCAGTAGGGACCAGCATTTGCTTAAGTGGCATGGTTGTTAAGCGTAATGCCACTTGATTGAGCTAATTGACATCATCACTTCTGGCTGCAGTCATTAAAGGCAGTGTGATATGATTATGACTTGCAACTTCCTGCCACTTTCCCCATCGACTATGATTGTTGGAAGCCAGCAGTGAAGGTTACAAATGGCAATAATGTGACCACAGGATGCTACAACCATTGTAAATTCAAGTGCTGAACGGATTGTCTGTCTGTCTGTCTGTCTGTCTGTCTGTCTGTCTGTCTGTCAGTCAGTCAGTCTACCTATCAATCATCTATCTATCCCAATGGTGGGTGCCCCTGGTTTGCACCAGTTCTATAGAACCGGTAGTAAAACCGGTGGGAGGCTCCGCCCACTGACCTTGACATCATCAAAACGCTTCTGCACTTGCGCAGAAGAGTGCACGCACAAGCAAAGTAAGTGCACACGCGCGGCCCCATTGCGAACCAGTAGTAAAGATAAATAGAACCCACCCCGATCTATCCCCTATCTATCATCTATCTATCATCTATCTATCTAATCTATCTATCTATCATCATCTGTTGAACTGTCTTTTACATTTTTCTTTGTTAATATTGACCTCCTCAGTCCAGTCTTTCATCCTGTCCTGATTAGACTGCTGTCTTATTCTGTCATTCAGACGTCCCAATTTTGTGTCATTCACAAACTTATGAACAACCTATTAATTCCATAATATAGATTGTTAATAAAAATATTGAGACATAGTGTCCTCAAGAGAAATCCCCGTGGAGCACCATAGGCTACTGCTCTTCAACTTGACTTAGAACCATCAATCCTGATTTTTGTAAGTGTGGTTAGCAAGGCATTTTACTGTAGTGCCAGCTAAACTATAGTTTTAACAGCTTGTCAATAAGAGTGTCATATGGAACTTTGTCACAAATTTTACTCAACTCAAAGTAAGCTATATTACAGCATTTCCCTTAGCCATCAGACTGGCTTTACCTATCAAGGAGGGCCTCACATTATCTACTTTTAATAAAATCATGTTACTTCTTAGTAATTACAGCCATGTCTTCACAATGCATATATGGTCTGCTTCAGTGGTGAAATTAATTTTTTTTACTACCGGTTCTATGGGTGTGGCTTGGTGGGTGTGATGTGGCTTGGTGGGTGTGGCAGAGGAAGGATACTGCAAAATCTCCATTCCCACCCCATTCCTGGGGGAAGGGTACTGCAAAATCTCCATTCCCACCCCACTCCAGGGAAAGGATACTGCAAAATCCCCATTCCCTCCCCACTCCTGGGGGAAGGATATTGTAAAATCTCCATTCCCACCCCACTCCAGGGGAAGGATATTACAAAATCCCCATTCCCTCCCCACTCCTGGGGGAAGGATACTGCAAAATCCCCATTCCCACCCTACTCTGGGACCAGCCAGAAGTGATATTT
The DNA here is from genome assembly GCF_029215685.1 of Pituophis catenifer annectens. Taxonomy (NCBI): domain Eukaryota; kingdom Metazoa; phylum Chordata; class Lepidosauria; order Squamata; family Colubridae; genus Pituophis; species Pituophis catenifer. The sequence goes on from NW_027256882.1 coordinate 218,873,243, forward strand.
GCCGGTTCTCTGAACTACTCAAAATTTCCAGTACCAGTTCTCCAGAACCTGTCAGAACCTGCTGAATTTCATCCCTGGTCTGCTTTATTAGTGCTATAAAATTTTCCAGAGATTGATGTTTGACACACTGTCTGAAAATTACTGGGTTCCCAGTTTTCTCTTTAGTTTTCTCTTTATTCAGTTCTACAAGACCCCCCCTTATTTATAGAGTTTCTGAAGGCTTTTCAGATAGGTCCTTTGGTATTCTGGGGTCTGGGAAACTGAAGTCATTCAAATTAACTAGAAGTTCCTTTACCCTACATTCTTATTGACTGGTATCCTCTCCTATCCAGTCTGCGTTACTTAAACCCTTTGATTGGAACCAAGGAAATCTTGCTAGTCCTAACTCATTTTCTACCTTTATCTTCCTGAGCTCAGTTTCAATATTTCTGAGTTGAAGCTTTGTAGACTTATTTGGTGTAAGTCCCTCCTCCCATTTCTGGAAAACATCCTTATTTAGTTTGAACTCATGCTGGAGCTGCCAAGTTCACCACATTGATTTCTTTATGCTATACTTTTGTTAACCATAACATATTGCATGGGCCATCATAGATTTGCCATCATGCTAACCCACAAACTGGAAGAGGGCAACCCGTGGCCAGCAAGTTGCATGCAGCCTTTAGCATATCTTTTCCAATCTCCATTCCTGCCATAATGACTCTGGAATGAGTAGAGTTAAATTTGTCTTTGTAGTTTTGGAATTTTGGGAGGTTTTAAATGGCACTGATTAAACTTCAAAAGCTCTTCTTGAATCATCTCTTCACAGCCCCGAATTTCTGTCATATCTCCTGCATGACTTGGAGTCATTAAATTAATATACCTCTCCTTGCGAAAGGAAAATTCTGAATCCTTTTGTAAACCATAGTGGTTGGGTGCATAGAAAACATAATGTGTGAATTCAGTCTTCATGCATAAATGTTATTAAACAGTTATTTATAGATAGTTCATGTTTTTAAAGACTTCAGCTGTAGTCTTTTCATTATTTCTGCCTCTGGCCTATACATCAACTTTCCACGATAGCAGTAAAAAATGAAAAAAGGGGATGGTTGGTATAAGAGAGATTTATGCACAGAAGCAAAAATAATGTTTAATCTTCGTTCTACTAATTATATAAAACACAGAATTGCTATACCAAAAATACAGAATTGCTATACCATATATGAAAGCACATACTAAGACTGTTGAACAATTCTCTGTTTTTGTCATGGTTCTGAGTAATACTCAGCTAGAATTGTTTCGAGAGTTGACAGTTTTACATAATTAGTTGAAATTGGTTTGAGCACTGTCCTTCCAGTGGGCAGCTCCTGTTGCCTAGGAGAGAGTGTTTGAATAAATATTCTATGGGATATTTCCTCTAGTGAAATTGATGTCCATTCCTATTGAATCCAGTGTAGGATATTCAATGGGCATATGGTATCCAGACCTGAATGCAGATTAAGCTGCCTGCATATTTAATTCATACATTCTTCTGCATGGTAAAATAGGAGATACGCTAGGACAGCAATAGGAAATGTAACACAAGTAGTTCAAGGAAAGTATGTTAGTTTTGTATTTGTAAAGAGGATGTCTCCACGTGAATATAATGTAATAGAAGATCAAGCATGTTATGAAGAGAGTGGAACAAAATGGACAAGGCTTTATCTTTCCTAGGCATCTTTGGAACAACAATTTACACACTGAAGAAATTATTTAACCGAAATCATTTACCTTAAAAAAGTCTTCAGAATAGGAAGGAGGAATCTGATTTTGTAGCTGGAGCTTTTGAGATATAGAAGATAGCCCAAGTATGTTTAGATTGTAGTGTTCCAAAATAGTCTCTTGAACAACAAAAGGGTTAGCACAGTACTTTATGCTCCTGGCTTATCTTTATTTAGATATAATCCAGTACATTTCAATGCACATAGAGAGTATTTTTTCTGATAAACAGTTTTTATAAATGTAGTACTTCTCAGTAGAAAACAGCAACAATAGCCATCTATATGGTAGAAAGTAGGGGACACTATTTCCTGATCCTAGTAACATCAATAATAGAGAATTGAACCTTATTCTAAATGTACAGTCCATCTTAGTTTCAGATTCTTGGTTATATTATAATACTAGCTGTACCCGGCCACGTGTTGCTGTGGCCCAGTCTGGTGCTTCCGCTGGACTAAAAGAGCGAGGCTGAAGTTCCAAACTCTCCATAAACATTTGGTGGGCATTACCAACTCGACGCCACACACTTTCATCAGTCACATGACAGCCCCCGAGCCACGCCTACCCAGCTGGTGATTAGGGCAGAGAATTGATTGGTAAAAAACAATGGGAACCACAAAATCCTCCCTCTCTGTCTCCCCCTCTCTCTTTGTATCTCTCTATGTCTCTCTCTCTCCCCCATCTGTATTTCTCTATGTCTGTCTCTCTCCCTCCTGTATCTCTCTGTCTCTCTCCCCCCTCTCTGTATCTCTCTCTGTCTCTCTCTCTCCCCCTCTGTATCTCTGTTTCTCTCTCCCCCCCTTTGTATCTCTCTATGTGTCTCTCTCCCCCCTCTCTGTATCTCTCTATGTGTCTCTCTCTCCCCCCCCTGTATCTCTCTATGTCTCTCTCCCCCCTGTATCTCTCTATATGTCTCTCTCTCCCCCCTCTCTCTATCTCTGTCTCTCTCTCCCCTCCTCTCTGTATCTCTCTCTGTCTCTCTCTCTCCCACCCTCTCTTTCTCTGTATCTCTGTATGTGTCTCTCTCCCCCCCCGCCTCTCTGTATTTCTCTATGTCTCTCTCACCCTCTCTCTTTGTTTATTTCTGTCTCTGGCCCGGCCTCTTCTGCATGGGGTGTTTTTAGAACAAAGCTGTGACTGGGGGGTTGTGGAAATTGGGCTGGAGAGACAGGAGGCTGACCATGGTTTGGTTGCTTGGTCGCCTCGGGTGGTCTCTCCTCCCCCCCCCTTTCCCCCCAGGTAAGGGTGGGTGTTGACCTTAATGGCCAACCACCCCTGGATTGGGCTTTCCTGTCTCGCTACTCCTACTCTCACCTCAAGGAAGATCTTGTGCCCGTGGGTCTATTATCATCTTATTAATATCTTTATTATTACCATCGTTATTAACATCTACACTTTGGACACTTTGGACCTTTATTATGCTCCACTCATACCCTCACTGGTTGGAGAGACTGTGCACCATTTGAGAGAGCTGAGGGATTTTCCACATCCCAACGGAGAGGATAGAACACTGCTCCCGTCAACTTTGTAACGGGACCGGCCATCGTGAGAGGATGGTTGGCCATTAACCTCTGTTGGAGAAAAAGAACATTGGACCCTCTCCCTGTCGTGAGAGGACAGTGGAGTCCAGCCCTATAAATGGATATTTTGTGACCTTTATGCTCAGTTATCCCTTGGACTATGATAGATTCCCGGACTGGCTTTTTCTTTTCCCATCTTTGGCTCGGTTGATGCTCCAAAAAACTGACCTTCTTGCGCTGCGAGATTCCCCCCTCTCACAGGCCTGGCCCTCCACGTTATCGAGGGCCTATCTTGATGACGGGCTTTGGGACCCCGAGAGATGGCATGCAGCAAAAAGGGGGCTGAGGGGTTTTTTAGCTAAATTTTTAAGGAAAATTTTAAGGGGACCCGGGAGGACGGGTGGGAGTGGTAAAAGTGGACCTGGGGGGGTCCAGATAGCGACTGTGCGGGATGAGGGGTTGGTTAGCTGCAGCAGAGGGGTCGTGACAGGAAATTTAACTGGGGGGCAGGGGGACGATAGAAAGGGCTGTGTAATTGAAATCATGAGTGGGAGGGGCAGGTACGACGGGCGCAGGGGGTCATATCAAGTGTCGGGGGTGCGCACGCGCTGTCTCCGAGCGATTGCGCACTCCGGCCCCCAATGCGTGACTCGTGTCCTGGGTTGTGTAGAGCCTCAGGCCCAGGGTCCGCGGCTGATGTTATGTAATGCCAGGTCGGTGGTTAATAAGGCCCCCCTCATCTGTGATCTTATTTCGGAGGGGGGTGCAGACCTGGCAGGTATTACGGAGACCTGGTTGGGCCAAGAGGGGGGGTCCCCCTCGTAGAGATGTGCCCGCCAGGTTTCTGTGCATTTCATCAGCCAAGGGCCCAGGGGAGGGGTGGGGGAGTGGCAGTGATCATTAGGGAGAGTCTTTGTCCGAGGGAGACCACTGTTCCTCAGATAGCCGGATGTGAGTCCCTTTGTGTGAAGTGGGGCCGTGCGGTGCAGATGGGTTTGCTGACTACGTACCTGGCTCCCTGCCACGTGGCAGCGACCCTGCCCGAGCTACTCGACGTCATTGCCGGGGTGGCGGTTGATACCCCCAGACTTATTGTCATGGGGGATTTCAACCTCCCATCCGCAGGTGAGGCGTCAGAGGTGGCTCGGGAGTTCATGGCTTCCATGACGGCCTTGGACCTGACCCAGTTAGTTCAAGGCCCCACTCACATAGGGGGACACACTCTGGACCTGATTTTTATCTCTGGTCAGTGGTTGAATGATCTTGGTAGAGGGGACCTAGATATTAAACCCTTGTCATGGACAGATCATTCACTCCTTCAACTAGACTTTCCTACCGCTTGCCCCCACCGCAGGGAGACGGAACCGACCAGATGGTTCCGTCCCAGGCGCCTGATGGATCCCGAAAGGTTCCTGACGGAGCTTGGGCCGTTTCCTGAGACTCTAACACATGACTCGACTGAAGAGCTGGTGGCCGCCTGGGAAAGGGCGGCCGCCGGAGCTTTGGATCGCGTCGTGCCTTTGCGGCCTCTGACCCGATGCCGATCTCAATTAGCTCCTTGGTTCTCTGAGGAGCTGAGAGAGATGAAGCGTCGGAAAAGACGCCTAGAGAGCATTTGGAGGACTAGTCAATCCGATTCCGACCGGACACAGGTGAGGTCCTATATCAAGACCTACCTAGTGGCGATAAAAGCGGCAAAATCTAACCATTTTTCCGCTCTTATCGCATCTGCAGAGAACCGCCCAGCCGCCCTGTTTAGGGTGACCCACTCCCTTCTTCGGGGGGGAGTGCGGGAAGATCCCTTGCAGGGTCGTGCTGAGGATTTTGTGCAATTCCTGCACGATAAAGTCGCTCGGATTCGGGATGGCTTGGACTCCGATTGGATGAGTCCACGGGAGGAGACCGGGGCAGGCCTTGAGAATGTTATCTGGGAGGAGTTTGATCCTGTGACTCCCGAGGATGTGGACAGGGTTCTGGGTAAGATTAGTGCCGCCACGTGTTTATTGGACCCGTGTCCCTCCTGGTTGGTACTGGCCTCCCGGGAGGTTACACGAGGCTGGCTCCAGGGGATTATAGGTGCTTCTTTGGGTGAGGGTGCCTTTCCTGCTGCCTTGAAAGAGGCGGTAGTGAGGCCCCTCCTCAAGAAGCCTTCCCTGGACCCGGCTGAATTAGCCAACTATCGTCCAGTCTCCAACCTTCGTTTTGTGACGAAGGTTGTTGAGAGCGTGGTGGCACGACAACTTCCCCGGCACCTGGATGAAGCTATCTATCTAGACCCGTACCAGTCGGGCTTCAGGCAGGGGTACAGCACAGAAACGGCATTGGTCGCGTTGGTGGATGATCTCTGGAGGGCTCGGGACAGGGGTTGTTCCTCTGTCCTAGTCCTATTAGATCTCTCAGCGGCTTTTGATACCATCGACCATGGTATCATGCTGCAGCGGTTGAGGGGGTTAGGAATAGGGGGCACCGTTTTGCGGTGGTTCTCCTCCTTCCTCTCCGACCGCTCGCAGTTCGTGTTGGCAGGGGGGCAGAGGTCGACCTCGAGGCGTCTCGCATGGGGAGTGCCGCAAGGGTCGGTCCTCTCGCCCCTCCTGTTCAACATTTATGTGAAGCCGCTGGGTGAGATCATCCGTGGTTTTGGAGTGAAGTGTCATCTGTACGCTGACGATACCCAGCTGTACATCTCCACCCCAGACCACCCCAACGATGCCCTTGATGTGATGTCCCGCTGCCTGGAGGCCGTGCGGGCCTGGATGGGGAGGAACAGGCTCAGACTCAACCCCTCCAAGACCGAGTGGCTGTGGCTTCCGGCGCCCCGATATAGTCAGCAGGTGCCATCGCTGACTATTGGGGGTGAATCTTTGCCCCCCACGGAGAGGGCTCGCAATCTGGGTGTCCTCCTGGATGCGCGGCTGTCTTTAGAAGACCATATGACGGCCGTGTCCAGGGGGGCCTTTTATCAGGTTCGCCTGATTCGCCAGTTGCAGCCCTTTCTGGATCGGGACGCCCTGCGCACGGTCACTCATGCCCTTGTTACTTCCCGGTTGGACTATTGTAATGCTCTCTACATGGGGCTCCCCTTGAAGAGCACTCGGAGGCTCCAACTGGTCCAGAATGCGGCCGCGCGGGTGGTTATGGGCGCAACCCGTTATGCCCATGTGACACCCCTCCTGCGCGAGCTGCACTGGCTCCCGGTGGTCTTCCGGGTGCGATTCAAGGTGTTGGTTACCACCTTTAAAGCGCTCCATGGCATAGGACCCGGATACCTCCGAGACCGTCTTCTGCCACCAATAGCCTCCCACTGACCAGTTCGTTCCCACAGAGAGGGTCTCCTCAGGGTGCCGTCAGCCAAGTTATGTCGGCTGGCGACGCCCAGGGGGAGGGCCTTCTCTGTGGGAGCCCCAGCCCTGTGGAATGAACTGCCCCCGGAAATTCGTAAGATATCTGACCTCCGGGTGTTTCGCTGCGCATTGAAGACCCTGTTGTTCCGCCAGGCCGGACTATCAATACAATAGTTTTAAATTGGGGTATTTAAATTTATTGGGGTTTTAAATTTGAGCCATTTATTTAATTATTTTAAATTTTATATCATTGTTTTGTTTGTGTTTTTAAATAGGCTGTACACCGCCCTGAGTCCTTCGGGAGAAGGGCGGTATAGAAATAAAATTATTATTATTATTATTATTATCCCCCACCATCGCCCTTACCTTTTCAGGCCAGGCCTTCGCAGCTCTCCGCATTACAGCAGAAACTCGGGGGGCCCCTCCGTCCTCCCTACACAGATGTTCTCTGGGGGCTTGATGGGGAGACGCATAGCAGGGAAGGGAAGGGAAGGGAAGGGAGGGAGCGAGGGGGTGCAGCGGGGGTTCAAGGCTGGTTTGGGGCTTCCTGCCCAAAGAAAGAAAGTGGCAAAGCCAGGAGCCACGCACACCCCACTGGACCCCTGCTGCATAGTTCTCCTCCCCCGCCTGCCAAGGGCAGGGGAATGATTAAAGCCCCCGCTCTTCCAGGCGAAACGAAGGAGGGTCAGTCCTCCTCCCTCCTGCCTGTTTCCGCCCCCCTGAAGCCTCCTCAGAGCTCCTTTTCTGCCAGAGGGCGAAATTTTCATGTAGGCTCCGTGAACTGCCAGAGTGCCCACCTGGGAATCAAAGGTGGCACTGGTCAAAAGTGACCCCAAGGCTCCAGTTGCCTCCATCTCCCGCTCACTGACCGGATTCGCATAGTGCCGGTTAGCGGCTGGTCTTTCTGACCTCGGAGCCCGAGGTAGTACTGGGCCAGGCGCGATTCAGGCCAGGCAAGGGATGGTGGGTTCCCGCTCGGCAGACCCAAGCAACCTCATTGCCAGGTGTTATTTGGAGGGAGCCCCGAGAGCGGCTGGTGAGGGGGATGGGCAGCAGCGGCGGGCGAGGCTAGTTTGCGGGGTGGCCGGTGGAGGGGGAGGTCAGAGCCAGGCTCGGGCGAGCCCCGCCCAGCCCTAGAAGTGCCGGCTACGAGGGCTTCCCGACAGGGAGCCGGCTGCCTACCTGCCGAGCCTGGTGGCAGGATATGGCCCTCGGGCGTCTCTGCCTTCCAAATGCACAGTTTCTTGGAAGCAATATGGAGAGTCTAAATATAAGGAGCAAAAATCTGTTGAGCGTAATCAGGGCTGGGAGGCTGCCATGTTGGTTTTACATCCAGCAGATGGCGCTGTTTTTCAATGTTTGTCAATGTCTTTCAATGTTTTCCAATGTTTTTCATGTTTTACCTGTCACAGGTGTGACATGTATATAATATAGGTATATAAAAACACGCCCGTAGTCAAATGCAACATTTTGTCAAAATTTGAAAGCAGTCAGTGAAGAACTTTCGGAGATGTGCGGTTATGTACAAACGGACATTTACATTTTTATTTATATAGATGACAGACTTTGGGGATCTGGTTTCATTTCTTCTAGAGACACAGTGCATTGCCATCAAGACAAAATCAATTCGACTTTTCAAAATTAGCAAAGTTCAAAAACATTTCAAGGTCGAAATATTCTGATTTGGGAAAGGGGACCTCCAAGTTCACCAGCAGGGTTCTGATGGAGACAAGGACCATTATGCTCTCAAAGAATTAAAATCACTATTTCACAATGGGGAACGGTGCAGTTAAAAGAGTGGTTTACTTCTCCTAAGGTCAGAACAACTTGTTCTGTTCCAGTGAGGTTCAGAAGAAGATTTAAAACCAAGAAAAGTGGTTTCTGCTTGATAAGAAGAAACATGTGGAGAAAAGAACCAGACCAAGGATCCAGCTGACACTTTTTGAAGAGGAGATTTCATATTTTATTACTAAGAAGACTTATACTGGGTCCATAATTTAGTTGAAGTTGTCCGAATGTGTGAATCCAGGCATTGTAAACCATACTTGGTGCCTTCCTGGTGTGTGAACAAAGACTCTATGGCTTGGTCTAAATATGATTGAAGCAAATCTTGGCTTTTATGATTAAAGCTAGTGTATTGTGTATTGTGATGAAAGCTCACCTGAAGGCCTTTGCTACTACATAGCAAAAATCTCTTTAGAAACCCTCTCTTGCATAACTAATACAATATGAATAATTAATCTTTAAAACACTAAGGTAGTACCCCTGTACATCAGTTGAAATATAGAGATCAATCAAAATAAACTTGGTGGGAAAGTCAGTCATAACAGAATAACAGAGTTGGAAGGCACTTTGGAGGTCAAGCAGGAGACCTTATACCATTTCAGACAAATGGCTGTCCACTCTCAAAGCCCTCCAGTCCTGGAGTGAAGGCAAGCCATTCCACTGCATAATTGTTCTCACTGTCAGGAAATTTCTCCTTATTTCTAGGTTGCTCCTCTCCTTGATTTATTTATTTTATTTTTAAATTTATATACCGCCCTTCTACCTGAGGACTCAGGGCGGTGTACAGCCAGAATTAAAAAACATAAAATACAAATATTAAAAACAATTAATATATATATAAATTTGGCCCAAAATTAAAAATACAAACCAATTAAAACATTTAAAATTTCTTCTTAAGCCAGCCCGGCTTGCTGGAAAAAGTGGGTTTTAAGGGCACGGTGGAAGGCACTAAGGTCTTGGATTCTCCTTATCTCTGGGGGCAACTGATTCCAGAGGGTAGGTGCCCCCACAGAGAAGGCCCTCCCCCTGGGAGTCACCAGCCTACATTGATTGGCTGATGGCACCCTGAGGAGGTCCTCTCTGTGGGAGCGCACGGGACGATGGGAGGTCGTCGGTAGCAGCAGGCGGTCTCGAAGATAGCTAGGCCCGATGCCATAGAGCGCTTTAAAGGTGATAACCAACACCTTGAAGCGCACCCGGAAGACCACTGGGAGCCAGTGCAGCTCGCGCAGGAGCGGTGTTACATGGGAGCGCCATGCTGCTCCCATCACTGGATTAATTTCTATCCATCGTTTCTTATCGTGCCTCCAGGAGCTTTGGAGAATAGGTTGACTCCTTCTTTGCGGCAACCCCTTAGATATTGGAACACCGCTATCATGTCACCCCTAATCCTTCTTTTCGCTAGAGTAGACATACACAGTTCCTATAGTCATTCTTCATATGTTTTGACCTGCAGTCTCCTAATGATCTTTGTTGCTCTTCTATGCACTCTTTCCAGAATCTCAACATTTTTTTTAATATTGTGGTGACTAAAATTGAATGCAGTATTCCGAGTCTGCTCTTACCAAGACAGGTTTTTTTTTTTTTTTTGCCAGTAATAGATCCATAGCCCCTGTGTTTACCTTTGGATAAGGAAGAGTACATAGGTGGCTGTTATATTATTATTATCTATACCCGTGATGGGGAACCTATGGCACGCGTGCCACAGGTGGCACACATAGCCATATCAGTGGACACACAAGCTCAGCCGGAAGTTGGCAAACGGGCCATTTCTGGCCTCTGGAGGACCTCCAGAGGGGTGGGGAAGGCCGTTTTCACCCTCCCCAAACTCCTAGAAAGGCTCTGGAGCCAGGTGAGAGAGAAAAACGGGCCTGCTGGGCCATCGTGTGCCAGGAGTGGGGGGAGCGGGGGGGGTTGTGCGCACATGTGCAGGGCCCATAGAACTATGGTTGTGGGCATGCGCGCATGCAACCCCCCGCCTGGCACGCGATGGCAAAAAGGTTCGCCATCATGGATCTATACCAGTGGTGGCGAAACTTTTACTCACCGAGTGCTGAATAGGTACGTGCTTTGCATGCTTTGCACGTGGCTACTCCCCCGTGTGCTGTGCACACAACCACACCATCTGTGCATGCTCACGGCTTTCGTGCAGCTCCCCCCGTTTGCTGCATGTGCAATCGCTCCATCTGTGCAGTGCACAGGTTTCGTGCAGCTCCCTGTGCGGTGCGTGCGTAATTGCACCATCTGCACATTGGTGCAGTTTTTGCACCTGCAATGCATGTGTGCAAATGCTGTGTACGCATACACGCACTGCGCACATGTACTCATGCACATGCACAAATGTGTGCACATGCGCAGGAGAGCTCTGAAGACCAGCTGGCTTCCTTGAATTGGATGCATGCACACTCGGGGCTTGAACACCAGCTGGGCCGCGCACGCATGTGCAGCTACAGGTGAGTTGGGCGACAGCTCGTGTGCCTGGAAAGATGGCTCTGCGTGCCACCTTGGGCATGCGTGCCATAGGTTCGCGATCACGGATCTATACTATATTCTGTCCTAAGTATATCCAGCACAGCTCACTTCAAGTATTAACATCTCTTCTTATGGATATCTCCACTTCAGTCACATAACATTCTTCAGTGATTAAGCTTATCTATTTGATTTTTTCTAATTGCAATCTGATTGTGGCTTATCTTAATTACTGTATGATCAACAATATTCATAGCCTGATGATAAGTCCTTAGTTTTTGTTATAGTATAAGATCCTTATTTGCCATGAACGGGTTAAAAAAAGACACAACTCTTTTTCCACTCTGCAAAGCTCTGTTTTGAAGGGCAGCATGCAAATGTAGTAGTAAATAAATAACATAATTTGACTGTGCTTAAAACCCCTACTTTTCACATGATTGGGATCAAAGATTCCTCCCCTATGCCCCAAGAACAAGCCAAAGTTACTGAACATGGGCTTGTATACTTGTATCATATTCTTATTTTTCGATAGTTACTTGGTAAAAAAATGCGTCATAGAAGAACTTGCAACTTTCTCCACATTTACATATTAAAAGGGCTGCACTAGTACTCAGCTGCTACACAACACAGATTTGTTTCCACTGTGCTTCATTCCCACAAATGTCTGCCAGACTTATAACACCATACTGAAAATTCAAGTTAGGAATAAATAGTTCTCAGTAACATGACTATTGTCTACTTTGGAGTGAAGAAAAGATTCCAGAAGCATGATAGAAGGTAAAATGAAGCCCTTCCCCAGTGTGAAATGAAGTCCGTGTCTAATTTGGAGATAACAAAACATCTGTTTTTTCAACTGATCAACTTGCTCTGCAGTTCTACTAAAGACCACAATATGTCTTGTTCATATTTAGTGTTTGGAGACTAATGTCCAGCTGTGTTCATAATGTTACACATGCTCTCAGTTTTGTTTCACTCCTAACAGGTATCTAGAAACTAAAAAGAGAAAATTGTGGATACTTGCTCATCTGACATATAGTACTGTAGTGAGTAACTTGAAATATAGATACAGTAATTGTAAAAAAAATCTGTGATATTATTGAGTATTCATAAATTTATAATAGAGTACAATAGAATAACAAGAGTTGGAAGGGAACTTGGAGGTCTTCTTGTCCAATCTCCTGCTCAGGCAGGAACTCTAAAGTATTTCAGACAAATGGTTGTCCAATCTCTTCTTAAAAACTTCCAATGTTGGAGCAACTTCTGGAGGTAAGTTGTTCCACTGATTAATTGTTCTAACTGTCAGGAAATTTCTCCTTAGTTCTAGGTTGCTTCTCTCCTTGATTCTCTCCTTGACATGATCCATTGTTTCATGTCTTGCCCTCACGTGCTTTGGAGAATAGATTGACCCCCTCTTTTTTGTGGCAGCCCCCGAGATATTGGAATGCTGCTATAATGTCACCCCAGTCCTTCTTTTTGTTAAATTAGACATGCCCAATTCCAGCAACTGTTCTTTATATGTTTTAGCCTCCAGTCCCCTAATCATCTTTGTTGCTCTTCTCTACATTTTTTCTAGAGTCTCAACATCTTTTTTTACAACATGGCGACCAAAACTGGATGCAGTATTCCAAGTATTTAAATTTCTGCATTTTCTGATAAGCGTTCAATTTATTTAGCTTTCAGTTATGTATACATTTATCAGACAGTAAACTATGTTTTATGATTATGTTGAAAAATAAAAAAGTTCCACTAGAAAGCCTAATCCTGAAAAAGGAACTCTTCTTTCACTACCTATCAGCTTCACACACAACAAAACAGGTGAGTTATTTGTTCTCTGGTTTATGATTCTGTATAGCCTACTCAAACCAGTATTTTCAGTAACAGTTTTTGAGGATCACATTCGGAGAGGCATTGCTCCAGAGGTTACTAGATATAAAAAAATAAGTTAAGTATTTGTTTGTTTACCTATTGATGAATAAGGCTATATCCAGAGGCAGGTTTCTCTTGCATTACATTGCTACTTTTGCAATCTAAAGTAGGTTGTCTTTGTAACACACAGAAAAAAATGTTCCTATTCTGAATGTAGAAAAAGATAAGTAAAAATGAAGCACTGTGCTAATCTCAGCATATTGATGTTTGGTTTATTGATTATGTGCCATCAAGTTGATATTGACTCTTAGTGACCACATAGATAGATTTTCTTCATGTTGATCTGTCCCTGACCTGGTCTTTCAAGTCTTCCAACAAAGCCCCATCACTAATGTAACGGAGTCCATCCATCTTGCTCTTTAAGTTTAATATTTTGAAATTTTAGTGCAAAAAGGAAGCAAACCTAAACCAATGGGAATGATCATCCACATTTCCACTATTGCATTCTATGGTTCTTGTCTAAATGGGTTAACCCCAGTAAGAGAAAAATGAGTCATAAGAAGATTATTACATTGCCTGACAAATAAACAACAACAGATTATGCAAATAATTTTCTGAACCCTGATTTATTTGGAAATTAAAGATGTAGGTTCAAAGATGTAGAGCTTTTTTAAAACAAAAAAATATATATATTCAGAAGAATGCTGACTTCAGTACTCAGGATAAAACTTACATAGATAATTGTTGCATGTTTTAAGATATTGTTGAATCAGAAGCAATCTGAGGCACCAATCTGAGCCAGAATATCTTTGGAAGGTTGGACTTTTAACCATTTGTTCATTGATTTAATCATCCAGATTGGTTTATCTGCCTGCAAATTATATTTTTTGAAAAAGGGATAAAATCTGGGAAGATTTTATCTCCGTGAAGAAAAAAGAAACTTCAACTCTTTCATGTGTGATTTGGTTTGGGTATACAAGAGTGGCTCCTATCTGTAGAAGGCTAGGTATTCTTCAGAAGTGTACTCTACTTGCAGTTATTCAAATCTGGGAGATATAAAGAAATCTGACATCATTTTTTCCACAGTTAATGCATCTGTTCGCAAGATATTCTTAGAATACTACTTAAGTGTTCTGAAATCATGCATGTTTTCCATTTGGGGCTTGTCATATCTGTGTTGTCATAGGACTAGCTAATATTACTGGATCAAGAAGTATCAGTGCATGAAAAATAGGGATTTTGCTCAATTATTTTCATTACTGAGATAGTGTACTGGAAAGTGGACCTTGTGATGCTGAATTCCAAGAATGTGTATGGCATCTCCACATTACATATAGATTTATCTCCATGCAGTGAGTTGGAGAGGATCTCATGCAGTACATTTGAAGTGTACTGCATGTGATGGCAAACCTATGGCATGTGTGCCAGAGGTGGCACGCAGCGCCCACTCTGTGGGCATGCGAGCCGTCGCCCCAGTTCAGCTCCGCCATGCATGCACACATGCCTCCCACTGGCCTTCCGCTGGCCAGCTGGTCTTTGGATCTCTGCCATGCATGAGTGGGTGGTGGGGCATGTGCAGGGGGTCAGCACGTGCGGGGGGACGCATGCGCATGTGTGGGGTGCATGTGGGGGGCTCATGTGGGGGTGCACACATGCGCAGGGGGGCACATGCATGGGGGGGCACACGGGTATTGCATTTTGGGTGTTCAGGTGTGTGTGCACTTTGGGCACTCGGTCCAGAAAAGGTTAGCCATCACTGGTGAATAGTATGTAGAACAAAAAGAACAAGGAGTAGCTGTTTAAGACAAGCTGAACTTTACTCACATGAATTTGGACTTGGCATGGGGAATCATTTAAGGTTTTTAGTGCTGATACAAATTAAGCAATACCCACAATGGGACATCTGCTAGTGGGACTTGTTGAACTAAGTTGTGGGAACTTGTCAAACTGCTTGTAGCTGCATGCTGTCTGTCTTCAGGAATATATCACTTTAGGATATGATGAGCAATCATGGTTCAGCTTCATTTGTGCACCATATACTTGTTCCTGGATTGTGGGCTCTTCTCTCAATCATTCATGCCCTGATCATCTCTTGTATGGACTACTGCAATGAACACTAGATGGAGATACCCTTGAAACAGTATCCAGAAGCTGCAGCTGTTACAGAATGCAGCAGCACAGCAGTTCTGGGTGGCCATAGGATTGCACATTTAACACTTCTACTTCATGAGCTGCATTGGTTTCCTTCCAGGTCTACTTCAAGATGTTGGCTATCATCTTTAAAGCCTTGCATGGCATGGGTCCATGTTACCTGAAGAACCATCTCGTTCCAATTACATTGACCCATCCCACCCACCCAGTCAGGCAGGAAAGATATTATGGACCTTGTCAGCTAAAGAATTTGAACTGGTGAGCTCAAGGAAGAAAGCCTTTTCTTCTGTTACCTCTGCCATTTGGAATGTATTTCCCCCTGAGGTGAGGCAGGCCCCCCACTCTTCTGGCCTTCTAGAAGAATGTTAAACTTAGTTTTGTCAAACAGCATGAGGATCCAATAGTGGCATGCAATGCTGGGGTGATTGGTGGTTTTAAGGTGCCCTCTCCATCTGTTTAACTTTGTCCATTTTTAATGGATATTATGGCATTTATTTGTAAACTTCTCAGAGTCATTTAGGTAGTGAGATAGGCAGCATATAAATTTGCTAAATGAATAAAAACATTCCCAGTGTATATTTATGCCTATTTATCCAACAGAAGATACCTCCTATTTTGCTAAAATATAAAATCATTTTTGGTTATTTTGGAAAAAAATGTATTTTTTGAAAAAAATAATAATTTATTTGACATTGAGAATATTATAGTAATTATTTAAATTACCTCAGCTATCAATTTGTCAACATGTGATGTTCAAAAAACTACTTTCTTTTACCAGGTTAGTTGAATTTTAAAATATATTTAATACTTACTGAGCTGTTTAATGTTCTTTTAAAAAGGAACCAAGTGGCTGTGAAAAAGGCAACCACATTGATATTGCTACTATGGGATAAAGACTTCACTGCATCTTCCCAAATTAGTTTAGCTGTTTGTTTGCTTCATCATCAACTACTTTAGTGGTATATAATTTGCTTATGGAATGTGCTCTAGTTTGTTGATTTTCTTAACATTAAATAAAGTTGAACCAGATGAAGTTGTGGTTTTTAGCAATCATTTAAAAATAAACTTATTTTTAAAAGGAAGGTTGTTCTCCTATCCCTTCCATTTTGCTGAAAAGAATTAACCGTTAGTAGAGTATTTTTGTTTACAAAGTTAAACCATTTCTCTAAGTCATAACAGCCATGATAGCTGGTAAGAAATAAGTTAACAACTGCTGCAGTTGATTGGTTTGAGAAAGTTGCATAACATTCTCAGAGACTCTTCCCATCCTGCTTACAATCTTTTTGGACTGTTGCCTTCTGGCAGAAGATACAGAACAATTAAAACTCGGACCACACATTTTCTGAATAGTTTTTATCCCAGAGCTATAATTGCACTCTAAAGGGCCACCATCAGTGAGCTGTTGGACAGTATTACTTGATCTGTTGTGTGGATGTTTGGGTGAAGAATTGTGGTGGGTGGGAGTGTGTTTGGGGATTGTTATGTGTGTTGGACCTGGTCTTTGGGTGTTAAGTGAATTTCGTTGTATGGGTATACTGTGTATACACGTACAATGACAACAAAGTTATTTATTTATGTTCTCTAAATACATTCATTGTGGTCCATAATCCATGATTTATGGCTTAGAATACAATGCATAAAAACCATCCCTTGTATCTTATTTGATATATTGTGGCTAAATAATGGTTTGTTTAGCCACTGAGAGAAGGGTTTTGTGCCTTGACTGACAGATATTGTTTCAGGCCACGAGTCAAGAGCACTTTATACTACAACTCTATTCTATGTACTGTATGCAGCAAAGGATCAGCACCACAGTCCAAGAATGTAATTGGTCAATACAGGATGTGGTTGGTCATTCAGAAAAAATATTCCCATATAGCTGCTACTCGGGAATGGTTGTCACTTACTGTTTTCTAGCTCAGTGACTGTGTAGAAAGAAATTGTATGTAAAACCTAAAGCATTTATTCCTTTATGAAGTTTGTCTCTAATGGACTGAAAATGGCACCAGATTCTACTAACCCTGGCATAATAACTGGAGTATAACGCAGTATTCCCAGTTATGCTAAATCGCAAGGAAAACTTCCTTTTTTTTTAAGGCTCATTACATCTGTGAATGTCCGAAGCCTTATGTTCCTAGACTGTATTTGTCTTAATCTGTTCCAGTTCCTGACCACAACAGCAGAGAATATGGCTAATCTGTTTATATTGTTAAATGAAAACAAGAAAATATGTTAGAGAAGCTATGAATGCATATTTAGGAATTAACAGTCTGGTTCTCTCCCTTGCTCCATGTGGGTCCACAGCAGATGCTAGGCCGCCACAGTCTGTGACCAGCTAAGTCAAATGAAGCTCACACAGTGAATATATGACACCTTACGAGGCGTTGATAACCTTTCTTGGATTCGCATGCGTGGCTCAAAATATAAAACGTTGCTATGTCCATGTTACTTTGGCAGTATTCAGCATGCTGGGTGATGTGCCTCCCTTCACATACATTCAGCTTCAAAGCATTACCCATTTTAGGAAGATATTTTTCTGTTAAATAGTAGATAAATACATTTAAAGAAAATCCAGATTTTTCCCACCCAACTAACACATTTTAAAGAACAAGGGTGACTTTTACGAAGGTCTAACCAAACAACATTTGAAAGTAATAGACCAGCCGGTCACCTAGCAAATGTATACTTTTCTCTGATTTTAACATGTTAAATTGGCAGAGTTTTTAAAATGAGTTTTTCATCTCTCCTCTAAGGGGCCAAGTAAAATAACATGGCTTTCAGGGAAGCCGTTCCATGTGGAGGGAAGATTTGCGTATGTGGATGCTGCATGCTTAGAAACATCCTGACCCAAAACCTTGCAGGAAGGGAGTATCATGAACCTTTTCTTTTTTTCCCCCTCCTTTCCCCCTCTACCTCCCCTTCCTCTGAAGTTCATATTTCACGTTGCTCCCCAAAGCTCACAAGTCTTTGCCAGATGGAAATTAACAGAGGCTGCTGTAGTCCCATAGAAGAGGCCTCTCCAAGGAGGGACAGCCATGAAACATTCAAGCCCTGTGCTCTTTGCTCTGCGTTTGCCAGGCTGCGCAGGTCCACAGGGTGACTCCTGCCTGGCCCTTGACTCCGTTTCACCGCCTCCTTTTTCCTTTCCCTCCCTCAGTCCCAACTCTCCAGAGTCATCCGTGAGGCCATCCAGTCATACGTTGTCCATCAGATCTGTTTACTTTTTCCGTGACAGCCGACACATCTGGAGCACATATTCAGGTTATTCCAGTGCCACTAGACACATTCCACAAGATCATTTCAGCGGTTGTTATGGCGATCTTCTTCCCTCCAGTGATTTTCAAGTTGCATGACAGAAATAGCTGGAGCTAACGGGGGACAAAAGTCAACTAGCTAGCGAGGGGCTTCTTTCACAGAATGAACTAATTAGTGACCCTGCTTTCTTCACAGGGCAATGAGCATATGGTTTAATAAAGTGAGTCTATGACACTTAGAAGGGTTTCTTTTTTTAAAAAAAATATGGTTCGTGTGTGTGTGTGTGTGTGTGTGTGTGTGTGTGTGTGTGTGTGCATTTCTGTCTGTAGTGAAAGCTGTCAGTGGCTGAAAACTTTCCTGTTTTTACTGGTGGGACCCTAGTCTGCTGTCTTTCAACAGAGTTTACTTCACATGTAGAAAATGTTTGCTCCTGAGAGTTTCACTTCAGAACTTTTCCTTGGCTAGAGACGACTTAAATGCAGCAGGTCATTCATTTTAAAGAAGCAGTGCTTATTTCACACAAGCCCTGTCTCTGGAAACTTGAACTTTAAATATATATATATATATATATATATATATATATATATATATATGTATGTATGTATGTATGTATGTATGTATGTATGTATGTATGTATGTACTTATCAACTCAGATGTTTGAAAGTTCCTAATGAATATGTTCCATCCTTATCCGTTTTGGATATTATATAGAACAGCAAACGTTTTTGTTTTTTTAAAGGAAAAAAAAATCAAAGTTAAACACAGTCTTGAATCAAAACTCCACCCTTTGTTTTAATCTAGTTTGTACGATATATAAACACTGAAAATGTATTATATGCTTTTTTGGGTGATGTGGGATTTGTACAAATATTTGCATTTGTAGTGTCTTAGAACCATGCATATTTTAGCCCTGTTACAGTCACTTGCTTTGTTTACTTAAACTGTTTTATTGTAGATTAACAAACAGCACTGGTTGTTAACTTGAAATAATATTTGATTAATAAAGAAATCCAACTTTACTTTGATCTACGTTTATTAAAACAATTCAGAAGGACTGTTTGCTTCATAGTAACTGATCTTCTGCATGTCAAAAATGATATCTTTGGTGGGCAAAGGGGGAAGACATAATCTCTATTAGGAATGATAAAAATTTGCCAAACCTTATGTTTACATTAATAAGAAAAATCAGAGAGCAAGTTTATAAAAATAAATTCATGTTATGGTCTGCACTCTGGTGAATAATATGTCAATGGCTAAAATTATGAAAAAAAATCATGGCCTTTACCTATGATTGATGGAGGTATGATCCTTGATAGGGGAGATTGCTTCTGAATCTGAGAATGCTCCTTTATAAACAGGTGACTTGTGTGTTGTTTATGTAGGTTCTTATTTGTTATAATTAAATCTTGTTCACATAACATGCTGACCCATGATGTGGTTAGGTTTAGTGTGTTGTGTGACACTGACTATAGGTGGTTCGTTAAGCATACTCCTGCTTGGTTTCAAGTTTTGTTTTAATCGTAACTATGGCACCTTGTATCATTTGAACATGTTGCGTGCTAGGCTTAGCCTACAGATTGCAGGAATTGAACACTGCATTAGTAGGGAGGTTGGAATGGCTGCAGAATATTATAAAACTAATCCAGCCTTATGAAGTTTTCAGTTCTATTTTCACGCCCTGCAAATATATTGATGACTTTAATGGGAAAAGGAGGAAGGGCAGTCTGCCCTCATCCCACACATGGTATTGTTGCTCCTGGTAAGGCCCTACAGTTTTTTCTTCAATTTACTGATTTTTTTAACATGAAAGAATAATCTGAACAACCATTGCAAGGTGACGGAGTGAATGGCCAACCAAAATGTCAACTGATACATCACAGCTAGGTATGGTTTGCCAAGCTGTAGCCTTAGCATGCTGAGCCAATGCATCTTTATTTTGAATTTGCCTCTCCTTGGAGGAGGATAATCCTGTATTTCTGTAGCTTCTATTTTGAGTGAATGATCTTTGTGATCTGTTGTAATATAGAGAGGTCTATATTAGGTCAGACCAAAGCCCTGCCTAGGTCAGGATTTTTCTGTAATAATGACTCACCAGATGTCTACTGAGAAGCTCATAAGGAAGACATGAAGATAATAGACATCAACCATCATATTGAACTGAAAGGAAGACAAAGCCAAGATACATAAACACACACACGTTCACACATGCATTTCTCTGTTTTTGTTGAACATAAAAAGCAAAGTTGGTATAAGAGGGTTAAGGGGAAAGGCTAACTGTACTTGGAAGAAGTGGGGCTAAAGAAGGAAAAAGCAGTTGATGGAAAAGGAATAACTAGCAAAAAAAGAAAGGGAAATATGAGAATACCTTCATACTCACCAGCAACAGTGTCTGCAATCATCTGTCTCTTTTGGCCATTCATTTATTTTCAACAGTTTTTACTATTCTTATCAGGAAATGTAAAAAGAGTCCAAGAAATCCAGATTCAGAAAAGTAGAACAAATGTCATGGAGCATAATAACAGTCCTCTCCACCCAACTATGACTGGTTCTTCTTGGGAAGTGTATACACGAAGAACTCAAGCAAGTCCATTGGGAAATATATATAAATAGATCACACTCTTCTTGGCCTCAACACAGAGTGGCAAAGGTACCATATTCAAATCTGAAACTATTGAAATAGATTGAAACCAATGGAATATGTCAGAATATTCAGTGCCAGTGAAGAAAGCAATTGCACAAGTCTCCTTAGTTTTAGAGTCTTGGGAAAGGGCACCAAAGTTGATAGCTAGAACAGCCCAGAGGCATAGCATCACATCAAAAAAGTTGAAACTCACAGTGAGACATTAATCATTTTCAGAAGCCAATTGATCAATGCTTTTTTCCTAGATGTTATAATAGGTGAAGAAGAGTATGGGTCAAGCAAACAAGTGTAGGGTCACTCATACCTTTCCAAGCTTTAAAGAAGAATTGCTTTTTCATATGGTTTTGGCCTTCCTGATTAAGCATTGCAGGGAGTTTGAAGCCAGTGGGTGCTACTGCTTAGTTCTATTTCATTGTGGCATATGTATGCATTTAACTTGCAATTTTACTGACAATTCATTCCTATAAGTTTCATTGATTAGGTAAAAAAGTATCATGCAATTGTTTTGAATATACAAAACTATTTGGTCTAAATTAGTAACATAAGGATAACATAGTCTGATGCACAGTCTTAGCAATGGGCATGATTGATATATGATATTTTAAAGTCCATGTGGCTATATTAACTGATTTTTTGGGGTTATATTTGTGGGTTTATGTACAAGTGGCAACTTAATTGCTAACATCAGTTTAAACAATCATAGAACATTTCTATATATACTAAAGCTAATTGCAAAAAAAAAAAAAAAGGTACAATCCAACATAATTTTTGTAAATAAAGAGATATTGTAAAAATTGTTATAGTATCTTCATGGTATTTTTGTTTCTTTTCTTTTAATGGTTTACTTGTGTGTGTGTTTTTTGAATTTTACTCTTCTTTTCTCCTTTCATAAATGTTCCGCTTGCCTGGGTAATGCTGAAACCAGTCACCAATAATATATGAAATAAGCTCTGAGGGGACCCCGAAAGGTCACACAATTAGACCTGATTTTAATTCACAGAGCCTTAGCTTGTCACTGTCTCTTTACATTCCTGCTTATTACCTACTGTGAACTGGAGTGAATTTTAAGTGAGAGGCGTAAATTTGCAAGATGCAAAGACTGTATTCAAATCAAGAAAGTTGAGGTTAGTTCTAAAGTTATGTTGCTTTACCTGATCTAATTTGGTTGCAGTTAACCCAATTAAAGTGTAAACGTTGTACTAGTATCCAAAAATAATTGGTAGCATCTTTGGAATCATGCTTATTAATTCAGTCTAGAATAAGGATTTTTATGCTATGTTACCTTTCATGTAACATTTTGAAATAAAATACAGGCTAAATAAATTGGATCTAGCTACATGTTATTAAGACTTTGTTTTGTTTTATTATAGCTTGTTTATTTAGATTTATGGTACATACCATCAAATTCTACCACCATAATTTAGGGTAGGTTGGAACATTCAGTCTTTGAGGATACTTCTTTCTGTCCGTGATCTATGATCCTAAAAACTTAACACATGTGCCTAATTTTATATAAGAGAAAGACATAGTGTACTGGTAGTAGAGGATTTAAGTAACCACAGTTCGGCAATATTTTTTATATTGTACTTGCTGACTTAATGACCTTAAGGGGCAAATGTATACAATGGTTGTCTATATATGATTTAATCTCTTAATGTAGACATGCATTATAAGACTATCTTATCCTGGGATCAATTAAATATTTCTACGTACAGTACTACTGTAAACCATTGCCATAATACAAGGCCATATAATTCCTGTCTTCCTCCTAGAAAGGTTATATTCAGCAAATGTTAGGTTTATTAGAGTCCTGTTTAAAGTAGGAGGTGACAGTGTGTTCCCTTCAAACATTTTGAACTTTAGTTTCCATAATTCATAATAGGTCCTGCAGAACAGTCAGAATAGAAATTGTGCCCCAAAAGAAACAACGTGTACAATTTTGTAAGCCGCCCTGAGTCTCTGGAGAAGGGCGGCATATAAATCAAATTTAAAAAAAAAAATTTTTTTTTTGCATATCTTCATTTCCCCGCCCCCAATAAAATTCAGCTCTATTGCATTCAATGAAACATCATCCCAAATATCTGAAGTCTTAGTTGGAGTTTTTTTTCTTAAGAGTGTATAACTCAGTTGTATTTATTTAGGTTCACTGAGAAGTAAATCTCACTCTACAGCTTACTCATAAGTAAGTGTATATATGTTTATACAATGTTCACATCTTTGTGAATGATGTGAAACAGTTGCTTTCATTGACACACTGATAGTGCTTGGTTGCATGGAGCACATGCCATAATTGTGTTTATATGACGGCTTGTGCTCTGTGTCTAAATAAACAGAAGTTTTGGAATTGTAGTGATAAGCCAGTGAAGTATTGGTTTCCCGGTTGTGAAATGTTATGTGTAAAGGATGATCTTTTTTTTTTTGTTAAGGTCTGAGAGTAAAAAAAGCTTTTAAAGCCTTCTAGTCACTTAGAGTGAAACCATACAATGCAAAGTTTAGTATTGCCAGTAGATAAATATCCATCATTCAAACAGCAAGTCTCAACTTTATGAAAGAAAATTTGGGGCAGGAAAAATGAACTGCTCAGTCCAGTTTACATTTGTCACTGCTGACTAGCTTTGAAAAAATGTATTATCCGTGTATGGCAGTCAGTAAGTTCCAGCTGCAGGGGATTTACTGCACCGAGCAAGGGCAAGAAAGCTTGGAATGTGTTCTGTTTCATCAAGGGTCTGTCCCTTGTCATTAGCTGTAACATAATGAAAGCACCACGAATAAATCAGTGTTATCTTTTATAAACTTTAGAAAACTCTTCAAAGAAGAAACAATCAAGAGAATGGAGTTTGGAAAGGGGGAAATGCAGAAAAGAGTGAACTTGCTAAGCAGGTTGAAGTTTCATGTTATTTGAAAGATCTTGCAGAAGAAATAACAAAAATTCCATTAAGTCAGTTAAGCAGTACTGGAGTAATTTTATAGTTGGATTCACATACCACATTATGTCATGATTTCCTTATCTCTTGTTTGTCGAATAAGACACAGTGGCTAGGTTTTCACACATTCATATACAAATCCTGGCTTGGAGTGGCTGGATTCTCAAAACATGGTAAACCAAAACTTCCTTATGCAACGGGAATCAGTGGAAATCATTTAACCTATTCTAATAAATATAGACTATAACAGAATAACAGAGTTGGAAGGATCTTGAAAATGTTCTAGTCCAACTCCCTGCTCAAGCAGGAGACCATATACAGATAGTCCTCCACTTACAACAGTTCTGTTGTGGTCCGCCAGCAGCCTGCAGAACTGGCAGCGGAGTTGGACAGTGAGGAGGCTGAGGAAGAACATGGGCCAGTCCTGGAGTCTGGGGAAGTCCCGGATGAGGGCTCTGCGTTGGAGGCAGTGATGGGGCCAGGGCCATCTGGGAGTGATGTGGGGACTCTGGAGCCTCCAGAGGCTGACAGCAGAGAGACAGAGAAACAGGAGGAGCCTGTTCCTAGTGCACACATGAGAAGAGCTGCCAGAAGGCAAGAGCAGCTAAAGCAAAAAGGACGACTCGGGAGTAAGGCCAAGAGATGATTGGCCCCTCCCATACGGCTTAAAAGACCAGCAATGGCTCTTGGGCTTTTTGTCGGAAAACAACGTTGATAGATTTGTTTCTTGCCTTGCTGCATTTACTTCTTGTCGGCATCTTCTTCTGAACTTTTGCCAAGAAAAGCCTTTGGCAGGTTGCCTAATTAGACCAAGGTTGGTGATAAGGCTGAAGAATTGTGTTATGAAAAATTTGTTTTGAATTAGTTTGGACTATGCTGAGAATGAGTTAATTCTCAGCTGTTCTAATAAAGTCTGTTTGTTTCAAACTGATTGTGTCCTATAATATCTACTTGGGCCTGGGTCACAACAAGTTCATTTAGTGACTGTTTGAAGTTACAACAGCTCTGAAAAAACTCTGATTTATGACCGGTTTTCATGTTTACGACTGTTGCAACTTCCCCATGCTTATGTGATCAAAATTCAGATGCTTGGTAACTGATTCTTTAATGACATTTGCAGTGTCCTGAGGTCATGTGATCACCTTTTGTGTTCTTGTGAAAAGCAAAGTCAATGGGGAAGCCAGATTCACTTATCCGTGTTACTACCCTAACAACTGTAGTGATTCACTTAACAACTTTGTCGTAAAAGGTGTTAAAATACATTTAACAACTGTCTCACTTAGCAACAGAAATTTCGTTAATTTGTGGTCATAAGTTGAGAACTACCTGTACCATTCCAGACAAATGGCTGTCCAATCTCTTCTTAAAAGCTTCCAGTATTGGAGCACTCACAGCTTCATAGAGGCATTGATTAATTGTTCTTACTGTCAGGAAATTTCTTCTTAGTTCTAGGTTGGATCTCTCCTTGATAAATTTCCATCTGTTATTTCTTGTCCTGCTCTCAGATGTTTGGAAAATAGGTTGATCGCATCCTCTCTATGACTGCCTCTTAAATATTGGAAAATTATCTAGTCTAGTCTTTCTCTTTGTTACACTAGCCTTTCTCTTTGTTACACTAGACATCACAGGATGGCGAACCTATGGCACGCATAGGCCTCTCTGCCGGCATGCGAGCCCTTGCCCCAGCTGAGCTTTGCACACGTGCCTCCCGCCATCCACCTGATTTTCAGGTCTCTGCAGCGCTGTTGTTTCATCAAAATGCAATTAAAACACTGTACAAGCCATCAAGAATATAACTATATACATCCAGGAACAGGAAGTGCCTCACAGGAGCAGATCGAGGTAAATCCTAGAGAGGCAGGAAATGCATCACTGAACAATGGAGATGAATGCTAGAGAGGAATAAAGCAGCAGACAAAGCAGGCATAACACCTGTAACAATGTAGGTGTGCAGGGGGAGTAGCATGGGGAGGGGGTGCGCCGCATCCCCCCTACCCCCCCAGCTCCATTTTTGGTCCCAGGAGGCTTTAGGGAGGCCTGCTAGGCCCAAAATGGGGCATGGGGGGGTTGTGCATGCATGCACCGCGGGGGGGGGGGGCAGAGACCACACACACACGGGTAGGATGATGCATGCATGTGCAGGGGTGTGTTTCGTGCGCTCATTGAATTATGGGTGTGGACACACGTGCACCAGGGGTGGGTTCTAAAATTTTTTACTACCGGTTCTGTGGGCGTGGCTTATTTTGTGGCAGTGGCTTGATGGTCATGTGACAATCCTTTAGGATTTAGCAGAGGTACTGGTCTACCAGGGTTTTAACTGCTTGCAGAGCTGTACAGGTCTACTCATTTGTTTTTGGAGGCACTGGTCTACCCATTTATTTTTACAGGCACTGGTCTACCACCACACTGCCTTTTAACAGTGATCAGCTGTAGGGCGGCCCTTTGAAGCCCCGCGGCAAGAGTTTAAACAGTTTTTTTCCTTCTAGCCGATCAGCTGGGACTCAGGAGGCAGCAATAGATTGGGGTTGGGGCCAAATAAAAGATAAGAATAATGCGGGGGTGGGGGCGGGGGGGAGAACTGGTTTGGTGACATCATATCATCATCGCTACCGGCTCAGCGGAACTGGGCGGAACCGGGAGGAACCCACCACTGACGTGCACGCACTGTCATCTACGCGCACGCGCTTTTGGCATGCAAGGATAAAAAAGTTAGCCATCACTGCACTAGACATACCCAGTTCCTGAAACTATTCATCATATTTTTTTAGCCTCCAGTCTCCTAATAATCTTTGTTGCTCTTCTCTGCATCCTTTCTTAGGTCTCAACACTTTTTTGTATCATGGTGACCAAATCTGGATGCAGTATTTCAAGTGTGATCTTACCAAAGCATATAAAGTGGTACTAACACTTCATGTGATCTTGATGAAGTCTACCTCTTCCAAAGTAATAGATATTATGGGGAAAAATGATTATAGACAAGGTGACATGTCAGACTGCACCTAAAGTGTGCAGAATGGGCAATTCTGTGTGATATAAAAGTCAGTAGCAAGAAGCATATAGTTGGTATGCTGACTTTAATGGAAGTTGAAGCCCTAGCTATGGTTTTTAAGTTCTAATGGTTGCAGTTTGGGCTAACATCCTAGAAGGCAGCCTCAGTAACATCAAAACAGTCTATATGCAAGTTGTCACCCATCTTACTCATTTATATAAATATATAAATTGAACTAATAAATAAATAAATAAATAAATAAATAAATAAATAAATAAATAATAAACTATTGCGACAGGAAGTTCCAGAAGAACCTATAGCAATTATGTGCCATTTTACAGGTTCTGGAGTTGGCATTGTACCCAGCTAACTATATAATTTCTTGAGTGGGCCTGTCTGTGTTCCCTGAGATGAGCCATTCTGGGAGATAATTTTCTCAAAAATTGGATAAAGCCTTGAGTTACTAGCTAATTCAATCTTTCCTCTGGATAACAAATCGTATTGTGAGATAATAATTCATATCACAGGTGGCTTCATTGCTGTTTTGTGCAGAATATGAAAAATATGATCCTTGGTGTGCTTGTATATACAGTGTGCCTTACTTGAACCTAGTCTGGATACACTGTGATTTACAAAGTCAAGAATGAATATCAGAGGTCTTCTTTGGAATTTTTCATTTATCTAGATTTCAACTGGTCCAAATATTTCAGGTTAGTTAACAAGCCAAGGTAACAAGTAAAAGAAGGAGCTAGCGTGCATTCTAAGCTTTATTTATCACGGTTTAGAGAATTTTATTTGTTCTTTCACTTGTTTGTTTATTACATCTGTACATTGCTAAATATACAAATGAATCTGCTATGAACTGCTAGAAATTTACAAATTAAAACATTCACAGCACATTTAGGAATTATACAGTGAAACAACAGTAACAATTATAAGTTTAAAATTATAAACTTAATCCTAATAATCTTGGTGGAACCATTATCCTGCAATCCAATGAATATAGGGACCAGGAACAAGTATATTAATAGTCAGTGGTGAATAAAACTCTCCCACTGTCTTCCAGGAACTTCCATCTTTGCCCATCTTTCTGAATGCTATTAAAGAAGGAACAGCCTGTTCCTAAGGCCATAAAATGAAAAACTGCTGACCTTGGCCTCTCTCACTTCATGGAAGTAGGGAACAAGCAATAGCCTGCAAGTATATATTAACTGTACTTTCCTATCTGTGTTATGGATATAATAAAACTAGACTGCTTGTATAGGCTGTTTGTTAGGATCTCTGAAAATGTGTGAATAGTTTGTATCCTCAGAGCGCTGTAACTACTTTTGTGTTATTAAAAGTATGCAGCCAAACTATGTTAGAATTACAGAAATAAGCACCATAAAGACGAACTCTTTTCCTGGGATTTTGAATTCAGCTTACATGCCAGCAAACAGTTAGTACAGAAAAGCTCTTGGCATAGTGCCATCATGAACTAGTAAACTTAAAGCATCTGTAAAAATTTAAAGGGAATATCAGTTTTCGCAGACTCCAGCCGAAGACTGATGAGGTGCAAATGATGACACCCCCACAATCCTTCTCCACCCTAGCTGTGGAAGGAAAGATTGCAGGATGAGTAAAAGACTGAGGCACTGGCTTTTAATAATAGGATTTCTGGAAGGGTGGGGGGGGGGGTGACGGTGTCATATTGCTAAGAAGAATAGCAGTGATATTTCTATCTCCCCCTCAAACAATGGAAAAGCGAGCAGATCCTGGAATGCCAGTGACTTTTTAAATCTACTTCCATATGTAATGACTTTATTAGTATTTATAGTAATGGATGACAGGAACATTTGCTTGTTTGAATCTCTAAGTGGGGATGGCTTTTTATTATTATTTTTTGGTTTCATTTCAAAAGAAATAAATAAAATTGGATGAAGAAACTTGATTTGTTCTAAAGAACACAGCACATCTGGGGTGTGTGATCTGCTGTCTCTTAACAACAGATGGTGCTTTAGGCTGGCAACTAATCAATAGTTTTTGTCTTTTTTGTGTTGTTCACAAATTGGGCTAAACTAGTGTGGAAAAGCAGAAAAAAATTTTTTGTTATCCCCAGCACAACACAAGGAATCTCTGACTCTGACTCTGCCCCTTTCCTTTTTTTCTTGTTGTTTATAGGAAATGTTGCTTCTACCTGGCAACACCTGAAGGCTTTAATGCCAAATTCATCCCACTTGAAAAAATATGTGTTTAGGGGCAGAGGTGTGGTATCTTCAAGTGACTGCTTCTTGTCATAACTCGTATTAACCTTAGCCTTGCTAAACAAGGACTAGAAGTGACACTGTACAATTTGAAGTGCCTCAAGGGCATTCAGTCATCCCTCCTACACAGTGCACACTGGAAGTTGTGTCTTTATGCCAAGATACTGTGCTATCAAAAGTCACAGAAGACAAGAGATTTTGTGCTACTGGATTTTGCTTTTTTTTTTTTTTTTTGCGGCTCTTTTTAAAAAAGAGAACATGACAGTTCAGCCCAAGGCCAAAGTAACATCGTGTACAATAACTTTGTTCATCATTTCTATCCAGTCTTACCTTGAATAGGCAAATATTTTTGTGACAGGGATATAGGAACATATGAAGGTGGTTTATATACTAAGCTGGCTCTTAGTTCCATCTGGCCCAGTGTAGCTCCTCAGATGAGGCTGAAATAAAATGTACCACAACTTTCACCACTGGGCATGCTGAACACAGTTGCTTAAAATTGTAATTCAGAATAACAAGAGGTTTCCTAATTTGGTGGCTCTTCTGTGTAGTCGGAGAAGACGAATTGAATTAAAAATCAACTGCAAATGATACATGAGATCTTCCAGCAAAGTATGGCCCCTTACTATTTTAAATTCTTAGACTTCCTAAGGCTTGTCTGCTTTGAATGCATCCTTTTTAAAGAACATGTAAAAGTTAGGGAATAAAGGAATGGCTAGAATAGAGACTCAGGGACTGGAGAGAATAATGTTGGGATGTAAGGAAAAGGACAAGTAAAAAAAAGAGTTAATAGGGATAAAGTCCTAGAATGTAAACTTTAATAGGACTGACGAGGGATGCATAAGGGCAACACCTATAAAGTTATGGACATGAAAGGACAAGTAAAGAGTTAAAGATTAATGGCCTATTTCCAGGAGACAGTGTAGCAATAATTGTACATTGAGAGCATCAGTCACACACTTGTTGTAACTGCTAAGTGTGCTAAGTGTAAAAAAAAGCCAAGCGTCTATATTTTCTAGACATTTTCTTTGTATATATAACTGTAGAAGTAAGATGACAGAAATTCTGTGTAGAGATGAATGAGCATTTACCGTTTATCTCAGATTAAAAAGGCTCTGAGTTCTCTTTCTTTTTCAGAGATATTGAAGATATTTTTCTAAGCTAATTTAGGCCTTGAAAAAGTATTTCCAGTCTCCCAGAGAAGTGTGGAGGATTTTTTTTTTGTTCTTTGCTTAGTGCAGCCTTGGGAAATAGCCCTTGGCCAAATGGGGATCACCTATTTCCCCAGAGCCTGTGTATGGAAAAATTGGTGTTCAGAGTTCAAGAGGCCATTTCAGCAGTCAACTTTAGGGCAAGAAGATGTTGCAGATTGTGAGCATGCCTTTTCACACAAGCAGCAATTTTCTGGGGGTAAAGCTCTTTGAAGGAGGCATAAACTGGAACATTTTCTCCTACTTAGCTTTAGATTTGTTAAAAAATAAAGAAGAATAAGAAGTCATGCAGCATTGGAGCAGTCATGTTTAATATGACAGAGACCAATTAGATCACTTCATCCTTGAATGTGAAATGTTTGAAAAGAAAAACGTTGCAGGTTGTCCTCTACTTAAAAACCGGTTGCTTAACGACCATTCAAAATTGCGATAGTGTCCTCAAAAGCTAACTATGGCCTGCATTTACAGCTAGTTGAAGTGTCCAGTGGTCATGTGATCATGATTTACAATGTTTTTGCCAAAAACCAATGTTTACTTCTGGCTTTTGGCAAAAAAGTCCCATAGAGAATAATTGGTTTGTTTAATGACTGTAGTGTTTGCTTTATGGCTGCGGCGTTCACATAACAACTGCTGCAAAAGTAATTAAAACTGGGTCCAGTCATGTGGTGACCCGCTTCATGACCCATAATATTCAGGCTCCATTACAGTCGTAAGTCAAGGACTTCCTGAACTGTTAAGTAGTTACAGAATAAATAGTACAATGCAGAATATTATATAATTCTTGAATATTATAATAAATGGGATAGTAAATCTTTATATCTTTTCAATGATGCAAGGAATGAGTATGGAATGTTGCCTTATGTTGAATTCTTTGGTTTATCGCATCTGTGTAACTCTATCATATGTTTTTATGCTGGGAGATAATTTATTACATATATTTTATGTATGTTGTAATGTTTCTGTAGAAGCAATTATCATTTAAGTAAGCCTTGAGTATTTTCTTAGTCCTTAAGGAACCAATAATAAAAATTAGCATGGTTATATTTTAGAGATGAGAAGAAAATGCTTAATTTATTTGTTCAGTTCTAGTATAGATCAATCAACTTTTAAAAAAGTGTCCTTCCCTGGATATAGCGTGTCCAACATCTTTAGTTATAAATTTGAAAAGTGACTTTGGCACTGGGTTTTCCACAGTTGGAAGGCAAATGGTAATGTTGATTTAAGTATTAAATACAGTGGATGTGTTATTTGCTAGTAAGTATCACTTTTAATTCACCCACAATTTCCTTCACTTTCAAATGTCATTTCAAGGGGAAAATAGTTCTACAGAGTAATCCAACACAACACTCAAGAGGTTCTCTTTTCACAATAGTTGATATAAAATGTTTTCTCATACTATTTTTTGGAAGACCGGGAGGGCAACCTTGCTGTGTGAGCCTGCATGTCTAGTTCTTCAAATTTAAATAGCCAAAGTTATAGATGGGGGAGGGGGCTTTGTGGAGTGGGCATTGTGGAGGTTATTATCAGGTTATATTTTAGAGATGAGAAGAAAATGCTTGGCAATGTGTCTTTCAGCAAGGTGGCAGTGCAGAAATATTTAGTGGCAATAGATTTAATGAGTTTTCAAAAAAATAGTGGAAGACTGTATGTTGTGTAGATCTGGTTTAGAACATGCTCCATATTCCATTTTAAGGCAGAGGGGTCACTATTTTCTGCTTTCTCTCCTTTTTGTTTTGCACTAATATGGAATCCCCCCCCAGTATATCACTATATTGTGATAGGCAGTATAGTTACAATATAGTTACAATTTGTTCTTGTATAGCTCAGTGCACTGAGACTTCTTATCAATTGAAATATTTTCAAGAACACTTGGGGAAGTCCTTCTTTGAGGTGATTTGATTGCGGCTGTTGATTCACCATCATTCCAGCTTGATAAACAATGCCCTTATTTATTTATTAGATTTATATGTCCTCACATCTCAAAGGCATGACTTTGGCTGCCTGAACAATATTAAAAATAAGATGGAACGTCTCTGGAACCAGTAGGCCTAAAAGCCCAAAGCAACTCGGACGTAGTATTTCCTTTCAGGACTGGCAAGCGATATTCATAACATACCCCGCTTAACTTTTCCCCATAGCAAGAGTTTGTTCTGGTGGTTAAGGCAGCACATTAGAAAATAGAAGACTGTGAGTTCTATAGAGAAAAAAGGAAGAGAAAGGAGTATTATGTAATTTACCTCTTTGAGATATTTATACAGATAATAAAGATGAGATAATGAATGGATGGATGGATAAAATAGTTGGACTGAGAGAGAGTAAGTAACCCAAAATGAGCTTGTATGATTGAGGATGAAATTAGAACCTTATGTTCTAGCCCACCATTTTGATTACTATATAACAGTGGGTGGAGGGAAAATATATTTTAATACATTTCATCCCTGTCAGAGAGAGACTAGCCGAGCCAGCAGAACGAGTCAAATGTGGAATTATTCTGGAATTGTTATAAAGACACAAGAAGGCAAGGTGTCAAACACACACACACACACACACACACACACACACCCCTTGCATGCTGTGGAATTTTTTCTAGTCTGACCCAGGTGCAAATTGCCAATCTGGGAAGATTCCTGCAAAATTGGTATGAGCAATAAAGTAGCTAGTTATCCTTTCACTGATTGAAAGGATAACTAGCTACTTCACAATCAGTGAAAGTTATCCTTTCACTGATTGTGCTAATGATTGGTTTTATTTTATTCTGTGCTTATTTATTTTTATTGACATTTCTTTACTTTATAAGATGCTTTGAAAAGGTTTAATTGGAAGCTGGGATATTCAGGCCTTCAATGAATTAAACTAATTTATCGAAGTAGTGACCAGCCAAGTTCATCATAAATATTGTGCTGTAGAGTATATGCTTAAGTAGATTCATGAACAGTGACTTTGATAGCTTAACACCCTGATTTATGGTGGCATTTCTGCCAGCAGTGCCAGTATAATGTCATGTTCCATGCCGAATTATTGATTTGGCAGTCTGTGTATTCTATCCCAAATGCTTATTTGCCAGGTGCAACAGAATTGGGTCATAAAGGAGAATAGTGTACTTATTTTACGGTGTAAACTGCTTGATTGAAGGTGTGCTGCTGCTCATCTGGCAAATATGTACCACCTTTTTATTGGGTTATGCCAAATGTTAAGCAAAATGAAAAAAAACCCTGCCCCAAGACGTTTACAATATTCATTT
Organism: Pituophis catenifer annectens; assembly: GCF_029215685.1. Taxonomy (NCBI): domain Eukaryota; kingdom Metazoa; phylum Chordata; class Lepidosauria; order Squamata; family Colubridae; genus Pituophis; species Pituophis catenifer. Next base: position 218,906,613 of record NW_027256882.1, read on the forward strand.
CATAATTCAAGAGATAGAGAAAACTAGTGTTAACGCCACATATGGAAGTTTCAGAAGAGTCCATGTGTGTTTAGGAAATGTTTAAGACATTTTTCAGAGTAGGATAGAATAAAGCAGAATAAATGGGTAGGGAGTAGGAAACAACTTATATGCAGTACCCAAATAGTAATGTTTGCTGTACATCACATAAGTATAACATGTATTTTTACTCTTTAAGTCAAAGATAGTCAACCACAGTGGCATTCCATATATTGAGCTCTGTTCCATTGAAACTAAATCTTCAAAATGTTTACTATATGACCCAAAACAATTTTCTTCAAATTTGTCTCACCTCCAGAGAATCCTAAACATGTCTGAAGAAGTGAAGCAGATTGGTAGGTAGATAGAACATTGAGTGTAGGTAGCTATTCCTCTAATCAGGGGTGTCAAACTGGCGGCCCACGGACCGGATGCGTTACGCACAGGCCACGCCCACCCCAGCTCTTCTAAGGGAAAAAAGTCACAAAACATCACGTGACAGCAATGTGATGCCATGACACCCGTGCTCTAACTGAAGGACACGATTGATACACGGGTAGCCATGTTGCATCTAATTAGGAGGTGAAGAGATTTTTTAAAAAGTTGATTTTCTGTGGAAAAACCAAGCCCAGGTATTTCCTACAATCTGCAATGCCTTATCATTTGTTTTGTAACAAGAAGTACATTATTTGCAACAACAACAGGCATGGAGTTTTTATGCATGAACTGCAACTCTGAACAGCCTCACTTTTAGTCATGCTAGCTTAAATTGCTGGGTATTGAAATTCAGCAGCATGTTTGAGTGAGCAGCCTGTGAATCCAAGGATGCGAAATTGATGTGAAATGTACCAAAACGTTCCCAAATTCTTTCCTAAATTTGTGCTGATATAGATCGATATGCTATCTTTTATGAAAGTTTGTTTGAATGAATACATATTTTTATTGAGGATTATTCCAATATCATTTTCACCTATAAGAGTATGGTTACACATTAACATATTTTTTGCCCACTATTGACTGTCCCATTTTTTGAGACACATGACCATTTATATTTTATTAAGCCACATCATATGGGCATGCGTGATAATCCTCAACTGTAAAATATTTTACTTGGATGCTATTCAGCTGTGTTTTGTGGGACTCCAATATTTTCTGGCAGTACATTATCATTGACATTTAATACTGAGTTATTTTACCAAGGAAGCCATTATGAGAGGATTATTTTTGATTCTATTTTGTTATTCTTAGCTCAACAATGTCCTGAAAGTAGTTTAAATACACAAATAAGCTTTCTGATTTGTCTTCAACTTCCTTTGATCCCTGTTTTAAAATTGTGGTGACTAAATATGTAATGATACATTCATTGCATCATCATTATGAATTGTTCTGTTTAAAGTATTATGATATAAAGTTCCTGGGTTATGATTTGTTTCACTGGCAGTGAAATTAATCTGAATTACTTTGTGGCACCTGTCAGGGCATACTCTGAACTTCATCTATTGCAGCTTGTTGTAAAATTGAGTCATACATGCTAGTTAAACAAGCAGAATAAAACTTAAAGGTTCGGCTCTCTTTAGAGTGTCTGATGTAGTAATTAAGAAATAAACTCTAGATAGAAGTTATTAGAACTCCTTTTATAGCTTTATGCTACAAAAAGATTTGTTACAATGAGTAAAATACATGTGTCCATCATAATATGTGGAGCTACAAGTATCAACATAATTTATAGTAAATTCAGTAGTTTTAATTGACAATATTTCATCTGTATACAACTCACGTTTATAGGACTCCCAACGCAAAGCAACTCTAGGAAGCATGCAATTAAAAACACATCCAATATATAGTATAAAACAATAGAAAGCAATAAACTGGGAACTAAAATAGCATAAGGTTAGTTAAAACTTCCCAAAGACACATGCTGTAACCAAGACCTGGGGAAAGAAGCAGGTATTTTATACCATTTTCAAGATGATAGGGTTAGAGTAATTCAAACCTGCAGCGAGCAGGTGATAGTCCCTCAGATAGGCAGATCCTACGTAACAGTTCACATACAAGGTGACTAAACTGTAATGATTGTGAGAAAGGATTCCTGGTCCCATTTGCATACCAGACAAATTTTGGGAAAGGTCCTCCTGATCACAACTACCACATGGACTTCAAGCGGGAATTGTGAGTCCAGGTGGAGCATTAAATTGTGGTCCAGGTTTGTCCAGGACAATGCTCTTGTGTTCAGTAGGTAAAAACTCCCTAGGATCAGGGAACCAGAAGCACAGAGACATGAGGCTTCTCAAGGGTTGGGTTGAAATCTATTCTTCCCCATATAGAGCCTGAGCCTATATAGACTCAAGGCATTGGAGCAAGAATCCAGCAGTTCTCTAGGTCATGTTACATATTATATAGATGATAGCTGATTGCATATCGATGGATGACCTCTACAGCAGCTTCATGTAGATATTAAAAAGGAGAGGTGAACTGTCAAACTTTGTGGCACTTCACAAGTGAGAGGATTCAGGCCACTTCTTGCCAATTCTACTGGAACCAGCCTGACGGAAAGAGAACCACCAGAACACTGTGCCTCACACACTAATCCTTGCAGTTGATCTGGGATACCATGGTAGATATCATCAAAAGCTGCTGAAGGATCAAAGAGAATCAGGACATTCTTCTTCTTGTGCCATATCTGTCATTGGATGTCGGTGATCATGTTGGCGATCCTATTTTTATCAGCAGCCGCGCGAAAAAGTGCTGCTGAGTTTTGTCCAAACCAGTCCTTTAGGTTTTAAAGCCATGATGATGTTGTTCTGCCTGGACCTTGTTTGCCTTTAATTTTTCCTTGGAGGATTAAGTGAAGTATGCCATATTTTTCCGGGTGTCACATCACATGTCCGAAATATTCTAACTTTTGCTTTTTAATGGTTTTGATGATTTCCCTTGGCTTTCCCAGGTGGCTTATCACTTCCTCATTTCTGATTTTGTCAACCCATCTTATACATAACAGCCACCTGTAAATCCACATTTTTCAGATAATTTGGGTCAGCTTTCTTTTATTAATTATCGTGTACTTTTTCTTAATTTTTAATATTAAGATATTGATAACATACCGTTTCTTCTCAATTGGTTCTAATTTTTTTGTAGTACTAATTTTATCTCACATTCCCATTTTATGATTCTTTCCTCAAATAATTTATTATGACATTTCTTTAGAATATATGGGTAACTGTCTTAGACTCTCCCTTTTGTTGTTGGATCTTACTTTGTTTTTCTTTGTTATATTATCTTGAAAAAGCTCCTTCAAAATTTGCCCATAAAAGTGCATTTGCTCAGTTGCCTTCTGATTGTCCCTCTAAAATAAAAGAACTCTATTTTTTCTTCTAAAGCACTGATACTTACATGCTTCAAAAAAGCTATGAAATGTGTGCATTTACAAACTATCCTAATACAGTTATTAAAATAGTTATGAAAACATTATCTTAGAAAAATGCAACATAATGCATTTGCTTATTGTAAGATGGTACAATTCAGTGAATACTGTTGTTTGTCACATTGCTTCTGAAGTATTATTTATATGGGAAAGTTTTCATCGCCATCAGGCATAGTATCTGTCAGTATTGGTTTCTGAGAAGGCCCCAATACCTGAACTTAATTCCAGACATTAATTCAACTTAATGCTGGTGTGGTCCACCAGCAGCCTGCGGAGCTGGCAGCAGAGTCGGACAGTGAGGAGGCTGGGGAGGACAATGGGCCAGTCCTGGAGTCAGGGGAAGGCCAGGAGGAGGGCTCTGCGTTGGAGGCAGAGATGGGGCCAGGGCCATCTGGGAGCAATGTGCGGACTCCGGAGCCTCCAGAGGAGGATAGCAGAGAGGCAGAGGAACAGGAGGAGCCTGTTCCTAGTGCACACATGCAAAGAGCTGCGAGAAGGCAAGAGCAGCTAAAGCAAAAAGGACGACTCGGGAATAAGGCCAGGAGATGATTGGCCCCTCCCAGAAGACTTAAAAGAGCAGCAACAGCTCTTGCGATCTTTGTAGGAAAGCAACATTGCTACATTTGTTTCTTCTAGGTGTCTCTTGCTTCTAAACTTCATGGGGATTTGCCAAGAAAAGCCTTTGGCAGGGTGCCAAAGAAGGCAAAGGTTGATGATAAGGCTGAAGGACTGTTTATGAAGAATTTGTTTTGGAATTAATTTGGACTAAGCTGAGAATGAAGTAATTCTCAGCTGTTCTAATAAAATATGTTTGTTTAGGACTGATTGTGTCTGATAATAACTACTTGGGCCTAGGTCACAACACTCTCTTAGAATTCTGTGATTTGTCTTCTTTAAGTAACCGAGTCATAATCATGTAGTAAAAACCAGTTTTTTTTTTATCTCTGTAGTCTTTCTATAGGTTCAGTTTTCTCAACCATCATGACAAGAAGGTCAGTGAATGGGAAATAAAAGCATAGAATGGAGAAGATTGAGACATTAGGTCTATGGACTTTAAAAGACTAGACTTGGCATAAGTCCTTCTGGAATCTATTATTTATCATGGCACTGATCCTTTCCTCCATATGGGTATTCTTTGATGTATGGACTTAATCTCATAGAAATCTTAGCAATGGTCCTATTAGATGGGGACTCTGGAAGCTGAAGTCCACATTTTGGAGGGCATTCATGTTGAGCTAGAATAAGCAGAGGCTGAGGACATTTGGGATAAACTCCCAACTGATTGTCCTGGTCTCCTAGCCATTTTCCTTTTTTGGGAGAACATACCACATGGATTGTGTTTCATTACCTGACTCAGAAATAACTTTATTGGAGTATTGATTTTTTTTTTAACGACCCTGTAATCCCTTGCATCAGGGTGACTGAATGGAGCTGAGCATTTACTGGCCAGATGCCCTTCCTGACGCCTCTGGAGAGTTCGTACCAGATATTTTCTCTTTGCTCCCAGAGAGAGAAATATCTGCCGCTACCTAGGATCGAACTCACAGTCTCCTGACTATCAGGCAAGAGCTCCACCTCTAGGCCGCATATGGGAGTATTGATTAATGATTCATCATTTTGTTTTGGTTATTAGATGATGTCCTAGAATTTTATTTCTGTGTATTTTCACTTAGAATTTAGGATTGAGGCAAGATATAAATATTATTATAAATATTATAAATACAGTAGTAAAATGTTATTACTATAACTCTGAACTTTTTGTTTTTTATGTTCATTTCAGCAGAGGAGATAGATCTGATTTTTATTTTGCTGTTTTGGAGCATGGGTAGCTCTTAATGTATGTTATAGGTACTATGTATAAATCAATGGCAGAATTATATTACATCCTTAATCCTGGGCCTTGAATTCAATCCTTTTTTTTGTCTATAATTATATCACAGTTTTTCTTCTTCTACATACTAGAAAACAAATATTTTGATGGCTGATTCACTTGATATATACCATGATTGCAAAATCCCTTGTGTGGAATTCTTATTTTATTATAATGAAAAAGCATACCATTTACCATATGACTTGGCCCAATTATTTCAAGAAACTTTATATAGTACTAGTATTGTGTTAGGTTTGCTGACACTGATAAAGAGGAACCAGTATCTCTAAGGGCATAGTTCTAGTCTGCTTGCAAGATCTTGGCATCCAGTTCTCAATCAGATACAGGTGGCTAGTCCATATTAGCATGGAATTTTTCCCAGATGATTCACTAGCATGAAGTTGGCTGGCTTGACTTGTAGCACAATGACGTTAAGAACTGAAGAAAATGGGATTATGGCTTTTCACCAACTACACTTTGTTAAAGGTGGGAACATCTTCCAGGAATGAAAGGGAACTGATATCCAGACTTCTCCCCTATGTAGTAGTCAGCTTTTGCCTAATGCTGATAACCCGTTTCAGGCAAGGTTATTTTTCTGCTTGTATTTAACAAAGATATAACTAGGCTCTGTAACTTCTTTTTGTTGTTATTATGTACCTATAACATTAATTTCATATCATTCCCAGCTTGTGTGTAAAATAGTCTTCAGTTGTTATGTGTACATGCTTTAAAGTGCTTTCCCTTTAAGCCAGTGATTCCAAACCTTTTTTTGGCCATGCCCCATCTAAGCATCTCTAAAATCCTGATCCCCCCCCACACATATAATTCTTATTATTCAAAAAGTGACTCCTACTCATGTGGAGGAAGCCTAAAAGGCCATTAACTTGGTTTAAACAAGGTTCCAATTGCTCCTATTAAAAATCAAATTGCCCCCTCCCCTGGGGCGTGAGCCCCACGTTTGGGAACCACTGCCTTAAACTGACCGCATCCAATAACAGCTGCAAGGCATGTAAAATTAGTTGTTGCATTGCTCATTGTGTGGAAGGTAATCAGTCCTAAGAAGAAAGCAATGGCAAACCATTTCCAAAAAAAAATGTTGCCAAGAAGATTTCATAGACTTGTCCATGTAGTTGCCAGGAGTCAAGACTAACTTGAATGCAGAAACTCCAGTGATTAATAGACAGGTAAATTTAAGCAGCACTTTTTTAACCATTTCAGTGGACATGGCCTCTATTATCTGGATTCTGGCACTGAGGAATTTTCTTTAGCTTGCTCAAAGGCATATCTGTCACTAGAATGTTCCTCCTTCCTAAAAAACAAAATAGCTATGAAGAACTACAATGGTGGACAGTGATTGTGCAATAGTGCTAGGTTACTTAGCTGTAGTATTGTAAGTGTTTTAATTTACAGCCCTCACTGGTTTAACACAAAGCTAAAATGGTGAAATTGTAAAATAACATAAAAGGCAGAAGTTAATGCTAAACTGCCTCCCATTCTAAACAAAGAAGAATATTGAAGTTGGTGTTTGCAACCATAGGAAAGAATGGGGGGAAAAGCTGAGGGGACCATCTAAGTAGAAGTGGTAGTGCTGTTGTATCTCATCTCCCTTTGTGACTCCTCATCTGTTTAGAACAAAAACACAACCTTTATTCAGCTCAGGACTAAGCCAGGATGTTGTATAGAAGAATGGGCATAGGAAGAAGTTTAGATAGAAAGGACCAGATCCTGCGGTCAGACCTGCCCCATTCATGTGGCAGTGCCATTATTGGATGATGCTTTCTCCACCCGATGAACCACTTGTTTTGTTTATCTCATGCTGCAACAGATTCAGTACAGGCAAGAGAGGGACAAGAAATGGAGGAAGCAAATTTAAAGCCGGATACCTTTCTGCTGATTCAAAGAAACAAGAATAGAACTAACCACTAGGGAAATGCTCACAGAAATGCCTGATAGTGAGCAGTATGGAAATATATAGTACTGAAAGCTGCTATGTAGCCTTAAAAAATACAGCTCTATTGCCCACATTGAAAAGAAGGTGGTAGAATCCTTACCTCTGTAGATTGGGTGTAGAAAGTTCAACCTTAATTAGTTCCTTTATATGATCTTCTTGTCAGCGTTTGTATGCAACCAACCTCAGCCTAACTTCAGCTTGCTCTAATTTCTTAAGGTTGATAAAGAATCTGATGGCACAAAGGGGCCATTGTATAAATTCCCCTCTCTTTTAATTCCGGCTCTCTAAACTTACAGCCATTTGAAATATTGTCCTTGTACATTAGGAAAATGTCCCAATTCCTGCTTTAAATAATATTTTAGTGATTGTTGTTAAAGCCATATTCATTCTAATCTCTTTTCCTTCTTCTGGTATCCTTTGCTTACATGGAACAATAAATGACTCTGGAAAAGGCTGTGGACAACCTTTGTTTTTGCAGCTGTAACCATCTTTTAGAAAGAGTGCTGCAGCTAATTAAGAGGTTTCAAACATTACATTACAGAATAAACTTTAAAAAAGATGAAATTAATGGGAGAAATCTAGATAGAATTGATACTTCAACTGGAAATGCCATGCTACCTCCTCCTCCTCCTTCTCCTCCTCCTCCTCCTCATTGCTAGCCAAGAGTATGTCTAAACTTTCCCAGCCATAATTAGGAAATAAATGCATATTGTGAATTCTCACACATTTCTTCTTTCTCTTTTAAGGTTTAGCTATTCTTGTAGCCTTATATCTGCAGTAAGGTAGTGCTCATTATGAGTTCATTAATCATGATTTCTCAATTAGCACCATACATTGACTTTACAATCTAATTTAAGCCTCACCTTAATTTAAGTAACATTTATTTTGTGTTTATTGTTTGAACCCAGTCAATTATAATTCATCGAGAGTTGTGATGACTTGCAGTGTGTGAATTCAGTCACTATCTGCATCAGACCAATAGGAAGTCTTATGGATGAATGATACAATACAATTTAGAAGGGAGAATTTTTTCCCACAGATAAGCATCCATTTGCCAGTGTTATTTTCTAGATGCTGGAGGGTGCCTCCTCCCAATTAGCATCAACTTCTGCCTCCTCATTTTCTTTCTATTATATAGGATGTTTTAACCATTTTGGGGCATGCCAGAGAGAAAGTGTCTACATGTTATGTTTGTGATGACTGACTGTGTCTTGGAATATATCTTCACCCCTGAGGATATGTGACATTAACCTTCAAGTAATATTCAGTTTTTCTCGCATGTAAAGAAAAATACTGTAATGCAAGTCAGCCAGCATTAAGGTCTTCTTGTTTTAAAGCTCTGTATAATGTTAGATGCCTTTTGATGCTCAAACAAACAGAGATGTGCAAGAGAAGTATGAATTAGTCATTTGAGTCAAGATTACTGATCCCTGTTATTTCCCCATAGTTAGAAGGGCATAATTTTGAGTGGGCATTTTTTTCAGTCCTGCAAATGGACTGTTATTGCTTTATTTGACTTGGTTTGGGTGCTTCATGAAGGCCTTTGCAACTTTTAATGACCCTTAAGTCCTTAGAATGTTTTATGTCATCCTAGGATAATCAGCTAAACAAGTCACTGAGAGTGAGTTGTAGAGCCATATAAATTTTCTTAAATAAGAATCATAGACTTAGGGCGGTGTTGGCGAACCTTTTCGGCACCGAGTGCCAAAACGGGAGTGTGCACACGCATGTGGGGGAGCACCGGAAATTGGAAGAGCAGCTCCTCAGTGTGCACGTGTGGGAGAGCTGGAAACCGGAAGAGCTGAGCTTCCGGTTTCCTGCGCGCACCTGGTCTTCCAGTTTCTGGCGAGCAAGCACATGCAAATGGTGGCTGGCCAGCGTGCCTGTGTGCACCAGAACCCAAAAGAGCAACGGGCAATGGCTGGCATGCCTAAAGAGATGGCTCTGCATGCCACTTCCAGCACGTGTGCCATAGGTTCACCATCACAGATTTGGGGTTTCTGAATATTTCTATATACAACTCAATTTGCTGCCAGGAGTGATGCCCCCTAATTTAAATGGTTTTAATAAGAGACAAGATTTAAGGTATTAAATACTAGCTGTTCATATGGTTAATCCTCATGTTCAGCTTGTAACTTTGTTGATCCATTATTGTTGCATCTTGAAGGACATGTTTGCTCATCCAGTCTAGTGTGAGCCATGGATGACTGAATTACAGGGGTTGTGTGCTAAACAAGGTGTCAGATAGCAGTCCTCCTGAATCTTTGCAGTGGCTGGCAGATGGGCATTTAGATGGATGGATGAATGGATAGATAGATTTGTATTAAAACAACTGTGGATAAGGTGGGGAACCCTTTTCCAATTCTTATTTCATCATTCCTTTTTTATGGCAATATAATGGTGATGGTAGGGGTAAATAAATCATTGACCAAGGAATTGGTTTTTGTATCAGAGGCCAAGGAAAAATAATATCAAGCTAGCTCTTTTGTCCAGAGCTGGAGACACAGGAAGCCTGGGACAAGGTAAGTAAATGAACCACTTAAATCACATTTTATCCAGGATTCATACTGAAATCGCATACTGTATCTTTCATTGCTTTGGTTTGGCTCATCATACTAATGCAGGTATATAATGCTGGACTAGGTAAGCCTTTAACCCGATCATACAGGTATTTCTTAGGTGATTGAAAAATGTATGTCCCACCTGTTGTGCCCTTTCAAATATTCTGGAGGCAATTCCAGAAAAAAAAAATGTTGAGTAGCAGGAAATACCTTGAAGAGGATAGGAGATACAGTATATTGTTATGCAAATATTCTGTGACTGAAACCTATGTAGGGAATACATAGTGTATGTATAATGTATAATGCACTGTATATATGTGTATTTGTGTATTTTTCTTCCTGTCCATTGCCTCACTACAACCTTATGGGGCAAATGTTAACTGAAAAATAGTGATTGGTCCAAAGTCTTCCAGTGATCTTCAGAACTAAAATACACCTTTAAATCTGTGTCCTGATTTGTTTTCAGGAAGTGAATTCATAAAATGGATTTGGGTGCACTGCAAGTTACTGCAGAATAAACACAATTCTGCAATAACTTAACAGCACACCCAAATGGCGGCCAACATCTTTTGCTTGTAGAACTGCATTTTGCAGATCTTGGGAAAATTCCTCTAGCATCTCTTTAGAATATTCTGTTTGTAAAACAGATTTTAGCATGCAAACTGGATACTTTTTCAGTTATAAAAGATACAAGATAGAGAAGACAACTATGGATTGTTTTGAATTTCCCTGGCAGAGTTTATCAAATGCTGTATAAAAAAGTATCATTGGGGTGGTTACACATTGTGCTGTCTGCTTTGAATCATAACTACTGCTTGAATGGGCAAAGAGGTTGGCTTTCTATCAAGAATTCTTGAAAGTAGCATCAGTATTTCAATAACACCAGAGTGCAATTATTATTTATTGCAATAATGTGCATGGATATTATCTTGACTTATTATTCTTTTTTTTTTAAATTAACCTTAAAAAAATTGTATGGCATTATCTTGATTCTTTAAACTGGCAACCCTCAGTTTCATGCTAAGCTTAAACAGTTTTGCCTGCACTATTTGGTTAAAAATAATTTAGAGCAGACATAAAACTGCTTAAGTCTTCAGAAGCAAGCCCTCACATTGCCGTTTATTTGATTTAGGCTTAGCTTGTATTATATGAACTTGGACGGTAATAGTTCGACTAGATTCACATCACATTAAGCCATGGATTGTTCAGTTATGGTTTTTTAAACAAGTTAAGTTAATCAATAGAGTAATTGCAAAGAGTAGTGTTAACCAAAAGCCACTTGCTAATCCTCATGATTGAACATAGACTTGAAGCTAGTGCCACCCCACCACCCATTCTAAATCTATGGTTAACCTCTGTCCCAGCAATAGAGCTTTGGACAAGTTGCCCTACTGTTTACACTTGCTTCTTCTCAGTGGTGAAATCCAATTTTTTTCACTACCGGTTCTGTGGGCGTGGCTTGGGGAGTGTGGTGTGCCTTGGTGGGCGTGGCAGGGGAAGGATACTGCAAAATCCCCATTCCCACCCCACTCCAGGAGAAGGATACTGCAAAATCCCCATTCCCACCCCACTCCAGGAGAAGGATACTGCAAAATCCCCATTCCCACCCCACTCTGGGGCCAGCCAGAGGTGGTATTTGCCGGTTCTCCGAACTGTTCAAAATTTCCGCTACCGATTCTCCACAACCTGTCAGAACCTGCTGGATTTCACCCCTGCTTCTTCTCCATTGCCATTTGCTGAATCAGATACACAATATCCTTGGCGTTATCAGTAGAATCGTTTTAACTGCATCAGCTGAATACATCATGTATGCAAACCAAGGGCATGGATTATATTCTTTATCAGCTTCTTGGAGCTTTGGGCAAGAGTTTATCTGTTCTATAGTCCCAACAGAGACAGAGAGAAGGCCTACGAGACTTGTTATGGCTTCCAGGCTTAAATGGAGGGAGCTGGCTCTTTATTTTTATTTTTATTTTTTATTTTATTTTGAATTTGTATACCGCCCTTCTCCCTGAGGACTCAGGGCGGTGAACAGCCAAGTAAAAACATCAAGTACAAATATTAAAATACAGTTAAAATATACATATATAAATTTGGCCCCATTAATTAAAAACAATAAACAAAACACTTAAAAACACTTAAAAAAATTAGGCCAGCCCGGCTTGCTGGAAAAGGAAGGTTTTAAGGGCACGGCGGAAGGCACCGAGGTCTTGGATTCTCCTTATCTCTGGAGGCAATTGATTCCAGAGGGTAGGTGCCCCCACAGAGAAGGCCCTCCCCCTGGGGGTCACCAGCCTGCACTGTTTGGCTGATGGCACCCCGAGGAGGCCCTCTCTGTGGGAGCGCACGGGTCGATGGGAGATTGTCGGTGGCAGCAGGCGGTCTCGAAGATAGCTAGGCCCTATGCCATGGAGCGCTTTAAAGGTGATAACCAACACCTTGAAGCGCACCCGGAAGACCACCGGGAGCCAGTGCAGCTCGCGCAGGAGCGGTGTTACATGGGAGCGCCAGGCTGCTCCCGTCACTACCCGCGCTGCTGCATTCTGGACCAGTTGGAGCCTCCGGGTGCTCCTCAAGGGGAGCCCCATGTAGAGAGCGTTGCAGTAGTCAAGGCGAGAGGTGACGAGGGCATGAGTGACTGTGCACAGGGAATCCCGATCAAGAAAGGGCCGCAACTGGCGGATCAGGCGAACCTGACAAAAGGTCCCCCTGGTTACAGCCGTCAGATGTTCCTCCAAGGACAGCTGCCTATCCAGGAGGACTCCCAGATTGCGAGCCCTCTCTGTGGGGGCCAACGACTCGCCCCCAATAGTCAGTGATGGAGTCAACTGACTATATCGGGATGCCGGGAGCCACAGCCACTCAGTCTTGGAAGGGTTGAGCCTGAGCCTGTTCCTCCCCATCCAGATCCGCACAGCCTCCAGGCACTGGGACATCACTTCAAGGGCATCGTTGGGGTGGCCTGGGGTGGAGATGTACAGCTGGGTGTCATCAGCGTACTGGTGGTATCTCACCCCAAAGCCACGGATGATCTCGCCCAGCGGCTTCACATAAATGTTGAACAGGAGGGGCGAGAGGACCGACCCCTGAGGCACTCCACATATAAGAGGCCTTGAGGTCGACCTCTGCCTACCTGCCAACATGAACTGCGACCGGTCGGAGAGAAAGGAGGAGAACCACCGTAATACGGTGCCCCCCATCCCCAACTCTTCCAGCCGGTGCAGCATGATACCATGGTCGATGGTATCAAAAGCCGCTGAGAGGTCTAACAGGACCAGAACAGAGGAACAACCCCTGTCCCGAGCCCTCCAGAGATCATCAACCAACGCGACCAATGCCGTTTCCGTGCTGTGTCCAGGCCTGAAACCCGACTGGAACGGATCTAGATAGGATGTTTCCTCCAAGAATTGTGGAAACTGTCGCGCGACCACACTCTCAACAACCTTCGCCAGGAAGCGAAGGTTGGAGACAGGACGATAGTTGGCCAATATTGCCGGATCCAGGGACGGCTTCTTGAGGAGAGGCCTCACCACCGCTTCTTTCAAAGCGGCGGGGAAGTGACCCTCACTCAACGAAGCGTTGATAACACCCTGGAGCCAGCCTCGTGTAACCTCCCGGGAGGCCAGTACCAACCAGGAGGGACACGGGTCCAGTAAACATGTGGCCGCACTAAGTCTCCCCAGAATCCTGTCCACATCATCCGGAGTCACAGCATCAAACTCCTCCCAGGTAACATTCTCAAGACTATTCCTCGTCACCCTGCCCTGATCTACCCAGTCAGAGTCCAAATCCCCCCGGATCTGAGCGATTTTGTCATACAGGTATTGTCCGAAATCCTCCGCCCTGCCTTCCAAGGGATCCTCCCGCGCTCCCGGATGGAGCAGGGAGCGGGTTACCCTGAACAGGGCGGCCGGACGATTCCCTGATGACGCAATAGAGGCGGAAAAGTAGTTAAACTTTGCCGTCTTTATCGCCACTAGGTAGGTCTTAATATGCGACCTTACCAGTGTTCGGTCAGATTCAGCGAGACTGGCCCTCCAACCACTCTCTAGGCATCTTTTCTGGCGTTTCATCTCCCTCAGCTCCTCGGTGAACCAAGGAGCCGCGAGGGATCGACACCGGGTCAGAGGCCGCAAAGGCACGACTCGATCCAAGGCCCCACCAGCCGCCCGATCCCAGGCAGCTACCAGGTCCTCGGCCGAGTCGTGTGCCAGATCTTCAGGAATTGGCCCAAGCTCCGTCTGGAACCTATCAGGATCCATCAGGCGCCTGGGGCGGATCCATCTAATTGGGTCTGCCTCCCTGCGGCGGGGTGTAGCGGTTCGAAGGTCCAGACGAAGGAGTGAGTGATCTGACCATGACAAGGGTTTCATGTCTATATCCCGTATAATAAGACCACTCAACCACTGGCCAGAGACAAAAATCAGGTCCAGCGTGTGTCCCCCCCTGTGAGTGGGGCCATGAACTAACTGGGTCAGGTCCATGGCCGTCATGGAAGCCATGAACTCCCGAGCCATCTCTGACGTTTCACCAACGGACGGCAGATTGAAATCACCCATGACCATAAGCCTGGGTGTATCAACTGCCACCGTGGCTATCACGTCGAGTAGCTCGGGCAGGGCCGTTGCCACGCGGCAGGGAGCCAGGTACGTAAGCAGCAAGCCCATCTGAACCCCATGACCCCATCTCACAAAGAGGGACTCACACCCGGCAATCTGTGGCACAGTGGTCTCCCTCGGACCCAGACCTTCGTTAATAATAACCGCCACCCCCCCCGCCCCTCCCCTGGGCCCTCGGCTGATGGAATGCTCTGAAGCCTGGTGGACACATCTCAACCAGAGGGACCCCTCCCTCCGGGCCCAACCAGGTCTCCGTAATACCCGCCAGGTCCGCTCCCCCCTCTTGAATAAGATCGTAAATGAGGGGGCCCTTATTTACCACAGACCTGGCGTTGCACAGCATCAGCCGGAGGCCCAGGTCCTGAGTATCTGAGCCACCTAGTATCCGAGGGGAGCCTTGAGGACCGGGGCGTGCAATCGCTCTCAAGTAGCGAGTGCGCACCCCCGGCACAAGATAAGGTCCTCTGCTCCCGCCATATCTGCCCCTCCCATCCACCGTGCTGATGACATCCCCAATCCCTCGTCCTGCGCCCTCCAGACCATTACCCTGTGCCAGGCTGGGCCCTGACCTAGGTGGATTACCCCCCCCATCCCCTTTGGTCGCCCTCCCAGTTCCCCTTAAAAGATTATTAAAAACCCTAATTAAAAAACCCCTCAATCCCCGCTTTAAAACATGCCACCTCTCGGGGCTCCAAAGCCCGTCCTTAAGGTAGGCCTTCGATAGAGTGGAAGGCCATCGCCGCGAGAGGGGGGCATCTCGCAGCGCAAGCAAATCTGCCGAGGTATAAGCCATACAAGTATGATGAGATGGAAAAGGGGAACCTTGGATGTCAGCGAAATTTAAAGATAGTCATTGAGGTGAGAGATGGCAAAAGAGGCTGGCCAGGATGAAGCTGGGGCCCCTTCATTCTCTCACAGTGATGGGGCGACCAGATCAGATGGTTGCAGTGCAGGCGGATGGCCACAGCCGTTCTCTCACCGCGGCTGGATGTAAAAGGCCAACAATAGTCACTTTCTCCCTGCAGATGGAGCAGCAGTCCTTGACCTGGACTCTCAGCTTCTCCCTCCAGCCTGCAATCTCTCCTCCCCCGAGCCAAGGCCTAAAGGTGGAAATCGGGCGGCAGGAATAAACTAGCCAGCAGCAGAAGGAGATAGAGAACAAACATAAAAATCCAGGAGGGTGATAATAAAGTCCCAGAGTCAGTAGTGACGGAAAAATGGGCCGACCTAGTAGAGAGTCCAGGTAGCAACGGGGGGGAGGCCATTTTCATAGGGGGGGGGCGAAT
Organism: Pituophis catenifer annectens; assembly: GCF_029215685.1. Taxonomy (NCBI): domain Eukaryota; kingdom Metazoa; phylum Chordata; class Lepidosauria; order Squamata; family Colubridae; genus Pituophis; species Pituophis catenifer. Next base: position 218,922,339 of record NW_027256882.1, read on the forward strand.
CCAAGGGGGAAACCAGATGGTAATTGGAATCCCCCTCTATCACTCCCCAACTCCCTTCGATGTTCCGGGCCAAATCCCCCCAATAGTCCTGCCAATTTTCTCCGAGCAAATTCTGCCACGATCTTCCCAGGTCTCGGTCCATGTAGGGGGTTTTCAGGCGCAGCTGACCGCTGGGCCATACACCCCGGGCCTCAAATCTGGGCTAAATAACTGTTTAAAGCGGCCAACAGGCCTCCGAGCCTCCGGGTGCGGGTCCATCGCCTTCCCGCACCCCCCTCCCCCAGCAGCCCAGCTTTTTTTCGGCCACCGTCATATCGAAGGGAGGCTTGGGTCGCTATAGATGATTCCCTCGGCTCCCTCAGTTCTCCATCCGGCTCAGTTAGACTCCCCAGACCACCTTAACTCCTTCACCTCCTACAGTCAGTCCGTAGGATGAAATGCCCGATCTCCGGGGCTCCGCAGCTGTGGAGTCATCGTGGAGGCCGCCGCCGCCCTCCTTACAGCGCTCCGATTACATCTCCTCGCTGTAGCTCTGCCATCCCAGGGCCAATCCCGATAAGGGATGGCACATCTGAACCGTCAGACCATCGGCATGCTGAACGTGGGGCTCAAGATCACTAAAACAGCCTCCGACGTTTCCAAAGTTCTCCTTTTCCCCATCAACCTCAACAGCGAGCCCCTCGGAGGTCCGCCATCTTACGCATGCGCAGGGATTTCCAGGGTATACTGCCTTTTTTCTCTTTTTTAACATCTAAAAGACAATTTAGAACTGATAATCATGCATTAGGATAGTGATTTTTCAGGATATTGTTCTAGGTTCTACATGTTACAACTGTGCACCACAGTTACTGTAAATATACAATCCACATGAGGTGATGGTTAGGCAAACTGGTCTAATTGTTGTCTACAAGGACCAAGAATGTCCCCTGGAATACTTAACAGAAAATATTTTTGTTCCCTGGTGGATAACCATAATTAGAAATGGGAACTAGCGTTCCCACTTCAAAAGTGAACTAGTGTTCTTTTATGGAGTTTTGATTAATGATGGTCATTTATCATGGAGAAGTTTCATGAGTGGATACTTTGGCTCATGGCCATTTTTTCCCCATATCCAAATGTTGTATTACAGCCATTGTCTTTAACATTAATATATTAGTTCTTCAGTTATATCCAGGCTGCCATGGAATATGAATATTTTATTTTGAAATATTGCCTTTTATTATGACCTTTAAATTTTATGTGTAAAAACACATGTGAAATCAAGTTGCATTGATGTACAATAAATTCCCAATAGTGAAACCCTCCAAATTCTGTTTTATTCCCTTTTATTTAGTATATTGAGTATCATTGTAATGTAATAAATTTAATCAAAAAGAATAACAAGGTTAAAGAAATATGAAAAGACTCTACCACAATTGTTTACAAACAGTACAGTTGAAAGAAAGAAAAATTTATGAAGAAAAATCTATTCAGAAATAGACTCTACTAGAAAGTAAGATAATGCAAGCTATCAAGTAGGAAAGCACCAGTGAAGGTAAATACCCATTGGATTGCTTAAAGGTAAAGGAGAATGTTCAATTAAAGAGATAAACTGCTCTATGTCAACAAATATAAAAATGTATGTGTGATCTAGATATTGGAAAAAATTGTTGTATACCTATGCCAAGGAAGATGTAAGAGAACACACTAACTACCAAGCTATTGTAGTAATTCTACACAATATTGTACAAAATATGGCCATGCTTGGAAAAAGAAATGCCAAAGCAATAATTAGTTTTCAGGAAAAGCAGAGGAATATGGCATAGATAGACTTAGAAGATTTAGACTTAGAATAACTTTTGTCACTTTGAATGTACACTAATCGGCATACATTAAAATGAAATTCATTGCATACAACTTTCAAAAGGTCTCCACCTCTAATATACACTACATAAACATGACTAAATAAATAAATAAATATAAAATTATGCATATACCCATATATATTATACGACACGGAGAAACAACACAAGTCTAGTTCGGATGTATGCATGTACATGGCAAGATGCACATATCATAATATGTTTTATAAAGAAACATAGATTGTATAAGAAAGTGGTTTAACTTTGCTTCAATGACTGCAGCAATAGCCATGCTTGATCCTGTAGAAGATATTAAGGTTAATCAGCCAAACACTAATTGTTTTTTAAAATAAATTTTCACAATGGAAAAGAAGCTATAGCAGTTACAGCAGCATTGATGAAAAATAATTTTGTTGTTAATTCTCACATTTATGACCTTTTCAGGTCTATAAAGCAATGGAAGCCTGAAGAAACATCATAAGCATATTTGTAGTTTCACTTAGTGATCACTTCGCTTAATAACCAAATTACAATTCTCAGTTGTGGTCACGAAATGAGGACCATCTGAATTAAGTGTTTTATAAGAATGGTAGGAAAACTCGGTTGCTGTCTGCTTTCGAAGGACTAAAAGAAAGAAACTTGCTAGAATACTTGGTTACATCATTGACGCTTCAGCTAAGATCTATCCTGTTTCCTGTGTCGCATTACTTCTTCACAACACATATTGATAGATGTAGGAAAATTAAGGTAACATATCAGGGATTTTTTGGTAATGTGCTTTAGAAGACCAGAATCTTTTTTTTTAAAAAAAACTATTGATTTGACAATATTGGAACCAAATAAAGACACACCAATTTTAAACAATATAGGTAAATCCCTTAAATAAGAATATACTCTTTGATTGCTTGACTATTCCCAATTCCCTTAAGAGGACAATATCCATATCTCTTTGGTAAAAGTAGCATATCCAAAATAAGAATATTACCTATTACTAAACATGGTGGATGGCATTCTCCTTTCTCAAGCCGATGAACCACTGAAGCTAGGTAACGGTTTCATGAATCACTGAAGCTACATGTTTTTAATATGCAGCCTGTTTTCCACAGTTCATAGAAACATTGCATGGCTTCAGACGTTCATCAGTCTGAGGAAGGAGAATGGCATGTGCCATTATGTTCTTTCATAAGTTATGAGTTCCAACTTACATCCAAATTCAAGTTAAAGAATGAATTCATTCTTAGCCCAGGGCCTGTATATCAAGCAAGGATTGTGCATTTACATTTATATACATTATAAATTGTTGACTTAAAAATTCACTGTATGGAAGCAAAGAAATAATGAACATAATGAGTTAAGTCCAGAATTTAAACTCTCAAGGAAATACTTGACCATGATTCATTCTTTTGTGCTTTCATGAAGGAGTTAATAGAATTTCCTCCCCCCCTTCTCAGTCTTTAATTTAGGCTCATTGTTATACAAAAACGGTTAGCCTGGGTAAAGCCGCACCTTGAGCACTGATGTAAACTCAGTTTTTCAAAGTACATTAAAATTTGCCATACTCTTCCCTTGACGATTGGGAGATTTGCATCTGGTAGCGATTCACTCAGCCGAATGGAAGATTGCTCTCCTTAGAGTGCTGATAAGCGGACACATGACATTTGCAAAGTGCAGTTTGCCCACTTGAGTGCCAGGGCAAACTGGAAGAAATTCTGTGCTTCCAATTTCATCAGAAACGTAGGGAATATTGCAAATGACACTACCAAATCAACTGTAAATAGATGATAATTTGATTGACATCTGGAAAGCTGTCACAGGCTGAGCAGCCCATAACAGGAACATTTACCGAATGCAAAGGCAGCTTTCAAGTAAATCACTTTTTGTCCAGTGGGGCCCAGCCAGATTATAATTGCATGTCCTTCCCTTCATTGCAAATTCCCCATTACCATTACCAGCAGTGTCTCATTTATAGGAAGGTTGTCTTCCAAATATTCACAGAGACTCACCGTTAACTCGTCACCTCCCTCTTTGCAGTTACTAATTTTGTAGGATTATCAGATGTTTACTTTTCTGTATTTTAATAAATCCTATTAACTATTTGCCCCCTTCCCAACAGTTGTGTTCCTGGTTAGCTATTGTTCGCATAAATGGCAAAAGAGACATCCTTTAGAACACTATACAAAAATTATCAAGATAACAAAATAATAATGAAAATATTACTACTACCTTCAAATGAATAATATTCTTTAGGTTCCTTTTGTCAAAGCAAGACATTGACTAACATAAAGATTGTCATGTTCTTTAACCCATTAATTATTTGCAAAGCAAAGTTACGTTGCTTTTATATTATGCATGGAAGAGATTAGCCATACATTTTGAAGACTAAAGACAGTTCAATGTGGAATACTCTGGATAAGGAAACAAAGTGAAACTCATCTTTTAAATTTATTTCACTGGCTATGCATGTCTATATGTTTTATGCGAACTTAAAAGAGCAAAATGTATATCGAAACAAGTGACTTGCTCTGAGAACTGAATGGATAGTTTGGTATTTTGCCATAGGGTTTGCAAAGCAATAGTGAAAGGTTCTATATGCATTATTTATTTATTTATTTATTTAAAACCTTTATATAGCTGCCCATTTTATGCACAATATTTTCCTGAAGAATCAATGCTTTTATATTTTAGTAGAATTTACCAACTACTGAGGTCTGTGTTTTCCTGGTTATCTTCTGAAATATTGCAATCATTGCATTCATTTAGGATTATTGTTTAAACTTTGCTCTTTTGTATACATTTTACTAATTCAATTTGATCCTAAATCGTAAGAACTGAAATGGTAATTATTGGTCAGAACAGAAAAACAAAATGAATAGAATGTAAGTAGATGGAAATAATTGTTTCTGTTGTTATTAACTTTTCCTTCAACAATGTTTTGTTTTTCAAGGAAACATAAAGCTTAAATTCCAATGACTGGAAATTGCCATTCTGCTCTTAACTTTATTTGCTTTTTGTGTTTTTATTAAGAACCCATTTCTTCTTGTGTTCTTGGCCCAGTTGCAACCTCAGAGGAAAACAAGAAAATAAAATAAAAAACAGAGTCACTTCTCTCACTAATTGTACAAAGCTTGCTGCAGAACAAGTGTCAGATGATTTTGATAGAAGTGACATGAAGCTAAATGGAATAGGAAAAGTCGTAGGAATACACTGTTAGTCCATTAGTTTGCACTAGCAGCTTGTTTTACTAAGGAGCTCTCTAATGGGATCTTGGCAATAATTACTATCTCTCTTATGCTATCTGACATGACAGGCACTTGCTGGAGTTCCAGCTAATATACATGCAATCTAAAGGTTCTGATGTGGTGTAGCTTTGGCTAAGAAATGAATTACTGGTTTTAGGTTGTTGATTTTTTTTTCAATAAAAGGAGGAGTAGTCCAATGTGGTGGACTGTCATGTTATTTAGCATATTAAATATTTATGTGAGAAGGTAGATAGATACTACATATTTCTGGCTTATTATGAGTTTAATGCTATTTCAGTCCAAGGAAAAGGTTTTTTGTGGAGGATATTTTTCTTCTAAGCCTAAAAACAGAACCATAAACATCCACCATCCTTAAATGCAACAACCATTTTATGTTGCGTGACTTAGTTGTATAGACCTGTAAGTACTTTTTAAAAAGCCTCTTATTTACAGTTTTGTTTTATAGCTTTCAAAATATGATTTATAATACTATCTGTCCTCCCAAAAAGTGTGTGTGTAAGGAGAAACAAAAGCTGCATTGAGGAAGATTCTGTATTGTTGCAGGTATTTTATGGGACTTTGTGACATGTTTCAGCAGCTGCATCATCATCATCATTATTATTATACCTTTTCTCTAGGAGATTAAGGCTGTTTACACGGAGGGTCTTCACTTAATCCTCATGATTAAGTAATAAATTTGAATGGATGCCTTCCTTAGTGCATTTTCTATATAACAGCTATCTGCTTCTTCCTGGAAGTCATGCATTTCTAGCCTAAAGGCAATACAGCAATAACAATAGCACTTAGACTTATATACCGCTTTCTAACGCTTTACAGCCCTTGATAGAGTCAGCATATTGCCCCCAACAATCTGGCTCCTCATTTTACCGACCTTGGAAGGATGGAAGGCTGAGTCAACCTTGAGCCGGTTAGAATCGAACTGCTGGCAGTTGAAAGAATTAACCTGCAATACTGCATTCTAACCACTGCGTCACCATGGATAGTCGTTGACTTACAACCATTTATTTAACAATTGTTTGAACTTGTGACAGTGCTAAAAAGTGACTTACAACTGATGTTTGCACTTAACAAACACAGTGTCCCTGTGAGCACATGACCAAAATTCTGACACTTGGCAACTGGCATGTATTTCTGATAACTGCAACATCCTGGGGTCACATGACTGCCATTTATGATGTTCCAAGGAAGCTGCCAATAAGTAAAGTCAGTGGGGAAGCTGAATTCACTTAACAACTGTATGCTTCATTTAACAGCCATGGGAAAAGGTAATAAAATCAGGTATGACTCACTTAACAAACACATCACTTAGTGTCATAAATTCCAGTCCCAATTGTGGTGGTAAGTCAAGGATTACCTGTAAATATATTGGGTGAGTTCCCAGTACTGACTGGAATGATTTAAAAGAGCCTCAGTAATTCATGATTTCCGTCTGTTATGAGAATTCTGGCTTTGAATCATTGCATTTCCAGAGACAATTCAAAATTTCAGGTGGAAGGAACTCTCAGATGATCAAAGAATGGTGTCACCAGAGGCTTGCAGTTATAAATCTGAACTTTAAAATTAATTTTTGTGTAGAAGGAACCTGTTTTAAGCCAGAAGTTGCAATTCCTGAATTGGGAACGTAGTCAAGGCTTACTTTAAAGGAGTTATCTGAATTGCGTCATCTGCTGTTATATACTATAGCACTTAATAAAAGAGCAAACATACACTAGGAACATACACTACTAATGCAGGTTAACAGTGAATTACAAAGATAGATATAAGAGAAAGACCAACAAGGAAGAGTCAAAAGCACAAATAAGAACAGACAGTACAGTTGCGACAAATTGGATAAGATGTATATTTGAATTCTTGTTTACATGTTTACACGTTTTATATGTTTTGTTGTTATTTGTTTTGTTTTGTCTGTATTTTTAAACAAATAAAAATAAAAAAAAGAGCAAAAATAAACCCTGATTTGCCATAATTTTAACATAATAATAGTTTGCTGCCATAAAGCACAGGTGGCACTTTTGTTTCCACTTTTTTTTTTTTTTTTAAAAGAAGAAGGAATATCCATTTACTGTAGGAACAAATCTGAAAGGGTGGGACAAGGCAGTCAGTTACTGGCCAGCTGCTAAAACTGATGGGTAAGGAGTTCTTTGTACTTGGTAATTGACTAGAAAGGTCAAGCACCAATTTGCTGGTGGTTCTTAGACTTGTAAAGTAGCTTATTCTCATAATCTCCTGGCATCTCTAAAATCTACAGACGGAGTGTAATTCTCCGATGATTTTTAAAGTGGTATAGAAAAAGTGGATTACCTGGTAGTGCTGTTATATACAGTATAACGTGAACCCAGCTAGACAACAAGCCATAATATGATTTATTTGCTTGGACATGACATGTTATAGGAACAGAATGGTTGTTATGTTGGATTAACTTCATTATAGAGGATTCCTTGTTGCATGAACTGAACTCATGTATGCAAATGAATGTACAGTATATGTGATTCACACTATCTAGGCATAGGATTGTCTAATGTTGCAAAAAGGAATTTAGGTTCACATGTCCTTTCTCAGTGGCGATCTTGAGTTAGATATATACTTCTTAAGCCAGACATAAATAACTAATTCATTCCTAAGATAGAATAGGCAACTAATAGGCCAGTGATGGCTAACCTTTTTGCTGTCACATACCAAAAGTGGGAGGAGCGCGGGGGCCTTTGCGCACATGCATGCCCACACCCATAATCCAATGCACCCTGCCCCCTGCACATGTGTGTGTGACCCCCCCTGCGCTTTTGGCATGGTGGGCCTGGTAGGCCCATTTTTTGCCCTCTCCAGGCTCCAGAGGCTTTCTAGAAGCCTGGGGAGAGTGAAAACTGCCTTCCCCCCCCCCAAAGGCACTGAGGCTGGAAACAGCCTGTTTCCCAACTTCCAGTGGGCCCAGAAGGGCCGAAAATCAGGTGGCTGGCACGCACATGCATGCTGGAGCTGAGCTAGGGCAACACTCGCCTGCCCACAGATATGGCTCCGCGTGCCACAGGTTCGCCATCATGGTAATAGGCTATTATTCCTGACTTTTTGAAAAAAATAGAAAATTCAAATGTGCTAGTGCAAATTTGATTTTCTTTAAAGTAAAAAATGAATAATTCTTTCTATACCTTTGGGAGATATATGGGTACATAAATTCAAGGATTGGTACAGATAGTAACCCTACCACTACTTCCTGAACTCTCTTTTGCAATCATTTTAAAATATTATTATTGCACTTAACAGATAACCACTGTTACCGGAACATGTAATCCTTTCCATGGTTCCTACTACTAGTAGAGGTAGTGATGAGAATTGGATATAAATTTGAAAGAAGGGCATAAAATCCTGAATATTTGCATCTTTTTGAATGTATTAATTACTTACCTCTGAAACTAATATCCAAGTCAAAGCACATATAATAAATGACACTACTTAAAAGATAAGATTGGTTATTGATTAGACCTATTTTATGCCTTCTTTGTTATTCTGTATGTTAGCATAGCTGGCTTGCTACCTACCACCTTGTTTCCCTCACATGTATAATTATAATAAAAGTTAAGTGGCTTTTAAAATTAATTTGTTAGATTAGAGTCATTGTATGATTTAAAAAAAATCATTTTGATCACACCACATAGAATAATTTTGTAATTCTTTCTTACATCCGTTGTACTTGCTGCATTTTGCCAGACTCATAAAGACTAAACAATATAGGTATTTCTCATGCAGAAAGCGCTTCATCTTTTTGGAGCAGTTTAAAAGGTGAAACCCAAGGCAGATCATATACTCTGATCTTGCACTGACACTCTTGGCAACGGGTGGGGGGGTTAGCCTTTGGCATCAGACTTCCTTTGAAGATTTCAATATTGTCTCTACAAGTCTGTAACAATTAAGGAAAGCAGATTTTGTTATAGGAGGTTCCAAGCTATAGTTTTAAAGCTCAGGTTGAAAAAAAAATGTAATTCCCTTGATCTGCACTTAATTAATTAATTTACTGTCATAAGAGGTGTGCTTTTCTCTGTTTGCATTCCTTAACTTTCTTCTAAGGCTTCCTATAGTAGTGAAAGTTGTATTGCAACAGTATTTGCTGTATCCGAAGCAGAGCATCAGATTCAGTCGCTGTTGTGTTCCATACTGTATCGACCATGTGAGCTCTCAAGTTTCCTCTTTCTGCTATGTATTCAAGATGGACAGTAATTAATATATATATATATTTATATGTTAGGGCAGTGATGGCTAACCTTTTTGCCATTGCGTGCCAAAAGCTGGAGGAGTGCGGGGTGGTCACGCGAGTGTGTGCCCACACCCATAATTCTATGCCCCCTGCCCCCCCATGCATGTGTGCATGACTCCCCATGCTCCCCATGCTTTTGGCATGTGATGGCCCAGTGGGCCTGGTAGGTCTGTTTTTTGCCCTCCCCAGGCTCCAGAGGCTTTCTAGGAGTCTGGGGAGGACAAAAACAGCCTTCCCCACCTCCCTGGAGGCCCTCCAGAGGCCGGAAACAGCCCGTTTGCTGACTTCCGTTGGGCCCAGAAGGGCCAAAAATCAGCTGGCCAGCACACGCATGCATGCTGGAGCTGAGCTAGGGCAACACTTGTGTGCCCACCAATATGGCTCTGTGTGCCACCTGTGGCACGCGTGCCATAGGTTCGCCATCACGGTGTTAGGGTGTAGGCATATACATATGTATGTATATAGCATGTCTATATGTGTGTCATGTATGTGTACACCTTTGAGAGCAGGCAACAGATTTTCATTTTTAAAGAGTGCCAGTGTACCCACAGTGAAAAAAAATTACAATAAAGGTTATCTTATCTTATTTATGGTGTGGATCAGCCTTCCCAACATGGGACTTCCCAGATACCTGGATTATACTGTATACAGGTAGTCCTTGATTTACAACCATTCGTTTAGCTGTCATTCAAAGTTATAATGGCCCTTGAAAAAAGCACTTATTACTGTTTTTCACAGTTCCGACCATTGTACCATCTCCATGTTACTAACTTAACAACTGTAGTGATTCACTTAACAACTGTGGCAAGAAAGATCGTAAAATGTGGCAAAACTCACTTCGCAACTATCTTGCTTAACAATGGAAGTGTGGTGCTCCATTGTGGTTATAAATTGAGAACTATCCGAATTTTTCAAAAAGAGTATGCATGAGTGCTTTGCTTTGCACTTCCTTGAATTATTTTAGGCAGGAGAGCAGTAAACCCTTTTTTGCCTTTTGGGATCTTTGTTTTGTTTTGCTTCAATTTTAAGGATTTCGTGAATTTTCATCCCGGGATCTTCCAGCATTCTATTAATGAAATATAGAATCCATTAAATCTATTATTTACTTTTATCGCATAACCATATGAAATACTGATATCATGTTGGTCCAATGATATTTTTTTTCCTTTTAATTTTGGATGTAAATTTTCAAGAGCAAATTCAGGATTTGTGTTAAAGTCATAATCAAATCTTGTTTTTCTGCTTGAAAAAGGTTTTTCCAACTTTTCTTAGTGGGTATGTTATCAATTTGATTTCATTCTTAGACACCGGGTAATGTCCATATAAAAAGCTGTCTTTTAGGTTATTCAAAGAAGGTGCTTGCAATAAATATCGAGGTTATTAGAAGAACTCTATTTGTCTCCTTTTTGATAGCATACATCAAAGCCTAATCTTCCATAATTCCAGATGCTCTTTTATTTCAACATTAACGTACCAGTTCTCTATTACAAGTGTTAAGGTTTTGGGAGGCATTATGTATATACTGCATCAGGAGCCATATAACTACTGAACTTCTGCAGGTCCTCTGTAGTTGAGGCATAGACATGGATCACCGTGAAATGGATTAGCTTGCCTTGAACTTGAATTGACATAATTTTATCACAGTTGTTAAGTGAATCTTGTTTCCCCCTTGACTTTGCTTGTCAAAAGGTCGCAAAAGATGATCATATGGCCCCAGGACACTGCAGCCATCCTAAATATGAGTCAGTTGCCAAGCATTCAAGTTTTGATCATGTGACTATAGGGATACTGCAACAGTCATAAGTGTGAAAAATGCTCCTAACATTTTTCAGTGCCAGTTGTAACTTTGAACAGCCATTAAATGAAATGACTCGAGGATCCAACCATTTTGAAAACAGTAAAGAGCTGACTTTTCCCAGAAGCATTGTGATTGGGCGAAGCTGGTGTTGTGACATCTAGGGAATTGTAGCAACAGGTTTTATTAGTTTCTGTTTTCATTGATTTGGTTTTTGTTGTGAGCTGCCCAGAGTTCTGGTTTTAAAATGTGTGCCATGCAAGGGAAAGAAAGAAAAGGAGAAAGAGAAAGAGAAGGAGAGAAGGGGAGAGGGAGAAAGGAAAGAAGGAAATAAAAGAAAAGGAAGGAAGAAAAGAAAGAAAGAAAGAATAGGATTACCTTCAGTTTGAATTCAGCTGCATTACAAGCATTGATATAATTTCTCCTTGTTCTTTGTTCTTCCTATTGTCTTAGAAGATACCTTCTAACCTGGATCGTGGGGGAGTTTACATCGATTGACATCATTATGAGTGTCTATTTTGTTTTCTTAGCAAAATATTGGAGTGGCTTATTAATTTTTTCTTCTGTGATTGTTTTGGCTGTGATTCATTGTCCCTGACTACCTGTCATGGGGGAACCATTCTAGGAGAGGACACTCCCAAAGATACAGCTCATAATATAACGGGGGCACACAAGCCCCCTCACCACTGCAAAGTAAGTGATCCATGAAGGAAGATTATTATTTGCCCCTTTTAAAAACAGATGGTATCAATGTAGGATAACATTTATTTATATTCCTCACTTTCCTCCCATGTCTAGAAATTCAGGAAATTTAGTTACAACCCTTTCTATTCTTTAAGGTATGTATGATAGGAAACCAGTGTTTGATCCCTTTAGAATAAGAATGAGAACATGTCCAGCTGCTGAATTTGTACTTGCTATAGACTATTAAAAGTAAACAAAAGTCAATCTTGTAAGAGAAGGGAAATACTGTGGACAAAGAAAAGATAGTCACACTCATATGAATATGGAGAGCACTGTATCACTACCCCACCTCTTGCAATTCTATCAAGATCATTTTATATAATTAGCAAGAAAAAAGTGGGAAACTTTTACTTGAAATATACTGTATATGTTGGGAAGACTAGGGATAGGCAAGCCGAATGGGAAAACCAGTGGTTGTTCACTTAGAAGATACAATGTGTAGCAGCTTGATGTGTAATTTTGCATGTCTGCAAAATGATGGATAGATTTAACAGGCATTCAGGTAGGAAGGTACAAATTTTTTTTTTTTATCAAATAGAGGGTATAATGCTAAAAACCACAGGAATTCCTTTTTTAAAGAAGGTGTCTAAGAAAAGCAAAATACATTTCCAGTATCCTGACAGAAATTTTAAAAATCAGAAACCCTACAACCTCCTCAATTAACTATAACTTTTTCACACTTCCAACTGGCCTCAACGACTGTCTAAAAGAATGCAAATGACCAGTTGTCTGCAAGGAGTATAAATTCTTCCATTCCACACCATCCAGTCAGAGCTGAAGAACTTTCTTGGATGAGAAGCAAAACATCTCCAACGAAAAACAAGAAAGTCCAGTTGCCTCTTGAAAAAAAGCATTTTTGGGACAACCATGACCTGGATGACTGAGAATCTCTATAGACTATAATCAGAGATTCATATTTCTTCTCTTCCTATTTTCAATTGTTCCTCATCATCAGGCAAAATTCTCCTCCTAACTTTGCAAACAGAAACTAAGAATATTGGGATAATGTTTTATCCGCAAAGAACAATATTAGAAACATACCTCTTTCCCTCCTTCTTACTGCACATACTGTATTCTCCATGCCCAGTATTGGATGTTGTCCTAGATCTGCACCAATAGTAAATTGAGTTCTCCATTAACCAATCAGTGGCATTGCTATGCGATTTTTCCCCCCTCCCCAAACCTTCTCAAAATAGTAGGGTGATGCTGGTTGCATGGACAAGGCTGCATATCAATTTCTTAGGAAAGAGAAATCCTTGGCTCCATAGATTCAGAAAAAAATACTTTTACTAGGAACAAACTGAAAGCAACAAACTTCAGGCAAGATCTGAAGCAAAGCTTGTGAAACAGCACATTGAAACGAATTGTAGAGCCCAACCGCCTTGTAGCTTGGCAACCAGAGGGCTGTTGCATACCAAAGCTAGAAGAAATGATCTTGGAGAGATAAGCAAAGCCCAGTTGCAAAGCTGCAACAAAAAATTCTCCACTGACCCCTCCCTCCTTGTCCATGGCAGCAAGCAGCAGGCTAGCTGACATTTGGCCCCCCCGTAACAGAGGCTTTAGCCATACAGATAACATTTATACAAGTAAAGCAAACAACACATCTCACATTGATGCATTCAGGGTTTGTCGGGGTATTTTCTATGAAAAGAAAAGTAATTTCTTTTACATGATGTAAAAGAAATTACTCATTGATACCTAAATATGCAACTTGGTATGCTATTCCTGCAAAGCCATATGTGGTGATGTCCTGGGTTTCAAGCTTCCTGACTAAAGCTCAGCAGAAGCTCTCCAGACAGTTAACCTAGCAAGCTAGATAAAAAATTTCCCCTCCCCTCCCCTCCTGTTCCCTTCCTATAGCTACCCAACTCAACCAAGTGATTCTGAATCTTAATTCAGAGAGTCTTTATTGCATACTGGAATGAAGCTCTTTTAAGTGCTGACTGCCTTCTGTCAACATGAGGGTTTTATGCCCTCTTATACCCAGTGCAATTTAAAACCCACTGCTTCTTTTTCTCCCTTCTCCCATCACTTATTAGACATTGCTACTTAGACTTGGTCCCAAGTGGCTGTTGCTTGTTGACATAATCAGCATTCTTGCTATGGGAAAGTCTAACCCCTAAAGTAACTCATACGCAAGGTTTCTTACCTTCAAAACCTACCAAGCGGGTCTCGTAATTTCCAAAGTGTTTTAATTCCAAAGTTTCAACTGGAAAATTTAAAGTGAATAAAACATTGTGACTGCATAGGTTGATGCATGGTGCATCATGGTTAAAAGAATGATTTTTTTTTCTCGTTTAAAAGTCAAGACTGCTATTACTATGGCAAGCCACTAACATAAAAAGCAAAAACTGTGTATCTACCCAATGGACCTGGGCAGAATGATGCTTTCTGTAACTAAGTAATGAGCCCAAACCAAATGTGTTTACCATCATAAAAAGGCACTGCTTGTAGAGCAGAGAAAATTAATGGACCAATGGTCTAATTCAGAAGAAGATATTTTATGTTATGTTTGGAATTTCTGTATTCTTACCTGTGAAGGTTTTCAGAAAGTGAAGTAAGTACCTATTGTTTCAAACTTCAATTAAAAATAATATATTAGGTAACTATTCTGCCTTTGATTAGATGATCCTTACAAGAACTTGTAATAATACACCTGGCTGTAAGCAACAGGACCCAGTAGTCTTTAGGACTTGGACAATGGTTAGTATCAAAATATTCTTTCCTGTGTTCTCCCACCTTAAAACAATTCTAGTTGGATTTCCCGGGAGGGGAATGAAAACAAACTCCACATAGCAGTGAACTCCTCAGTCAATGGATGATCTGTCTCTTTCTTCCCCTGTTAACATTTCATGGGAGCAAGGGTACAATCTATCAAAGGACCTTTATCCTCAGGTTGATGTAAAAGCCAGTCTGTGCATTCCTTTAACTTGGTAGACCCTGGGCACTCCTGTAGCGTGGTGAGTGTTTGATACTTCCAAATGTTAACCAGAGTGTTTCTCCATCTGTTTTTAAAAGAGTTTTTTAGACTAGCTTTACTAATAGATATCAAGGACCAAATAACAGTTCAACAATGCATGGCATCCAGAAAACGCTTTTGTTTCAGCAGGCAAGACTGGCCTAAATGTTATTTTAATGGGTTGTTTTATGTTATTTTAGTTTCGGGCAAATTATTTAATACTTTTAATTTGCTTTTAACTTTTATAAGGGTGGGTTTTATCTTGGCTGTACACCGCCCTGAGTCCTTCAGGAGAAGGGCGGTATAGAAATGTAAATATAAATAAATAAATAAATAAACAAACAAATAAATAAATAAATGTCAAGACTTGTCAATTAATCTAGATTTGTGAGATTATTGAAATAATAGAAGGCAACTGAGGCATGCTAGTGTATTCTCTTCTTTGTGTTATTCCCGTGCTATAGCATGTTTCATGTCCTCCTTGATGACTGTTGTGGCAGACCCACTGTTTCTTGGGTCTGCCATGAGGTCGCTGGCCATCAGGATCCAGACTCATGGCTGTTTTCCAGTGCGCTGCTCCCACAATCCATAGATGGGTTGTATTCCTCTTGTCCTGACAGTCACTGGGTGAAAAAAATTCCTTTACTTCCTTCCTTCGTGCTGTGACCACACCTACATCTCCCATGGTCCTTCAGTCTTTTTCACTCAGTCGCTGACAGGACTGTGGTGTTCTTTCGTGATTGCTGTTATTGCGTTTTTGGCATAGTTGCTGTTAGAATTTTCCTTTATTTTTGATTATTTTGTGATCGGGTGGAGAGTAGGAGTTTACAGGCTGCTGCTGAGGTGTGAGAGGCGGTCCTGGGGCTCCAGGCCGCCCCAAGCCTCCCTAGATCGATCAGATTGCAGCAACCAGTTTTTCTGACCCCTCGGGGCAGAACCGCATGGGCCTCTTAGTCGCCGGTGAGCAGCTGGTGAGCCGGTTTGCTCACCCACACCATTCCCTCGCTCTCCCATAGTTGGCGGCTCCGGAGCCTCTCCACGGGCTCAGGTAAGCTCTCAGGTATGTAGCTTCGCTGAGTGAGAAGTTTCGCCGTGCGGCGATACCACCGCCGCCGTTGCAACCGCCATTTTGTTTGGAAATACTTGTGGCCGCCATTTTGTAATCGCGGTGCCTGCCATTTTGAATTTCACGGCAGTCACCATTTTGAGTGATTTTGGCATTTATCTTCAGCTGTGAGGTGGCAACGAGCGAAGCGGTGCGAGATGACCTAATTTTGGCCGGCACATGAGGCAGCTAAGTTAATTAAGTTAAACATTTAATTGGGGGACAGTTGGGAGTCCACCTCTTTCTCCCCCACTTGGGCAGTGGTAGCCTCTCTCTGGTCTGCAGAGGGAATTTCATGACCGCATTTCCCTGTATGGCAGCAGCCTACTGTGGTGGTCTCTGCCCTAGTCCCTCTCCCAGCCATTTTAATCAGGGATTGGACTCCACATTCTTCCTCATGGCGGATTCATCCCTGTCATCGGATTTGGACATGAGGCTAGCCCACCCAGGCCTACTAAAGCTCATAAACAGACAGCGGGCAAGCAGACTGCTTCATCCAGCCGCAAGTCCCTGCAACCCAAGGTTTCGGCTGCCCCGGACAAGGACGCCCTACGACGCCATAGAGCGCTTGAACGCCAGTATAATAAGGCAAAGATGGCTGTGTAGGCCTTGCTTGAACTGGGGGACAAGTCGCCCAAACGCCTTAATCCTAGCCTGGCCACCTCAACTCAGGGTGATTTAGCTCCCTCAGCCCCATCACATTCTTTGGCACAGTGCGGATTGGCAGTTTCGGTAACCCCACTGGGTCTCTCCAGGGGTGTGTCCCTTTCCTTACCAGATGTTTCATCGGTCGGTGTTACACTGCCCCTATCCACGCATCGCAGACAACCCGAGGCCACGTTCACACCTACAGCGGCAGGGCTCCGTGCAGCCGATGGTAGTGGGTCAGGAGGGGGCAGTTGGATTTGCAGGCCCTGTTTTCTACGGCCCTGTCTTCCCTGTTAGCAGCGGGTATGCAGCAGGCAGTTCTCCCAACCCCGCAACCTCTGATTCCTCAACCCCCACTCCAGGTGCCCCCGCCTACGAGAGCACAGTCTCCTCATCGTAGAGAAACAGCTTCTTCCGCTGAGTCCGAGCAAGGGGAGGATTACCCTGAGGACGTCGAGCTGTCCGAAGACAAGGGCCTTCTACCGGATGCTCCGGCCTTTACGGGACTTTTTAGGCCGTCATTGTTCAAATCTCTTCTTCACAAGACCCGATTGATGACGAATCTCAGGAAAGAGGACTCCCCCATTTCCGAGTCCCAGAAAACGGCAGGGGCCTCATGATTCACTGTTCTGTCCATCTAAGCCTGACAGGGATTTTATCCCTTGTCCCCAACTCTTTTCAGAGGTGATTCGAACTCCGTGGGCTCAGCCAGGATCACTCACGGCGCCCAGGTCTCAGGATAAGAAGTTATTCTGTGTGGCACCTGAACTTGAGGAGCTCCTCGTATTGCCAGCTGTAGACACTCCTGTTGCCAGTCTTTCGACATCTTCTACCATGTCAATGGATTCACTCGATGGCCTCGGGGGGGTCACATGCTGTTAGGGCTGCAGGAGGCCATCACAGCTGAAAATGGACTTTGTTTTCTCTGGCAGAAACAAAGTAAAAGCAAAACAAAGGGAGAAATGTTTTCTCTTTTGCATTTGAGCATCCAAGAAAGGACAGGAAAGGGAAAAGGGGAAGAGGAAAGACAAAGAAAAAGAAAGAAAGATGGGAAGAGAGCAAGGTAGAAAAATAAGGAAAGAGCGGAAGGAAGAAGAAAGGAGAGGGAAGAGGGAAGGAAAAAGAAGGGAAGGAAGGAAGGAAGGAAGGAAGGAAGGAAGGAAGGAAGGAAATAAATTATAATGAGAGTGAGGGAGGGTCTGATGAAAGTCCTGCCTTAGCATTTGGCCACTACAGGTTCCCCCGACATGAGTGATGTCAAGCTGGACAGGCCCCCTGGTCCCACCCTCCCCATGGTCAAACACAACCCTGATGCGACCCTCAATGAAATTGATTTGAGACCCCCACCCCTGTCTTAAATGGACATAATATTATTCATCCTCAACTGCTAATGTATATATTTTGCTGCATAGGTCCATACTTTAATCTTCTACTTTAATATAATTGGTTTAGATATAATATTAACCTACCACCATGCTAGTTCTTCAGATGCTATTGTGTTTGTAGTCTACATGATTTGGTTTTGGTGGATTATGCTAATGGTAAACCCACACCTACATGATATCTAATGTGCTGGTTGCTATTTTCCTACTATCAACATCATATTCAGGCAAATAGCAGTTTCAAACAGTGATTAAAGGAGATTAAAAAAAATTATTTGTCCTTGCCCTTGTATAGAAAATAGTTAATTATCAAAAAAGCTCTTTGTTCTTCCTAGTTGATGACTCCATATTTTTAAATGCCCACATATTAAATATGGCAACACATTCAATGATACATTTAGTTTAGTCTGGAGACTATTAGTTGCCTGAGGTCACATTTTGCATTTGCTGTAGAGATTATGTTTGAAATGGAGACTTCCTGTTCATAAAGCTTTGGAATTAGGAAATTATTTTGATTTATATACCTAAACTTTGGATTTTTATGAGCACATGTAAATTATATTTTGGACTCTGATGATTATACAAAACATACTACATAACAACTTCACTTTTACAGTTTAGAAGTGCTGGAATTCAGAATGTGCAGGAATTCTAAATTACATAGATAATATCAATGAATTATGCATACTGAAATCCAACATACAGAAAGGAGAAGGTTGAGAAGGCTGCTATATCAATTATTTTAAAATGGGTTTCTTATAACCATAATGCACAAATATTATACAGGCTTTGTAAGTTTGGTATAAACAAAGAATGCTGTGTTAGAATTCTGCACTGAGTTTTAGACTATTCTGTCGTTTAAGAAAAAGTTTTGAAGATTATGTTTGGTTTGGATTTAATTTCTATGGCAGTTAGGTATGCGGGGTTGTGCTGTGCAAATAATGTTATATTTATTCTTCCAAAGATTATGGTTACATGCAACATCTGAATTTGATGTTTTGAAACAGAGTTCAAGAAATTGAATACAAACCATAATTGCCCTTTTTATTGGCTTATTTGTTACTTCTATAATTAAGTCATTTCAGTATTTGATGTTCAGTCACTGCTTGGCTTCATCTTTCTCATGTACAACACAGCATTGTATACAAGTTAAGTAATGCTCTTAGAATATCATTGAAATTATGAGTTTTTCATAATGATTTTTAATATCAACCTCTCTCCTGTTTATCCTCACATTTTGACCATGAATCCCCACTCATTTTACTGGAAACCTCAATGCATTGTTGAGACTGAGTTATGTATGCAAAGTTAGATTTTGACCCATATCCTTAAAAGACTTAATGTAATTTTAAGTTTTATATTTCAAGAGCTATTTGTCTACTCTTTAATTCAGCTGTGCAATGCCAGTGAACAATGTTAAATTCTCTGTATTTGACTATATTGCACATTATGGAAATATATATAATTTTATTCTATATAAT
Source organism: Pituophis catenifer annectens (assembly GCF_029215685.1). NCBI lineage: Eukaryota > Metazoa > Chordata > Lepidosauria > Squamata > Colubridae > Pituophis > Pituophis catenifer. The sequence goes on from NW_027256882.1 coordinate 218,941,800, forward strand.
GTTACCAATATTGCCTCCTATGCCCTCAAGTAATTTGACAGAATATCTCCACAGTAGTAAAATTCAATAAAAACCTAGAAGAAAAACTCAGATACTTTAAAATGATTTTAAAGAAAACTGTAATAGGACAAACATGTTGTGTGTACACACACACACACACACACACACACACACACACACACACCCCGTATATCCTTATTAATTAAATTCTTTCAGTTCTAATATAAATTATTGGTTAAAAGCATTGTGCATTTATAATTGGACATGTAAAAAAACTATACCTGATCCACTGCAGAATACCTTAATTAGGTGTGAAAATATTGTGCAAGTGAGATTTAATGTCTCCCTAATAAACTTTGATCATATATCTTACCCTAAAATTGTGACACATTGGCTAGTCTAATGAAAAAAATAGAAAGTGTTCTTATTGTATGAAAAATTTATATATTTGTACAGACTTTCGTACATGTCTTATGATGGTTCAATGTATGCATTTTTTTCTGCAAAGTATGCAAAGGTCCATTTGTAAATGTACAGTAAAACCTGTCTTTAGTGACGACCCAAGGGCCTAGTTGTGGTGATCTTTTTAATTAAAGGTCAAACAAAATTATGCTGGAAACCTTAGGGAAAATTTAAAGTGATTTCTTAAGATAGAGCCTGCTTATTAGATTTTGTTCACTATATAAATTTGAGTCCTTAATCTAAATATAACCCTGCCATCGATGTGATTCCTTACTCATTTTTATTGTTCTATTACAAATGGCAGAACATCTGTGGGCTATTGAGGTTTGAGCCATAATGCCATGAAAATATGTTTTTGTGAAGCTAGTAATGAAGTTATAATTAGACTTGGGTTTAATTCTTTTCACATTGTTTTTACATTAGAAATGCTGCCTTGAATAGATTAAACATTTCACAAAAGTGTTTTGACCTGTTTAAATTGTTTTGTTATTAAAAAGCCCTAAAATAATAATAAAACAACCCATTGACTTCTTGGAATGTTGACACTCCAAATTCATTGTAATAGTTCAATTTGGAAATTGAATCAGGTACAAACCATGAAACAAATATTTCAAGGGAATAATTCTCCTACATGACAAATAACTAAACACCTTCCCCAGATTTAAAATTATGCTCCATGGTACAAAGGAATGAATAGAAGTGGTCATCATTACTGTTTAAATTTTGTTTTGCAGAAATTGGAATTATTGAATGAAAAATGATTATGTACTTTGGAGAAAACTGTAATTGGTCAGAAAAGGAAAGAGTTGAGTTCAAGTAACAATAGTGTTAACATTCAATAGACCAGACATTTAATTTTGTCAGGATGTGTGAATTTGTGAACAGGTTCCTGATCACTCTGATTTGCACACAGGAATATTTAGAAACTGAACAAGTGGAATCTTTTTCCTCTTTTATTAAATAGATGACACATGTTCTAATTGAACCACCTACATCTCATTTTGTCCTCATGCTGTGAAGATGTTGTAATTTGTTCAATTCAATTTTTCTTGAACTGTGGAGTAAATTCAAAAGCTCTGCTGCTTATTTCTGTATCAGCTCTGAGTAGCTTCTTACAGGGAGATGTAGCTTTCTAATAGATTCAGGGTCTTTCAGGTTCATTCTCCGGGTACATGCTCCCAGCATAACAACATTGGTCAGTTTAGATCAGGCCTGTCAAACCGGAGGTCTGAAGGCCAGATACGTCATGCGCAGGCCATGCCTGGGTTCTGCGAAGGCAGAAAACGCTGCGATACATCATGATCCGGCCTATGATGCAATTGAGTTTGACACCCATGATTTAGATCAATGTTTCTCAACCTTGACAAATTTAAGTTGTGTGGACTTCAACTCCCAGAATTCTTCAGCTAGCATGGCTGGCTGGCTGACTGGGGAATTCTGGGAGTTGAAGTCCACACATTAATGTTTGTGTTACGGAGTGTAGAATGTTTTTAATAATGGATAACAGCCAATCATGTTTCAGTGTTACTAACCGCGTTCGTGCACATATCAAGTTTGTAAAAAAGTAAATGAATGCACTGGAAAAATAATGAAGCTCTTCTTAAATGAGTTTTCAGGAAACGGGTAAGCCATTCCAGTGTCGCTTTGTTCTTGCACATGAGCTAAGATCACTTCGGGAAGTTAGGACTGAGTACCAAATATTATGCATCAATATGGCAATCAGTCATCAATGAAATAGCTAAAATGACAACATTGTAAATAAAAAATAAAATTCAATAATTTGCTCAATGGAAAAAAGGCCCCCTAAGCTCTTTTTTGGAGGGAGGAGAGAAGGTTCCTTTGTGAAAGCTTGAATAGAATGACCTCTCCTTAAATTATGATATAAAACAATTGCTCAACATTCCTATATTCCTTTGTTCCAAGACATATATGATGATAATTCATGTGTGATTCTTCATAGTTTCATAGAGTAGAATATGATTTTGTGGATATTTTGCTAGATCAATGGCTTATTCATGCTGGAATAATGATCAGTGCTAGAACATGAATAAGAATTTGTTTCTTATTCATGTTGGAATAATTTACTACAGTATATTCAAAGCATTTTGTACTTTGTACACCTTGAAGGCCATCATTTAGCCCAAACTTTCTGTTGCTAAGTGAGACATTTGTTAAGTGAGTTTTGGCCTGTTTTCTTGCCGGTGCTTTCTTGCCACCGTTGTTAATCATTGCAATTGTTAGGTTAGTAACACGGTTGTTAAGTAAATTTGGCTTCCCCATTGACTTTGCTTGTCAGAAGGTCACAAAATGCAATCACATGACCCCAGGACACTGCAAGCATTATAAATATGAGTCAGTTGTCAAACGTCCAAATTTTGATCATGTGTCCATAGGCATGCTTCAATGGTCATAAGTGTAAAAAATATTCATAAGTTACTTTTTTAAGTGCTGTTGTAACTTCGAATGGCCACTAAATTAATTTTTGTAAGTGGAAAACTATCTCTACCTGCTTGGCCAAATAACGGGAGCAGAAAGATTAGCAGACATATGAATTAGGCAAGGCAAAAACAGTTACTGAGGATTAATATAGCACTCAGATGTAAAAGAAGTATATCACTTTCTGAACTGTGATGTGACCCACTTATCTGGATGTACAGTTGCTTAGGATTGTGCTTCTATTTTAGAGCAGTTTTATAGGATTGTATAATCATCTGTAACTTCTCACAGATGGATATCTATTGTTTCTTTTCTGCTATCAGCAACAAGAATCTCATTTCATATAATGTTAGGAATGACCCTTTCATGGAGTTTAATTTTGTTGATTTGCAGCAAAGTTTTTGCATCTTGATGGCATGACACATGCTGTCGTTTTCTGCCATCAGCAATTGGCAGATTTTTAAAAAATCCTTGTGATACAGGGAGCATTTGCTTGAAATGTTCCCATGTGAGCTACGATCTTGGCTAAACTCTGAAAGGGAGGAGGGAGAGTGAATGGAGCTTTTGTTGAAAAGTGACAGGCAGGCAACACTGGCTAAGTTTATCTTAAATCCTTTCATTGATATTGGAAAGTCATAAGCCTGCAGATGACATTGCCACATTCAATGCACTTTGTGATCTGGGACTTTGTTGCTTGTATCACTGTATGGGCATGTGTACAGTGTAAACATTTTATGAACTGCAGTTACTGATCCATCAGTCTGTCTGGGCAAGAAAGTCCCTTGATACTAAAAAGAACAGCAATCAGGACAGAATTGGTCAATGCGGCATGTCTAATGGTGGGGAGATATTTGAAGGACTCACTATAGACACAATAGACTCTCTAAATAGCCTCTTTGCACCCTGAGTCTTATTGCAAACAGGTTCATTAAGGAGAGACATCCTGACACACAGCATCACAGTAATGAAAGTAACTCTGTTTTTCTAATATTGTATCTTGCCACTTCAGTTATGCTGCCTGTACAAGATTTCCCTTGTGTTGCTGTATATTTCTCCAGAAAAAGAATCAGTCTTCATAGAATATACAATTATTTTGTACCGGAATATAAAACTCATACCTAAGATACAGCCTTTTCCTGTTGATGTGCACTAGTGCAAAAATAATTGGCAAGTACATCTTCCAAGCTAAAAGACCAAAATATTAAAAAGAGGGTCTCTATTTCTACAAAAAAGATTTTAAGCAAATTGGAAAGTCACAAAGAAAAGTAAGTGGTGTTATAGTATTCTTTGGCAACATGTAACCAATACATACCTATAAATTCACCTTATTTTGCATTTTCTGTATTATAGTAAACTCTGTATGGAATATAATCAAATTGGTTGGTTTCATACATCATGATAAACCATAATGTGATTTGCTTGGTTTTGGTTTAAAATGATGTCTGAACCTAGCCACTGTGGTTTGAAAACATTGGTTTTATAGCTTAGTACAATGTGTGAACTCAGTCAATTGTGGCTTAGTAAAAAAACCCCACCATAGTTATGTAGTGAAACCTATTACTGTGAATCGTTTTGCATGGGTAGAAAGTGATTTTATTCTCAGGAAAGGAGCTATTAATTTTTCTTTCATCTGAAGAACTTTATGCTACATTAAATCCCACTTTGGACAGTTTCCTGAACTTCATGAACAGTTTTGCAAGGGTTAAGAAGAGGCTGCAGTAGAAGGGAATGAAAAAGTTCTACTGCCATTGAATTAACAAAATGATGAATAAGGGAGAAAATGAGATATTTATTTAAACAGGATGTAGAACTTACTTGTACTGTAGGGCTCAGGTATCATTTCCAGCATGTGTTGATAATTTATTTTTAAATACATTCTTGTTCCAATCCTACATTCTAAGGGACAAAAAAATAACTCAAGGCGACATCAACATATATGCTTTTTATTAAATACTGTTTGATTTTTTATTTTGAACTATTTTTCTCAATTGTCTATATCTAACACTACGAAATATTACTGATATTCTTTCCAATCTAAATACTCTGGATGTTGCACTGTTCATAATTCTCTGAATCACTATCCAGTGTGGGAATTCATTTCCCATGGAGATCAGAAGAATTTGGTCAGGCCCCAAGAATCAAGGAGGACACATAGTGATTCTTCTAAGCAGATTTCTTCATTGTTTCACACCTATAGACAGGATCTTGCCAAACTGAAGCCAACTACCACCCACATGAAGCATAAAGACTCTGGGAACTTTATAATAGGTGGCTTGCTTCACCCTCTTTCTCTCACACAAACTATCTGAACTGAGTTGTCTTTTACTCCTCTGGAATGTACCCCCTCCCTCCTGAAAATCTGGCCCATTGCATTCCAAATTCTGCAGTTTAGATTTTTAACTTATATGGACAACATCAACACGGGGAGAGTTGCCTTAGAATAACAAGAGTAAATGGAGCATTACCTTAATGTCACAATCACTAACAGTCAAAATATTTGACTAAATATTTGTTTGTAATCGCATTAAGCTATTTGGAAAAAAAGTTACATCCATGTCAGCAATTTTGGGGGGAAATGGCAGTGGATGTCAGGAAAGCAAGGGGATTTTTTGATCCTTAGAGACATTGCTATTTCTAACATGTCTGGATTTCTCCATCATTCCATATACTGCTGCTGAAATTTAGTAAATTGCAGGACCACCATGGAAACTGATCAAGGAGAGATTCAACCTAGAAATAAGGAGAAATTTTCTGATAGAACAATCAAGCAATGGAACAGCGTGTCTTCAGGGGTTGTGGGAGCTTTATCACTGGAAGCTTTCAAGAACCTACTGGACTGCCTTTTGTCAGAAATGGTGTAGGATCTCCTGCTTGGGTGGGTGGGTGGGGGGGCTGGAGTAGAAGACCTACAAGGTCTTCCAGCTCTGTTAATCCGTTAATGTGTGTTGCTCACATAATACATTTCTTTTCCATCCAAAAATTCTACTTATCTGGTATATAGAAAGAAAAGGGAAGAGAGAGATTTTTACAGGGAGGAGGATGAAATGTCAAAGTACCCTCGTTCTCCAAACACACAGAAAAAAGCAGTGTAACTTTTGTTCCCATTGTGGGGCTTTTATTTCTGTCCCGCAATGTCCCAAATTCTCTGAATTTTTTTTTTTTTAAAAAAATCCATTATGGATTATATTATTCCGGCTGTAGGGATGTGACGACTCTGCCATAGATCTCTTTTCCTGGCTTTGTGGTACTGTTCTGTTAGTAGGAAGCTGTTTGACTTCCTCGGTTCAAGAGGTTGCTTTTTATTTTGGTTTATTTTGATACGATTGCTTCTTCGTAGCTCTGCATCCCATGAAAGAAAAGAGGTATGAAATGCTTGTCTGCACGCAGGTTTTACATTTGTAAGCATTTTAGTCATGTGCTTTTGCAGAAAGCTATTTTTCATGTTATATATGATACTCTTAAATCAAGTGTGACTAACAGTGTATCAACCCACTCTTGTTCTGAGGAGGAATGATCACTACGTCATGTATTCATACAGTTACGAATGGCTTCATCAATTGAATACCTACCTTCTAACCTCACAAGATAATACAGATTGCTTAGTTTTCCTAAAGTACTTTGAACATCTTCAGTGGCTCTTAGCTATCTCTGACCCAAGTAATGACTACAATCTACAGGATATATAGTATAACAAAGTAAGAACATAACATAGTAAAGCACCTTGGTAGTGAGGGAAGCCAGGAAGTATGACAACATAGGTTTGTGGGTGCACAAATGTATTTTTTATTGTCAAACGATAATTGGGTGTGTAGAGAAAATTGAGGCTAGAATAATGGGAAATGGAGATAAGAGGAACTAGCCTCAGGTGCTCCATACCTTGTCTGCATCTGTGCAAATCTAGAATTATCTCTCTTACTTCTTCAAACACAACACTTCCCCCCCCCCCATGCAACATTTAAAAAGTAATCGTTTGCAAAGTGATATCCTTTTTCCTGGGTGGCCATCTCTTAGATCTCTCATGTTCTGAAAGCAGGTGAAAATGAAAGATTGATTTTAAAAAAAGTTTTAGATGGCTGCATCAGATTAAAGAATAGCAAGCATGATCAAGAACATGGAAACACCTTGTGGCATTTGGTAAAGTTTAACAGAAGTTCCTCTCTTTTTGACTGAGGTCATCTAATTGCAGGGTTGGTGGTAACCTCAGAGTGCTATTTCCTCCAATTTATTTACTTTTACCTGAGTTCATGGACTGATGGTTTCATAGATTTTTAAGTTGAAGTAATAATGGAATTCACTACAATGGATACTTCATAGAGGAAAGCATTTTGTTTAATGGCAAACTCATTCTAAGGATACACTAAGAAGGCCTAGAGCTGTAGCTAATCATAGATCGTGTATTACATCTTCCCACTGCTTTGAATAGTCTCAGATATACCATTTTAATATTCCTAATCTAGCATTGTTGTTACTAATTATTTACTCATTGGATAGGTATTTTTTAGGTTTTCCTTTGGGTTTCTTGACTGTAAATCAAAAAAGGTTATGGCTTTTAGACCAAGCAGGAAACAGAAAATATCTTTATTTTTATCGTATTTTAAATATATGCAGGTACACTAAAAATAATGTGATTAAATGCTTATTATCAACTTAATAATTTTAAATTGGGGTATTTTAAATTTTTGGGGTTTTAAATCGGCCAAATCTATTTAATTATTTTAATTTTTAATTATTGTTGTGTCTTGTGTTTTTAAATTGGCTGTACACCGCCTTGAGTCCTTCGGGAGAAGGGCGGTATAGAAATAAAATTATTATTATTATTATTATTATTATTATTATTATTATTATTATTATTATTATTATTATTATTATTATTATGAAAACAACATTAAGTAAGGTCAGGAAAATACAAGAAAGGAGAAAACTGGAAAAAAACAGAAAAAAGAGGGCAAAAAAGATGAAGCATCAATAAATTTTTACACAACCTGGAAATTCTATTGGGCTTATTTTTAAGTAGACAGTATGGAAAGACATTCTATGACACTTACTGGATTTCATTAGTTCTCATGAAATACTACTTAAAGATAAGAGAAATAAAAATTCAGGGAATAGCAAATAACTGTAAACAGAGGTGGTATTCAGCAGGTTTTGACCAGTTCTGGAGAACCGGTAGTGGAAATTTTGAGTAGTTCAGAGAACCGGTAAATACCACCTCTGACTGGCCCCACCCCCATCTATTCTCTGCCTCCCAAGTCCCAGCTGATCAGGAGGAAATGGGGATTTTGCAGTAACCTGGAGTGGGGAGGGAATGGAGATTTTACAGTATCCTTCCCTGGAGTGGGGTGGGAATGGAGTTTTTACAGTATCCTTCTCAAGCCACGCCCACCAAGCCACACTATGCCATGCCATGCCCACCAAGCCACGCCCACAGAACTGGTAGTAAAAAAATTTGAATCCCACCACTGACTGTGAACATACGTTAAAAACCAGTATACCTTTTTTTTTCTCCTTTTATACAAAGAATTTTGGCTTCTTTATCATTGCTTTTACTGTTTGTTTTAAGAATTTCATTTCTGCATTAAATTAAAAAATGCTAACCCCTTGTGCTCTATACTTATTAGAGAAGCATCAGGTCTGCCTGATTATCATGTGTTAGTTACCGTCGGAGTTTATGGGATGTTTAAAGCTCCCTGGCAGGTGCATCACTCCTCCCATTCTCAGTGCTTCTGAAGGAGTTGTTAAGCAAAGTTGAAAGAAATTAACCTCAATTAAAAGGAATATTGATTGATTGTTATAAAGATAAATAGGATCCATTGCCTAAAAAACACATTAAAATAGCATTAAAGTTGTGACCAAATTTACCTATAGTTAAAAAAAAGTAAACGAAATGAAAAGAAAGTACAGTAATTTAAATCTCTCTTAAAGTATTACAACTCCAAATTAACAGGGCACTGCGTGGAATTAGTTAAAATGTATTGTGAGATGATTAGGACTCATGCTTTGAATAGGTTTTGATAATATTGTTTGAGCTAGTCAGTATTCTTGAAGCAATGTCTTTAGAACTTGTTTCTTCAGCTTTGAAGTTATTTTGGTTCTTTCCTGTCTTTAAAATAATTATTTTCCCTCAAAAATATGAGGCATGATCTAGTGAGAACCAGCAAAAATATATTGTTCAGTAGAGTAAGGAGTTTTATAGGAATGAAGATATATTCTCTTGACTCACATACGGTAGAGGATCTTGCTGGATTATAAGAACTACTTTAGAAGAACCTACTGAATTTTGGCTACTGTTATCCAAAACAGGAAAACATTTCTGTAAAATATTATACAATTGTCATGTTATGCAATATAGAATTTGCTGGGTTTTAGTAATATGTCTGTCCTACTGTTATTTAAACCATGACATGTGATATGTTGAAATCAGTATTTGCAGTTTAATTATTAAACCTTCAATGAAACCATGACATTAGCACAGATATAACAACCAGTTTATAACATTCCCATTCCTGGGGAAAGGATACTGCAAAATCTCCATTCCCTCCCCACTCATGGGGGAGGATATTGCAAAATGTCCATTCCCACCCCACTCTGGGGCCAGCCAAAGGTGGTATTTGCCTATTCTCCGAACTACTCAAAATTTCTGCTACTGGTTCTCCAGAACCTGCTGGATTTCACCCCTGATTCTGGGTCTTCTTACTGTTATAACCTCACATTTGCTGAATAAGTTAAAACTTTTGCAGTTCACATAAAAAATTAGTATATGTATTTCCCTGAAAAAAAAAAAGGAAAAGACACTTTAATGTTCTTCAACTGTTGAATCCTCACTTTCCACTAGAGATTTGGTGACTGTAGTCTGCTATCACTTTAATCTGTTCTTTGCCTGCTGTTTTCCATCAGTAACAAGACTCTTGAGCCAAGGGCTCAGTTCCTGACAATGCAATTACAAGTGCTTTTAATCCTTCTGCTCTTCATAGCAAAGTTGAAAAGTGCTGATTCTATTGGAAAATCATATTTTAAATTTCTGGCAGGTGATAATTTATTTATTATTACATTTTGTCCTACCCATTTCCCAAGGAGCTCAGAGTACCTAAAACAATCTGATTAAATGCTTTAGGATAAAAGACAGTAACAACCCAAGGAGAACTTCACCTTCAAAGATTGTAATAGTCAAGATTGATGGGAGATTTGAATTCCAGTCTCTCTGTTTCTTCATACTTTTAATCCAGGGATAAGGACGGTGTAACCTTTGAGATGCTAGAATCAAACTTTCATTAGTCTAGTATAGTAATTTCAAGAATGATGAGAGTGTAGTCAAACAGCATCTGATTCCTTCCAGATTCCACCAGAAAATAAATATGTGAAACCAAAGTCCTAATCTGATTACGGTATTAAACATTAAAATTTAATTGTCATTTCATGTTTGCATTGATATTACATATTTTTTAGAATAACTCTTGGAACAAGGAACTATTAAGACTTTTGTACTATCCCTGTAACTGTCCTTGGCATGTTCCTTTCCTTTCCCCAAAAAATTACAATGTGGTGGAATTTTTGGAGTATTCTTGATGCTTTTTTAAAACTCCTATGAAGGGAATTCTAATTTGTCATCCATTATTTTGTGGAAAGATATTATTGGCCACATATTTGCAGAAGCTGTATTATTTCAGTGTCACGAACATCTAAGTTCACACATTTCACTAAGTGTTCTTAATCATTATTTATTAAGTATACCAGAATTGGTTGGATTAAAAAAACAATGCCATCAACTCCACTTTGTAAATGACTGCACTTAAATTCATTATAACCAGCTAAACTAAATCTAGCAAATCGTATTAAGCAATTTGTGACTCAGATCATAATCCTTACTTTAATCATCCCAGAATAGTAGATACAACTATATTACTGGTTTATTGTCTATTCTTGCAACATATAAGTATGGTTTATGTGCTACAGATGATATTTGCTAAGAATGGCATTACCTTAAAAGTGTTCAGCGCACAGTTGAAATAGAATGATGAAATGTAAGGTTTACAAATGCAAATTTTAAAACAAATAGAATAAGTACAAGAAAATAAACACATAGAATAAATAGGCTTTTGTTTTATAGTTTGACTGCAATCTTATACACAATTATTTGCAAGTAAATCCAACTGAATAAAATGGAATTTACTTCTTAGTAGACATGGGTATAATTGTCTTGTGGACTCCTTTCATAATGAGATAAGATGCATGTTTAACATTTTCTCAACATATGCTGTACATCCTTGAACTGCAAGCTGTAAGTGCTTGCTTTAAATTGGTAACATTAAAAAGATCAAGCATTCATAATGTATTAACAAAAATAAATTAGAAACATTTTACACACCATGGTAGTAATTCTAGTAAGTAATCTATTCTTTGCAAATCTTTCTTGTCTTTTGGAGACACTAAAATTTAAATTCATTATAAATATCATGCATAACCATATAAATATGCAAAAGCATTTATATTTGTAATACTGTATAAAGAGTTGAATAAATCATGTGTTCCTAATATGGAATCTAGCAACACATGTACACACATTTTTCTAAATATTTTCTTAAAAAGTTAACTTTTCTTCTTCTTTTTTAAATAATTTTTATTGAACAGTTTTTTAAAAACAAAAAATGAAATTTTTACAATTTTCTTCTTTCCAACATTTCCACATCAGTTTTCATGATTCAGAAAAAAGAAAACAAAAGTTAACTTCATTATCAACCCATATTGAAACATCATTTCAAAGCTAATGTAATTCTTTGTAATTGAAGTAATATTGAGTATAAAATAAAATTTGAACTTAAACAAATAACTTGTTTTATGTTATATGGCTCTTGCCCTATTTGATCTTCAGATATACTAAAGTTGTTATGATAAAATAAAACTTCGCTTTGTACTTTCTATTTTTTATTTATTTTACTTTACATTAAAAACCAATGCTTTTTCATTATTTGACTCATCTGTCTGTGGTTCCAAAGATATAGTAGGACATTTCTATATCAAAATATCCAATTTGTCATACTGGCTTAGCCAGTGATGTCTTTAGACAATAGTCATTAATATGATTATGAGTATAATTTATATATAATTAAATATAATAAACATAATAATAAATAAATTTATGTTTGCCTCCTCTTGCTCAGGTATAAGGCAGGCATGATGAGAGTGAGAATGTGTTCTCATCCCTGGATGGCCAGCAGGAGAGACAAACTGATGGGAGGGTGGATATCTTGAGAGATTGTGAGGGCTGTGGCGGGTATGGACTTCAGGAGGTGCTGAGAACCACAACTAAAGAGCCATGGCAGTGTTCCTCCTCCCATTATAATGGTTGATGTGAGTTGGTTTTTTTTTTTTTTTTTTTAATTTGATTTATATGCCGCCCTTCTCCGAAGACTCAGGGCGGCTTACAATGTGCTCAGCAATAGCCTTCATCCTTTTGTATATTTATACAAAGTCAGCTTATTGCTCCCACAAACTGGGTCCTCATTTCACCTACCTTAGAAAGGATGGAAGGCTGAGTCAACCTTGAGCCTTGGCGAGATTCGAACCCTGCAGTAATTGCAGGCAGCTGGTCTTAAGCAGCTTAATAACAGGGTGCTTTAAACCCTTGTACTACCAAGGCTCTTACTGATAGAATGGCAGGGACACTGGTGCAGAAGGGAGGAAGGTCAGGACTGGGGTTGAAGTCCATCTCACCAGGTGGGGGGGGCAGCTAATTCAAGTGGTGATGGGTAGGAAGGAGAGCAAGAGGTCAGGCCATTACAGGGGAAGATGCCCGTGATTCTTCATACTGGTGTTGTGTTCCAACCCTCCAAACTCATGCCCAGACAACAGACAACAGAGCCTCGAAGTCTCAGGCCTTTGGCTGCTGCTGCTGAATGCCAAGTCAGTCAACAATAAGGCCCCTCTCATTTGTGACTTTTTTGGGGGAAGAACAAACTGACCTGGCATATACCATCTAGACCTGTCTGAAACCAGAGGGGGGATGTTCCCCTCTCAGAGAGGCTTTCAGCTGGTTTTAGGATTTGGCACCAGTCTCAGGGCAGAAGAGTGAGTGTATCAGTTGTCATTCAGAAACCTTTTGTGGCCTTCAGGGGCCAGTCTGCTCAAGTTTCCAGATGTGAGGCATCCTTCCTGAAGTCGGCTTGCAGGATCCGTTGAGTGCTTCTGTACCAGCCTCCCTATTGATTAGCAGCCTCCCTACCTGAACTGCTGGCAGTTGAATTCCTCAGACTTATGGTCTTGGAGACTTCAATCTGCCATCCTTGGAATTGGCCTTGGAAGTGGCTTTGGAGTTCATGGTCGCCATAACACCTTTGTGCCTATTCCAGGTCATCCATGGCCTGTCCCGGGACAGTGAAAACACTCCAGATATGATCTTCTTGTTGGAGCAAGATGTGATCTGGTGACTATCATTGTAATACCATTATCTCCTCTGTCATGGTCAGACCACACCCTGGTGTTGTTGAGATTTTCTAATGCTGCCCCCTGTGCAGGGAGGCTGGACCTATTTAAATGGTCTATCCTTGGTGACTGATGGACCAGCTCGGGTTCCAGAGGGAGCTGGGAGATGACTTGGGAGCTCTGCTTCATGTTTCTGTAGAAGTTCTGGCCATACCCTGGAAGCAGACAGTGGCCAGAAGCCTGGATAAGATTGCATCTGTGTGCCCTCTCTTGGCCATACTCCCAGCACTCCCCATAGTTCACAGAAGATTTGAGGGTGTTGAAAAGATGTTGAAGTCATCCACTAGTATAGCCAATGCTATTTCTGAGACATGCCCAGGAACGGGCAGGTCTGTTCCTGGGCATGGAAGACTATGGAGAAGATAATACTCATTACAGAAGATATTAGACGAATGAGATTATCTAGATCTGATAGATTCAGACCTAGACAATTTGATTCATTTTATATCTTCTGTAATGAGTATTATCCTCTCCATAGCCTTCTCTCAAAAGAAGAAGTTGGAGATAGTGCAGTTATTCTGCAACTGTTTTTAAAAATGATTTTATCTGTTGGTTTTAGTTTGATTTTTTTTTTCTCATCTTGTCAGCTAGCCTGGAAAAAATTGCTTTGAATGGAGGTTTATAAAAAAATAAAAGAAACAAATTATGAGTACTAGTGAGATCCCTTCCAGCTCCCTGGTTGTGACAGACAATAAATTCTTGTGTCATGTTGATGTAAGTAGCCAAGTTATTTCATGGCATTAAGTGGAGTTGGGATGTAGATTTCTGGTGTGGCCCAAATCAGAGCTGGCAAGTCCATGTTAACAAAAATGGCTGATCTCTGTGAAAATACTTCAAAGCAGAAAAAAATGCCAACAAAAACAATAGAGAATGTGAGTCCATTTTTGCATATAACAAGATGAGAGCACTTATGAAAATTACTGAATGTAAATGACATCTGAAGTGACAAAGCGAGAAAAGAATTATTTACCACCTTCAATTAAACAAATGAATCCTACAACAGATCAACCCAGAGTTCTCACTAAAGGCACAAATGACCAGGCATAAATTATCATATTTTGGTTATAAGATCTAACTCTCTTGAGAAATCTTTAATTCTGGGAAAGATGGAAGAAAATGACTTAAAAGTAAGGCGGATGGACTCAATTATAGTGACGATGAGTTTACCATTGGAAAACCCTTGGAAGGACCAGATTGGGGAAAGATCAACCTAGAGAAGGTCTATATATATATTTACTAAAAATTAACGCTGAGCTGATGGTACACAAGCAATCACAATTTTTTATAAAACTGAGCTTTCCATGAGCTATAATAAGCAGAGCCTTCCGATCAATATTGGAGGTAACATTTGCTATATGACTCATTGACATTAGGATTTTGAGTTTGTACTTGGATCTTATACTTTCTTGGGACTGACAAATTTGGATGCTATGTCTCTTTTTCCAAAAGAACCTTTTTGGATACCTATACAAGTGGGTATAAATGGGTGCTTCTGTCTTCTGCATTGATTTAAATTTATGTGGCTGTCCATCTCAAACTTGTGACTCTGGGCCATGAACAACAGTTAAAAAATTCATTAAAATACGTCTCATTTTGTCGAACCCCAACATAGTGTCCAATCTGGTCTACTCATTGTATTACATTAAAAGACACTCTTTTTTTAAAAAAAACCCAAATTGATGCATTATCTCCAGGAATGCCTTTAGACCATATGTGAGGTCCAACGTTTTCTGAGAAAATAAAAATGGAAGCTGGTTGCAGATGAGAGGGCTTTTCTGGTAGTGCATCCATCTGAATTTATAAAACAGGAATTGTGGCATGTCCTGAACAGACAAGAGGAGGTAGAGAGAATTTCACTTGTTTGCCTTTGGGCAAATTGATGCCATATGATTTACAATCCTTTCCATCCATGACAACCAATTTGAAACTAGCTGTGGAAACTTCCATGCTGTTTTATTGAAATGTTGAAATCCTTGATTTATGTCCATTTGTTTAACAATTGTTCAAAGTTCCCATTGTACTGAAAAAAGTGACCTATAGCCAGTCCTTGGAGTTGCAACCCTTGCAACATACTCTGATGATCAAAACTGGATGCTTGGTAACCAGCATGCATTTACAATGGTTGTGATATTCTTAAATCAGTGGTGAGATCCAGCCAGTTCGCACCACTTCGGGAGAACCAGTTGTTAACTTTCTGAGCAGTTTGGAAAACTGATTGTTGGAAGAAATCATTAGGGCAGAGAACCGGTTGTTAAATTACTTGAATCCCACCACTGTCTAAAATCATGTGATCATCATTTGCAACCTACCCAGGGTGGGTCTTCCAACAGGCAAGGTCAATGAGGGAAGCCGGATTCACTTAACAACCACAACATAAAAGACAAAATCAGGTGTTACTTGATTAACAATTCCATTGTTTAGCAACAGAAGTTCTATTCTTAATTGTGGTCATAAGTCAAGAACTGTTTGTACACTTACTGAACAGGTTGTGATTTGTGATACTTCCTATATTCTATATCAGATTTTAGATAGGCTAGTCCAGTGATGGGTAACCTTTTCTGGACTGAGTGCCCAAAGCATGTGTATGTGCGAATGCACGCCGCCCGAGCCCCCAAAATGCAATGTGTGCACAGTCCTGGGGCATGCGCCCCGCCCCCCGTGTATGTGCACATGGTACCCCGCATGCACCCCGCCCCCCCGGGCATGCACGACAGAGACCTGAAGACCAGCTGGCCGGCGGGAGGCACTCACACATGCGTAGCGGAGCTAAACTGTGGTGATGGCTTGCATGCCATCAGAGAGGGTGCTGCGTGCCACGTCTGGCACACGTGCCATAGATTCGCCATCACGGGGCTAGTCAGTAGCATTTTCTTAGCCTTAACTTTAAAAAAGATTATCAGATCCAAGGCACAAAAGAATTCTGGAACATATTTTATTTTTCTCACTTTCACATTATCAAAATAAAGATAATTGCTGAGGGTTGTGCTAAAAGGACAAACAATGATGAGGAAAACTTTACAAGAGTTCACGGATAGATAATTGATTAATCTTAACGACCATATAAAAAAATTGGGATTAATTCTGCTT
The DNA here is from genome assembly GCF_029215685.1 of Pituophis catenifer annectens. Classification (NCBI taxonomy): domain Eukaryota; kingdom Metazoa; phylum Chordata; class Lepidosauria; order Squamata; family Colubridae; genus Pituophis; species Pituophis catenifer. The sequence continues at coordinate 218,958,261 of NW_027256882.1, forward strand.
AATTTTTGGTTTATAACATATTACTTAAAAATATATATTTCCTATTTGATTGCTAGATTCCCTGTCTGTAATAGATTGGGTAAAAGTAAATCCCAACAGATAACAAAGTGGTTAGTGAGCTTGTAACCATGATAAATGGGTCTTATCATTCCAGTTAATAGTACTTTTTTCTTACTAGCTACACTTTTGTCTACAGACCTCAGTATGGGTGGGGGGGGGAGGTAGCAAGAGAAACAGAAAACACAGCAACTCTATTTATTCCATCCATTTGAAATCTGTAACCCACAGCTTGCATTGTGTCAGAGGGAGAAAATATGCAATAAAGATTATACCAGTATCAAAACAGCGAAGTCAAATGGTGACTTTGACGCAGATTTAGCAACCCTGTAAGCATGGGACTATTCCGTAGGCTAACAGTTTTAATGGGTTTATCTTAGACACTACTTCAGTTGTGAAAGTGTCAGTTAATAATTTACCCATCCCAAGAGGCTGTGGAAGCAATCACATACAGGAGGAAGGTACTTCTGTGCCTGTCGCTTCACCGTAGCTCATCTCGACTATAGCAATGCACCATTGGATGCGACATCAGCGCTGTGTCTGCACTTTGACAAATGAAGTCTTGTAAGAGCTAAATAAGGCATGGGAAGTTTTAGAATGAGCAAATAGCTCTTCAGCTGATTCCTGCAATAATGGATTACTGTAAATGTCCATCAGCTGCACTTCCCAAGAACACTGGTTTAAACTGATACTATTCTCTCTCCCTCTCTCTCTTTTTCCCCCTCCCTCCCTCCCTCCCTCTCTTTTTTCCCTGCTCCTCTTCTTCCTCCTTTGTTTGAAACCCTGACTTAACTTGAGGTACAAAATAGGAACTTTTGTATTACATATGTAAATATGCTTCTAAGGTTTATTTTATTTATTTTCTATGGTGTAACAGAATACAGCATGAATGCATAAAATTAACAAAAACAGCATATAAAATGGGTATCAAAATATAAAACACTGCTTCTAAGGCAGGGGGTGTCAAACACACGTCACGATGGCGTCACATGATGTATCAGGACTTCCCCCCTTCTCTAAACTGGGTGGGGGCATGGCCAGCATACGACGCATCCAGCCCATGGGCTGGGAGTTTGACAGCCCTGTTCTAAGATGTTACATTGCAGAATCATGGAAGAAATCAAAATGGCCTCCCCAAAAGTGAAGGGGGAAATTCTGTGCAAATTGTATGCCTCACTTTCCTAATCTGATCATACTGTCTTGCCATGGTTAGGTTTGTAATTCAATATTTATAAAAAGAAAAATTACGTCAAATATAATGTTATATTAGAATTTTGCACTATACAATGTAGCGATTTATCATTATTTAATGATTTCTTATAGTTAGGTGTCATCTCTTTGAATTTGCAAAGATAATTTATACCAGGATCTATTGGATTGCCATTAAAACTATCCAGCGATTTATCCATACAGATATACATACAAACATACGCACATATACATATAAAAATCACCTTAGAATCCAAGCAGCCACATGGGATAAAAACTTACCTGGTGTTCATAGTTTGCCATGTGTGGGAATAATTACAGCAGGGAATAATTAAGGATTAATTTTTCATCAGTGCCTTAAAACATATTGGCAAAGGTCACTCTGAGTGCACACCTAATTAGCTATTCTGCATACAAGTTTCTTAATAACCAGAAGGAAACTGATTTATATACCTTGCTTTCATCTCAAACCTATCCTGAAACTCCTTTTGTTTTTATATCAAAATGCTTGCTTAAAAAACCGCCATCTGTTACTTTGAATATATTAGACTTGTTTTATTTGTAAATAAAATTTTCCAAATTCTTAGTAAGATGAATTTAGTGTGTTTATTTTAAAGATATTCTGCTAGCAAAAGAGGGTCCCTCTTTCTACTTAACAGGATCAGTAACAAGAAGAAAAGAAATATTCTAATAAAAGCCAGTGCTAACAGTTGTGACATCCAACAGTTGTGGAGTAGATACTCCATACACAACTGCAGCCCTTGCTTTATGCTGAGAATTCCTGTGCAGCAAATCTCTTCACAAACTTCTTAGTCACAGGTGTTAATTTCATGTTAGGAATAAAACCGCGGGGAAATCATTTGGAAAATGATTTGGATTAAACACCCTCAAATGCTCACCTGCCACTTATCTGCTACTACTACTTAACTCCTTTCAATCACACCATTCTGAAGCAGTTTTCTCTAGAGCAAAAAGGTGTCAGAGATGAAATACCTGAATTTGCATGAAACAAGAGGTGAATCCCCTTATTTTAAGAAGTCTTAAATGTATACAAAAGACAGAGAGAAAATGTGTTTGTCTAAGAGTGCAAAATCCTTTGTAACTGATGATGTTTCATTCTAAACTTAAAATAATTAAAAAGTAGATAAAGTAAACAAATGAGCAATCGTTATCAAAGATTTGCTCTTTCTAATTGTATGTCCTTCTGTATAATGGGAGCAACAGTACTAATTTTAGAATGTGCATTCTAAAATTAACCAATCTAACCAAGCATATATGAACTTGTGGCTGTATCAATAACAGGAGAACCACAATCCTACCTAGATTATTTATTGTAAATTGTGTGTTGGATAAATCAAGTTGCACTTGATTTTTTTTTTCTTAGCAGCATGGTAGAAAATGAATTTAAAAAGGGAACCAACTGGGAAAGCAAAGGTATAAATCCTCAGGGTTGCTAGTGCTGGGCCTGATCCATTTTGGAGGGAAGTGCATTCAACAGAAACAAACAGGAAGCTGTTTTTTTTGTGTATATGTTGTTTGTTTCTTAGTAAACAGGTATTGGATGAAATTATTTTATCTGAAAGATTCATTGTGAAGTTGAGAATTGTGCTGAAATCTTGCTTCTACTGTGAGCTTGCATTTTAAAATCTAGGTAGATTGTGAATTAATAGAAATTACAAGTTCATAAGATAGTTTTAACAAAAAGTTACAAGGACAGTGTCTAAGGCTTTCCGATACTGTATTTCTTTTCTCCTATAAAGGTAAAGGTAAAGGTTCCCCTTGCACATATGTGCTAGTCGTTCCCGACTCTAGGGGGCGGTGCTCATCTCCGTTTCAAAGCTGAAGAGCCAGCGCTGTCCGAAGACGTCTCCGTGGTCATGTGGCTGGCATAACTAAATGCTAAAGGCACACGGAACGCTGTTACCTTCCCACCAAAGGTGGTTCCTATTTTTCTACTTGCATTTTTTACGTGCTTTCTAGCTACTAGGTTGGCAGAAGATTTCTCTTATAGCTTGAAGTTAAGGATTTATTATTCAATTTGTATCCAGTTGTGGCTTATTAAGGCATCACATCAGTTTCAAGGTCTTGATTTTGAATAATGAATCCAAAAGAACTCTTTAATATCACAATCTGGTATTTAATTTAGAACGGCAACTGTATTACTTGGAGATACAAATAATCCTTGATATTACAAAGGATATCTACAAAGAGCCTTGATAGTACAAGGGTTTAGTGCACCCTGTTATTAACACAGCTGCCTGCAATTTCTGCTGGTTCGAATCTCTCCAAGGCTCAAGGTTGACTCAGCCTTCCATCCTTTCTAAGGTAGGTGAAATGAGGACCCAGTTTGTGGGGGCAATAAGCTGACTTTGTATAAAATATACAAAAGAATGAAGGCTATTGCTTAAAGCATTGTAAGCCGCCCTGAGTCTCCGGAGAAGGGCGGCATATAAATCAAATTAAAAAAAAAAATCCTCAATTAATAATAGTAATTGGGACCAGAATTGGCATTGGTAAGGCACATGATTATAAAGTGCAAAGTCACATGTCTGTACCACTTAGCCAAGGCAGTTCTAGCAGTTGCCATCATTAAGTGAAGATTTCGTGTGGCTGTAATTTCCAACTTCTGGCCATCTTGTCCATTAACTTCCCTTGTGGAAAGGTCAGATGGTACATTGGCAGTCATGATCACATGACTATGAGGATGCTATGACAGCTAGAACTTTGAGGACCAGTCATAATTACCACTTGTTCAGCAGAACTGTTGCTGAACAAGTGGTCTTTAAATGAAGATCACACATAAGGCCTATTGTATTCAATCAAAATCAGTCCTTGGGATACAGACACAAATTTTCCTGCCTTGGTGCCCTAATTAATTTCTAACAATATGCTTATTTGGAGTTTTAAGCACGAAAGGCTAATATAGTATCTGTAATAAATTACTGTATAGCAACTTCAAAACCTGAAATTGTACAAAAGACACAATTTAGTACTTGCTTCATGATAGCCAAGGCAAACTTGGCTATCCATTCACTTGATCACAACACACGTGATGTCATTTGTTGTCTTTGCTGCCTTTGTGTTTACCTGGGAGCAGATCTTAGCATGATTTATTTATTTATTTATTTATTGGTTCGATTTATATATAGATATTATATATAGACAATGTTGGCTGGCGGCCCCCAGGATGAGGGCATTCTCTGTGGCCGCACCGAACCTCTGGAATGGGTTACCCACCGGGCTCCGGACGGCCCCTGACCTCCGCACTTTCCGTGCTGAGCTGAAGACATGGCTTTTTCAGCAAATTCCCTGATCTGCCGTGGGGTTTTTAATTGTCTGGGGATTTTAAATTGACTAATTTTAGTATTTGGATTGTTGTGTTGTTTTTATTTTGTGAGCCACCCTGAATCCTACGGGAGAAGGGCGGCATATAAATTTGAAAAATAAATAAATATGCCGCCCTTTTCCGGAGATTCAGGGCGGCTTACAATGCGTTAAGCAATAGCCTTCATATTTTTGTATATACCTGCTTAGTAGGGCTTTCAGCCCCCCCCCAAAGTGGTATTCTTTTTTATACAAAGTCAGCTTATTACCCCCACAAACCGGGTCCTCATTTTACCTATCTCAAAAGGATGGAAGGCTGAGTCAACTTTGAGCCTGGTGAGACTTGAACTTGCAGTAATTGCAGGCAGCTGGTGTTACTTAACAGTGCTTTAGTCTGCTGCGCCACCAAGGCTCTTCTAGAACATAAAGGCAAACATCTTAACTATCTACCTTTTTAATTGCCCACTTTACATTACAACACAGTTATTCACAAGATAAATGGAATTAGCTGTAGAAAATACATTGCAGATCTGTTTATGGGTGAACTTTGAGAATACCAGTCAGAATTTGTCTAGACTAGACATGAGTAATTCTAGACTGGTTGCAGAGTACAATTTGGCCTCTTGATCAGTGGTGAAATCCAATTTTTTTTACTACCGGTTCTGTGGGCGTGGCTTGGTGGGCGTGGCAGGGGAAGGATACTTCAAAATCTCCATTTCCACCCCACTCCCGGGGGAAGGATATTGCAAAATCTCCATTCCCACCCAACTCTGGGGCCAGCCAGAGGTGGTATTTGCTGGTTCTCTGAACTACTCAAAATTTCCGCTACCAGTTCTCCGAACTGCTCAAAATTTCCACTACCAGTTCTCCAAAACCTGTCAGAACCTGCTGGATTTCATCCCTGCTCTTGATCCTTTGGGGATCAATGGTAGGTGACCACCCTGTTACATTGGTATGAGAAAAAGTGGTTGTTGATTCTTTTGAGTACTCTTTGTTTTTTATGGCAAAACAAAATATCTGTTCACATACAAACATGTGGAGACAACCAAGAGCAACTCCCAGCACAACTGTGCACATCTTGAAAAAAAAGTGATTGCTATAAAGATTCAAAAAGTTCTTTGCATCCTATACATTGCAAAGCACACCTTTCCATTGCCCTAATTATTATATATGTATGTATTGCTCATAGGAATTTAAGACTGTAATTAGCAGATTATTCATGAAATGAAAGAATGAAGGGGAGATATATTTTCCAGTACCTTTATGTCTTTTAAAACTATTAATGGTGGTTGTGAGTCAGGGAACTTGGCTTCTGCCCAGAACTCACTAGGAAGGTAAGTATTTTCTCTTAGCATCTGACTGTATCTGCTCATGGGAATAATAATTTATTTTCTTACCAGACTAGTTGAAAGGATGCCTGAGATAAGGGATAATGAAGTATTTTGCATTTTGAGTACTTCTTTATACATGCAAATGTTGTTATTTGCATTTTACTACAGTAGCCCACCCATGGTAGCTGGCCACCTTCGCTAAAAATATATTCTTTGCGGTTGTAAAATGAAGATGTTTATTCATTCTTATGTGCTGTTTAAGATTTCAATCCTCTGAAAGGGACATATGGACCTGTTTCCTATGGGCTTTTGGTCTTGCTTTACATCTTCCTTAGAACTGTTCATAAGAAGCAATCTTTAGGTCTGGAAGAATGAAAGAAGCAAGAAGAGTCAATAGGGGCATCATCATAATCAGGTATTTCCACCTGAGTAAATAACTGAAATGAAAGATGCAAGTTGTTGACAAAATGGCATTTATCCATTCCCTTGTCTTTGCTTCTCGAGATAGCGGCCACTGATGTTATTTGATTAGCAACGACTCTATAGTGTCATTTTGAATTTTGCTTTTGCATCTTCTTATCTAGATATTGAAAACTGGGTTTACTACAATGCTGTGCCACTGAGTTATGGTGCCTCTTCTGATGTCTTGCTTTCATTTAATCACGCTTTTGTAGATAAAATATACATGTAAGTAAGTAAGCTTTTATTGCGGTCAGAGACCAAATTAAAATAGACAAAGAAAGGGAGCATATTTTACAAATATGGATAGATCATGGCACAGTACACCATCTACTGCCTCAAATACAATCTGTACTGTCAATACTAGTGATCCTCTGCTGTCGGGCTTACCCATCTCTTTTCCCGTTTTTTTCCAGCCATGACTGCAGCAAAATTTTTTGCCACCTTTAGAGTTATATTGGGGTCTGCGTCCTGGAGTAGGAAATAAAGGCTGAACGATAAAATATACATGTGGTCTGTGCACCTTGATTGTATGTTGTGTAGACTTTGGATGAAGTTTTTATATTCAATGGAATTTCATGAGTACAGGTATCTAAAAAACCCTGTCCAGTGTATTTTGTAAATAACTAGCAGGTTATGTGTAAGAGGGATTATGCAATCCCAGTGATTTCCCGTATGTTGTAAAGAAATGTCTGCAGACAGTTGTTTTAAGGAATCAGTACAAAAATGTGACTTTGAAACACTATTTTTATACTATCCATCCCAATTGCCATTGAAAACAAAAGCAGACATTTGTGCAGTTTGTTGCATAACCATTCATAATCTCCTCCTCAATTTTGGACCGTGTTGCGCTTTTGTTTCATATGACAATTATATGTTTAGTTAAACCAAGGGCAGTGTTATTGTGCTGCAAAAATTAAATTATTTGTTCAAATAATTTATTTGAAATAAAAATATTAATTCAGCTCAGCAATATGATTACAAAATGCTTTGGAAGAAAAAAAAATATTCCACATTTCTCCAAACCGAACTTTTCTACAAACCTGAAAATACTATACTACAGATGAAAATGAAATCATGCCTGCATCAGGTTTACTGCACGGGTGTCAAACTTGCGGCGTCACTTTGCCGTCACGTGACATTTCGCGACGTTTCCCCCCTTCACTGAGCTGGGGTGGGCATGGCCTGTGCATGACGCACCCGGCCTCTGGAGTGCCAGTTTGACACCCCTGGGTTACCGTTAGGCTTCCCAAGATGATCTTGGACTAAGACCAGCAAACAGAATCAGTGATCATTAACAAGGCTATAGAATATGTAGGAGTATAACCCACCAGTAACTAGCAACTTGAGTTGCTGCCCTGGCAGTAATAACATTGATAACTTCAACATTGTCTTGAGAAAGGTACACTGCTTTATACAGGTAGGCTTGATTTACGACCACAGTTGAGCCAAAAATTGATGTTGGTAAGTGAGATATTTAAGTGAATGTTACCCATTTTATGACCTTTCTTGCCACAGTTGTTAAGTGATTCACTGCAGTTGTTAGGTTAGTAACACAGTTGTTAAGTGAATCTGGCTTCCCCATTGACTTTACTTGTTAAAAGGTGGCAAAAGGTGATTCACCTATAATCTAAGATTCCTTTAGACATTCTAGAAAAATGTTTCTTGACTTTACATTCACCAAGTGTTCTGTCTGGAAATTATGGGAACTGTAGACCAACAAAGCTTCAGGACATTAGGATGAGGACAGCTGAGAGGCACTCATGTTCTGCACCTTTTTCAGCTAGCTAAATATGACTAGCATCTCAATATTTTCTTGAAATAGCTGAAGTGGCTCTTCTGTATTAAACTTAACCAATTTAGAGATTTATCTTTTAAGATACAGACCTCGCGAACCAAATTTGAAGGACTCGGTGCTACATTTAACGTAACAATTGATACTATTTTAAGCAAATGAATTGGTTTGGAATGTTAGATGAGTGTTGGGGCTTAGCAAGTGAGTGCATGCTTAAATATGGCAAATTTCCAATAGCAGGTTTTATACAAGATCTCTCTGCCAAATATCTATAGTCTCCTGGGTTGCACTATTGCATTATCGGTAGTACTAGTTCTAGGATGACATACAGGATGTGATAATTAGATATTTTTTACTTTGTAATATACAGAGAGGTGCATTAAATATACATTAAAATATCATTTTATCATTTTAAAATAAAATAAAATATCATTTTATATATTATCATTTATTGATATTGCTTAAATAGTAAATTATACCATTTTCATTTCATTGGAACATTTTAGAACAATTAACTAGCTTTACAAAATAAAGCTACAGTTTTGGAGGCTTCAATATAACACAATTGTCATAGAATGGGCAGAGAGAGAAAAAAAAATCTTGGAGCAAAATTAGCAGGTCTTTTGATCAACTATTTCTGTGGAGATGCATCTTTGTAAACAGTAAGAACTTTTGCATTTCAGAAGTAGTTTTTTAAAAGATCCACAAATGTTCCTAAGACCCTCAGTGCTAGTAATTTAGAATTTAAAGCCTGCCCTGAACATATTATATACAACAGTCGAAATCCTTTTACTCCAAGCATGCTTGTTCAGGGAGCTGGAAAAAATTCTGAAAGAAATAATCTCTCTCTTTAACTCTGTTTCACACAGATGTGTGTGTGTGTTGTGTGTGTGTGTGTGTGTGTGTGTGTGTGTGTGCGGTGCAGGCAACTTTATATTTCCATTCTCAGAATCTTAAAGTTTCTGTGGTTTAGCTGTAGGCTCAGGCAACAGATGTATTTTGGAATAGCCTGTGAAGATGTGTTAGAGGCTTGGTCTTTTGTGGGTTCCATATGTTTGCTACTCACATTAATGTGGCTAGGATATGAAACCATTGTACCCACAATCCTATATGTTAGCTATATCTTAGGTGGCAATGGTTACCAATTTGAAATAAAAAGTGTTTTTTTGTGAGCTCAAGTGAATTCTTGGCTATGCCTATTGTGGAATATTTTGTTTCTCTCCTTCCTGCTCTATAATGAAAAACTATATGAAAAGAAATATATCATTACATATTAATTCTCTGCAACTTCCTTGACAAAGTGTTTTTCTTTCAAAATACTTTGTGACCTACTTTGAAATTACACACACACACACACAAACTTTATTTTAGGAAAATAGTACAGGTAATCCTCGGGTTACAAACATTCCCTTTGTGAACGTTGGAAGTTACGCGATAAGTGCCTCCTAGCGTTTACAAACAAGTCCTGAAACTACGAATCTTGCAGCGCCATGGCAGTTGTTCACCCTTACAAACAACCACCGAGGCTCTTCAACATTTGTCCTGCACTTTGCTGGCCAAAATTGAGGCACACTCCTCTGACACTCCATTTCAGCCTGCAATTTGCCGGGTAAGGCCTCCAGAGGCCTGAACGGAGCGCCGGAAAGGTGTATCTGCCCCTCCAGAGCTCCATTTTGGCTGCAACGTGCCAGGCGAGACCTGTTCAGGCCTAAATGGAGCATCAGAGGGGCACACATGGCTGAGAGGCTGGAGAGGAGGACTGCTTGCTGGATCTTCAAATGGTAAGTGATCCGGCGTGGTGGGTTGGGTGGGGGGAGGAAAGCAATTGTGGGGAGCATGAGATATTTCAGTGGGTCGGGGAGGCCTGGGGTGGTCTTAGGCAGGTTGCCTGTTCCATCACTAGGCCACCCATTGCCTTCTCACCCTGAAATACCTCATGTGCACTTAACGAGCCTTGCATCCGATTAGGCAATTGCACGCAAAGCGCGTGCGTGAAGAGAACCGGTAGTAACACCGGTTGGAACCCACCAGTGGATCACATTATATTATCATGTCTTGATACCCTTTAGTAATTCTCAAATAAAATTATTAAATTGTTTCTATTGTATGCACAGAAGCCATCTTTTTTATAAAGTTGTCTCTATTCTTCATATCCATCTATGAACCACTAAGATGTACACTCACTTCTTAGAATTTACTAACATAGCACAGTTATTACAATATACATGCATAACTTCCATGACAAATTGTAGTATCATAAATATGATCTATAATCTGTTAAATAATCATGCACACTACTCTTCCTGTTTTCTAACCAATTCTGTCAGCTGCCATACCGATGCAACTAAGTGCATTCCAAGCAACCAACTATTCCTGACCATTTGCCAGCTGTTCAGCTTCCATTTTTTAGGTACCGGCATCAACTGAAAGAGTCTGAAATAAAAGGTCTAGATTATGCTTTTCCCAATTCTCTATATAGTAGCCAATTGAAATAATATTTTAATATTGGTGATATGGGGGCTTCTCTAGCACATGTTTTATAGAGACAAAAGGGTTTAATAGGACACAACAGGCTACATGCTCCACTCAACTCTGTCTTCTTGCATTTGTTGACGCTTCATACTGTAGCCTCTGCTGCCTATGGTAACTGCTTGACTTTGCCTAATGGTAAAGCAGAGTCTACCTTACTTTCTAAACTGATTCTAACTCCATTCATCATTCCATCTGGGCCCTTGCAGTCAATCATTTCTCCACTCATTCTTCTGTTATGTCTTTACAGAGAAGCTATCATTCAGCTGTAATGATCTGAGACAACAGAAAATGATTCTGTATGATGCTTAGTGCAAGCATGTGCATGCATGCTCCCTTTGCGCAAATGGAGCATGCGTGCACATGCTTGCTCCTCATGCAAGTGGGGATGCGCATGAGCACATGCTCACCTGTCAGCCACTTCTGTGGCCCAGTTCCGAACAGCTCAAGGCCCAATAGTGGGTCATGACCCAAGGGTTGGGGGCCCCTGGCCTATTGTATTTTTCATTATTCGTTTTCTAAGAAAAGCTTGAGAAATTTTAAAACAAATTTGAAATATATAAGGACAGTAATTGTACAGTCAGGCAAAATTTTGTTGAGCCAAATTTCCACATCTTTCATTCTTATTTATATACGTTATATCCAACCTCTTGTAACAGCCTAAGCACTCTCACTCTTTGTAAAACATTCATTAAAAATATCATAAGAGGTAGAAGTATTTCTCACCCCAATTAGATCCAACTTAAAAGTTTTCTGTTATGAACCTTTATTAATGTTCAGATTGAACAAATGATTAAAAGGAGTATAACAGGTAAAAAAAAGTGTCAGCTCCTAATTGACAAGATGATTTTGGAAAATTGCAGAAGGAAGACCAACTTGAATGTAGCTTCGATTGATTACACAAAGATATTTGAATCCTTGCCTCATGATTGGATAATTAAATGCCAGAAATACTGTAACAGGAGTCTGTGGAAATATCAGAGGCTTTATGCAAAGATCAAAAGCACAATGGAAGACACAGATGCTGGTCAATAGTGATAAACTGGGAGAGGTTAATACCAAGAGAATAATCTTTCAAGGAGACTCCCTGTCACTGTTACTGTTTGTCATTGCATTGATTCCTCTGTCAACAATACCGAACAAGTCAGGTCATGGTTATTAAACATTAAAAAATCTCTGCCAGAATATCTTACCTCCTTTATGGGGACAATTTGAAGCTGTAAAGAAAAACACCATCTGAAATGGAGTCGCTGCTCAACACTGTCTACGGACATGCACAACATACATACACACAGCCAAGATATTGCAATGATGTTTGGCCTGGCCAAATTTGCCATCCTTACCACGAATAGGGAAAAAATAGAGAAACATATCAAGATGCCTTATGGAAATAACATCAACAGTCTGAATGAAGAAGATTACTACACATATCTGTGCATCAAGAAAGTCTGAAGTCAAGAAAGTTAGTAGTGAATACATCGTAATGAGAGTGAACAAGTTCTTGAAGGAAATACCATCAAGGCTATCAATATCCAGTTATTAGATACACAGCTGAAATAGTAGAGTAGACTCAAACAGAACGAAAAGCCCTGAATAATAAGACCATAAAAAGCCCAACAATGAATTCTAGTATTTTTCGGACTATAAGATGCACTTCTCCCCCGACACAAAAAAAATGGGTGGAAATATCTGTGCGTCTCATAGAGTGAATACTTTTTTTGGTCTCCCAAACCCTCTGCGCATCCCATTTTTGCCCTCGCCAGCATCCAAAAGCACACTGCAGGTCAAAAATGGGCCTGTTTTTGGCCTCCAGAGCAGTAGTGGGATTCAAATTCCGGTGCTACTGGTTTGCTATTGGGAGTGCACAGGCGTGTGTGCTCGCTTTGTGGTGCTAGCAGAGTGCTTTTGATGACGGATGGGTAGAGTCTCCCGCAGCTGCTGCTACCAGTTCTCCCGAACAGGGACGAACCGGTAGCAACCCATCACTGTTCCAGAGGCCTCCGTGGGTCCCATTTTTGCCTTCCCCAGTGTTGGGGAGGTTGAAAGCAGGATGCGTGGAAGGTTTGGGAGGCGAAAAACAGGCCCGTTTTTGGCCTGCAGAGTGCTTCTGGGTGCTGGGGAGGCTGAAAATGGGACGCGTGGAGACCAAAAACTTTTTTTCTTTTTTTCCTTCTCTAAACCTAGGTGCGTCTTATGGTCCGAAAAATATGGTATGTCCTTCATCCATGCAGTGATGTTGACAGACTTTATTACCAAGGAAAATAGATGGCAACTGTACACCAGACAGTTGAAAAGAGTATTGGAAGAATATCTGAAGGAGAGTGAAAAAGATACATAGATGATTATTTATCACGAAGACTTCCGGAGTACTGGAGAGTTCAAACTGACCTAGAAGAAAGTCAAATGAATAGAAGAAAAGAGACATTGGAAGACAAAGTATTACATGGCCAGCATATTAAAAAAAAAAAAAAAGCAGGGAAAGCAGATGACAAGACCTGGCAATGGCCAAGAACAGGAAAGTTAAAGAAAGAGACAGAGGGGCTAATTCTGGCTGCACAAGGCCAAGCCTTAGGGACAAATGCATACAAAGCCAGAATTGAGAAGGCAGCAACAGAAAGCAAATTCTGCCTCTACAAAGAAGCTGAATGAAATAGGGGACCACCTAGTTAGCTACTGCAAGGTCACACAAACTGACTACAGACAGCATGACTAAATAGCAACAATAATGCATTGGAAGATCTGCAAGAAATACCATTTGCCTGCAAGCAAGAACTGGTGGGACTACAACATAAACAAAGTAATAGAAAATGAAAAGGCTAAGGTGCTCTTGGACTTTAGAATTCAATTAGAAAAGCACTTGCCACATAACACCCTAAGTCTAACAATTGTTAACAAATTAAGTGACAAAAAACCTGGATAGTAGATAGTGGATAGTCTCAACACCAGGAGACAGCAAAATAGAAGAAAAAGAATGGGAGAAAACCACAAAATATAAGTGCTGAAAATAGAAGTAAATCATTGTGGCAAAAGAAAGCAAAAATAGAACCAATAGTGATAGGCTCCTTGGGTGCAATCCCATAACTTCTGGAGTACCACTTGACACCATTGGCATTGACAAAATCACCACGAGCCAATTGTAAAACACAGCTTGGAATAGCTTACATCCTATGATGACAATAACATCTGCCTACTCCCAATCCTAGGTAGACAAATATGCCAAATGCAGTCTAACCATCCGGCTATCTGTGTGAACAGCCATAATTAATACTATATTCTGTATATGTATCAATTCCACTGAAAGGTATAAAACTCAGAAGCATCCAACATAGATGTGTTTGTATGTGCTCAATTTTGTACGTAAATCAACACATTTAAATGAGCCGAGAGAGAATTAATTTGAAATGCGAAGCTCTATCACTAACTATTTTCTCATGATTTCATTCACCCTCCTGATTATATATAACGACAAAATAGCAGTTTCCACTGTGAATGTTCAAGTAATTAAAAAGTCTAGTAAATTGGATACAGCTAGCAGCTTGTAAGTATTCAAAAGTTTATTGACTTGTATTGCACTTTTAAGCCCCTGATAAATTATTTAATTGTCTGATGGATGTGTGGCTACTATAAACTATAGAGTATGAAATATGCTCTGCTCTTCTAATACACTGTAGGGAGACCTGTTTATAAAGTATTTAGTATTGGTTTTATAATGTACTGTTGACAATAAGAGACCATGAACTCCAAGATCAATCTTACTAAGCTTCCAGTGCTAATGTTGCTTGAAGGCCCACAAGTATGTATGAAGGTGCTTTCGGATGTCATAAAACTAGATCACAAGTAGGGCCCCATTTTTCCTGTTTTTTTGATAGATGAAATTACCTGTCCCTTGATACGTACAGAAGAACTGCATGGCTAGACTGTTTTCTATTAGAAAAATAATCAGTTGCAATTTCCCATGCCCATCAGTATTCTGTTTTATAAGCAACAGCTGGTATCTTGGAAGGAAAAATATATTTGGCCCAATTGTTTTCTATCTGCATTTCCTAAGATAGCTATCCATTAATGAAATAATTCTTGGCACCAGTGGGAATTCCTCATATACAAGACGTATTTTAACAAATGGCAGGGCTGTCCAGATTGATTTTTTTTTTCATCATGTAGTCATAGAACTTTTGATATGACAGCAGCTGCTACTATTTGTCTCGTGATGGTAGTGAACCTGTGTCTTCTGGATAGAAAAAGGGCAGATGTGACACTTGCAGTTCAATTTGTTTTATCATTAGATAATAAATTACAGCATAATCCTGTGAGTATCTATTCAGAAATCACTCCCATTCCACTTAATAGGATTTCTTTGGAAGTGCATGGAGAATTATAGATTTAGAATTTTGTTTTAACTTCTTTGGTGATTGAACTCCTCTTGAAATGGCTCAACAGCATCTTCAGGAGTTGCACAAATCCAGATGACCACTAGATTGCAGCCAAGAGATCAAAAACTTTAACTCTTTGCTGCCCCTTAGTGGTCAGGTTGATAGGTTGAACAGTTGAATGGTGATCAGTTTCAAAGAATGTATGTGTGTGTATAAAAAGTCAGTTGAAGATAATGTGAGAAATAAAAATAAAAATAAAAATGCAGGTTATAGAGCCATGATGGCGAACCTATGGCATGCATGCCATAGGTGGCACGCAGAGCCTTATTAGTGGGCATGCCAGCTCAGCTCTGGGGCCATGCGCGTGCCGGCCAGCTGATTTTTGGGCTTTCTGGGCCCACCAGAAGTAGGGAAACAGGCTGTTTCCTGCCTCTGGAGGGCCTGGGGGCGGGGTGGGGAAAGCCCGTTTTTCTTTCTTACCTGCTCCAGATCCTCTCTGTGTATCTGGGAAGGGCGAAAACAGCCTTTCCCACTCCCTTGGAGGCCCTATGGAGGCTGAAAGAGCCCATTTCCCGACTCCCGGTGGGACAGGAAATGACATTTTTTCCTGTCCCCAGCCTCCAGAGACTCCTAGAGAGGCTCCTACAGACTCCTAGAGAGGCTCCTACAGACTCCTAGAGAGGTTCTGGAGGCTGGGGACAGCAAAAAATGTCACTTCCTGTCCCACTGAGAGTTGGGAAATGGGCCCTTTCAGCCTCCAGTAGGGCCTCCAAGGGAGTGGGAAAGGTTGTTTTCTCCCTTCCCAGATACACAGAGAGGATCTGGAACCAGGTAAGAAAGAAAAACGGGCCTACCAGGCCATCATGTGCCAGGAACGAGGGGGGAGGGGGTTGCGCACGCATGCGTGTGGGCACGTGCGCACGCGAATCTCTCCCGTCCCCCCCTCTCCTGGCACACAATGGCAAAAAGGTTAGCCATCACTGTTATGGAGTATTTGTGGAGGTATGCATATCAGGTAGAGGAGGCATTTTATCTGGTGAATAATGCTGGGCAAGACTAAATTTCAAGTAAATTGCACTATCAATTGCAGACCTTGGAATCTTGAATATTGAAACAACAGTACAACACAACACAGACCCATTTGTAAGGGAATGCCTGTAGGAGCACAAGATTTACAACAGCTGATTTCCTGCCAGTTCTGAGATGAAAGAGAAGCATGGTAAAGCAGCTTTAGGGTTGTGGCCAAAGAGTGCCCTAGGCAAACCAGCAGAGTAAAATACGGTCATTACTGCAGTACTATTTGTTACCACAAATCAAAGATTACCATTTGCAAAAGAAAAAAAATCCTAATACCTATATTAGCAAGTAGATAGGATCAAGGCTGCAGTGATGGCATCAACTGATTGTTACGAAACAGTCTATTCCTTGAGCAGATTAGAAATCCTAGCTTGGAATACTCATAATATGAAATGAATTCTGTTCTACCTAGAGTAAGGAAAGAAATACAAAGCAAGCCCTAATATACTGATTTCACCCTAATAGCAATATTAGAAACGGCATTTGTCTGGATTTGGTAACGTCATTCAGTTGAATTTGTCTAGCAGACAAACATTCAAGCAGACAGTATAAGAGTCATTGTGTTCTTCTAACATGAACAGAAGAAGTTGGGGAACCACATTTCGGGGTAAGTGAAATTTCCATGTCATATTTAAAACCAACCCTACATTAAAAAAAGCTTTACTGTACTCTAGTCTAGAAGTTTCAGAATGATGAATAGCAATAGCACTTAGATTTATATACTCTAAGCCGTTTACAGAGCTAGCATATTCTCCCCAACAATCTGTGATATATAGCCAGTGGTGGGTTGCCCCTGGTTTGGTCCAGTTCTATAGAACCGGTAGTAAAACCGGTGGGAGGCTCCGCCCACCCACCACGAAGTCATCATGGGTGATCTGCGCATGCGCAGAAGCTTCTGCACATGCGCAGAAGTGTGCATGCGCACGAGCAAAGGAAGTACGCATGCACACTCCTGTTGTGAACCGGTAGTAAAGGTAAGTAGAACCCACCCCTGTTTATAGCCATTTTTCACACAATGTTGTAACATCCCCATGGTCATGTGATCAGAATATGGGCACTTAGCAACTGGCATGTGTTTATGATGGTTGCACTGTCCCAGGGTCACATAATCACGCTTTGTAACCTTTCCAGCTGGCTTCCAACAAGCAAGTCAATGAAGGAAGCCAGATTAGTTTAACAACCTCATTATTCGCTTAACAACTACAATGTTTTGCTTAAAACCTTGGCAAAAAATGTCATAAAATGCTTAGATTTTTCTTTTGATGAAACCAGCACATTATTCTGACACACACACGCCTCCAAGATTCCTATTAGTGTTATCTTCACTTGGCTGGATTTACCATACTATAGTGCCAGATTACGATTCAAAATCAAAGCACCATTTTTATTGAAATACAGAGTTCAGCATCTTCAACACAATGTCACACTTCATGGAAATAACAGAAGTGAAGTCCTGTAATTGGTCCAGATCAACTGACTGAGTCTCCCTCTGTCTGCATTTAAATAGAAGTTTCCCCACATCTTTATAGCCTGGTCAGAATGGCAATGAAGGTGTGAATTAAACATTGTTTTCTTAACTGTACAAGCATATCTCAATATATGTTAGTTTGCTAGAGGAATTAACAATCTTGGTAGAGGAATAAGCAGAACTTCTGCTGAGATTACAGTTGCTAGATTTCATTTACCTGAATAGGTAGAAGGTCCAGATATAAATGTTCCACTTCCTGATACTCTTCCCCGCCCCAAAAAATCTGAAGTGGTTTTAAAAAAATACATCCAGCTTGATCCACTCTTCTGATTTTGATCTTTCTTACTGTATACAGGAGAATCAGATGAGCTTTTTTGAGTGAAAAAAACCACTACAAATTAAAGACATTTATTTCAGTAGCCCAAATCACTGAAAGTATAGGAAGACTTGAATGCAAGCATCAACAGACCATGACTAACAAGCTAAGAAAAAGTGGCAGGCCAGATTGTGTTCAATTTTGCCTCTATCTTTCATTGCTAGTGGTTTTCCTTGATAGCTTTCACATGTCTGGATTCCTATGAATAATCATTTTGAAGAAAGTAGAGTTGGGAGGAGACCAGAGGTGGGCTGCTGCCAGTTCAGACCGGTTTGGGCGAAATGGTAGTTCTGACCAGTGGCTGGG
Organism: Pituophis catenifer annectens; assembly: GCF_029215685.1. Taxonomy (NCBI): domain Eukaryota; kingdom Metazoa; phylum Chordata; class Lepidosauria; order Squamata; family Colubridae; genus Pituophis; species Pituophis catenifer. The sequence continues at coordinate 218,976,562 of NW_027256882.1, forward strand.
CCCGCCCACCCTCCCTGGCACTATCTTGTCCTATATAAGCGCCGTTTTTTCGATGCCTTGATGCCGCGGGGGAAGTTGTGACCTAGGCTTACTGAGTCATTACAATACACAATTAGTCCCAAAAAACCCTATTTTATTGTAACAGCTGAGAATTACGTTCATTCCCAGCTGAGTCCCAATTAGTTGCAAAACAAGTCCTTTGGAAGAAGTCCTTCGGGATAATCACCAACCTTTATCTTCTTTGACACTCTGTCAAAGGTCTTACTTGGCAAAGCCATGAAGTTCAGAAACAAACAAAAGATGCTGACTGGAAACAGAGTTAGCAACGTTGCTTTCCTGCAAAAAGGCCCAAGTGCCTTCATTTCTCTTTTAAGCCTTATGGGAGGGGCCAATCACCTCCTGGCCTTACTCTCGAATCGTCCCCTTTGCTTTAGCTACTCTTGCCTTCTGGCAGCTCTGCGCACACGTGCACTAGGAACAGGCTCCTCCTGTTGCTCTGTCTTTCTGCTGTCTGACTCTGGGAGCTCCGGAGTCTGCGCATCACTACCAGATGGCCCTGGCCGCATCTCTGCTTCCGATGCAGAGCCCTCATTGGGGCCTTCCCCAGACTCCAGGACTGGCCCATTGTCCTCCACAGCCTCCTCACTGTCTGACTCCGCTGCCAGCTCCGCAGGCTGCTGGTGGACCACAATAGGAAGGTGCATGCTCACAGTTTCGGTTCTGGGCGAACTGGTTGTTACAGTATGTGACTCCCACCTCTGGAGGAGACTCAGTGGAAAAACCAGCCAATAAAGACAGTTATGCATGCATATATTAATTTATTTTCAGAGAAATACTTATCACTTTTAAAAAAAATTAAATCCCACTTTTATTATTTTTGTAAATAATAAAGCAAACATCCATAATACTCCTTCCTCCTCCTGTTTTCCCCAGGTGAGTTGAGCTGAGAGAGAGTGCCTGGCCCAAAAATCACCCAGCTGGCTTTCATGGCTAAGGAGAGACTAGAACTCAAAGTCTCCTGACTTCTAGACTAGTACCTTAATTATTACACCAAATTGCATACCAAAAAAGATATAGATTTTCATATATTAACCTGAATGCATTATGCATTATTATTATTATTATTATTATTATTATTATTATTATTATTATTTATTGGTTAATCTTTAGTGAGATTCACAGCCTTTGAGGCTGGTTAATAGCTCAGCAGCTCGAGTCCTAACCAAGGACCTAGGAACTGTTATTATTATTATTATTATTATTTCTTTTATTCATTAAACATGAAACTTAGTCAACTGAACATTTAAAAATGTGTCACTAATACGATTGACTGGTGCTAATGGCTGATACGGGTTGCTGCCAGCATCCTAGGTATCAATCAAGTATCTTCTTAAAATATATGATGTTCTGAGTAGCGCAGTTTTTTTTTGCAGTTCTGCTGGTGTTGTTGCAGGAAGCTGCAATTTCTTGATGTGTTTTGTAAAATTCTTGTTGTTGTAATTTTGTAATTACAATTACAGTAATTTTGTAAAATAACAACAACAACAACAACAATAATAGAAATTATTTATCTCTTTACTACCCTTAAGCTTGTTTACTCTTTTATATTTTCTCTTCCTATTCAAAACTAACCATGTGCAATGTTAGGTGTAAACATATACAACGTAATTTACAGTAGACTTTGAATAAAAGTATGTTTAGGGAGATTAGGAACATCCTTGCTATAGCATTGTTCTTGTTAAAAAGATTGTATTTAATATTTCAATGGATAATAATATTCAAGTTAAAAGTTAAATTACATATTATATGTGAAAAGTACATACAATTCTTTTGCTCATGGTAGCAATGGCATATTAGCGGTGTTGCTGTTTTCCAAATAAATATTACAGCAAGCAACTTAAAAATATAAGTTCTTTTGTTTTGAGTCTATCCGCTTAAAATTCCCCTTATCTATCTCTCAAAGCAAAACTATATAAAAAGTTGTGCATAAATATTTAAAAATCATGAGTATATTAACATAAGCTTCAAAAATACATGTCATTATTAGAAATTGATATGTTTTAAATGGATTTTTAGCTATGAGTCAGTCTCTTCCTACTTAGGAAAACCCAAGCGGAAGAAATGCTGTATAAGTTTTACAGAAAAGAAGCAAGATGCCAATATTTTTTTTCCCTTGTAATTTGTGGAAAGTTAGCAGTATCTGTTTGGCATAAGGTTTCCTATATGGATTGTACTTTTTTCACTTAAGACATCTGTTAACATTTCATAGTCTAGCAGATGTTGCACAGCTATTCCTTGACTTACATTCTTGGAGAAAGGAAATGCTGTTTGCTCTATTAAAATGCCACCTTGGAACTACTGTCATCATGCCAGCTTTGTGTAGTTTCAATACATCCCTGCTCTGTAATAGTCCCATCTTTTTTCTTTATTGCATAAAGTCATGTACATATGGCTCTTAATGGAATTTGTGACTGGAGGTAGTTAGAAAAAGGCAGAAAGACAGTTTAAGACTGGTTGTGAGCTTTATAATCCAACAGAAATATAATTTGATGAGTCCAGGTTAATCTTGATTTATCTTATAATTAAATCAGGATTTTATTCTTGAAAGAATAAAGTGAGCTATGTGTCATGGTGCCTAGCCCTACCAGCAATCCTTTGACAATTATTAAAGGCCTAACAAACGATCACTGTGCTTTCTGCTCCATTTGAGCTCCTGGGGAAAGGCACTCCCTGCAGAAAAATGAAATGCACAATGAGTATTAGTATATGACAACAAGGAAAGTAGAGTTGGGAGGGAGGGGATGCAGATAAAAATTTAATAGGAGCTGAAAGTTTAGGGCTAAGACATTTGAGTTCAAGCAAACTCTTTTTTCCTTGTGTTTCTGTGATCTTTTATTTTAGTGGATATAATACTAATGCTGAAGAATTACTATGCAAAGCAGAATAACACACTGTTACAAGTGTTAGGTAATGTGTCAATGGTACTTAATAAAACCTTCATAAAACAAAAGTGTAAGAGGATTCAACAATATGTTTGAAAGCACCATAAGATACTTTTCAGGCTTCAGGACAAGGCAGTCTTTTATGGCAAATCAAAAGTTGTTTTTTCATCCAAACTATATTATTATTATTATTATTTATTCTATTAAACAAGGGTTGGCATTTCTGGCTCTTCAATATACCCAAAATATACTTGGAATTAATTTGATAATGGAAGGAAACACCGTACCTTTAATGCAAAGATGGAGATCTGTTCCTGCAAAATGGAATCCTGTGATGTCACTTGAATCAAAATATTCATATTAATTAGATATTTCATATGGGCATAATTTTGAGAGTAGGAGATATCCATGTTTTGCATTGCAAAACAAATTGTTTTGCAAAACAAATTGCATCTAACAAATTGTTTAACAATTTGTTAGATGCAGAGTAGTAAAAACGTTTAGGTAAAATGGGATGGATGAAACCTTAACCAATGACTCTGGAAAATAGCCTGTACTCAGAGCATATAAAGGGTCAAGATTGAATGGGCAACTATGTCAACTTTATGGAGTTCAACTCCCAGAATTCCTGAGCCAACATGGCTGGATCAGGAATTCTGGGAGTTGAAGTCCACATGTCGTAAAGTTGCCATAGTTGCCCAACCCTGGTCAAGATAGATGTATCTTTCTTGTGCTCTTAAAGGGTTAAAGTGAAAGTTGGGCTTAAGAATTATGTGATTAAGATAATTTCCTTGAGTGACTAAACTCAGCATTACAATATACTGAGGCACAATACACTCACCCAATTTGCCCTCCCAGTTAAGCTGCGGGTTCCTGAATCCAATCTAGCAACAATAGCCCTGGACAGTGGAATAAAACCCATTTGCAGTATGGATTCATTGATTCCTGTTCAGATCCTCTTATATTCTTCATATGCATACAAGGCTAATAACTTTTGGTATCTGCTGGAACAATTCCTTCTTCCTTGCTGAATTCTAAATGGACATGCATTTAGAAAATTTTCTAAAAAATTATCTAAGCTTGGCTGTTTAGATCTAATCAAGGGCCGATTGTCATGCGATATGGAGGATCCATTTTATTATGATGGTAAGAACAGGGACACTTTTGTCCTGAATGAATACTGGAGTGTGTCACATGAAAAACCACTGATCTTTAACCCAGAAATCTACTTAACCAAGCCTAGAAAATGAATAGTTAATAACGGGAGGATAAAGGGCATTACACTGTTATTACTGATAAAAAAAATATTCTAGCAGCTGAATGCAGACTCTGAGATTTCAGTTCGTGTACAGTAAATCAATGCATGAAAAGCATACAGAATTCTTAGCAAACACGTATGTGTCTCAAAAAGTGCATTCAAACCCAATCCCTGAATTTTTTCCCCCTAATAAAGCTAGTCTTTTTCAAATCTTGAATATATTTCTAGCTGCTGCTAAAACTCGATTCATCACTTAGTCAATGTGATAAGGAGAAAGCTCACACCTATTTTTACTTCTGTGTGATTTCTGCATTTCTAGCTTATGTGCTCAGAGAGGGATTCCAGTATGGCTACATTCCAATACGTATTTAACCTAGTCATTTAAAAATTCATTGTAAGTCTATTTTTAATTATTACTTTTATGTATGTACAGTTATTCAGAGAATACGAGATGAAGATTGCTTCTTTTTCTTTATCTTTCCTTTCTTTATTATTTATTGCTCTCTTTTTTACAAAACAGGCATTCAAGATCATGAAATATACATTTTTTAAAAAATAGCGAAATAATCAGTACATTGAAACTCAACTTATTGATGTGTTTTTAAGATAAATAGCAACACCCACCAGATTAAAGTCAGCAAGTTAGCTTAAAAGTCAAAAAGTTTTGCTGATGAATGTGTAAAAAAAAAATGGAGATAGCATGACCTTCCATGGTAGGATTTTTCTTCTTCTTTTTTTTTTTTTTGTACTGCTAAATGTTCCTCTGATATAACTTTTTTTATATAAAGCATTTTTTTTGAAGTATACTAAATTTGGCTTTCTGTTATGGAAGAATCTTCACTTTAAAGTACATGAGTAAGAGAAGCCAAAGCTTCTTATACATACATACATACATACATACATACATACATACATACATACATACATACATATATTCATTAATTGCCATATATTTATGATTTATAAAGCTCCTAATCAGATGGTATATCTGCATGCATTCGATTGACCTCAGGGAACTCTTCAACAGATTTTTATTTCTTCTTTGCTTCTCCATGGATAGGAATAATATTTTGGGAGGGTTCTTGACTCTGCACTAGATTTCCATTCCCTGGCATTCAAATGAAAGGTTCATTTTGCAATTTTGTGCAAACCTACCTAAACATGTTTTCTTCTTTAACAAAACTTTCTATATGTATAGTAAACATATACAAATTAGGAAAACAAATATTGTAAACCTCAGTACAAGAGGTAAACAATTAATTGTGGGAATTAATGCTTATAGCAATCTTTATAGGGTGTGAAAACCATTATTTCTTGTGATTAGAGAATCAATTGCATTCTTTCCCCTCAATCTTGTATGCTCATAGTAACTAAAATGCAAATTTTGAATGTATATGTACAGTGCATATACATCAAAGTGATTAAAAATCTATGTTTGTTTTCCTAATTAAAATCTGAATTATATGAAAATAAAAATGTACAGATTTGTATATGCTGTTGATCCTTAAAGATAATTCATGTTGCTTCTATTGATAGAGATAACTATGAATAAAATAAGTGAGGCACAAGGACATTATTTTTATTTTTAAATATGTGCAATTTCTAATTAACTAAATATAATAATGTTACAATAAAGATGAATAAATAATTGACCAAAAATTTAGAAAAGTTAAAGTACAATATGCATTGAATATAAGGCATATAAAGTAGCAATCACCTAATTGTGAAAATACAGAGGTATTGTTCTTCTTAAAATTAAAACTGATATCAAAATAATATTGTATTCAGGGAATTATGTTACTCTCTTTCTTATATACCTGGAAGACTATCATTCATTAAGCAGCAATCCTATCATGAAAAAATGTTATGATAATTCTTTCATTTTATAATATATTTAAAGACTGCAAAATATTGACCCTGGAGAACAGAGCTAGTTTAGCTAGTAGAAATCTATTAAATGTTTGCTCAAGATAATTTTTTTGAAACATGACCTATGGTGGCTCAATTCAAAAAACTATGATAATAGTAAATTTGTAGTGTTTATGATTATTGAAGTGTAACCAAAAATGTATCAATGTCAGGTGAGGTACTTATATTTATGAGACAATATTTTTTTTAAAAAAAATATCGTAACAATTTCTTTGCACCAAGGGAAAAAAATAATTAATTTCAAAGGGAAATATTAACATTGGAGATTGAATATAAAGAATATTATTATAGAGCAAATTAACGAGTCATTTTTAATTATGTTAAGGGCATTTCAAGTAGTACAAGATGTCTATTGAGAAGTCTATTATTTCTATGAAAAACCATACAACTAAATATGGGTTGCCACATTAGTATATTTTGCTGTATTTATATCAGCGCCTTAGGCATCCTAAAATATGTTCACTATATACGCATGCGGTGAAATACATTTTTGTACAATTCTTACATCTCGCCATCCATTCATGCTGAACAGTTTTCAGATAAGGTTCTAAGTTTTTAAAAAATACTATAGGGTGGTGCGATATGAATGTATATATCTTGTTTTATCCAAATGGTGTCACTCTCAGTTACATGCGTGGATAAGGTCATCAGCTTCAGCAGAGAATCCTTAATGTAATTTTTGTGTGTTTTACTATTGTAAGGATTTTTGTTATTCCTGTAATGATTGGTGTCTTATATTTTGAACTGGAGACAACTGGCATGTGTTGGTTTACTTCTGAATTCTTAACATACCTAATTAGAACAATTATTTATTTAATAGCATTAAATGTAGTTAGTGGTGAGGAAGCTGTAAGCTGTTTTGTTAGCTTCCTCGGTGTGGTCTCAGCAGTCCCTTTCTGGACTGTGTATAACTGCTGAATGCCATGACGTGGCTTTTGTAGGGTAAGTTTTTTTTCTGTGCCATCCCCTGCAATTGTTGAGAATTTTTCTTCTCTCTGTTAGATGCTGCTTGGGAAGAAAAGATTTGGATGTATTAGCTAGTCAGCCTAATAACCTTGTGCAGACTGTATTGATTTTCTAGGAGAGAGTTTATGAACTAAATAAACTTGGAGTTGGTGTCTTAATAAACTGCTTCTCTCTGACTGTCACATTTAGTTACAGAGCTGTGCCGTTTAGGGGGGAAAAAGGCTAATTCTGTTACAGATTGTTCACAGCAGGGTCTCTAAATTAGCCCTTTGTTTTGTAATGCCACCTTGCTTGGGCTGGCTTTGAGCACATTTCTCAGTTTTATCCTAATGAGTTGCAACACTGATAATGTGGCTGATGATCTTTCATTGATTTCACTATCACTTGCTTGTCTGGTAATTGATCCGTTGCTGAGCCTCTAGTTAATTATATCGGCTTTGACATGGCCCAGTCCACTGGGATTTTCAAGTCTTGCAGAATAACAGTTTTAATAAAAGAGTCTATTACTGCAGGTGCTTGCTGCTGCATGCCAGTTGATTTTGTGTGCGTGGGTTTTTGCTCCCTCCTCCTTCCTCTCCCCCCCCATCTCTCTCCCCGGGAGTGGGGAGGACTGCAGGACAGGAGGGAAAGAAAGACACTGCGTAGGAGATGCAGAACCGGGGAGCTGGCTATTGACATTGTCCTTAAGCCTCCCACAAATAACAGCCATTAGTCGGAAGGTCAGGAGCTGAACAGGCAGCTTGACTAAGGGTCTGAGTGCCACTTCAGAAAGCAAGAGGCTAGCAAATTTGAGAAGGAGTTTAAGTGGGTAATAGTTAGCTATAAAGGTACAGCCACTGTTGGCACAATTGCCTCACATGGTTTGTTCGGTTTGTTTTTGGTTGTTTGTTTGGGTTTTTTTGCACCCCCATCCCCATTCCACGCAACAAGAATATTTTTCTTGACTGCAGGTGGACTTAATATATTTTAAGGCAACAGTTCTTTGAGTTCTCATTTCTGCTGCTAAGATATTGAATTTGCAGCTTTTGAGACTTTTGTGTGCTTAATGGCGGTGAACTGGAGGGAAGTTTTAACAGAAAAGCTTTCAGGAGATGCCAGGATCTAAAGAGGAAGACACATTTGTGTCAACATAGTGCACAATTCCTCATCTTTTCTCATTGTGCTCTAATGACACCCGGCTGCCATTGAAGCTTTCTCGTGATCCTTTTGTTGCTTTTGAGGAGAATAAGGTTTATTATTGTTCTTTAGTTAAGGAAAAAACTGCAGGAGTGGTACCTTTGTCCTCTTAAATTGCAGACGTTATTAGAAGATGAATGTTCCTTACACATTCAGTTGAGACAAGCAAGATTCCTCTTTTTTTTTTTTAATGCAAGTTGATTTTATCAGGGAGCATGAATTTTGCTTTACATTTCTTTTTTAAAGTTGCCGTATTTGTGTACTCTATGTAGGTATTCTCTCCCTCCCTCCCTCCCTCCCTCCCCCCCTCTCTCTCTTTCTGTTTCTCTCTCTCCTCCGTGCCCCTCCTTCCAGCTTTTCCTCATAGGACAGCAAACTACATATTGTCAATGGGAAAATACTATGTGTTCTTCTAAATACAGATGATTTTAAAAAGTTGTTGATACCAGTGGCTTTTTGACTTCTCGTGATCTCTCATAAACACTAGTTTATCTTAATAGAAATATGTCTTTTTTTCCCCTGGGATGAAACTGTTTTGCTCCTCCTGTCTTCTTTTCCTTTTCCTTTAGGTTGTTAAAGGCTGTTATACAATCTTCATCTGTAAAGTTTAAATAGGACAAAAGAAAGAAAGAGACGTTTAATCTTTACAGAAAAGAAGGGAGACACTTCTTTTCCTCTGACTTTGGCTCCTGAAGGCATTTAGGCAGTTAACAGGAGAGGGAGAGAAGAAAGCTGTGAGAGATGAAACATATATGTAATTGTTCTAGTTTTATATTTAAAAGAATTTTAAGACTATCTTATTTCCACCTCCCCCTTCTTTTTTGGTAAGAGCTTTTGTTGTTGTTGAGGAATTTGGGCTGGGATGATTGCAAAGTAGCTGTGACATCCGTTTCGGTCTTTAATAGGTGTGTGCCAGTATATGTGTGTATTTACATTAAAGTCACATCAACTTTGTGCGGCATTCTGCATGCTTATTGTCTGTATGCGTGTGAGGAGTTGATTTGCCCTCTTCCCTCCTCTCTGTTAGGAGGTTTACAGTCTACATTTAACAGGGAAGTGTCAGCAATTACACGCTGTTCTTGACAGGATTGTTAAAAGAAAACAGGGAAAGGGCCACGGCTTGTTCTCCTCCGATCAGCAGGCGACTTAGAGAAGGTGCATGTGTTTGTTAAGACTGAACTGGGCTAATGCAAGATGTCATTTGGAGCCTGACAGTGGAACGGTGCAGTTGACTCTCTTCTGCTCTGCTATCCAATGACATCCAGTGGCTGAGAGTATGAAGCTGATGGTTGGGTCTCTCCTCAGTGCATCAGGCACACCTGACAGGCAGCTGTAAAACCAAGCCAAGGCGAGCTTTGGGAGTCACAGGGTATGCATAAATGATAGGGGTAACTGTGCAGAAGGTGCGAAAGAAGCTCTTGCCCCCTCCCCAAAGCCCCTCTTCCCCAGATGAAATGCACAACGCAGCTAGCTTAACACCACCACACTCCTGCTACTGGCTGCCAAGAGACTCAAAAAAATCCACCTTCACTTTTCAGTCAGAAGAGGCAGAAGTGGATGTGAGAGACAGAGACATTCAGAGACAAACAGAACGAAAGAGGACAAGAGGCTTGACTTTAAGAGACTCCTGCAGTGACAACTCCATGCAGTTCGGAACAACAAGGACGGCAACCACCTCCGAGTCGGGTTTCATGGGGACATGGCAAAACGCTGACACTAACCTCTTGTTCAGAATGTCCCAGCAGGTAAGGAGGCTTCCTTTTCATTGTCACATGTGGAAAGGTTACTTTTGTTGTTGCTGCTGCTGCTGCTGCTGTCGTCGCTGGCTTGTGCATACTTTTGTCTCTTTTAAAAATTTGCATTTCATCCTTTTTATCATTTGCATTTTTATGTTCCTTTCACTTCAGTGCTGCTGCTGTACAGTTTCTGTAATGTCATAACTTACTCTTTGGTATGTCTGGGTTGACTTCGGTGCATCCCTCAAGGGCTCCTAAAAAAAAAAAAATAGAAAGAAGCAAATAAGGAAGCCTAATACTGCTTTAAAAAATAAAAATAATCAAGCTCCCTTCTCAAAGTTTTCCAGTGAGATTATTTATCCTGGTTTATTGCCTTTGTCTTCTTTTCTTTATCCCAACCTCCTCATTTTTCTTTTCTTCCTCCTTTATAAACTTTTTTTAAAAAAAGCTCCCACTATTACAGTCAAAAGTCCTTTCTTCCTTTTTACCCCCCCCACCCCCCCCTCCGAATATGTAAGTCCCTTTATGAAAACTAATTCTAAACTTGGGGAGGGGAAGCAAAACAGTCTAATTGAGTACAGGTGGAAGAAAACAGTGTGTCCGGATCCTAAAGAGGACAAAGCGATTGTGTTGGAATTCCTGCTAGCACACAGCTGAGGGTCCTTGGATGAAACAGTTCCAGCTGCTGCTTGTTCTCTCGCTGTCTCTCTCTTTTTTCTTAAGACAGTTTCTCTGGAGTTGTATCCTGGTGTGTTATCCCCCGAGCAGTTCTTTAACCTGGGGCTGCATTTAAGAGAGGCTGGTATGGACGGGGAAAGTTAAAATGCTCTTGCAAGACCAGTAGTAACGGATAATTAATCACAGAGCTAGTAGGTGTATTGGTACCAAACTCTTAATGATACGGGGCCCAGAACTCCGTGGCTTCTCTTTTGCAATTCTTTTGCTTCTTCTCTGTAAAATATGTACTGCATGAAATAATCACACAGAGTTTGAAAGGGCGGCCGGGAGGAGGGGGAAGGTGAGGGGGGTGAGATTTCAGTGTAAACCCACTTAAAGAAATTTGTAAAGAAGACTTTTTAAAAAATATAAAGCATATGCTAATTGTTCCCTCTTAGTTTTCTTTTTCTTTTTAAATTACTTCTTTTGAAAAGTTGTTTCACATCTCCTTACTCAAGAAGCTGAAGCAATCAAAAGTTGCAAGCTATGTTTTTATTATTCAGAGAGGTCTTTTATTGTCAGTTTTTTTTAATGAATGAATTCCATTGACATGAATATGACTCTCACTTTACCACTCTTGCAGCAAAAGGGACATAATTTGTTATTTTAGTGAAAAGAAAAAAGCAAATACTGATACCTTGTGGAAAGTCAAGAAAAAGAAAACATCTTTACAAACTAATATAGTTTATAACGTAGAATAGTTGTGTACAGAGTTTAAATATCACATGTACTTTCCATAGGATGGCTGTGTTCTAAATAAAGTATATTTAGATTTATCCTGTAGAGGGACCCTGATTACAAGTGATACCAGCTTCCTGTACAGAAATATAATCAACCTAAGCTAAAAAGGCAACATATATTTTACAGAGACTAAATGAAAAGAACAATTCTCACATTACATGCTACACACTAATGCAGTACATTATATGTTCGTTTATTGCATCTCTCTTAGTTTTTCATCCATTTTCTAGTCATATATCCATCCTAACCTAACTGTCATTCTTTTTTAATATCCTCATATTATTAGAACTTTCATAGTTGGAGTAATTTTTCCCCTCTTGTTTTGGCAACACAAGAGTTAACCCAGCTAAAGCCATATAGGTAAATTACTCTTGAACCACATACTTCTTGTAAGACTGCCCATTGAGTGTTTGACTTTTGTAGCGAAAGTCATTCATAGTTTTTGGAATAATAGAAAGTGGTAGATGTCAGGCTCCAGAGTTCAACAAGTAAAAGGAAGACTACTCTAGGCAAATGAGCAGGCAAATATAACTGATAGAAAAATGCGAGTTTATCCACTATTCAGTTGTTAATTTGGGGGGTTGTTAGTTTTGTTGAGCATAAAGATTTGTTTCTCCTTTTCCCCTCATTACTGGACACATATGGTCATGTTTATTTTCCTGAGACTGTGTTGGAAAAGGAATAATAGTATGTATAGTATATGACTAAATGCATGGCAGATGCTGTATTCAGTGTTGATCATTCCACTGAAATACACTTGCAGAGACAGTAGCATTGAATGGTAATGCTGAATGTATGGATTTTTTAAAAAAGTATGTTTTGCTTTTGTGCCAGTGTTGGTTAAAATGCTGTTGTCTGCCTGAATGCATATAAGAATCTTGATTTTCTTTTTTTTTATTCCTGCTCTTTTTTAAAGAGTTAATTGATTCCATTTCATGGGTAACGGTGTATTCAAAATTCTAATTCTTCTCCAAGATACTATTTCTGTGATCAATTGCAACTGCTATGCATCTGAACATATTTCTGACAACCTCAACCATAAACTTTTTTGTTGCTATGTGGGTCATATTGTCTATGGGTCATATTCATCCCCCTTGTCCCTAGGATTGATTTAGTATGACGGTGATTGATAGCTTAGAAGAAACTGTTGATAAAATAGATACGTGCACTGCAAATAAAACTTTTGAATAGTTTAATAAAACAGATTTTATATAGAATGCACAGAATAAATGTTATTCCTACCTGGAAGGAGATTTCAAAATTTTTTTAAGGCAATTTGAAGTAAATATGTGGCACTGTGATAGAAAACCAACAGGTACTTGGAGAGCAGTAAAAATTCTTAGTTTATAGTAAGATATTTTTTTTTCAGAATATATATACTAGAAAGAAATAATTGCATAAATATAAGTAAGTTTATATGTGCTTCTGTCAAGTATCTTCATTTACTTGCTGTACGTCTTAGAAGAATGTATAGAGGTAAACCATTCTTGCTATGAGAGCTATTCACGGGATATATTAGAACATTTAGCTTTAGAGATTCACAGCTTTCTTGTTTCTAAAGTTTTAAAAATGCACATTTAACCTTATACCAGTTCTACTTTTGTACCTTTAAAAAAATAAGACATAAACCCAACTGGTCTGCAGATCCTTTGAAAGGAATGTTCTGTGTACAAAAATAAGTGCAGATAACTTCAAGGAACATATATTTTAACTTTTTTTCAAAGGCTCTTCTTTAGGTCACTTTGATCAGTGATAGGTGGACAGCGTCCAGAAACCTTTAACTTCTGGTCTTTACTGATTTGGACAGAGACCAGATTTAAATCCAAGCCGTTTGTATATGTACACATGGAAACATACACATCCCAGTTCTGTTTCAAAGTAAAAAAAGAATGCCTATTGATTGGTTGAATAACAGAATACTTTTTCCTTTTCTTTTATTTCTGATTGAATAGTTTTTTACATTTATCCAAAAAAAGGTGTCATTTTCCTTCTTCCAGCTTCTCTTAAGGGCTATGCTAAAATACTTTAAATGAACTTGACTATAATATAAAAACAGCAGTAATGAATAATGATAAAAAAAAAAAATGCCAGAAGTGAGTAAAAGCATTTTTTACTCTCCTGTTCCAAATCCAAAAGAGATAAACTCTTGAAGTTATCTTTTCAGCCAGTTAAGAGTAATACTGGGGTTGTCTGTTCATCTGTGAGCCATTATACAGTAATTTTAAATTCATCTACTGCTGCAACAAAATTAGCGACATAATTTCATTGTGTTACTGTATCTTATTAAAGCACAAATATCTGACATCTTGTACTGCTGCTTTATTTGGCTTCTCACCAGTATTATTACAAGTGACAATTTTCCTATTGTGGATTCAATTCTCTCATCAGCACAATGACTTTATTACTGGAACAATCATTTCATAGATAGATGAGAAGTAAGACAAGGAAACTAAATCAGATCTGTATATTTCTATTAATACGGATGCATCTTTTCGTCGGAAAAAATGAAGAATTGGAATGTATTGGAAAGGTTGGTTATGAAAGCTTCCTTATTTTGCTGCAACATATTCTACACAGAAAAAGTTTATATTTTCAAATACTATGTAGTAGGAATATTTGATTCCAATTTGAGTGCAAAACAGCCCATTGTAATTCTGCTAGTGTAATATTTGGTTACCCTTTAATGAGAAAGTTAAAATCAGAAAGATAGTTATATTTACTTACAAATTGTATGGTCCAAGAGTAAAATATTATCTTTTTACCTGTAAAAGTATTACAAATTTTCTGAGCTTCATATTTAAAATAAAATAAAATAGCAATTCATTCCAGTAAATGGGGGGAAAAAAAACACTGTTCATTTGGTTCAAGAGGCTTTTTGTAAGTCTCATCTTAACAAGAGAAGCTTGTAGCAAAGATATGAATGATGGCCATTTTATGGCAAACATTAGCAGTTGGGACATTTTCATATTTTTTTCATATGTGTTAAGGATCATTTTGCTTTGCTTGTTAATTTGTTCAGATGTATCAGTGGTAAAATAAATCTGTTGGGAGATAAATACTGTATGTGGCTGTGTTTGTGAGTGTTGTACAGTTCATTCTGGAAAAATTAAATGCTGGTTTTAAGATATTTGTTGCTGGTAAGTTGTCCTAAGTAGTATGATTTGCTTGGCCTTAAGAAAGTGTTATCTCTTAGCATATTGATGTTCTTTGTAATATGAGTGTTTAGAGGTAAGCAGATCCATTTATTAGAAAGAATATGAAATACATGTGCTGTTCAAAATAATATACAGATTCATATTCCAAAGATAATGCATTTTCTTATTTGAAAGCTCTTTGGAAGCAATGCCATCTCTCCATTTCTTATTTATATAGGAATATACATGTTTGTATGTGAATATGTTGCATATGGTTGTGTCTGTGCATAAAATATCAACAGCTATGTTTGTCCGTTACATTGTTTTTATGAAGACATATTCTCAAGAAATATTTTAAATACTAAGGTGCTAGAAGACTCTTCTGCAAAAGACAAATAAGGTTATTCCTCTGAAAAATGGATATAAATAATAAATAATGGATTAGAAAATAAATTGCCTAATATATGCAAGGCTATATGTGCATGCCAATATCCTATATAAGATAGATAGATAGATAGATAGATAGATAGATAGATAGATAGATAGATAGATAGATAGATGATAGATAGATAGATAGATAGATAGATTATAGATAGATAGATAGATAGATAGATAGATAGATAGATAGATAGATAGACAGACAGACAGACAGACAGACAGACAGACAGACCGAATGGCGCACTCTGACATGCAAGCATAATTTTCCTTTTTCAGTGTGGTCTATTTGATGGGTGCATGGGAAATACACTGTCAGTTGTTGAAAGCAAAAACAATTGTGTTTTATACGCAGGCCAATGTATTTATTTTCTTTTAACCATAGTCCGTAATTTTTTTGTTCTTCTAACTTTAAAGCTATCTTTAGGTAGTAATAGTGAATACACATGGCATCTAATTTGATGACGTAATGAACAGCTTGGATCGTAAAGAAAAATCATTGTGATGGTATAATTGTAGGTGCTCGATTTAAAAGAGTTAATTTTGTGAGCTGGTCTACTTTGTGCAGAATAAAAGAGTTAGATAGCAGACACAGTAAGATATAACAGCAGCACCTCTTGCTTAAAGGATGGCTTGCCTTGACTTTTAACCCTAAATAATTAGTTGCTGAGTAAAGCATCCTTCAAATGTTGGGACAAAATCCTGCATAACTGAGGCTGGATTGCAGGGATTGTAGTGATAGTGAAAAAATTCACATTTACCAGGTCATGGTGACATGGTAAGCGATTGCAAAGGAACACTGGGTTTACTGATACTAGGCTGGCGTCATAAGTTAGAAACAAACAAAATAAAAGCCTCTTGGTTGCCCTCCCTTTCACCATCAATTTTGCTGATGGTGAGGTTAATTTTCATTCATATAGACTAGTAGATTGTCACATTTTAGAGTTTCAGAATTTAGGGCATTTGGAGGTTTAAAAGAATTAGGAGATAGATCAAAATATTCAAGTTGGAATAGGGTTTTTCCTTATGCTTTAACTTCAGTGAAAATTGATTATTTGCAGTCCACAAGATAATTATACCGGAATGCTTAATTCACACATGTCATTTTAAAAGTCCTGAGAATATGGATATATACAGAACGGATTCTGTTAGTTAGAATGGTATTTACTGAAAGCTCAATAGAAAAAATGGTGATAAACCCTTTGTGTTTTTTTCTGTAAAAATAGGCATGGCAGATTCTTTTCTAACCCATGAGAATAAAAATCTATGAAAACTAAAGGAAATATCTGAAGGAAATATCTCTTTTAGAGGTATTCAGAATAGCTTTAATTAATGAACTACAGCTTATTTCAGTGTAGCGTAGAACATATTAAACAGCTTCTGTGTCACCGCCTTCATCTACTACTTGTGGTTTGGGGAATGGTAAGTTACTCCTTGCTTATACTACATTTATGACTGTGAATTGGCATACAATATATCAGATTCTGTGTACCCTCATATGGCCCATATAGTGAAGAGAAACAGCTGTGCTAGTTAAACGAACACTATGCTTACAGGGGGAGAAAAAGTAGCAGGGAAAATGGATTTTAATTTAAGAAAAGAAACACTCTGGAGAAGGTGAACTTAATTTGGCACTGCTTATGTCTATAAAACCCATTCCACAAAGAATCTGGAAGTCAAATACTGTGTTGTGTTACTTCTTCTCTGTGTGTATATTAGAATTTTTGTAATATCCAATATTAGTGTTCTTTTTTTCCTTATTCTGAATAGCCTTGATTCCCCCCACAGATTTAGCCATTAATGGGATTTACTAGATAAAATTTATATATATATATATATATATATATATATATATATATATATATATATATATATATATATATATAAATATATAAACAATATTCTTTATATTCCTAGCTATTACGTATTCTGATGTGTTTTTGTCTCATCCTATATGAATTATTCTTGGTTGGAACAGTTTACTCATCCTATATGATCATTCTTGGTTGGAATGGTTTATTCATTATGAACAAACTGTTATCAAAGGATTACATTCTTTTCATTTGTTTGGAACACATATGTTCTCAGATGTCATTTATGTGTGATAATTTTAAAAATATAACAGCATTTAGAGGGGCTAAACAGCATTTAAAGGGTACAATGATATGATATGATTTTCTGAAAAAGAGTCACGTGCAGAATAATTTTATTCTCTTTATTTAATGTGGGAATTTATCTGTGGCACACTGCTATGTTTGTAAATTTCAGCATGTTAATTCTCCTGTAAGAATTATTTTATTTCAGTAAAATGTATTTTTTCATGGAATGCAATTTAAATGAATGCAAGCCAGCATAATGCTGTTCACTTTCTTGATAGTAAGTTTCACTGAAATTATTGGCCTTTGCCTCTGTGCTAGCTTGTATAAGATCATGCTGAAACATTAATGAAAACCAATGCAACTTAAGTATGCACGCTGTTTTCCCATATGACATTGAAAAGAATATTTTTGCTGTTTCTGTCACAACTGAACACAGTTCATCTTATATAAAACTTGAAGGAAAAAAATGAAAAAGAGGACAGCTTTTATTTTTTAAATATTTTAGCACCAGCAATTTATCAGGGATTTTCTTCAATAAATGAATTATAAACACAGGGACTTGTGGCCAAAAGCTATTTTTTGAATAAAAATCAATTGCTTTCATGTTCCAATCACATCACATGAAACTCCTAGTTTAAGTCTGTAGAAAGTAGATGGGGAAAACAGTGTTCTCTGTAAAGAACAATATCAAATCTGCATGAAAGCTATCCATTCCTTTGCGTACATACATGCAAGTGTTTTTAAAGGACCAGGCCTATTCTGTGGTTCTTCACTTTTGTCATATCAGATTTCAGTCTATTTGCAATTATACACTGAGAGCAGTTTTCACCTTTTAAACAGGATAATGGGGGGGGGGGGGTTGTAGATCAGAAACCTGTCAAATTACGGAAGAAAACAGCTTCATGTATGCTTTATTATTCCATAAGGCCATGTGGATGTCATGGATTTCCTGGTTTTGTTTCAGTTTTTCCAATCAGATATTAGGTTGAGAAAAACTGCTGAACTGTGGATAAAACGACACTCAGTAGGCAAACCACTGAAAATCTACCTGTGCCTGGCATTTTTCATACGGGCACCCTAGTTTAGCTATTGGCAGAAAGTCCATTTATTTTGCCTCTATAAGGAGAGGCAAGATAAAAATGTAGAATTAGGTAACTTGGTTTCTCAGAGTCTAATATTGGTAGACTGCTTGGTCTAATCTTTATGGAATATTAGAGGAAAGGCAGTACAGTAGTCTGCGCTTCAGTCCCTTCCAGAAGTGGCATTTTCTTCCTAATCTACCTGGCCATTTTCTTCCTAATCTACCTGGCCAGTAATAATTTTAGCACAAACATTTTTCTGTGACACTAAAATACAACAAATACAATGACAAAAATCAGGTACAATTTATTATAAAAATTATTCTGCTTTCTTTATATAGAATTGTCATGTTTAGTAGGGTATTACTGCAGATATGTGCAATTGAATTTGAATGCCCTAATATACAAATTACTTGTGGGTAAATGAATACATTTGATTGGAAATTATTTCTACCAGAACTGGAAAAATGGATATGTATTCCATATTATAGGTATGTATTCCATATTATCTTACAGAGATCAGAGAACTGTAAGAGTATAATTTTATGCATATTTATTCGTAGGGAGTTTCACTACGTTTTCCTAGGAAGTATTCTCAGGCTTTGATTGGAATACTTGGTAGGATTTTTGTTATTGTTGTTGTTTATATTTAGTAAAGCTTTAAAGTTTGTCAACTTTATTAATGTTGCACATCATAGCTCTTTGTTCCCAGGACAATTGAGCCAAGACTTACATTTGCCAAGATCATCTGAACTAGTTGTCTGCAGGGGAAAAAAAATATCAGTAATGAAGAGTACACGTGGAAAAAAAGTAATTACTTCCAGCTGGCTTTATGCAATAGCAAAACTAATATTAAATTGAGAAGCTTAATTAGTGTGGATTTAATTATTTTTGCATTGAAAGGGAACGGTGTAATTCTGTTTTTTAAAAAAAATTTGGTCCTAAGTATTTCTAAATATAAAAAGGTGGTTTGTTCTTGGCATAATCAGGGTAGAAACTGTGGTGAGATTTCTACCCATCCATAATGCCCTACACCACTTGCCATTGTCAGCATGCCTGGTGCAGCTGGCAGCATTTGACTGTCATTTTATAAGTAGAGAGATTTTATTCAGTGGAGGAATTCAGGAAGGCATTCTGCATTTGTGACTCCTGCAAAACCTGATTTTATTGACCTTGTTATATTTAACAGGTACGTTGCAAACATATTTTTTATTTGAATATTTTAAAGTTATAGATCAGCATTAAGGGTGAGGAAGAAGAGGAGATTAAAAGCCCTTCCTTACTGGGGTCAGCATGTTATACCTAGATAAATTTTCATTGTACTTTATGGGGATATCAGCACTTGTCTGAATTGAAACCATATTGAAAACATGAAAAGACTTAGGTATGGATATAATCCTGAATCTGCTGCAGGTATACAACAAAGATCTGTTCGTTCCTATATAATCCAGTTGGAACTCAAGGCTCCTTGCTGACTTTAGATGGGATCTATTGAGAATTAAAGTATTGTTAAGTTACATTGATTTCTGTGGGAAAAAAAAAACAAACAAAGGTAAACTAAATAGGAAAAGAGCCATGGAGAGGAGGATATTCTGCATTTCTTTAGATAAACATGACATGAAATCTGCTTTGCATTCCTCCACAACTCTATAGGTTTAATCTAGATGTTACAAGGAAAAAAAAAATGAAAAGAAACAGCAGCTTAGTCTAGATAAACTCTTAAGTGCACACTTAAGTCAATCCCCCGGGTATTTTTTTATTTAGATTTTCAGTTAGGCTTTAAGTCTGAAATCATTCACAGCTAATTATTAAGATTGGTATTGCTTATATACAATGCAGTGGGTTGCAGTTACTTATTTTAAATGCTAATTGTTCAAGGTAAGATCCTGCTCACCTGTCGAGTTGATTAAAAGTAGCATGCATTGGAAAAGATAAGTTATATTCTAAATCATGAGTGAAATGATTCACCTGATTGGATCCATAGCTGTTTTCAAATAGCCATAACTCCCATGCTAAAAAAAACCCATATAGTAGTACTGATTTCTGAAAAAAATGTATATTGATTTAAGTTCTCCACTCTTCTATTCTGTCTTTATACTTGTAATTTTTGATTTAAAAAATGTTTAATATGCTTACCTGTTATACCAATGGCGTCCAATTTTAGCAACTTTAAACTTTGTGACTTGTGAACTTCCATAATTAGCCAGTCATGCTGGCTGGGGAATTCTGGGAGTTGAAGTTCACAAGTCCTTAAAGTTGCCAAGGTTGGATATCCCTTCTCTAAAGAATGTATTGCATAGGAAGCACTGAACCTCAAACTATTATGTTTTCTTTAGAAGTTTCTGTTAGAATTAAAATAGAGCCACACTAATCCACTATTAATAGTCTGTTACACTTCTACAGTATGGGTGATTCATTCTTATCAACATTTTATCTATTGCATGAATGTTCAGCCTCCAGTCTAAAAAGTTGTTTAAGGGCATGGTTTTTTCCTGTGTGCATGGCCATTATACATGGTCTACAGAGACTAGCTATAGGGATGTTCAGTCACTCATAAGACTTCAAATCAGCGTGGAAGTAATGTTGTCATTCAATCATTCTTAAGCCCTAGGAAACTAGATATTCAACCTATTCAATCAGTAACACAATTCCTTTAATGTTATATATTTAATTCTGTCTATGAATGAGAAATATAATTGCTAAAATATTAGAAGTTTATTTTGCAAACTATATGCCACCTTTCTGTGGGAAAAAAATAAACCACTTTCTTTCCAAATAAACATAAAGCCTCTTTCAAACCGAGGTGAACTTCTGGTCATATTAGAAATACTTCCTTTGTAACAGCAAAGGAGTGGTTTTCCATTGTCTTTAGGTTGTTTTGTTTTTTTTTAAATTTCCCATATAGCCTACAGCCCTTAGATATTTTTAGTGATCTCCCACTTAAGTACTGACCTGGTATGAACATGATTAGAATCTAACCATGGATCAGCCTGAATTGGTTATATGCTACTACAAGGAATATAAAATATCACCCTGATACAATACAATGTTGAACTGGAAATACATCCCACTATCCTCAGTGGTGCTTATTCTCACATAAGTATGCATATTTAATATGTGCAGTTATTCAATACATAAACTGCCCAGAATCATTATTTGAGATGAAGAGAGAGAGGGAAAGGGAGAGAGAGGGAGGGAGGGAGAGGGGGAAGAAGAAGGGAAGGGGAGAGGGATAAAATATATAATAAATTAATAAATTAATGGATGAATGAATGAATGAATAAATGAATGAATGAATGAGTCTGACAAATGGGGCAGTAATATTCCCACTGTTTGGACATAGCTGTATTTATTGTAAGAACATATTTTCAAATAAATTTTACCTTTTTGTTCCTTAGTAGAAATTCAAAATTAACTTCCTCATTACTTCAAGCAAATTATGCTTACTTTTACATAAATTACATTTTATAGGAAAAACTAATAATTGCTTAGAAGATAGCAACATAGACAGCCAAATAAATTACTTTTTCATTATATTTGGAATGTGGTATCTTTTGTAGCATAGCTTGTTTTAGTATCAACCTAGCACCTCTTCTCATGCTAACATGTCTGTTTCTGCAAATCAGAGGTTACAATTAGAAGAGCAATATGACTTTCATTGCCTACAAAAGTCATGAACCACGGATCTCATACAGTAAAAACAAAGGTGCTATGAAGTATATTTGGGGCTGTCATTGTAATTTAAAGAATGAAGCAAAGAAAATTCTGCGACATAAAAGTGATTTGTGTGCACTTTGGCAGATAGTGTAATGCAAAACTCTCTTGGATTATTTTGCAAATACATTATTTTATGCATACATTTGAAAAAATAGGTGGTATAATTTAATAGATAATTGCAAAATCCAATAAAATTACTGTCTTAGTCAATTTTAATCTATTTTCTTATTCTGTGAACCAAAATCAACTGGATTTTGACAAATAAAGAACATTTGCATACTATCTGTTCTTGGTATGATATCAGTAAATTATTGCAAAAAGGATGCAACTTAGTATTTCATTGCAGTGATTGTTTTCAACTTGCCAATGAACTTTTCTTTCCATTTCCTATTTGTAAGAAAATAAAGCTAAGAATCTTTGGTTTCAAATATGAAATGAAAATTATCTTTTTCCATTTAAAAAAGTAATTAAATTTTTTATATAATTTTATTAAGGATTTGATTACAGTAATAAAAACTAATTAAAAACCAAACTTAAAAAGTGTGAAAAAGAAAAATTGCAAGAAAAATAAAGATAAGAAAAAATAAAAGAATAAAAAAGTAACTTCCAACCTTCATGTACAATTTAGTAACTCTTCACTTTATAAGGTTACATACAGATATCACTTCATCTCATAATCCCATCCCTTATCTATAAGCAAATCCATATAATATTAATTTTTTAATCCTGGTGTCAGCAGTAAGTCCATAAAGAATTGCCAGAATGTATTATATTAATCTTGATAAAATAAACAAACTTTATATTGCTTCCTTTTACTTCTTACAGTCTTAATCTGTAGTTAGTTGTTGTAGGATTTAATTTTCTTCAATTTTTCTTGATCTCACCTCATAGCCTTCTTCATGGATTTAATAAACCTGTTTTGTAGATTCAATAATAACTTTTCCAGGTTATTCTCTTGGTTTAATCATATTTTTAAAACTTCAGTATCTTCTGTATATCCAGTTATATACAATCTGTCTACCTCTCATTTTTAGTTTCACTTTTAATATTTTCTCTGCCTTGTCAAACAAAATTTGGTTCACATGATATTACCTCATTGATATGGATATAATCTATCCATAGAATCAAACATTACTGACTGTGCTACTAATTTCTGGCTCCATTCTTCAAAGTTATTCTGTAATATTTGTAATGTTATGGGCCATTTTGTAAATCCCAGTTAACTGACAGCAAAAGTTGCTTTGTAATTTTCTTTCTAGTCAGTGCTAGTATCCAATTTTTAAAATCGCAAAGTTGTTTATCTGTGTTATGAACAAAATAGGCAAAATAACCCTAGTTCACACAGAAGCTATTTATTTTTATAGTTAATTGTAAAACCTTACAGCAAAAATCAATATTCTAAATTTAACTGGACTCTTAATCCATTTGTAAATTTCTTAGATTAAAATCTTTAATTTTTTGCTGTTTCTAATTAATTTTTCATTTGTTCAAGGTTGAAGTTAACTTTTCAGACTTGTTATTCCAAAGATCTTTAATAGCTTTAAGACAGTTTAGATAATTTCCAAAAGCGCAGCTTGGGAATTTACTGTCCTTTAAAAGACTCTGTCGTGATTGTGAGCAAGATAATCCCTTCGTCTGCTGATGGTCAAACCTGCAGAAAACTGCTATCCTGTAGTTTCCTTGTGAGTAGCATCTGTCCAGAGCACATATGTGCAATCTTCTGTTCTATCCTATCGGGAGAGATTGTAAAGAACTAGTGTATTCACCAGTCCTTTGGCATTTGCTGTGGCATTTGCTGTGGTTATCATCACTTCTTTTGTGGCGATGTCTTCAGTTTGTTATGTTTCCCCTGGAAGTCCAAAAGTAGTTCAATTTTTGTTGCAAGACAAGTTGGGTCAAAGTCATATGAATAATTAAGAAAACTTTATTTATCTGGAGAAATAAATAAATTAAATTGGATGAGTGAAAGGCAGCAAAGGTCGTAAAATGGGGTAAAACTCACTTAACAAATGTTTCACTTAACAACAGAAATTTTGGGCTCAGTTGTGGTTTTAAATTGAGAACTACCTGTAGAATTCTCAGATCCACACACCATCAGTTTTTTTTAAAGAAAATATGGCCAGTATAGCTCCATTAAGAGAGAGCCCTACATGTTTGTTGGGCAATACAAATTTCTCTGGGCCCTAATATTTGCAATTCTTTACTGGTAGGGATTATCTCAGTATTATGTTATCTTCAGTCCATATTCCTGTAAATGCTTCAGCTTCATTTCAAACAGTTCCTATTTTTTTCAGCTGATCCTCCAATCCATCTGTCTACTGCAAACTGAAGTAATATTTAGATGTGGACATTTAAATACACGAAATACATGAAATACATGAAATGTATTAATTTCCAAACTGTATATATCAATATATCAAGTATTATATTACATTAGAGAACGATGGAAATGTGGCATAGGCTGGTGCTATCTGAAATCTGTTAATATATGTCATTTCTTCTGTGGCACCATTTTATCAATAAAGCTGGGGCTATAGCTAAGCAGAAGTTACAGCTGTTTTGCTGAATTACAATCCATACAAACTCCAGCTGTGAACTTATGGATTCATGTGGCAGATAAAATTGTACGTAGACTTGTCAACAAGTTTTATTGACATATCTACTCACTTGCCAATGACACCAAGCAGGATATATAGCCAATTTTTATTCCCCTTGTAATTGTGCTTGGGAAAAAAAACCACTTTTGATTTCAATGTAATTTGTTCTAATAAAGGCCAGTTCAGGATTAGAAACCTTTTTCATGTTTTCCCCCATGTATCCTTGCCTGGATTTGTAGACAATCGCAAGGAATCCTGCAATTATAGCAGTTAAGAAAAATTCAGGCACTGCTGCCAGCCTTTTTGTGTGCTGGAGAAAATAAGGAATGTATAGTGCTGATATACAGGTAGTTCTCGACTTACAACAGTTCATTTAGTGATCATTCGAAGTTACAATGGCACTGAACAGAGTGACTTTTGACCGTTTTTCACATTTACGGCCATTGCAGCATCCCCATGGTCAGGTGATCAAAATTCAAATGCTTGGCAACTGGCTCATAAATCAGTGTTCTGGGGTCATGTGATCACATTTTGCGACTTTCTGACAAGCAAAGGCAATGGGGAAGCCAGATTCACTTAACAACTGTGTTACTAATTAACAGCCACAGTGATTCACTTAACCATTGAGGCAAGAAAGCTCATAAAATGATATAACACTCACTTAACAACTGTCTCATTCAGCAACAGAAATTTTGGGCTCAATTGTGATCATAAGTCGAGGACTACCTGTACTATATAGATAGTGTGTGCAAATTGATATTTAAGCTTGCAAAAATAAGTGATCACTTCTGTTATTGCTATCAGCCTTAAATGGCTTGGATCCAAAATTTTCATCTTCCTTCCTCTTATAACATTCTTAAAAGAGTAGAAGTTTTGTGCATTACAGTATTCAACTTTGAATATCAGTTACAATTGTAATGATTTCCACAAAAACCTGCATGGAAGTCACATCGAGTAGAGGTCGGCTACTTGAGTAAAGGTCGAGTAGACTTTTGTGGCAGAAAGGAAAGTACCAGTTATGAAATCTTTCATGCAAAAAATATTGTTTAGAGTGGATTGTTGGCATTTAGAACCACAGTTAAATGTGTACATTTTTAATTTCTGGTCACATTCAGAATAGACATGGATCTTAGTACATTAATTTTTAGTCAAACTAAGAATGTGTGAATATCTAAGATTTATTTGTACTACTGGATTATTTGGCCATTCCTATGCAATTTACTGCAACTAGAGTACTTACTACACTGAGTAGCAGCTACTAAGCTGGAGTCAGTTTTCAGTATCAGTCTAAGTTAGTGCAGAATTAAGTTATTAATATTTATTGCATGTTATTTTAAAAGAGCTTTATATAGAAAAGAACTGCTCATAACTGAATTCCCCAGACAAATCAAATACTAATATTTTTCAGCCAAAGAAGTAATTAATTAGTTTGTGTTTTAAAGTGAAGTCTGTTCTGTTATTGATTTTCTTTCTTTTATAATTTTCTTCCAGAAAGTAGGCCCTTTATTAAAAAGGTATGTGCATGGTATGTAATGGGTGGGACAAAATATTTGCTATTGTTAAGTAAGTCTGAGTGAAGCTAATTGGATAGTGTCCAGTTCTTATTGAGATGTGGTTGATAGCTTAATATGGTTTGTTTCCAAAATCTTGGGAGAAACTAAACTCTAGCAGGAACCAGAGATTAGCAAAAATCATTTTGCAGCCCAATCAAGTATTTTATATCAAGTGACTGGTGCCTCTTGTAACGGAGCATCTACAAAATGTGTCAGAATGATGCTGCTTGGTATGTCTTCCCCGCCCGCCCCCCCCCTGTAAAATGTCAACACAGCTGCAGTTTACCACTTTTTGAAATCTTTCACCTGGGAGTTAGATAAAATATCCTGAATTTAGGCCTGGGTTGGGAGGAAGCAGTGGGGAAATACTGTTTGAAATGCTATTAATTCCTGAAAAATTGCATTCATATTCTGCCTAGCTAGATAAACCTACCCTATATGTGTGTGTTTCTGCCCCTTACTTCATGTGCCAGGCAGATCCCCCCCCTTCATTATCATTGCCTTGCCTGCTGTGTTTATCTTCTCCGAAAAGGCTGAAATGTAAGCTGTTGAATCTCAGAGTGGGTGGCATAGATGTTCACAAGGCCTTCCAAAGAAAAATAGAATAAGCATTTCACTTAGACTCTAAAAACGGCTGAGAGAACTTAATGTGCTGCTGGATAAAAATGATAAAAACAACAACAACACCACAGAAATATCTTGCCTTGCACTGTAAACGGGCTTTAGGGCTTTTGAATTGGAAACTTCCAGAGTGACACATTTTACATAGACCGAACATCAGTGGTACTCAGCTCATCCTTAATGGACCACAGAACCCTCTTAACTTTTTTATGAACTCCTAAAGCGTGCTCATTCTTAACAAAATGTCAGGTTAAAACATGTCACTTCGCCGTTACTTGCTTGCCTTTAATCAAAAGACTCTTCTTAATGGTCTGTTTTACTGTAGGCAGTTGTAAAGGCAGTAGTGCTTCTCTCCCATTATTGCTGTCATCCCAAGTTCCCACTCCTAGTTAGCCCCTGCACTGAAGGAAAAATACCAGAAGTTTTGTTCTGAGGACGTTCAAGCAGCAGGTGCAACACTGAACAACTTCTCAGAGATTGTTATTGGCATACTAGTGTAAACCCAGATTTTTATCTTATACAAGTACACTTCAGTATGGATGTTTTTCTCTGCTACTTTTTCAAGATTCTACACAATGATGATGGAAACTCTTAGAATCAGAATTTGTACCATATTTTATTTCAGCAGTCAAACACCGATCCTGGTCCTTATACTAATTGTTACTGTGAGGTTCTGATGTAGAGATCAGAAACAATTTATGCAAAACTGTGTTTGTAGTGATTGAGAAATCACAGTGGAGCTAAAAATGACCATTTTGTGTTAGTTACCAAACCCTGTATCACGCAGCACCATATTTTAACAGTGCCGTAAAAATTGTGATTGAAGGTTGGCATTGAATGTCACCATAAAGCTGTTAGTACATAGCATCGCCTTTTCTTCCCAATGATGCGATAAGACTTGTTGCATAAGCAAGACCATGCAAATTACTTTCGTAATTACTTTCATAATATATAGTTTGACTTTGTCAGCAATTTCCAGGCTTGTTCTGTCTGGTTGTATTTGGTTCTAACACAGTGGTCATGCCAGCTGGAATTTCTAGGAATTGCATAGAGGTGGAGTGTTTGGGTTGAGGAAAGATATTTAAAAGAATATACAAATTAACATGTCCAAGGTCCCCTTGTTGAATCTGTTGCTTATAGTGAAGAAATGTTCTGTTTAGTTATCCTCTACTTTGGAGATGATCAAGAACAGGAGTGCCTGTTGAATTTAAATATTTCAATGACTTGCATTTTTATGGTCTTTTTTTTTAATTTTTACTTTTCACTTTTTTAAAAACTATTGGCAAACACAAGATATCTTATTAAGAAGTACTTCACAAATAGAACATATGCATCTCTATTGCTTCAGCCACTCCTTTGCTGCCAACCTAGCAGTTCGAAAGCACATAAAAAATACAAGTAGAAAAATAGGGACCACCTTTGGTGGGAAGGTAACAAAGTTCCGTTTGCCTTTGGCGTTTAGTCATGCCGGCCACATGACCACGGAGACATCTTCGGACAGTGCTGGCTCTTTAGTTTTGAAACGGAGATGAGCACTGCCCCCTAGAGTCGGGAACGACTAGCATGTATGTGCAAGGGGAACCTTTACCTTTGCTGTTAGAAGGATATCTTTAAAATTACATGGAGTATTCTAAAGCATAGCTGTAAATTGCATCCTTATAACTTTACATTTCTCAGAAATGCAGAAAGAGCTATGTAAATAACTCATCTGTTTTCCTTCGATTAATTTTTCCATACATTCTAGATTTTTGGCCATGTAACTTTTTAATGTAACTTTTAATGAAACTATACAAGGTCAGCCTTAGATCTGTAGGAATGAATGACTAAGATCCAACTGTTCTGTGGTATTTTAGATACAGGCAACATTTCCAAATCATCTTTTATGGTGGGATCATATTCTTAGAAATCTCATTATTGAAAAAGTTGTATATTAAAAAAAAATTCAAACCTAGGTCAAAAGTGACATAAATCTTACAAGGCTTAACATCATTCTAATGAAATATGACAAATTTGTTGTCTCCAATATTTGTGGAAAACATTTAATTTCCTCCTTTCAAGCAGTCAAGACAAACAATAAAGTAACCTTTTTAAGATAATCTGATGTGCACTATATATTATTGCCTTTTTATTATTTATTAATTTTTTTACACAAATGCACAAAAAACTTCAGACATACTTTACTTTGGGTTCAAGTGCTGAAGCCAAAACCAAAATCTTAACAAATTAGGAATTCACTAATCATTAAAGTAAGGAGAGTGACTTGTATAAGGTAAGCTTATTAGATAATGTTATTAGGTATGTGTATGTTTATGGGTATTTTTTGCACACAGACAGATATTTCATCTGTCTATATACCACATTTCAGCTTATTTTGAAGGAATTCATGTATAAATATTTTTAATAACCAGAAACTGACAATATTCCTGGGCCTTTGATTATGTAGTGTATTGCATTGACTTAAACATTATTGTTAGTAGGATAATGCTCCAGATTAGTGAGATATTGTAAATCTACCTACAATAAATCTGTGCACCTATGTCTATTCTCTCTGGCTATAATCTCTTTCTGAGTTTCAGTTGCATGTTTATTTCAGAATGTGTAGCATTAATACATTTTACCATCTTAAACCATTAAATAAATGTTAAGGATTATTAAATATTTGCCAGATCTACAGACAACTGAGAGACATTGCTCTTTAATTAGGATTATGTGCAATGTAATACACAAACAAGAGAAAGGACTGAAAGTTAATGTGGCCTCCAAGCAGCTAACATAAGTGAATTAAATTGATCCTTACGGTACCCCCATCCACCACTCAGAAATACCATAATAAGCACCTATTACAAGAGAGGACTCCTTAAGATAAAGCAAAACCATTTAAGCTATATTTATGTTCAACAAACCGTCTCCACGTGGCTGTTTGCAAGTAGGATTTTTTTTTTAGCCTTTTCCTCTCCTTTTGCTGCACAGCTGTCACTTGTGCAGCAAAATAGCAGTGAGGGGAGGGAGAGATGGAAAGCGCCCTGCTAAAATCTTGTCACGTAGCACTAATTCATCTGCTCTCATTAGAGTGAGCGAGGGACAGCAGTGATGGCCAAGAGCTGCACTCCACACATGACACACGAACAGTTTGGGGAATAGAAAATTGCTTTCTCAGGAAGCCCAGCCAATTAAGGACTTGACCATATTGAATGTCAAGTGTTAATTTAGGTTTTTCTTCATTTTCCCAGTAGTAATACGGGTCCTGTGATGAGCAAATACATGTCAAGTAAAAGTTGATTGCATGAAGGACCCAGGTATTATATGTCACTGACAAGTCACAAATGCACTGTAGTCTTTTAACCCCTTAGGTGAGTCAGGCCGTGGGTGAGGGGGAGAGAAAGAGGGATTAGCTGTACTATAATGATAAGAATAGATCGCTTATATTAGAGGAATCTCTAGGATATTAGACAGAAATCATGATTTGTGTAAAAGGGGACAGACTGGTAGTTTGGGTTAGATTTAAAACCAAACAACTCAATATCTCAAGTACATTACAGACCTCTATGAAGTACAGTGCATTGTTTGCTGTTGCAGGAATCTAAAACAATTCAAATCTATTGTTCATGATCAAAAATCAGCACAAGAAAGGAAAATCTTTCATCTTAGTCCCCATTCCATAAAAGTTGAAACATATTTTTAGGCACTCACTTAATTTTGCTCTGATTTTGCAGACGTGCACCAAGAATCTTCTTTTTCCCCATTCCCTTCCTTCCCTTTCCCTTCCCCATTCCTTTCCTTCACCAAGAATCTGTTTCAACTCTTCTTGAATCTCACTTTTCACTCATGAGGCCGGCCACTCTCCCTCCACTCCCACTCCCCCTTTTCTGTAGTACCAGGCTGTCTTGATATACGTTCCCTTCTCTTTCCTGGACCAGTTGCTAGTTCTCTTCTTTTTAGTCGATGGAAAGATGTCTACTTTAGAACTCATCTGTAGCATCTAATTTCCATTCATCAGCATATTATTTACATATGAATGTTGTGAAAATAAGAGAGTGTCTGTTTCTGTTTTGAGAGCATAATTGATGTGCACACAATAATATGTCCACAATGACCTAGGCATTTATTGTAGAGCTCCCCCCTTCCCATAAACATAGTCAAGTGAAGCTAACAATCTGAAATCATTGAGGAAGCTGTTTTTCATTTCAGAACCACAGTGCCTGAGGTCTGTCTTTTGCAATATAACATCCTCAACAATTTCTCTTAATTTTGCTTTGAAATATATAGATATTAAAAAAAAAGAATATACTCAATTCTATAAATCTATTCTGTACTACAAATCAAGACTTCAAAATTGATTTTTCTCATTTGGAAGGATTTAAAATATAATCCTTACCTTTTATATTTTTCCCAATAATTTTTTTGTCATCTAGTATATTGACATTTAGTCAACAGTGATTTGATTTTATACATATTGAGGCATAACAACAGAATAAACCAGAAATGCGGATGATGTAAGCATTAAGCAAGTGAGGTTCATAGGAAGGAGTACAAATTAGATATGAAATTAGGCAAGATTTTTTCCCCTTAACATGTTTCTTTTGTTTTGTTTAGTAAAACAGGAGAAAAAAAATAACCAAGTTACATGCAGAATAAACAGCTAGACTACATCGTTATCTATGTAAGACTAATATCCAATTGCAAAGGTGAAACTTTTGAAATCATGCTAAGGACTAACTGCAGTGAGGCTACATAGAATTTTATCCTATTATGCAGATCTAGGCATCTTTTAGAATGCATGGAAGAATTTTTCTGTATCAGAGCATCAAAAGCCGATAGCTTTCTGTATTCTGTGCTCTGTTTCTGACATTCCATTACTGGCCACAAGAAGGACAACAATGTTTATTCACTAAGCAGTGATTTTCATTGCGGTCCACTATTTAATAATGGCCTTAACCTACATGAGGTTCCTGGAGTTTTCTTCAAGTGAATATTGGCGATGGGTATCTTTGGTTGCTGATTCGAGATTCTCTTCTCTATAGGATGCCACTTTTGACTGATGGTGCTCAGTGCAATCAGCCACTGATAGGGAACAGCCCTTCCTTTGGCTGATCTTTCCCTTTTGAATCCTCTCACTCCCCTCCCCCTCAAGAGGGT
This sequence comes from Pituophis catenifer annectens, assembly GCF_029215685.1. Classification (NCBI taxonomy): domain Eukaryota; kingdom Metazoa; phylum Chordata; class Lepidosauria; order Squamata; family Colubridae; genus Pituophis; species Pituophis catenifer. The sequence continues at coordinate 219,008,398 of NW_027256882.1, forward strand.
CGTCCCCTCCCCATTTGAGCTCCGTTTCCCAGTGCTTAAACAGAAGATGTCTCCCTTTGCACGTGTTTTTGATAAATTTAAGAAGTCAAACAGCTGACACAGATGGATAATCCAAGTGTATAGAGTGAAGAGTTATAAATTAACACATTATTCCCTCTTAATGTGAAATACTTGAGAATGCATTTTCTGAGTCCCCTGACATCCACCCTGTGAGGGTTCGTATTGTACTTTTCAAGTGGCATTGATTTGTTAAAGCGCTGAATTAGCATCTTAGGCCAGCTGCCTATTCTACTGTTATACTGGGTTCATTCTCTCTCTTTCTCTCTCTCCCTCTCCCTGCATTGCTTCCTGCTGCTTTGGCCACACACAGGGCTGCAGCCTGCTTACTCCAGCTTTCACCCCCAGGTTTCCCCTCCCCCCTCTTTTGCCACTGAAGCTAAATGCAAATGTAGGCAAAGGGGCATCATTCCTGTAGCATGAATCCTCTCCATATATTAACCAAAGGAGATGCCTTAGTAAAATTTGCTTGGTTAGATACAGAAAAATTAGGGAGTTTCAGGATACCTATGTAATTATATACTGAGTTCATATTTCCTCTCTTCTCCTCTCCCTCTCCCTCTCCCTCTCCCTCTCCCTCTCCTCTCTCCTGAGATTTTCTTCTACTTTGGGGCTGTATCATTATGAGATGATGGTGACACCTGAAAGCTTTATTTCCATGCAGGATAGCTAGCTCTTATGTGGAGCTAATCACAAAGACCAACAACGCTTTGCACTTGGGCCCTTTGAAATGCACATTGTTATTTAGTCATTTGGACATTGTAGGAACCCAACTTTAATTTTGTTTTGGCATTTTTTTAAAAAAAATAAAAACAACTATAAATGTCCTCTTTTTATTATTTCTGCTTCATTTGTTTCTACATATTGTAATGCTATGGCATTTCATGGATCATGAAATGATGTGAAGTATTATGTAAACTACTTTAGTAATATGATTATTCCAGTAAAAAAGGTTATGCTCATAAAATTAGCAGGAGATTTCATTTCATTTACAACTGATAATACAATGCTGATATTCTGATTTATGTATTCTTAGAATGCTAAGTTGCAACATTTTTGGAATCCTACAAGAGAGGCTTTCTAATAGCAATATTGTGATTGTATCTTTTTTCTGACTTCAAACGATATTCCTCTTATCGTTTGTTTTGGTTGATGGTTCTTTTATTTTTGTATATTGATTTGTTGGACAAAGGATGCAATTGATTAGCAATGTACATTATATTATTTTGGAATATACAAACAAAAGGACACAGGAAATTGTACCTCCTCTATTCATATTTGATCCATGTGGGAGTTTCGGTTGGTAGATTTAGGCTCTAAGCCAGAAATTCAGGGTAAATGCCTAACTCAGCGGTAACTTGATATCTATAACCATAGATTTTAAAACCTCTCCTTGGGAGATTACACTATCACTCAACTATTGCCATCTGAACTACAAACATGGGAGAGGATCATCTGTATCAGCGGTCACCAACTGGTGGTCCGTGGACCACTGATGGTCCGCAAGAAAATTTTGATGGTCCGCAGAAAAATTATTTGCATTTTTTATATTGGACTAAATCAGGGGCCCTCAAACTACGGCCCCTGGGCTGGATACATGCAATGAATGTTTATGTTGCTGCAGAGAGTCTCCCCCTTCTGGGTTTTTTCATGCAGGTCAAAGGAGGGCAGAAATTTCTACTCAGGGGTCTGCTTCAACCTCCTGGTGTGGGGCTTTGGGCGAAGGCTGGAGGGAAGTGACACTGATGGCAAAGAGCCAGAGGACCTTGTTCCACTGGAACAGCATCATGGCCTGGAACTGGCTGAGCATCTCAGCCTGCTGAGCCTCCAGACACCAGAACCTGACCTTGCACTCCTGCAGGTCTTTCCTCTGCTTGGAAAGCCTATGCTCGTAGTCCTCAGTGAGGTGCTTCTGCTGAGCCGCCTCCTCAGTCAGATCCAATTTGAACTGAGCTGTTTTGCCAACTCTTTCTCGTGGTGGCTGCTTAGCTCCAGCAACTGCTTCCTGTTGGGGCCCTAAGGAGCCCCGGCAGGCTGGCGAGGAGTAGCGAGTAGAGGCTGGCAAGGTGCCCCTCGACATGAGTGACATCGAGTTGGCCATACCCACCCAGTCACATGGCCACCTTGCCAGGTGCACCCACCCACCCAGTCATTAGGCAGATCATATTAGTGTTCCATGGGATTTAAAATTATGAATTTAGTGGTCCCTAAGGTCCGAAAGGTTGATGACCCCTGATCTATATTGTACTCTATGTTGCATTTCAGCTGATGGCAGCAGACAGCCAGCCTTACAGTATGTAGGCTATGAAGCTAAGCAAAGGTTTGTATTCGGATGAGAAACTCTAGGGAACATGGGAGTCTAACCTGAACTGAGAAGAAAAGAAGCCCAGAATAAGAGATCATTTCTGTGTTGTTGGCAGGAAAGTTGTATACATATCAAGATAAATGCAAAAGGGACTTTTTACTAATACATTAGTTTTTTGTTATAATTGTATATAAATCATGTCTTTATTTGTAGCCAAGTTGTTATAATATGGTGGCTCATGGAATCTGGCACGGAATCTGAATTAATTACTGGCAGCAAACCAGAACCGAAAGTATAATTTTTCTGCTTCATTCAAAAATGATTTGCTAGTTGTGTAATTCCTTCCTTGTCTCTTCTTTTTCATTACTAGGCTATTTCCCATACCTTGTTCTGGTTATGTGCTGGCCATGGCAAACTGAGAAAGATGTCGGGGGATAAAATGCCTCCATCTTTTCTTATAATGAAGTGGTATCCCTTACATTCTTCACTCAGCTCTTGGCTTTCATGCATCTTTTCTGAACTCTGTGCTAAAGACACCTTTTCAGCTTCTACAATTGTTAGGGATATTCACAGGTAGAACTTACTCTATTTTACTCAGACAGCTGACTTTCTTTTGTAACTCCTTCCTCTTGTCTTTTGTTTTTCCATAATAGCCTCCTGGTTATTGTAGCCATGCCATCTCCTACATTTGAAACCCTTGTAGTGGACTCTAGAAAAAGTTACAATAAATTCAGATCTAAGAAGACACTCTTTCCAGTAGTGGGTTCGACTTACCTTCGCTACCAGTTTGGAACTTTGAGATCGCGCGCGGTGCTTCTGTGCAGGCACAGAGCGTCCGTGGTGATGTCCAGGCGGGTGGGTGGAGCCTCCCACCGCAGCCACTATCGATTCACCTGAACTGGGGCGAAACAGTAGAAACCCACCACTGACTCTTTCCCAATAATACCAAGTTCAGACTTCTGAGAAATGATTTCCTACTTGAGAAATAAGATTTCTGTACATGTCACTGCTTTGCATCATTTATTTTAGAAGAAAATTCTTCTCTCTCTCTCTCTTTTTGCAAATAAAGAGTGTTTTAAGTACTATATGCTATGCAATAGTTTTACGTTACTCATCTTCTAACCGTAGTTGTTGCAATCAAGGAGGTCATGTTCCTTGGTCTGAGGTACATTCAACCAGAGATACTCACTGAACAATTAAGATTTGCATGCTAAAGCTCATAGGAAGGAACTTAGTAGGAATTCACTAGGGATGCTTTGGTAAATAATTGCTGATAGGAGAATGAGTTAAATTAGTGTGGTCTGGCTGAGGTGAAGGGATTAAACAATTTTGTATCTCCAAGGTGTTTAATGAGCTAATTAAACTGGTGCTGAAATTAAAAAAAATTAAAACATGGGAAAACAAACTCATAGTTTTATGCTAACAGATTATTTTGTGTCAAGGACAATGAGTGTGTCGTACCGCGTAAGACAAACCAGATCCATGAGATGCCATATATGCATACGTAATTTTATTTTTATTTTATTTATATAGGGCTAGTATCATGATGGCGAACCTATGGCACGCGTGCCAGAGGTGGCATGCAGAGCCCTCTCTGTGGGCACATGCACCGTTGCCAGCTGCACTTCCGGGTTCCGTCGCGTGCATGCGTGCCAGCCAGCTGGTCTGGCGCATATGTGCACGCGGCCAGCTGCTCTCTTCCGGGTTCCGTCGTGCGCATATGAGCTGGCCAGCTGGTCTTCACGCATGTGCGTGATGGAACCTGGAAGGGCAGCTGGCGATGGCGCTCATGTGCATGCAGCCAGCTGTTCTCTTCTGGGTTCCATCACATGCATGCATGAAGACCAGCTTGCCGGCGTACATGTGTGCGATGGAACCCGGAAGAGCAGCTGGTCGTGCACGCATGCGTGCAATGGAACCCGGAAGAACAGCTGGCTGCACGCAGATGCGTATTGGCCAACTGCTCTCTTCTGGCTTTTGGTGCTTTGGTGTGCGTGCACGTGCTAGTGTGCGCACACACACATATTCCTGTTTTGGCACTCGGTGCCGAAAAGGTTAACCATCACTGGGCAAGTAGAAGTGTACCATATCTTTTTCAAGCTTATTTAATAGTAGAGGCTGCCTTAGAGGGCCATCTGAATGACTGCGAAGATAAATCTTTGAGGTTGTATAGGAAAGAAGCAGAAATTATGGTTACCATGTAATATATAAAAAGTCATTATTGCACAAAATCCTCTTGAATTCTCAGAGGGAGGAAAAGATAGAGTTTGTCCTTCTAAGACTAAATTCCTCTCATTTTTTTAATATCGGTATCATCAGCAATTCCACGGGGAAACTCCATAGGAAGTCTGAGAAACAACAATTTCAAACATGTGCTCACAAAGTGATGATATTTATTAGGTGAAACAACTAATCTAGAATACAATGAAGGAAGAGCGATGAATCTAAGGAAGAACATTGAAAGGATGGGCTAAGAAGGGTATAAAGTATGAAACACTTATTCTCTAAGAATATTAGGGTATTTCTTCTGAGATGTTAAGTTCTGAGTTTCAAGACATTTGCTCATTATTAAGTGCATAAAATGTTGAAGTTATAATCTATGCACATATTCTTGGGAATAAGTCCTATTAAACATATCTATTCTTTCTAAGTAGAGATGTAGAGTTTGCACTGGAAGTCTCTAAAATAGTTCCGGCAAGTGTCTATACTGCTAGCTGAGTAGGCCAATGCATTTTGCTTATCTTTGTAATGAAAAATAATAGAATGAATCCACTTTTTCCAGTTCCCAAAATTAGTTGTGAAAGTGGAACACTTTCTCTGGCACATCAAGGAAACATGGGGAGTACTAAATAACATGTGACCCCTTGGATCATCATTTTAGAGATATTTCCTAATCTAAATAGAGAAACAGAATAACCACAGCTTCCTTCCTTCCCTCATTTCTTTCTTCCATCACTCCCTGTCTCTTCTTCCTTCCTCTATCTCTTTCTTTCTTTCCTCTCCTTTCCCTTCCATCTCCTCCTCCTCCTCCTCTCCCTTCTCAGGAGATAGGGAAATGACGCTTTCCCTCCCTCCCTCCCTTCCTCCTTCCCTCCCTGCATGTAAATGACTGCTACCACATAGGAGACAGACCTAGGGAGTGCAAGAGTGGCCAGTTCAGTGCAAGTGAAGCCGAAATTATGGTGATGGTGAAAAGTCATTATTTGGGGTACACCATTTCTCCATTGGCTTTCTGCCTTCAAGCTTCCTAAAAGCAAAAACTATGCTAATGAGAAAATGGCAAGGAGCTTTGGCAATTGTATCAGCTCTGAGTTTCCACCGAATAGGAGGATCATATAATCATATAATCAATCATGGCAATGTGGCAGTGCAAAAAAACCAAAGCCACTCAAATTTCATTCCTCTGGAAGTAATTGGTCCTGGAATTCTGTAAGTTTTACTCTATGATGATGCATTTTGCCCAATTGAAGGTTACCAAATATCAAACAGATATGAGAGTTTTGGTAGTATATTGACAGGTGAGGAATTGGAGATTTCTTCATGAGCTGTAATACTTGCAGAGAGCAGTTTTATCCAAGCATGTGCCTTTATACAGGTAGTCCTTGACTTGCAACAATTCGTTTAGTGACCGTTCAAAGTTACAACGGCACTGAAAAATGTGACTTATGACCATTTTTTCAACCTTTGCAGCATCCCCATAATCATGTGATCAAAATTCAGAAGCTTGGCAACTGGTTTATACTTATGACCATGGCTGTTTCCCAAGCAGGGGTGGTATTCACTTACCTTCGCTACCGGTTCGCGCATGTGCAGAGTGTCAAAAACAGGACGTGATGATGTCCGGGCGGGTGGGCGGAGACTCCTGCAGCCGCCGCTACTGGTTATCCTGAACCAGATAGAACCTGCTGAATACCACCACTGGTCCCAAGGTCATGCAATTCCCTTTTGTGACCTTCTGACAAGCAAAGTCAATGGGAAAACCAGATTCACTTAACAACCGGCTTACTAACTTATCAACTGTAGTGAATCGCTTAACAACTGTGGCAAGAAAATTTGTAAAATGGGGTGAAACTCTTTTAACAAATGTCTCACTTAACAACAGACATTTTGGGCTCTACTGTGGTCGTAAGTGGAGGACTACCTGAAGTTTCCTGAAGCCTCTGTGGGACTATTTTGATTTTGACTATATATTTGGGTGACGGTGATCTGAGGTGGCTGTCTGTCTGAGTGAAACAGAGAAAGAGAAAACCTAACTGAGAGACATAGATTCCCTCACTTATCTTTGTTTTCAAGGCTCTGCAGCTGTCTCTTTTGGCTCCTAGCCCTGAACTGGCTCCAAGTTCTGAATAAGAAGGAATCCATATTGCTTTTGTTGAGGGGACAGAATAGTCCCCAGATATGAATCAAATCGCTTGTTCCACATGGGCTTCTACTGAAAATAATTGCAGTTAATTTTGACATGTATTGAAGAATGCAGCTACATTTGTTATTCCAAGATGTTTATGTAGAAATGTTTGTGTGTATGTATTCAAATATTTCGACAATTAGTAAATTATTTTGTTACAGAAATTCAGGGGTTATGAATATCAGATTCCAGCTCATTGTTGAGGAGAGGGGAGATCTCTGGAGAAGGAAACCATTTCTCAGTATTGCTTATAGATTTTTCTTCTCTCCAGGAAGAGCTACTCTTTGAATCTATTAAAGCTGCACTAGTTTTTTGTTTTGGCCAATAAGGTTTCCACATCATAATCGCTTGCCCTAGTCTAGCCAAAGTTATTAATGCACTGCAATAAAATATATGTCTCTCAGAAGTAAACTCCACCGAGTCTCAGGCAGAGGACTTCAGCCTTATGCCACTGAAATATGTATGACTTGTCCAATTAATTTTAGTATGAATTAATGGCTAATGTGTTGAAATTAGTTTCATTTTTTGCTTATATGGAGCATAAGGAACAGAAAATAAATTTAAATTTAGATAATAACATTACTTAAATATCTTCATATGTCAATAGTAAAAAAACCTAGGAAAATGGATTTTAGGATTTATTTAAAAAGCTTAATTTCAAGTAAACTATTATAGACCTTTTCTGAACAGTTGTGAAAATTATATTAGCTAGCAGCAGAGCTTGTTATGACCAATATGGACTTAATAAGGTGAATTTAAAAGTAATTTTAGAGATAATCTTAGCATAGGATAGGCTTCCTTCCATTGATTGGCTAAATTCTGAAAATATCCAGCAGAACTAAGACTAACACCAACAGCAACACTAAATGGAATATACACTGCTCAAAAAAATAAAGGGAACACAAGCAGAAGACATCCGAGATCTGAATGAATGAAATAACCTTATTAAATACTTTGTTCGTTACATACAGTAGTTTTGTGTTCCCTTTAGTTGTTTGAGCAGCGTATAAACTACTGTATGTAAAGAACAAAGTATTTCATAACTTTGCACAAGCACGAAGCCGAAGACATCAGCCTGAAGATGACGAGTGGGACCTCGTCGAAACATCACCAAGATACTCTCAATCTTACTCAGGAAAAGACCTGAATATGCCAAGACTTGCATATATATATATATCCAAAATGGCAAAACAGGTACTCCACTCATATCTGGGGGAGTAAAAATGATGTCATACTTCATGTTATTTTTGTATTCTTGTTCAAATGAACTAGCTGCATGATTTGCAGATAGCAGAGATATATGCCATACCAAAAGAGTATGACAGCTTCATACGTTGTGCCCTTTGATTTATGCACTCCCATGTTTATATTACATCTTCATGTGATATGATACAATCATATGATCATTCCATATTTGCTATAAAACAAATGAGGAATATTTGAAGTAATGGTTTCTGGAATTGGGTATGTCAGGAATAGTGAAAAGAAGGACTAGGGGCGATATGATAGCAGTGTTCCAATATCTAAGGAGCTGCCATAAAGAAGAAGGGGTTAATCTATTCTTCCAAAGCACCTGAAGGCAGGAGAAAAAGCAATAGATGGAAACTAATAAAGGAGAGAAGCAACCTATAACTAAAGAGAAATTTCCTGACAGTTAAAACAATTAACCAGTGGAACAACTTGCCTCCAGAAGTTGTGAATTCTCCAACACTGGAAGTTTTAAAGAAGAGATTGGACAACCATTTGTCTGAAATGGCATAGGGCAGCAGGTGTGTAAAATGCGATTTCATTGAGGGCCGCATCAGGGTTGTGTTTGACCTCAGGGGATAAGGGTGGCAAGGCCAGGGTGGGCATGGCCAGATCGACGTCACTCATGTTATGGGTGCCTGTGGTGGCTCCCGAGCTTCGTTTTCAGCTCCTGCACCCTCTGCCAGCAAAAACGGAGCTTGGGAAAGCCGCCCACGGCCCTTGCGAGCTCCATTTTTGACTGCAACAGCTTCCTGCAACCCTCTGCCAGCAAAAATGGAGCTCTGTTTTTTTTTTGTTTTGTTTTTTTTTAATTTGATTTATATGCCGCCCTTCTCCGGAGACTCAGGGCGGCTTACAGTGCATTAAGCAATAGCCTTCATACTTTTGTATATTTATACAAAGTCAGCTTATTGCCCCCACAAACTGGGTCCTCATTTCACCTACCTTAGAAAGGATGGAAGGCTGAGTCAACCTTGAGCCTTGGAGAGATTCGAACCAGCAGTAAATTGCAGGCAGCTGTGTTAATAACAGGGTGCTTTAAACCACTGTAGTACCAAGGCTCTGTAGTACTTTGCTGGCAGAGGCACCTTTGCTGTTTCCAGAGTGGCCCTGCGGGCCAGATCTAAGCACCCTGTGGGCCGGGGCCAGCCCCCTGGTCTTGAGTTTGACACCGCTGGTATAGGGTTTCCTGCCTGAGTAGGGAGTTCAACTACAAGACCTCCAAAGTCTCTTCCAACTCTGTTATCCTGTTAAATCAAATCTCTATTTCAGACAAAGACCAGCCTAAGGACAGGGGGGTACAGCCATTTAAAAAAGCATTAAAATACATAAAAGGCTAAACAGGTAATAAAAGATAAAAGAAATGTATTTGTGAAAAACAAAAGTCTAAAAGGAATCTAAAAAGAGCAGTGGGAGCATTAGATGGGAAGCCTAAAGTTTTGTATATGGCAGAATAAAACTATCACAATATACAGAGCATTCTAGAATGAGGAACTAGATGCTCATTAAGATTAGTGTATGGCACATGTCATCATCTGACGCATTTTAAGCACTGCTGTGCAGACTCTAGCAGCATTATATGTTGTAGTAGGATTAGTATTTGAGAGCAGGAGGCATATGTAGAATTGTCTTGTTCATCTTGCACATTTATGCAATAATAGCAAGATGACTGTATCTATAGTACAAATGTCTCTATAATGCAGGCACTGGAGAAGCACACACTCTATTGTCTATGGAGATTCTCAATCGTCCAGGTCATGGTTGTCCCAAGGTGCATTTTTTTCAAGAGGCAACTGGACTTTCTTGTTTTTCTTTGAAGACATTTTGCTCCTCATCCAAGAAGCTTCTTCAAGCTTCTTCAGCTCTGACTGTATGGTGGGGAATGGAATGATTTATATTCCTTGCAGACAGCTGGTCATTTGCATTCTTTTAGAGAGCCGTTGAGACCACTTGGGGGTTTGCCCTGAAGGGGGTTGTCCTGATTCTGAGGTCACAAACAAACTTCCAAGTGGCGTCAATGACTCTCTAAAAGGAAGCAAATGACCAGCTGTGTGCAAGGAATATAAATCCTTCCATTCTCTACCATTCCCTCTTGACACAGCACTTTTGGGACACATGCTCTATTGTTTCTGTGAATCCAGAATCTCAGGGTGGGGAATCGTCCTGTATCAGCCTTTAAGGATAGCTGAGAAGAGGCATCCACCATAGTAAAGGCCCTTTGGTAGTTGGGAATTTTGAGGTTACTTAAGTATGCCATAGGGGAAGGCAGAGTACCTGTTGGATTTATGGCAATAAAGGTGGCAGATGTAGCTAGATCCAGACTGTTTAATGGTTGCTTTGGCCTGATCACATCCCATGCTGAATGAAAGACCTGAAGAATGGACTGAAAGTCATCCATAGTTAATGAGGTATGGCCAAGGGGAACATATGATAGTCTGAGTCACTAGGTATTAAAGATGCATTTGGGACTTGAAGGCCCTAGAAAATTGGGTTGAACAAGTTGTAAAGGTGGAAAATTGGAGAAAGGACCCAGCTGGGCATTATAAAGAAGTTGTAATACTGTCTTGTCTTTACATAATTTTAGGGCTGCAAGAATACAGGGGCCACCTCCCATCTTGAGGAATTTAAGGATGGTAGATGAACTATTCTCAGTTATTTGAAACATAAGTTCTGCTCAGTCTTGTGGCCATCTCTCTTCTAGGAGTGGCTTCTGGAACATCCATAGGGTAATAAAAGTATAATAAAAATAATATATTAAAATATAATAAAAATATTCTGGGTCAGTCCAAAAAGCTCATCTATTCAAGCGTTCTGTGTCATGTAAAGACCAGATATATCTTGAAACCTTGTAAATAGGTCATCAGCACCTCAGAGATTAATCTGTGAATTGGAATATAGCTATCCATTTAATTTCACCAGTCTTCAAACATTGCAGCTTGGCCTTTTGCTAAATATACAAATATCTCGAATATATTTTAAGATGCATTTCCATGCATTTTAAATTGCATATTAATATAGAAAGAGATAGTATGCATTTATGGATGAATATACTGTATATGAACATGATATGGATCAAAAATAGGATTTTCCCAACCTATTTTATGCTAGATTTTCTATGTCATGATCTTCCAATCTAGGAATGAGGAAAGTAGAAAGAGACTCGAACAACTAATTAGCAAATGGAAGTTAAAGAATAAGATGAATGAATAATGATTAATGATGGACAAAAGACTGTACATTTGAATATGTTGATAAAAAATAAAAATAAAAAACTTTTTTAAAAAAGATCTTCCAATCTGACATTCTTATAATACATTAAATCTTCACTATATAATTTCTAGCATTTATAAACCTCTTTTTTCCTATGGCTGTAAATTGATATGGACAATCAATGGCATTAAGGCTCCATGAGCTGTTGGATCTATTTCAGAAGGCCTCTGCAAGAGTTTAACTAGATTTGCTCAACTTCTACGTCCATTACCAATTAATAGAAACAGACAATACTCCACTGCAATGAAAATTCATATTCATCTTATAATGGCCACACAAATTTCAAATCTAGAGTAATTGATTGAATTGAACCTGGCTTTTATTCCAGTTGTGTTTCCACTGAACCATGCTACTGAAATTGAATATTAGTTATGTCCAGAGGTGGGTTTCAGCAGGTTCTGACCAATTCTGGAGAACCGGTAGCGGAAATTTTGAGTAGTTCGGAAAACCGGTAGTAAAATTCTGATTATCCCCGCCCCCATCTATTCTCTGCCTCCCAGATCCCAGCTGATCAGGAGGAAATGGGGATTTTGCAGTAACCTTCCCTGGATTGGGGAGGGAATGGAGATTTTATAGTATCCTTCCCTTGTCATGCCCACCAAGCCATGCCCACCAAGCCATGCCATGCCATGCCCACCAAGCCACGTCCACAGAACCGGTAGTAAAATAATTTGAAACCCACCACTGATTATGTCCATGAAAGAACTGTCTTTCCCCAATCTCCTGGACAGCCAGTCCTAATGTTCCAAGGGTGATTTTTGTGTTCTAGAAGTTTCTCTTGAACAGAAAATATATTACATTTGTTCAATTATAAATGGAGTCATGGAGGTGTGGCTGTTCCATGCTGTGCACATTTTAAAAAATAACCGTATATAAGTAATAGTAACAGTACTATTATATACAGAAGAATTAAATTTTAGTAGGGAATGGAATCAAAGCAGTGAGTGTACCATTTTCTCCAAACATGGATTTTACTAAGAGAAAATATTTTTGTACTTCAAAACAAAAGGAAAACTCCGTGTGTATCACTTAAGCTATTAAGTGAATAGGTACAAAATCGCTTACTTCCTCATGCTACTATGTTTCCTTTCTGTCATAGAATAATACTGACATGCTGCCCAAAGAGGTTAAGAGAACTTCATTTTCCCATCAGTATTTCCCAACATTCATAAAGAAGACCTTTCTGTTCCCTTTTAAAAATAAATATTAATTACAGAAATAATAACAGTAAAAAGAAAATCTTGCCAGGCTACAAATGCGAGTCAGCTTTGATAACTAGCTTCATCAGCACTATTTTTGGTAATCATTGCAACCTATTTTCTCACCGAGTCTCATTTGGAAAAAAAAAAAAAAACACCAAGAAAACAAAGCTCAGATTAAAAGAAGTGGAAAGATTTTCAGGGTTAAATGCATAGAGCGGAATCCCCTGTACAATTAAGCACGCTTAAATATCATTGAAATCAGCAAGACATAAATGTGTTTAACTCTCTCTGCTGGATGAGAGCCATAATATTTAATCACAACAGTACTTGTAATAAAGCCAAGCCTCTCGCAAGGGATGGGAGCTGCTGCCGAGAACAGAGCAGCCACCAAACTGTAGCTGGACTTTCCTCCTGTGTGTTGAAACTTTGTAAAAGTCCTAGCGATGACACAAGTATGTTGTCAGTTACAGAGGTTGGGTTGCAGCCCTGAGTTTGGGAGAACAGGCTGTTGTTGCTGGCCAAGTTGTGGAAGCTGAGGTGGCCCCACTGGGCTCCGTATGTGGGTCTGTGTAGTCCTTTCCCGTCAGAGCTGGCCCAGCCTGGCCAAAAATGCTGTCCTTGGCAGGGTTAAATGGCAGGGTGATGTAGTTTGCTGTGACTCGTGCATTCCTTTCAGGTTAAACTAGGGAAATGGCATTGTGTTAAAATTCCAAGTCGCATGAATGTTTTATTGCCACAAATGCACTGAGGTCTCAAGGGGAGTGTGTGTGTTCAGAGAGGGGGGGGAGCAAAGAGGGGAGGTGGGGAGTGTGACTTAGAGACTTGGGAACTATCAGAAGAACAGTTCCCTTGGAAAATGTTATCCAGTGGTGTGTGAAGCTGACTGGCTGCGATAGTCACTTAGAAGGGTTTCGCTTTTCCCTGGCTGTGGCTGTTTAAAATCTCTCACTCCAGACAATTAACAGCTGAAGAAAATATGACAAGACACACGCAGTGAGGCTGGGAGATAGAGTGAAGGAATGCGCCAGAAGAGAGTTGAATTGCCTTCTTGTATATAAACTGGCAGATCTCCGCTTCTCGGCACCCTCCTGACTTGCTATAACCCCCTCCCAGAGCTGATTTTTCTTTTCTTATTTTTTCTTTTTGCTTTCCTTATTTTTTTTTCTTCCTGTCTGCTGAAGGCCAGAACTGATCTGTAAACTGTACACCACTGACTGGGAGGCCAAAGTCGCTCATGGTACTGTATGTTACCATTACTACTCCCTCATTCCTTTATCCCTTTAAAAAAAGAAAACATTTCTTTGCAATAATGGTTTATGTGGGTCAGAAGTATTTGGTGTTTTTGTTAAGGCTGCAAAAAGACCAGAGCACATTCTTGTTGTACAGCTTTAAAAATGTAAACAAGCCAGGCAATTCTGACACCATCTCGTTTATATTAGGTGCCAGTAAATGATTTCAAGCAAACTTTTAAACAATGTTGTTAATACAGGACCACTGAGGGATGGAAAAGTTACTATGTTTGTCCTACACTTTTAAGTGTAATGTTTTAAGGGCTGCTGCATTTTGATTGTCTCCTTGATTGCTTGGAATCTGTGACAAGATACATTTGGGCTGATGTTCCTCTTGTGCCTTTGTGGTACTTAACAATTCATGCATATGAATTCATTTTACAGAGAAAACTAGTAAGTTAAAATATTTGGATGTGAAGGATCTTAGAGAGGAGGAGGCTTAGAGGATCTTCAGTTGCTATTTTCTTTGTCTCAGATTCTTTTCAAAGTTAACATTTTTCCTGAGTTTACATGTACTTGAACATGTACACATTGACCTAAACACACACACACACACACACACACACACACACACACACACACACACACACACACACATCAGGAGAGAATATAAGGGATGTGTATGCATAGAGATTATGTTCTTCAGGTCAATTTAAGCGTTCAGGCACAGTTAATAATACAAGGAGATGATAGATAGATAGATAGATAGATAGGTAGGTAGGTAGGTAGGTAGGTAGGTAGGTAGGTAGGTAGATAGATAGATAGATAGATAGATAGATAGAGGTAGATAGGTATATAATAGATAGAGACAGAGAGACAGAGAAATAGATGATAGATGATAGTCTTTCTCTCTCTCTCTTTTCCCCTCCCTCCCTCTCATCTCTGAATTAGTAGTTGAAGAACATGGGTGAAGATTCCTGATTTGAAACTGTATTCAGCGTACCCAATAACCCTAACCTTTCATTTTGACATGCTGAAAAATGAAATTCATCAGCAAACTTCCTTATGGCTTTGTGTCAACACAAGTATTTGGTTTAAAAGGTTTGATAGTGTACTGAATTAGGTTTACTAAAATGGCTACATTTTTGAAGCAGATCATGGATGTGGCTTTTGTCACTTTTTCTTAACAAGAATATTGTAATTTTTTTTAACAGTGACTATCTGGATAAATTTAGATGTATGTAATATTTTTTAAACTTTTTGCATGATACTATGTATTCTGTGAATATGTATAAGTTGTATGTTTATGTCCTTCATTTGGTTTTCCCTTTAGTTTTCTCATTCCCTTTCTCCGTCTTTACAAACCATCTTTGGCTCTACCATCTCTCCAAGGTACTTCATGCCTCATCTTTTTAATCTTTAAATTTATCATTTCTTTTTGAGCATCTTAACAATATGAATTTATCAGTCTTCTGTTTTGTCATCATTCATTCTTCTTTTTATACATTTGTTCTTTTAATTCTTCCTTGTGATTGAACCACCTCAATATATTTGTTTCATACAGATCACTTATTTTTGTATTTATTCATTCATTCTTGCTTCAGTCTCTTCAAGTTTTATACCATAAAGATTGCTTAAATAATCCATTCCCATTACAGTCAATTTTTGTTTCTTCTGATTTGTTC
Source organism: Pituophis catenifer annectens (assembly GCF_029215685.1). NCBI lineage: Eukaryota > Metazoa > Chordata > Lepidosauria > Squamata > Colubridae > Pituophis > Pituophis catenifer. Next base: position 219,023,799 of record NW_027256882.1, read on the forward strand.
AATTCTCACATATAAAAAGGGGATAAAAGCATACTTTTATACAAAATTGTTTTCACTTGTTTTAAAAAAATATTAATTGCTTATAACAGACCAGACCACACTTACCCATCACATTTCCAACACATATCATCACTTGCTCTAGATTTCCCCATAAATTTTTCCATTCTTGGGAAATGTTTTACTAAAGTATATAAATTCACCTATTTTCTCTAGTGTTTCATCATTAGATACATTAATTTTCCAATCCTTAGCCTATGTTGAATCATATAGTCTGTCTAATATTTGGTTTCTCAGCCAACATCATAGTATTATCTGTCTACAAAAATATGTGCATATTCACATCCTTAACCAACACATCTCTAGAACATTACCACAAACATTCCTTATGCATTTATCCAAGGGAATGGCATAATTACTGTTTGATGCTGAACATTTGTTAAACATATAATTTATTAATTGGCATGTATTGCTGTTATGGTATTCCATAACCAATTTTCAATTCCATTTTTCTGCAAAATTCAAACTTTACTTACAGCAAATGTACAATAACTTCCTCCTGTTCCAATAAAGGAGAATATTTGCAGGTCATGGTTGTAATGAGGGGACTTTAGTGCTCTCTGAGCCTGGTTGTTTTCTTGGAAATGTTTCTTGATAGCACTGATGATGTTACATAGTTTGGGTAATGAAATTTATTTATTTATTTATTTATTTATTTATTTATTTATTTATTTATTTATTTATTTAATTTCTATACCGCCCTTCTCCCGAAGGACTCAGGGTGGTGTACAGCCTAATTAAAAACACAAAGACAGACAAAATTTAAAAATAATTAAAATTATTAAATAATAGGCCCAATTTATAAAACCCCAAATTTAAAATCCCATTTAAAACCAATTAAAATCTTTACATTGATAGCCCAGCCTGGCGGAACAACATGGTTTTGAGGACACAGCAAAATACACAGAGATCAGAGATTTTACGAATTTCTGGGGGCAGTTCATTCCAAAGGGCAGGGGCTCCCACAGAGAAGGCCTTCCCCCTGGGTGTCGCCAGCCGACATAATTTGGCCGATGGCAACCTGAGGAGACCCTCTCTGTGGGAGCGAACTGGCCGGTGGGAGGCTACTGGTGGCAGAAGACGGTCTCGAAGGTATCCAGGTCCAATGCCATGGAGCACTTTAAAGGTGGTAACCAACACCTTGAATCGCACCCGGAAGACCACTGGAAGCCAGTGCAGCTCGCGCAGGAGGGGTGTCACATGGGCACAATGAGTTGTGCCCATAACCACCCATGCGGCCACATTCTGGACCAGTTGGAGCCTCCGGGTGCTTTTCAAGGGGAGCCCCATGTAGAGAGCATTGCAGTAGTCCAGACGTGACGTGATGAGGGCATGAGTGACTGTGCACAAGGCGTCGCGGTCCAGAAAGGGCCGCAACTGGCGGATCAGGCGAACCTGATAAAAAGCTCCCCTGGCCACGGCCGTCATATGTTCTTCTAAAGACAGCCGTGCATCCAGGAGGACGCCCAGATTGCGGGCCCTCTCTGTGGGGGGTAAAGACTCACCCCCAATAGTCAGCGATGGCACCAGCTGACTATATCGCGGTGCCAGGAACCATAGCCACTCGGTCTTGGAGGGGTTGAGTCTGAGCCTATTTCTCCCCATCCAGACCCGCACGGCCTCCAGGCAGCGAGACATCACATCAAGGGCATCGTTGGGGTGGTCTGGGGTGGAGATGTACAACTGAGTATCATCAGCTGTTTGTCTGTCTGTCTGTGTGCATGGAGAGAGAGGGAGAGAGAGAGAGAGAAAGAGAATATATTGGAATGGCTGTTTACCTTTTATTTCTGTACCTTCCAGGTTGCAGTTTTCCACCATGAACATTATTAGATGGGTTCATAGATATTGACCTCCACAGGCAATGATGCTTTAGTCAATCAAGGCTCTATCATGATATGTTTTAGTAAGACAGAAAAGGTACGGACTATATTAATCACTTTTCATTGTGTATATTCCATTTGTAGCAATCCCTGCTAACTAAAGAGGGAATACAAAACAGTTGTGGCTTATTTGGTTAGGATGCCACAAGAGGAATCAAACATCAAAGCTCTAATTTATCCAAACCAGAGTTCAGCTATTGTGTGTAGGCTAGTGTCCATAATTTAGATAAATCATGCAATCCAACTAACTTTGGTATGTTTAATCACACCAAAGTTTGTTGGATTTTATAAATGGTGTGTATACATGACTAAAATGGATTTAGTAGACTGTTGGGTCCAACTGTGTATTTTTCATCGGTGGATATGTTACTTGTATATTAGATAATGTATGGTTCTCCATAACTACCCCATCTTTGCTTATTAGAAATGGTAAATGGAGTGGCAGGAGAAGGAGAAACTACCTATTTAGAGTGAACAGTTTTTTTGCAAAATGTTAAACAGAACCTTTATTATAGTAAGCATGTCAAAAAGTACTTCAGTTGTTAGTGAAAGAATGAATAATTAAAAACAAGAATTACTAATGTTATTCATGTTACATTACAGGTATGCAGTATACTTTTTAAAAGTCCCATGTTGTCATCTCATCCATTTTTTTAAGATATTATTCTAAATATTCAGATTATATCAGCATGTTTCTGTTCTATTAGGTTCACAGTTATGTAGAGTATTGAGCACCGAATATGCAATTGAAACCCACAATTCTTTAAATGTTTGTTGCAAAAATTATTACTGTATGCCAATAAAACCAGTTGCAATCAATTGGCTTATATTATTGCAATAGTCAATTAATTGTCTAATAAATAGTAGATTCTTTAAAGCTATTAAAAGCATTTGGGAATCTCATTTTTTAAAATATATATATACAGAATGGTTCATGTGCATTTGTGTGATATATTTATTTTGTGTGTATAAGACAAGCAATTATGTCATAAATATAACTTTAATCTGATTACTACACTTTTTATGATAGTCTAATAGTAATAGCAGCTTTTTAAAAACTTATATTGACAATGTTTATAGAGTCATAAACTTAAAAAACAGTCAGCTCTATAGGAAAACCATGATTTATATCTTGATTCAGTCCTTCAGATTTCAGAAAATCTCATTAGCATCACATACTTGCTAAGGGTTACTCATTTAAAGCTGTATATCTTCAGCTTCAAACTATTTTAAATGCCTGGTAGTATAAGAATTTATTCTGACATGATGCACATGAAACATTGTAATTGATTAACCAAAAAGAAATGTGGCAAATTATATATATTATTTTGCATGTTTTAAAAATGATTTGTAAATTGGTATTTACCGTAATTGTAGTAAATTATGAGTATCCCCCAAATGCCATGATTTATATGATAGTTAAGAGCAAGTCTCTTTAGACATAGAATGAGGTATTATGTGTGATAATCCTAATTTTTTCTTGAGGCTCTGCCACAAAGTTTTGAAATACTGAAAAACTAAAGCTCTAAATCTTGGAAGGAATGTAGAAGGAGATATGGTATTCTATAGAAACTGTATGATTGCATTGAGGACAAACAAGAGTCTAAGAGATACAGAGTTAATGCTGTGACATCAAAGCTTACACCTCAGAAGGAACAAGGAAAAAGGCTTCCTCTCACAGCCCAGCTCAAAGTGGCAGGCTTAACATGTCACAGCACGCACACACAGACAAATGCACAGAGAGAGAGAGAGAGAGAAGGAGAGGGGGAGAGAGAGAGAGAGAGAGAGAGAGAGAGAGAGAGAGAGAGAGAGAGAGAGAGAGAGAGATTGAAAGTTTGAAAGTTTGAAAGTTTATTAGATTTCTATACCGCCCTTCTCCCAGGGGATTCAGGGCGGTGTACAGCCATATTAAAACACATGAATTTATAAAATTTAAAACCAAATAAAATCAAATATATAAAATTTGGCCCTCAAATTAAAACACACATATGCCCATTTAAAATTCATATTAGGCCAGTCCGGCTTGCTGAAACCGAAAGGTCTTAACGGCGCGGCGAAAAGTATGCAGGTCAGGGCTAAGACGAAGCTCTAGGGGCAGCTCCAAAGGGCTGGTGCCCCCACAGAGAAGGCTCTCCCCCTGGGTGTCGCCAGTCGGCATTGTTTGGCCGACGGCACCCTGAGGAGCCCCTCTCTGTGGGAGCGTATTGGCCGGTGGGAGGTTGTTGATAGCAGAAGGCGGTCTCGTATGTACCCTGGTCCTAAGCCATGGAGCGCTTTAAAGGTGGTGACCTTTAAACACCTTGAATTGCACTTGGAAGACCAACGGGAGCCAGTGCAGCTCGCGCAGGAGGGGTGTTACGTGGGTGCGCTGAATTGCACCCATAACCACCCGTACGGCCGCATTCTGGACCAGCTGGAGCCTCTGAGTGCTCTTCAAGGGGAGCCCCATGTAGAGACCGTTGCAGTAGTCCAGACGGGACGTGACGAGGGCATGAGTGACCATGCGCAGGGGATCCCGGTCCAGAAAGGGACGCAAGTGGTGCATCAGGCGAACCCGATAGAAAGCACCCCTGGCCACGGCCGTCATATGATCTTCCAAAGACAGCCGTGCATCCAGGAGAACACCCAAGTTGCGAGCCCTCTCTGAGGGGGCCAGGGTCTTACCCCCAATAGTCAGCGATGGTGCCAGCTGACTATACCGGGACACCGGGAGCCACAGCCACTCAGTCTTGGAAGGGTTGAGTTTGAGCCTGTTTCTCCCCATCCAGATCCGCACGGCCTCCAGGCACCGGGACATTATGTCAAGGGCATCATTGGGGTGGTCAGGGGTGGAGATGTACAGCTGAGTGTCATCAGTATACTGATGGAATCTCACCCTGAAACCACGGATGATCTCGCCCAGCGGCTTCACATAAATGTTGAACAGAAGGGGCGAAAGGACTGACCCTTGCGGTACCCCACATACAAGGTGCCTTGGGGTTGACCTCTGTCCTCCTGCCAACACAAACTGCACATGATCAGAGAGGAAGGAGAAGAACCACCACAACACGGTGCCCCCCACTCCCAACCCCTCCAATCGTCGCAGCATGATACCATGGTCGATGGTATCAAAAGCCACTGAGAGATCTAATAGGACCAGGACAGAGGAGCAACCCCTGTCCCGAGCCCTCCAGAGATCATCAACCAATGCGACCAATGCCGTTTCCGTGCAGTGCCCTGGCCGGAAGCCTGACTGGAATGGGTCTAGATAATTGGCTTCATCCAGGTACTGGGGCAGTTGTCGCGTCACCACACTCTCAATAACCTTCGCCACAAAGCGAAGGTTGGAGACTGGGCGATAATTCGCTAATACAGCCAGGTCCAGGGAAGGCTTCTTGAGGAGAAGCCACCACCTCTTTCAAAGAGGGGCAGAAGTAACCCTCACTCAAAGAAGCATTAATAATCCCCTGGAGCCAGCCTTGTGTAACTCCCGGGAGGCCAGCACCAACCAGGAGGGACATGGATCCAATAAACATGTGGCAGCGCTAAGCCTCCCCAGAATCCTGTCCACGTCCTCGGGAGTCACAGGGTCAAACTCCTCCCAGATAACATTCTCAAAATTCCCCTCCATCACTCCATCCGGATCTACCCAATCAGAGTCCAGACCTTCCCGAATCTGAGTGACTTTGTCATGCAGGAATTGTACAAAATCCTCAGCCCTGCCCTGCAAGGGGTCTTCCCTTGCTCCCAGATGAAGGAGGGAGCGGGTCACCCTAAACAGGGCTGCTGGGCGGTTCTCTGCAGACCCAATAAGAGCGGAAAAATAGTTAAATTTTGCCGCTTTTATCGCCACTAGGTAGATCTTAATATGAGACCTCACCAGTGTTTGGTCAGTTTCGGAGTGACTGGCCCTCCAATCACTCTCCAGGCGTCTTTTCCGGTGCTTCATCTCTCTCAGCTCCTTGGAAAACCAGGGAGCCAGTTGAGATTGGCACCGGATCAGAGGCTGCAAAGGCACAACACGATCCAAAGCTCCGGCGGCCGCCCTATCCCAGGCGGCCACCAGCTCTTCAGTTGTGCTGTGAGCCAGAGTCTCAGGGAATGGCCCAAGCTCAATCAGGAACCTATCCAGGTCCATCAGGCACCTGGGATGGAACCACCTAGTCGGTTCCATCTCCCTGCGGCGAGGTGTAGCGGTTCGAAAGTCCATGCAAAGGAGGGAGTGATCACACCATGACAAGGGCTCGATGACTAAATCCCCTCTTTCCAGATCACTCTGCCACTGACCAGAGACAAAAATCAAGTCCAGAGTTTGTCCCCCCAAGTGAGTAGGGCCTTGAACTAATTGGGTCAGGTCCAAGGCCATCATGGAAGCCAAGAACTCCCGAGTTGCCATAGACGTTTCGCCGACAGATGGCAGGTTGAAATCTCCCATAACCATAAGCCTGGGGGTATCAACCGCCACCCCGGCTATCACGTCAGGCAGCTCGGGCAGGGCCACTGCCACGCAGCAGGGAGCCAAGTACATAATCAGCAGGCCCATCTGCACCCTACGACCCCACTTCACAAGGAGGGACTCACATCTGGCTATTTGAGGTACAGTGGTCTCCCTTGGACATAGACTTTCTTTAATAATAACCGCCACCCCCCCGCCCCTACCCTGGGCCCTCGGCTGATGAAATGCCCGGAAACATTTCAACCAGGGGCACCCCCCCTTCTGGGCCCAACCAGGTCTCCGTAATACCTGCCAGATCCGCTCCCCCCTCCTGAATAAATCATAAATGAGGGGGGCCTTATTTACCACAGATCTGGCATTGCACAACAACAGCCAAAGGCCCAGGTCCTGAGAGTCTGTGCTACCTGGGGAACAAGAGAGAGAGAGAGAGAGAGAGAGAGAGAGAGAGAGAGAGAGAGAGAGAGAGAGAGAGAGAGAGAGAGAGAGAGAGAGAGAGAATGTAAAAGGCAATGTAGATCAAGCTATATTTATACTTAGAAACTTAGCAGTAATACAAACGGCAAATAAAACTGCAGAATGGTTCTTCTTCAATTCTGTAAAACTGTGTAGGACACGGGTGTCAAACTCACATTGCTGTCACGTGACGTTTCACGAAGTTTTTCCCATTTGCTGAGCTGGGGTGGGCATGACCTGCGCATGACACATCTGGCCTACAGGCTGTCAGTTTGACACCCCTGGTGTGGGAGGTATGTTCTGGGACCAGTGACTCTCAAATCGTACTTAGGTGAGACTTCCAAATTGAACTGTGGAAGTGGGAATTGCTTTATGTGGTATATACTCAAGTGAGCTATTTTTCCTGTTTGTGGTTAAAGTGATGGATACCCTTCAGCATATGGAAAACTTAAAGTATCTTTTTTTTTAACAGTACATTTTTCATAAACTATAAGGATGTACCAAGAGAATCAGGTTGATGGTCCATTCTAAATATTCTGTGGAGCTGTGAGCAACATCTTCCCAACCTTAACTAAAGGTGCTTGTGATTTTACTGTGCCTTTCCTACCATCATGTCAGATACATTTCTGCGTTCTAGCTTTTGACCTTCCTCTTTTCCTGTCTTTTTAAAATGTTCTCCTCTCCTCTGTTTCCTGTCCAATGGCCTGAGACAATGGATGTGTGTTTAAGAACATAGTGTATAATTTTCTGTGAATCTCAGTGGCTTCTTCAGCTGATGAGTGGATGTGAGAAAAAAAAATTCTTAAACACCTAAAACAACAAAAGTCTTTGGTACCTTAAATGCTAATGCATTTTATAGCATGCAGTTTGTAGACTATAGTTATCAGATGCACAAAGCTTTGTCCTGTTTTCCAAATGTCTACATATGCATAGGCACACACATGCTCATGCACAATGAACATGCGCACAGTTGTGGGGCAGGATTATAAATGCAGAAGCAAAAAAAAAAGTTGTTGCTGATAAGGCAAGCAAGCATCTTGACATTGGATAAGCCAATTAACACATAGAGTGTGATTTTCAAAAATATCCAGGTTGAAACCTTAGGGGATAAATTGACAATGATTTGTTGTGCTGGAATAGCTTATTAGAACACCAGATGTATAACTTCATTGAAACCCCACATTTTCATTCTAATCTTATTTTATTTTGTGAAAGTACACATAATTTTTAAAATAAGCTAACTAGAGGTTCTGGAGAACAAAGTCCAGGATATGCTATAAAAAGTTGGTTTTAGGGAGAAGTAAAGATCTGTGTAACCTCAACAACTAGTTTTTCTCCCTAAATTTAAGAGTCATGAAACAGGCAACCAAAAGTTTTAAACAGGAATATCAACCAAGAAAACAGGAACAAAGAGGCATCTTGATATAATTGATTAAATAAGGTTTGGGAGAAAGAAGCTGGTTGAGTTAAATTACAAAATGTGCAGTGATTGTTTTTTACTTCTTTCTCATAACAATTCAATGGAGCATATCCACTTGTGGTTGAAAAAATCAACAATAATTGATCCGTCAAGATAATTTGTAATTCTCCATTTGATATTGAAGATGCTCCATTTGTTACTGAACCATAGTTTCACCTTCCTGTTATCCTGTCCCTTACCTACCAATATATAACCACTTGAGATTTCAAATATTATCAAACATTATTTGTCACTTTCTTTATTAATAAGAAATCCATTTTTGAATGTGAAACATAAGTACTACAAAAAATACAGGCTTGTATTCTAGGGTCTACCTATAAGCCTAATATAACTAAGAAAAGATCTGATTATTAGTTGAAGCAAGTTTTTAAAAGACTAAGTTAAAGACTTCTATCTTTGCTGCCAGATTATGTATATGCTCACTTGAAAAAAAGGCCTACTGTTTAATAGACTTCTTTTCTACTTGTGAGAGACTAGGCAGCAGGGACAGAAGGACAGTTTATTTCACATATGATAATATACAGTGTTAAGTGCAGCTTTCTTTCAAATGAGTTTGCATAGGACTGCATAGGGTGGGAATTCATTCATTAGAATTCATCACAATTCTAAAGATCAGAACTAAGGATTCCTTGTTTTTCAAGAACTGCTGTATTCTAATTATAAATGATAAATTATATTTCTTGGTATACAAGTAGTCCTTGACTTATGACCACAGTTGAGTCCAAATATCTGTTGCTAAGCAAGACAGTTAAGTGAGTTTTGCCCCATTTTATGATCTTTTTTGCTACCGTTGTTAAGTGAAACACAGCAGTTGTTAAGTTAGTAACACAGTTGTTGAGTGAGTCTGGCTACCCCATTGACTTTGCTTGTCAGAAGGTCACAAAAGGTGGTCACATGACCCGGGACACTGCAACCGTCATAAATATGAGTCAGTTGCCAAGCCTTCGAATTTTGATCACCTGATTATGGTGATGCTGCAATGTTCATAAGTGTGAAAACTGGTCATGAGTCAATTTTTCAGTGTCATTGTAACTTCAAATGGTCACTAAATGAATAGTTGTAAGTTGAAGACTACCTGCACAGCTTTAAATATGAAATATGGTTGGGTAAATTGGTTGTTGACCTTGGATAATCTCACAGGGTTAGTCAAACCTAATTAGTATTTGAATAGGAAACAAATAAGACAGGACTGTAGACTGGGAAGAAGGTCATGTTAAACTGCTTCTGAATTCACTATGCAAAGGTGTGACTATGTTCAGTAGTGGCTAAAATTGTGGAAACTTTTTGGGAAAAGTGTATTTTTGAGGTTTGATGATTTTAACACCACTTTTTGGGGGGAGTTTCAAGATAATCATATTCCACTGCTGGAATGGCCTGGGAATAGCCCAAGCCAATTGAAAATCTATGGAGCCGACTAAAGAAACTTGTTAGTCAGAAGCGATCCAGCAATAAAACCCAGTTAATAGAAACAATCATTCAATCTTGGTTTCACATTATAACAGCTGCAGAACTAGAAGACATGGTTCACTCCATGGGAAGACGTTGAAGGCCGTAATTCATACTAAAGATTACCCAACTAAGTATTAACTGACATGATAATTTTTGTATATCTTGTTTTTTCTATGGTGATAATTTTTGTATATCTTGTTTTTCTACGTGTTTCATTTTTTCTTCTTTATACTGTAACTGTTATTCTAATAGCAAATCCTTCATAAAAGTTATTGCATTACATTCTTGATTAAATTATCTTTCCCTTGATATATAATTTTATGGTACTTCTCAAAAAAAAAAAGTGCTGTTATTAGCTAGTTTTAGAAAATACACTTTTCCCAAAAGGTTTCCACAATTTTGGCCACTTCTGTAGAAATTAAGTATGATACAAAGGAGACTTCACCTTTATCGTGAACATTTCGGTATGTAGCTCAGTTTCTATATGAAGTTGGTGTTAAATAAAAGTATATTAGAGTAACAGGAATTTGGAAGTCTGGTCAGAAATGCTTCTGAATTAAGTGGACAGTGGACCTTCTGCTAAATCAGCTTATAAAATCCTTATAGGATTAATGATGTAAAAACTTAAAAAAAAACCTTTGAAAATAAATTTGCTTCTGAAATTTGAACTGCTTTAATTTTCAGTATCCTTTTGTTAGGCTAAAGAATATTTCATTTCAGTAAATATTTGCAAAGTATCTTTTCTTATATAAAAGGTGGGAAATGGTTTCATTATCTTATTTTTCCAATTATCAAAAGTATTTTTTCAATATTACAGAATTAGCACTGTGTTTGTTCACTTTAAGGCACAGGAAGGAAGAGTTAATTTTAGTCCTAAAACTGTGACATTGTTAAGCTGATAGTTGGTCATGATATAAAATAAAAATATATTACAGTTAAGATAAAGCAGTTATTGATGTCAATATCTTCTGGAAAAATATATAGACTCTTTTGATTAAAGATAATTCTCAGTGGATTTTCATTCCATTAAAATATAAACATGTTTTGAGGTTTGGAAATTGTTCCCAATTCTTTCAAGATCTGCTCTAAACAAATTGGTTTCAAGCCAATTTGTTTCAGGCCTCAGAATTACTTCTGGTAATGACAAATGTTTTAATTAAGCTCTGGACTGTTTTAATAATCATTTGCTGGTTGAATATTTTAAATTGCAAATGTCTAAAACTCCCACTGAGAAATTTTGCAATACTTCTCAATATACTTTTGAGGTATTTGAAATGGAAATTGTTCAGATGTTTTCTCTATGAACATACGCTGCTTAGAAGTTCACTAAAAATAAAATGATAACCTACCATTAAGAGATAAAGTTCTTCTTGGTCAATATTCTTGACATTTTTGCCTTTCTTCAAAATGCCTTATTTTTGTAGCAAGAGAAGGAATGATTAACTTCTCTTGATTAGTGATTGTAGACAAAATTTTCTCGGGAAACCAAATTTAAATGTTTATCATTAATTTTTTTTTTTTTCATATTCAAAATTGACTTCTCAGTAGGGAAAGAAAGGTTTCAGGCCAATTCATGCCTTAAATTAGGAACATTTTGTGGTAAGATTGCTTTTTTATGTAAGAGAGTTAGGTAACTCGGTTACATGATTACAATTTGTGACCCTCCCTACTGGCTTCCCATAAGTAGTCAATGGGGAAACTGATAGGGAAGGCTGGATGTGCCTCCAGTAAGTTGTTTTCACCCTCACTTACCTGGCAGCAACCACCACTAGTCCCACGATGCTCATGCCACCTACTGCATTCTACTTGCCTGCCAGCTTGCTTACAACCACCTACAACTTGCTTAACAACCCACAAGCCTTGCTTAACCGAGGCAATGGGGAGTGCTAGGATTACCATCGCTAAAGCGGTATATTCACACGATCTGCATTGCTTAACAATAGAAATTCAGGTTCCAATTTTCATTGTTAACCCAGGACTACCAATAATAAACCCAAGTAGGTTAGCTCTGAGGATCTGATAGGAAGTTCAGCCAAGTCCTGCATTGGATGGGTGATGAGGATCTTGCATCTGATTGCATCTTGCAGTCTCTTCCTGATCATCAATCCTGTGGTGCTTTTCTGGAAGAAGAAACTCTTTGATAGCAGGTAGAAAGATGTAGAGTGAACCCAATTGAGCATGTGTAAAAATTTATATTAGGGATTACTAGACAACATGTGTCCTGTTGGGTTATTATTTCAGAGGCATTTTCTTACCTAAATAAACAGAATGACCATGGGTAGGCAAAAAAGAATTGGGAGAGAGAGCAACTTCCTTGTGGGAAGCTAGCAGTGGGCATCAGACTTTCTTCCCTCCCTATAATTCTGTCATCTTCATAGCCGACCAACAAGCTGTTGAGATAAATTCTTGGATGTTACTAGGGTTTGGATGGGGAACAACAACAAACTCAAATTCAATTCTGTCATAGCTGAGTAGCTATGGATGAAGAGCTGTGTCACACCCAATGATTGTCTACTCTTTGGTTCTGAATGTGGTTGCAATTCATTGTTCAGTGTACAATATTGAACTCACAGCTGAAGAGATGACAGTTGTGGCTAGAAGAGCCTTCACAGAGACTCTTCATTTGGCATGCCAATTATGCACTTTTGTAGACCTGGAAGCCTTTCTTGCAGTCAATCATGCCTTGATCATCTCATATGGCTTCCCCCATTGACTTTGCTTGTCAGAAGCTGGATGGATGGTGATTGTGTGATCCCAAGACAGTGCAAATATCATAATTATATGCTAGCTGCCAAGCACCTGAATTTTGATCATGACCTTGGAGAAGCTGCAATGGTTGTAAGTATGAAAACATAAGTCATAAGTGTCGTTGCAACTTCAAACCATCACTAAATGAACGCTTGTAAGTCAAGGACTATCTGTAAAGTGGGCAATTATTCTATTCCTGTGTGTGGAGCAGGTCTCAGAGAGTAGCATCAAGAAAATTGTCTTCTTGGTGGTCTTGTTGTGATATACTGCAAAATAACATTTTGTCTCAAATACTTTTTGATATACTTAATATACTCTATTAAGCTACTGAATTCAGTAATTATTGGATTTGGAGCAACTGTCATCCCTTGCTATTTCAAAGAGCGTGCACGAAGTGAACTGGTTGTAACACCGGTTGAAGCCCACCACTGGTAGGAAAGGTACATTAACCCATTTGGCAAACATTATTCTGAATTGTTTAATGTAATAGTAGCCAAAATTAATTGGCTGCATTGTTTCCTATTAAGAGAGGCAAAAGGAAGTCTTGAGCTTTGAACTGACTTTGTAATGTTGTCACAAGGCCAAATCTGATTTCATATCTAGTATTTTTGTCATACTAGAAGAATTTTTTTTGTTTTAATTTTAACAGTATGAAAGGCAGCAAATAGATTGCAATAAACAGTGGAAAAGATAATAGAAGAGAACACCTTAAATCTCCTGAGAACTCTAAAGTAATGAGTCATAATTAAATAGAGGACTATATTATTCTTCTGTACTGATCATATAATGTTTCTGCTATCATTACCATATATATATATGTCTCTCTCCGTGTATTCTATAATTAAAAAAAAAACCTTTTCATTTCAGATGATAGTATTAAGCTAATTACAGTTTCATGTGTTTTAAAAAAGTAGCAAATAGGAATCTAAGTGTTTAATACCATAATATAGCTTAACATAAGCTGTAAAGACTTTGCTAAGCCTAGAACACTATTTTGAATTTAAAAGTAATGTTCTCTTCACCCACAATTTACATTATATGTTCCTGATCAGATTTTAAACTGAAGAGGGTTAGGTCCAAGAGAAATTCAAACAATTACAAAATAACATTGCAGTTTACAAAGATGCCTCTGATGAAATGTTATAACAAAAAACACACAATATTTTTAAAAGTTGGGTTGCTATCTCAGGCTATTCCAAACAGTTAGATATCTTTATTTGTTTGCTTCCATCTTGTGGTATCTAGATTTTCCTCCAGCCCAAATGTTACAGCCCCACTATACAGGTAGCCCTCAACTTACAATCATTCATTTAGTGAACATTGGACGCTACAATGGCACTGAAAAAAGTGACTTTTGACCATTGTTCACATTTACGATTGTAAATGGCATATGATCAAAATTTAGATGCTTGGCAGCTGACTCACATTTTATGATGTTGCAGTGACCTAGGGTCATGTGATCACCTTTTGCGACCTTCTGACAAGCAAAGTCAATGGGGAAGCCAGATTCACTTAGCAACCATGTTACTAACTTAACTACTGTAGTGAATCACTTAACAACTTTCCTTAACAAAGGAAAGATCGGAAAATGATGCAAAATTAACAACTGTCTCACTTACAAACAGAAATTTGGGGCTCAATTGTGGTTGTAGTTTGAGGAATATTTGTAAATACAAATATGGATGTGCTATTTCGATAATGAATTAGCAGTTACCAGACCAGTTGACAAATGCAAACTGCCCCATATTCACAAAGAGGTGACTTTCTGTTCTTTTACACTGGGAGGAAACCAACAAGGATTTTGCTGCCATAAATTTCCTATAAAAACACATCTCATTTACATTATTGATCAAAGTTCCTAGGTCAGTTTTCGGCGCTCGTCAGGGCTGCAACCAGGAAGAGAAGCTGCCCAGGGGGCATGCGTGCGCCGGATAAGATTCTTCCAGTTTCTGGCGCACGCATGTCCTGCGTTGAGGGGAAGAAGTGTTTATCTTGGACTTTTGAGATGGGGGGGGCAGAGCGAGGGGCATCACCAAAGAGAATTCACCTTGCTTGAGCATCATCGGTTTTCGGGCAGAGTCTCCAGAAGGAAGAGGGACAATTCTGCAGAGAGAGAGAAGTGGAGAAAGTGGTAGGGGGGATCTTGGCCTGAATAACTAACTTGGGCTTCTTCTCAAGTGGGTGAAGTCAATGGAGACTCTGCCTGGAGACCAATGACGCTGCAGAAGGGAGAATTCCCATTGGTCCTCCTCCTTTTTGGACACTCCCAATTCCGAAGTTAGAGGAAGCCCCATTCCTGGCCCACAGACCAGGAAGACCAGCTCTTCCGGTTTCTGGCACTGCTGCATGCACAAAGGCCAGCTGATTGGCACGCACGCCAGAAACCCGGAAGAGGAAGGGGTGACATTGCACATGCCAGGCAACATGGCTCTGGGTGCCACGTGTGCCATAGGTTCACCATCACTGTCCTAAATTGTGCAAGAGGATGTCCTGTCCCTGAGCAATAGCAACTTCAGTAGTAACAAACATTGCGTCATCTATTTCCTACAGAAAGGAGAATAAATATATAGTGTAACTCTATATTTGTAATGTATACTGTAAACTTTATCTGCTCATTTTTGAACATGAATAAATGAACGAATGAACGAATGAATGAAAGAACGAACGAACGAATCCAGCCCAAAAGTTGTAGCTAAAGACATAATTCTCTAGGTGTATTCCCAGTGAAAGCAGTTACGATGGCATGACCCTACAGGTTTCAATCTTCTGTGCTGAGGTGGGAAACAGAAATGGTGCCCTTCAACCCTGAGGCAAACTGCTTATTTAGGCAGAGAAAATCAAGCCTAATTGTAATTTTCGGGGATTGTGAAAATAACTAGAAGGATTAAGTCTTTAAGTGGAGAGGCATTTAAATAGAATTAATTAACAAGCAAGCTAAACTAGCTAGAAGGGAGGACAGTTTTATTTTAACAGGCATTTTGAAACTGATCTGAAACTGGTTGAAAGGTTGATGGTTCTTTGATAAATTTCCTAAGAAACCTGCTAAAAAACCTGGAGACGATAAGACAAAAGCCCTGGTGAAATAGTATTCTATTTCAACTGCTCAGGAATTAAGAGATGGAATGTCAGATAATTATCTAAAACAGTGCCACTGAACCACACTGTCTATACTGGAAGGATGGCTTTGTGTTTATACTTTCCCTCCATTTTGTCTAAGGCAGTGGTCCCCAACCCCCGGTCCGCGGACCGGTGCCGGGCCGTGGAGTACCTGGCACCGGGCCGCGCAGCGGCCGGGGGACATAAACGCTGCAGCGCAAAGGCTCCTGGGCCGTGCGCAATGGGCCGTGCGCAAAAGCTCCTGGGCCGTGCCCCCACCCCTGTGCGCGCTCAGCGGGCCGCGGCGATAAAAAGGTTGGGGACCACTGGTCTAAGGGACTGAAGGGGGAGTGGCTTAGCCACTCTATAAATATGACCCCCTTTACCCACACACACATGGGGAGACACATGGGAAACAAGAGGAGACACACAGGAAAAAAGAGAGAAGAAGGGATTATGCTCTAGGCACATTTACCTCAGAAATAAATAAAGACCAAGATATAATGTTCTGTGATTTAAAATGTAAATAGTTTATTGATTTTAAATAAACAAAGTTTTCTTGATAAAAGAAATCTGGCTTAATTGTAGCTGCTGGGATATTCCAAGATCTCATTGACCTCTACAACCTAAACTAAAAACTTTTCTAACATGGAAGGTCTTCCAAAATTTTGCAAAGTAACTTAATGGCTATGGTAAAAGTTGCCTACTATATTGCAAAAACACTGGAAGTCATCTAAAGCCAACAATATCTACTGCCTGAAACTCTCCACACTGAATTTGCATCTTAAAACTCTTTAAAAAAAAAAACCTGCAAAATTCAGTCTGACACCTTCTGGTGATCTTATAGTAACCCCTGAACCTCCAAGCATTGAGTATACCTAACTTAACTGGATGACCTTGTACGTAAATGTTTGTTTTTCTTTTCCCAAATTTTAAAAAGGATCCCCAGTGACTGGGCTTCAAGGATGTAACTAAACAAACAAATAGCCATAAATTTTCCCGTTTTCCTCCAAGTTCTTAATCTTTTAAAGTTGTCCCATGGATACATATGTATAAAATTTCAGGTTCCTATGTCTGATTCCATGATGAGCACAATGTACTAGAATGTTTAAAGAGGAAGAAAATGGACAGAACAACATAGTTATTGCTGAATAAAGACACCCATTTTTGGTCTATCTGTCTATCGATCGGTCTATCTCTCTCTATCTCTATCTCTCTATCTCTGTCTATCATCCATCCATCCATCCATCCATCCATCCATCCATCCATCCATCCATCTGAAAACTGCCAATTTTATTAGCTTTTTTCCATGTTGCCTTCAACAGCTTTGTCACACTTTTACACAAAAAGTCAGCATCCTGTTTACCTGTGATGACAGTATGATAATTCCTTTCTTAAAATATGCTCTAATTTACCAAGGTTTGCCCTTAAAAGGATGGTTCCTTCTGTTTCTAGGATATTTTTTAGCAAAGCCGTTTTGTATATTTATAGAAAAAGAGAGACACTATATCCTCCAGTTACTTAATATAAACATTTCCAAAGCCAAATAAGCATGAGTACTATTTCTGATGAATCTAGGGTAGATGGGTGTCAGTTAAGAGCAATTGCAAAACTTTCTCGCCTTCACATTTCACCTGAGATTGCCAATAGAAACTGTTAGTGGCATGCAATTCTTCCACATGTTTTCCACATTAACCAAGAAAGGAAGAAAGCATACAATGGGAACAGAATTACAGCACACCTAATACATCAATCAATGAATATATTACATACAAACAAAGTGCTGGTGGTATGTGTGTGTGTTGGGAGGTGTGTGTTTCCTTTATTACAGATAAATTTTATATAACTCTCTTTTCCTGGTCCTTGGTTGCTTCACAGAAGACTCCTAAACAGATGAAACTTTTTAAAGTCAGTCCTTTTTGTAATCCCATCATTGTGTCTCCGTTCACATGTCTGCAGCTTTCCTTGTATTGTATTGTATTCAGGGATGGGTTCTACTTACCTTTACTACCGGTTTGTAACGGGACCGCGTGCACGCTTCTGCGCATGCGCAGAAGCTTCCTGATGACGTCTGGGTGGGTGGGCAGAGACTTCCACCAACCGGTCCAAACCAGGGGCAACCCACCACTGATTGTATTGTATTGTATTGTATTGTATTGTATTGTATTGTATTGTATTGTATTGTATTTTCTATATTTTTAGCACATAGAAAATTAATTCATAGGCTTGCTTTTTAATAGTACAAAAATATAGATTTGCCAAGTGCAATTGAATTTTTTTTTTTTTGATGTAAGCAGTAAATGTGCCAAAAACCCTAGAGCACCTTTGTTTAATTGAACTTGAACTCCTTGATGTACATATGATAATTGGGTGCTTTCTCTAAGCTTTTGATCTTTAAGTGGCAGAAGACATGAAGCTGTCCATTTATGAATTTTATGACACTAGGCAGTTACATATTTCTATGTATCTTCCAAGCTGTGCCAGTGTACACTCTAATATGTTTAGAGCTCAATCTGTCCAGTAGACAGTAAAATCAGTCATTACTGTTCAAAATAAAGTTTATTTCCAGATAAGCGGATATAGTATTGAAGCTTCTTCCAGAGATATATGCCTTTCATTATCATTATTAAAAATTAATATTGAATATGGACACCTTATTTTAAGGAAGGAATAATTCCTCCATTTCTTCTTCCCTTTTCCATTCCATCAAAATATTTGCATATGATCACCCAAAATATTTTCTTGGTAAGTTTGATGGGTCTGCTCAAATGGAACAAAGCTATGTTTCTCCAGTCTGATTCGCTACAACTGCTTGAACATAAAATTGAAAATAAACAGTCATAGACATTAATTGATTTGAACTAGAATACCTTCTAAACAATGGTAACATGCCAGTAAGTACAATCCAATCCAAATACTAAAGAACTAAAAATTCTGCAAATATATTTACCATTTGCTTCAAAATGTGTCCCTCCTTCCTTCCTTCCTCCCTCCCTCCATCAGCTTTAATGAACAAAATATGTTTTCTGATCAAAGAAACATTACCTAATCTTGAAAGCTGAAATATGTCAGTCCTGATACTGTTTTATATTTTTATTCTTTAGCTTCACATATGTATGTCAGATGGCCCAAATTTTTGAAATATCATAATGTGATGTAAACATAGAGTAGTGTAATATATCTCAAGTACCTGCCTTCAAATTGTATTTTGCTATATACTTTCAAAGCAGGACAATTATAAGTTTCAATTTGAATTGCCTTTTATCTATTGAACATGGAACGATAAGAGAGGCAAAGGTGAGTTTTTAGAATCTTTCCACCCATGACTGTTTAATAATAATAATAATAATAATAATAATAATAATAATAATAATAATAATAATAATAATAATAATAATAATAATATCTGGTCATTATGTTAAAAATATGACATACCTGTATCCGAAAAGTCATGGGAGCACAAAGTGGAAAAAGTTATCGAAAATGAGACAGTGAAGATCTGGTGGGACTTTTGAATACAGACAGATCATCATTTGGAACATAGGATGCCAGATATCACAGTTGTCGAGGGCCGAAGCCAGTGGTGGGATTCAGCCAGTTCGCACCACTTCGGGAGAACCGGTTGTTAAATTTCTGAGCAGTTTTCTGAACTGGTTGTTGGAAGAAATCATTAGGGAGAGAACCGGTTGTTAAATTAGTTGAATCCCACCACTGGCCGAAGCATACAGTTTATTGATATCGCTGTACCAGGAGACACCAGAGTCGAAGAAAAAGAACTGGAAAAAATCACAAAATATTGCGGCCTGACCATTGAAACTACGCGATTATGGATGAAACATGTAAAAATGATACCCATTGTCAGCTTAGTGCCATATCCAAGAATTTTATAAGATACATCAACAAATTGCAGCTTCCTGCAATAACACCAGAGGAACTGCAAAAAACTGCGCTACTCGGAACATCATATATTTTAAGAAGATACTTGGTTGATACCTAGGATGCTGGCAGCAACCCGTATCAACCATTAGCACCAGTCAATCGTATTTGTGACACATTTTTAAATGTTCAGTTGACTGAGTTTCATATTTAATGAATAAAAGAGATAATAATATCTCATTATAAAGAAAGAGAAGCTGTGATTATAAGGTATGCTAGCTGTCATGCAGAAGAACATTGCCAAATAAACCCAGGTAGAAATCCGTTAATTAAAACTAATGCAAGTTCAATTTCTACACCGTTTTTGAAAATATTAAAAATCTTTAAGCATTTGCAGCATCTGAAACTTCAAAGAGGAAATATTCATGGCTGGCCACCTTGGGCATAAAAGCTAGCTTGGTGACTTTTGGCCAGTCACTCTTTTTCAGTTCAATTCAAATTACATAATTGCTTTGTAGGGAAAATAGGAGAGAGATGGAGGAGGTATGCTCTCCATCTTGATTTATTTATAAAAAGAATAAATGAAAAATAATAAATAAATAAAATGTGGTGTCAAATGTATAGTGTAACGTTATAAGGAGAGGTTGAAAAGAAACATAATGTATATTTGCCTGTGATATTTCACTGATGTGATCAGTATTACCAAATGCTAAAAAAATTTTCCCCAAAGAATTTTACCTCACTTTGAAAGCCCCCAGGGACTCTGGATGAGGTACCACAGAAAATTATGTTTCTAGGAGATTGATAAAAAATGGTCACATTGTGCTATTGCTGCTTATGTTATGGTCAGCCAAGCAGTTGATGCATTTCTTCCCTCCATCCCTGTCAAAACAGAATTTTAATCAGAATTAATCCAAGGCAGAAGCAAAGCATTGGAGAAAAGAAGCCTAACGCTTCCCAAAGTAGCATAGGACTCAGGCTTTTTTGCAAGCATGCCTTTCAATAACTACATTTCCCAATCTTTTAAACACTCTTAAATTTAAATGACAGTTTAGGTGTAACGTAATGATGTGACATAGATAATTCTTTAATCTGATTCTTCAAACTTCAAGCAATTTGTAGTGTTTTCTCTTTGGGTGGATACTGCTTGTACTTCCTCGAAGTGTTTTGTCAAAAGAGAGAATATGAATAACAGCAATAAGACTGGGATAGGGAATACCTCTCGTGTGGAAAGACATCATCAGGTTGTTGCAAGAATACCACACAGAGTTTATTAGTAAAGTTTACTCTGATGAGAATATTGCTGCTAATACTGATAGGTAAAAATTTTACAGGTCAAATAAAGGAAATAAAGAAAAGCTGAAAAGTGTGCTTCAAGCATTTTGTTTTTACTGATTTCTCTAATTTTTTCTAGTTTATTTGTTTAGTAAAATTTTATGCTGCCCCTTTTTCCTATAAGGATATGTCTAGATTATAGGGCTGTGGCACCACATTCAGATGAATCTCAAACTTGACTAAAGTTGCTTTGTGAGGCAAAGCAGTATTTTACCCAAAAAGATGGCAATCGCAAACAGTAGGACAGTACAAAGCACTCAAATCCATTGATTGATTGATTGATTGATTGATTGAACTAGTTAACTAGCCACACCTCTTTGGCAAACCTGCTTCAGAAGCATTTTGCTTTATTTTCTCCCCTGCAGAATGAAGTGGGTCTGCATTCCATATGCATGTGCAACCAAGGACAGCTCAGATGAATCTCAGGAACCTAACGAAAGATGCTATTGCTTTAAAAAGTTGTTGGAAATAAATGTTTGGTACAGGGGACCAGGCATTGCAAAGCATCCTTTGAGGAAGCTTTGAATAAAAGAGCAGATATGAAGGGAGAAAGCTTCTTGCTAGATGTTAGAAGGAAGTGTTCAGAACTGTTTGAGGCACTAGAAGTTTGAGGCCATTAGAAGGGGTCAATAGGGCAGCTACCCACTTGGAAGAAGGGTTCTGGGAAGTAACAGCCCAATAAGCTGTGCCATGCCACTTTGTGCTGAGATTGAACAGAGAAGCTTGAATATAAGTAGAGTGGGAGTAATTTCTTGAAAAGTCCCTTTATTGTAAGAACACTTATTGTTCCGGCTGCTGTGGTCACTGGACTTAATGGAAACACAATGTATCAAAAAATTGGCAATAGCTACAAAAAGACTAAGTCAGGAGAAATGGGGGCATGAATGTGTGTGTGTTGGGGGGGGGGGTAAATTGCCCTATTCCACTTAGCTATTACAATTCATTTTCATTCGCTCAAGGAAAAATGTGAGAAAGGAAGCTAAAGCTCCACATTTATTATATATGTAGTTTAAAAATATTTTTTTCTTTGAGTCAAGCTGATTAGTTTCTTGACATTGGGTGGCTTGCAGTGGCTTGATGCCAAGATACTTGAAGATACTATAGGCTGACTCTTTTATTTCCTGGTGGTCTCCCTTCCAAATATTAATCAGTTCTGAATCTTCTTGGCTTTTCAAGATCAGCTCAGCTCAGCTCAGCTTGGTACTGCAGTAAATAAAAGGTTCAAAAACTCTTAAGTACAAAACAATCATTTTGGGTATAGGAACAAAGGCAGAAAGGAAACCGATCTTACTCAGTGATATTTTATACTATCTTTTCGAAATTATATTTGTTGTAGCTTTGCAATTATGTTCAGTTTTGGGGGATTTCTGGATCTCAACTCAGTCTTAATACAGTACTTCCTCTCGCTTTTCTTTCATTACATCTCATTGCCATCATGTAGTTTGTTATATTTGCATTTTTTAAACATTAAGACCAGCTTTCATCATGTCCTCAGTGTTCAGCTTGTAACTATGTGCTGTGTTGTCGTCAGTGTGGCCCAACATATTGCACAGGGAATGTTCATATTAACTATGGGTAATACTGAATCACTGTGCATGCCTGAACTAAATCTGTATCTTAATTACATGCTTGACATTGCAAAGTCACCCTGTAGTAGGCATTTCCACTTTATTGTAGTTCTTGCAATAACCTGTAAAACCAGGAGGTACAACATTTCCCAGCAGAGACCTAGATCCATACTCTAAAAATAATAATAGATAGGGCAAGGACAAAAAGCTAAGTTTCATTTTATTGCTGTGTTCATTCATTTAAATATTGAAGAGAGTTCATATATTAACCAATATGTACCGAGTTCTAATTTATTACACTAAAACAATTATTTGATAATAAGGTTTCTGGGTGCCACCTGGATGTGGTCCTGGAAAGTTGGGTTATACTATCAAAAAAATCAACATAATCTTAGAGATTGTCAGATGCATGAAAAGAAAGTAATGAATCTTTCAAGTAAATTTCTGCAACATAATTTCTTCCAGATGAGGAACTTTGAGTTAGAATCTCCATTTGAGAATTGCAGGGAGTTGGAATCCTTGGGGAACAGACATTAGAGAAGGGTAGAGTGAACAATGTAACCACACGTACTCTTCTACCCCCAATCAATTTTTGCATGGAATTCAAGACCTATCCTCAAAATGACATTTGTCCTTCATCCCTTCCAAAGATGTCCCATCCATGGAATTAAGTGGAGCAAGACCGTGGCATCATTTATACTGCTTTAGATAGTTGCATATGCATTGCAGTGCAGTAAATTATTTGTTTATATTAATAGATGTTTATATAATGGCAAAACAAATATGGTAGCAATTTGTATGAAAATTTGTAAGAATAAACACTTGTAATTGTGGTTCAGGAAAAGAGTTCCTTATTGGTATTCTTAGCCATTTGGTTTCTATGATATTAAAACAGTAGAAGACCACTGAAATTCCTTGCTCAATTTAACTACAATATTTAATGAATTAGAATATTCAAATACTTAATTGACCATGACATTCGAATTTGTTTTTTGTAAAGTCAAAGACAATTTAATAAATTTTTCTTAAGGTTAGGGTTCTTAATTTGCTAGTGTTGAGAAGTGGTTAATATGTAAATTAATTTCTTAAGTAATTTTTAACAATGATAATTTAACATTAAACAAAATAATGTAAAATTATTTTTACATTATTTAAAAATGTCACTCAAAAATGTAAAATATGAATGTAGCAGATACATCTTGCAAGCTCACCAACATAAAACTAATTGTTGCCGAAATTGTTTAAAATAACAGAGGAAATCAGGATTTAATTAAAGCATAACACATAAATAACTCTTGTTCTTCCCAACCACATCTATTTGATCAGATAACTGCTTTTATCTGTTTTATTTCTGTCAATATTTGATCAGAACCAGCATAGCTATTAGAGATGGAAATCTGATATAATCTAGAGTTATCTAAGTTAAAAGAGGTGAAAAGCAGTCTTTTATTTAGATACTTAAAATTTTGCATGATCAGTGGGAATATTGCATGTTCAAATCTAAGAATACCACCATGGTTGTAAGATTTTTTATAGAATATGTTCCTCTTACTTGTATTCAGTCTCTGGCAATTAATTCTCATTATTTGTTTAGTTAATAATATTAAATTCCATTTTAATTTGATAGATTCTACCACAGGAATGTTTAGGTCATTTATTGAAAAATGGATGAATCAGCAATACTCCGATATTTCTATGAAATATATTATGATGTTTCTAAGGCAGGAATTACTGTCCTGATATTGTTTTCTATTCTCCGTTAGATATATTGAGATGCAAATACAAATATCCATAACGCTTAGATGAAATGCTGCTTACTGTAATTATTTAACTATTCTGGCTATAATGGAATTTTCATAGTAATTAATTATTTGTAAAATATATTGCCCCTAATAGATTCTAGCCATTATGAGTTTGCCAGCTAATTCAACAGTCAACAAATTTCTTTCACAAAATTAACCTCAGGTACATTTTTCTTAAGATTCTTTAACTTTCCACATAATCATTGTGAATGAACGTCATCTTTGAATTCTCCATGCTAAGATGAGAGTACTATACGTTAGGTATTTTTGTATGCAAATCTTGTAGGTACAAACTAAGCATGGAAATTCTTACTGCTATTTGTTCTATAATTCTGAAAATTAAAAACTATTCTTGAAAATAAATATGTATATATATATATAGAGAGAGAGACAGATATACTCAATGAAGGTACTGCTGTTTTTAGACAGTGAGTGAAAAAATAGCTAGCTACACAATTCTAATAAATAAAGAAACCCTTAGTATATCTTTTTAATCCCAGAAATTTTAAAAGGATCAGAGTAGAGAAAGTACAAAAATCCTTTTTGGTGTTAGCAAGACATGTAAATTTAGAGGTGACATTTTTTTCCATTATAGATTTTTTAAAAAATTCTAGAAAATATATAATTACGTACATCTCATAATGTGCAAAAGGTTTATGTATATCTATCTCTAATTTATGGTTTTGTCAAATGAACAAAAAAGATTCTAAAACATAGAAATTACTCCCTCTTTGTGTGTGTGTGTAAAAAGGATTTTTTATGGAGCTTTGCTTTGGAAAAAAATAAAGAATGCTAGTAAAGGTTTAATTGTATTTCTTTAGTGTAAATTTCTAACCTAAAAGCAACCCAAAAGGAGGGTTACACTGCTTCAGATCCCAAACTTCCAAATTCACTCCCAAGGGAATTCTTATTTCTCCTGAGAAGTCTCACTCTCTTTTCCTAGAATTAGATGATTTTAGATACTCCTAATCTCGCAGGGTCAATGGTATTAGCATCTGTATTTCCCTTTCATCTGCTCTTTTAAAATTTGAAACTTGTTCAGAAGATTACTGTCTTAGATATTGCAGTGTTTCTCATTTTAATTCTGTTTATTGATTGAACCACAAGATTCTCTATGCAAAAGTACCAAGCAATGCTTGAACGATTCTGATTTTCAAATATAGGCCCTAGGATTCATTTGGAAGGGGGAAAAAAACCCAAGTATATATACACTCTGAAATGTTAACTAGTCAACAATAACCAAAGAAAGAGTACATATTGAGTACACGCATACTTTTCTCTAGGAAAAGAAAAGTTTGGTGAGTACAATTAATGTTGCAGTCATTGTATTAGTGCTCTGTGTGAGAGTGTGTGTGTGTGTGTGTGTGTGTGTGTGTGTGTGTGAGAGAGAGAGAGAGAGAGAGAGAGATGGCTTTTGTTTTTTCATCTTCCACAAGAGCCAAAAAATTTCCTGCCGCTCTTTTTCTAGCTATTGACAAATGATTGCCAGATGTGAGATCTTTGCAGTGCTCTCTCCTCTCAGCAAACCTGCAGTGATGGGATATTTGATTCTCCCCTGCCCATTTCATCTGCTTTCCACATCTGCCAGGGACACACAAGCAATATATCCCTACATGAGAGTTTAAAGCTTACTCATGGTCCTTTTCTACATCCCTTCCCCACCAATCTAGACTCTCTATATCAAACAGGTAAAACATTTTTGAGAGATGGATCCCTGCAGATATCCAGCATTGTGGGGAAAAACAGTACTTTTAATTATATGCTTTTAAGATAACTAAACTTACGTTTTGTTTGATTTAATTTAATTTTACTTTTTGTTATTTTAATATTTGCATAATATATTAATAATATATGCCTCTAGATAATGAGCTGAGTGCTGGAAGTATGTAATGTACTCAGTTTGTATGGCTATCAGACTTATCAAAACACACTTTACTCTTGCAAGTGTAGCATGTTTATTAATAAGCTCCACTAAACTATTTTTAATGACTGTTGAAATACAGGTAGTCCTTCGCTTATGATCACAACTGGGATGTGTACATTAAGTGAGACATCACATGACTGAACTCAATTTTATCATTTGTTAAATTAATCACTATTGGCATTAATTAAGCAAATCTCATGGTCATAAAATGAATCACACAGGTGTTAAGTGAATCTAACTTTTCCAATTAACTTTGCTTGCTATCTGCCAAGTTTGCAAATCGTGATCACGTAACTGCAAGATGCTGCAATCGTTGTAAACACAACCTGGTTGCAAAGTGCCTCAGTTGTGATCACATGACTGTGGGGAATGGTGCAGTGTAGTAACTTTAAGGATGGGTCACTTTTTCTGAGGTAAACTTCAAACTGTCGTTAAACAGTTAAACTAATGGATAAATTAAGGACCAGCTGTATTGAGCAAATTACAATAAAAGCTTAGCCAAACTGAAACAATATCAAATATTTCTAAACATTGATGAGGAGTAAAGACTTCCCTAATTTAAAATAGAAGGTTTTTTTGTTCCCGTTGTTTCAAAGATGATTATTTTTAGCAATGTGAATGGCTCGGTATTCCTTTAAAACCTTATATAATAATAAATAGCCAGGCACAGAATTGGGAGGAAACAAGGGAATTGTTTATACTGATAGTTTTACCATTCAATTTTTTCTATAAAATATATTTTTTTTAAAAAAATTACATTTTATTTTTAGTCTGTTCAGTAGGGTGGCCTCTGGGTTTTTCTATTAAGTTTGGCTGAGCAAAACTGTCTTCTATTTTCAGCCAAGTTTTAGAGAAAAGTTAGAGGAACTATATCTCTAGCTTTATATAAATGCATGTTATTTACTTTTTCTTATCTGCTGTAAAATTAGTTTGATAAATACTTTTGTGTGTTTTTAAACTTCAAATCAGTTCTATTTTTACATAGCTAAAATATATATAATTCATAAAAATGCAGAAAACAATAAAAAAGCAACAGTAAAGATGAGAAGAAAATATTCTTGTCATGGATCTTAAAAACTTCAGGATAGGCAGACAAGAGAGCAAGTGTGGTATAGTATTGTAGGATAGCATAGTATCACGTATTTGATTGATTTTTTAAATTATTATTTTTGGGAGAACGAGTGCCATTTGGAATAGGCCCTTCACATATTAGATTGCTTCATGCAAGTGCCAAGAACATAGAAAGAATCCCAATATGCACCTGGGACTATTACTTTTTCAGCAGTAGCTCCTTCAGAATAAGATAACATACTGTAAATTCCCTAGAGTATAAATCATAGCTGGATCATTCAATGTTTATGTGCGGGAATAGTGAATTATTGAAGTCACAGGACACTGAAAATGTTCAAGTGGGGGGGGGGGTCTCTGTGATTTGCGGACGAGCAGCCCATTCTGAAATCACTTTTCCTTCTAAGCACACAGCGGATGCTGTGATAAAAAGTAGAATATTTGAAGGTCAACAACAACGTTTGGCTCTGTTCTCCCTCTGCAAGTCTGAAGCCCCTGTCCCACAAGGCAAGAACTCCTTCCTATTCAAAACACTTCACATAATGTGGCCTTAATAAAGCAATTCTGGGTTTCTCATGCTTCCCTACACTTCTTGCCATTGTGACTCAGGGAGTTAGTGAGAGACACAAAACAGTGGGAGTGTCATCCAGAACCAGCACCT
The DNA here is from genome assembly GCF_029215685.1 of Pituophis catenifer annectens. NCBI lineage: Eukaryota > Metazoa > Chordata > Lepidosauria > Squamata > Colubridae > Pituophis > Pituophis catenifer. Next base: position 219,051,631 of record NW_027256882.1, read on the forward strand.
AGGGAATGTCCTTCAGAGGACAACTTGTCACAAGCTGTCAAAGAATCGAGTGGCTTTGTGGTCTCTGAACATCTGGCAGCACTGCACAGGAAGCTGGGGGGGGTGTCATTAATTGTGATGAAATAATTTAAACCATCAGGAATAAATGAGGCTGTTAAGTGAAGTTCATATTCCATTTGCTGTGCACATGTGCCAAGCAGCTTGTGTGCATTTTAGAGAGAGAGAGAGAGAGGGAAAAAATTATTAGCTTGTGACCAGAAGTGAAATGGATAGAGTAAATGGAATGCATTTATAGTGTAATAACATTTTGCGGAATTATACAAGAGCAATGTTAAAAAATGTAGGGCGTTTTTGTCTAAAAAGTTTGGCATGAAAGTGAGGTGTTAAGGAAGCATTTCCCTTTTCTTGTTATGCTTTGTATTAAGAAGCTTGCATGCCATCTATCAAGATATATATCACATGTTTAAAGATTAAGTATACTTTATCTAGGCTGAATGCGTGTGTTCCACTAGGAGTATATGCAGCAAGGAAGAACTGCAGACAAGACCAGCAGAGTATATGAACTAACAGATGCATCTGCTAAGATTTTTAAAAGCAGTGGTAGTATCCAGTCCACCTGAAAGCATTTGCTAGGGATATTGTGAGTGAGTGGGGAATCTCATGAACTGCCCCCCCCCATTATATGCACATATGTGTTTTCTGAAGTGGTCTAATTCAAGGAAAAAAAATACTTCACTTGTGTTATGTATAAATGAAATTCGATCCCACATGACTTTTGAGCCTTGCAGTTGAAACTGTAAGCTGTTTCAAAAAGCAATTTACTTGACACCAAGTAAATAAAAATGCTATTTCTGTTGACTGATCTCTGATAATCCTGTAATTTCATTTTGCAACATGCGAGCTCATCACCCTTGTCTTTTACTACAAGATATTTACATATCTTCTCAAACGCCTCATTCCAAACAATTTTTCGCTCTTCTATGACTTGTTGCTGAATATTTGCTATTTCAAATTTAACAAGCTTACTACACTGGTGGCTTGATGCTATCAAAGATAATCAGTTCTCCATTGAGTCACCTCTACATGGTTTTGTCTTGTAAAATATTTAGTAGGTTTCTTTCTATTTGTGCCTTTTAAATAAGATTGCACCTCCTAAATTCAGCATTTTGGTTTTCGCTGAGTTCCTAAATTTTCCATGGGCAGCTATTACTTCTTTTTCATTACTTTATCTCTGCCAGGGATCTTATATAATAGTTTTGTAAAAATAACTCTAGAAACGTTGGTACTCCTTCACAACTACTAGCTATTGCACCTCCCAATTATTTCTAAAGAACAATATTCTTTCTGTAGACATTTTAAATGTATCCCGAATGGAAAAAAATAGTGTTTTAAAGAATTAAAACTCTTAAGAAGTTAAGAAGTTTATGCTGTGATTGCTGGTTCTATGGAAAGATGGAGCAGTTAAACCTCAAAATAAAAATGGCTTTAATTTGAAATAGGAGAGGATGATTAAAGTCCACATTTAGAATTAATGTGACGGAAAGACAGAAATGAGAAATGGGTGAGGTCATTATCTTTGACCATTATTTTTTTCTCTTCTGGATTCAACCTTTCTGTCTCTGGTTTACTTTCTGACTGTCTTATCTGCTTTGGGGAGAAACAGGATCTTGGGAACGGAGCAGTGAGCAGAAATACCTGACTATAAGCCCAGGTCCATATCTATTTTAATTCAATTCAATTCAGAAGGGACCTTGGAGGTCTCCTAGTCCAATTCCCAGCTCAAATAGGAGACTCTATACATTTAAGACAAGTGAATGTCTAGTGTCTTCTTAAAATCCTCCAGTGATGAAGCACCCACAACTTCTGAAGGCAAGCTGTTCCATTGGTTAATTGTTCTCACTGTTAGGAAGTTTCTTCTTAATTCCAAGTTGTTTCTCTCCTTGATTAGTTTCCATCCATTCTTTCTTCTCCCGCCCTCTGGTGCTTTGGAAAATAAGTTGACCCCTCTTCTTTGTGGCAGCCCCTCAGATACTGGAATGTTGCTATCATGTGCTCCTAGTCCTTCTTTAGACTAGACATATCCAGTTCCTGCAACCATTCTTCATGTTTTAGCATCCTTTAATCATTGTAGTTGCTCTTCTCTGCACTTTTCTCCCCAAAATTTCAACATCTTTTTTATCATGCTGTAGCTCAATATGAGTGCAGACTACCCACCACTCTTTTTAAAGCAACTAGTATCTGCACTAAGTTGTACAGTAGTAAATAACAGATGTGATTTCCAATCATTTTTAAGATTCTCCTTGTGGTGACTTCTTCATTTTTGGATAGCTTTGCTTTCAAGGATCAGGCAGGTGAGTGAGAAGGAGGCACCTGATTCATCTGGGAGAGACAGACATGGCTGTTTTGCAAGTGGCTGCTGACAGTCATATGCTGACACAAAGGTTGTCTTTTCTTTCGTTTTTTTGCCCTTTGTGCAAAATAACTATATGTTCAGGACATGGGTGGGAACCTGGGGAACTGACAGCTGCTGTCAAACAAAGAATTCAGTGTAGGCTTTCCTTCCATGGCTTCTCCAGGAATTTTTCTCTCCCCTTAATGACACTTTGTAATGAAGAACAGAGCATTGCTGTTCATTCATTCATTGCGGTTAAATACTGAGGTTGGAGTTATATTTTACATTTTAGAATGATTTAGATCTAACTCTTTATATCAGGGGTGTCAAACTCGCGGTCCGTGGGCCAGATGCCTCACACACTGGCCACGCCCACCCCCAGTTTAGTGAAGGGGGAAAAAGTTGTGATACGTCATGTGACACCACGAGTTTGACAATCCTGCTCTATATGATATAGTTACAGGTAGTCCTCAGCTGATGATCACAATTGGCAGCATTTCTACCATGGTCATTAAATGAGTTGCATCCGATTTTATGACTTTTTTGGTTGTAGTCACTGTGGTGGTTAAGAGTATCCAGTTTCCTCCATTTACTTTGCAGGTCACAAATAGCGATCATGTGACCCTGGGACATTGTAACGACCATTTTAAATTCATGCTGGTTGCCAAGCAACCTGGATTTTGATCACATGACTGCGAGGACACTGCAGTAGTTATAAGTGTGATGACGAATTGCAAGTATCATTTTTCACCACCATCGTAACTTCAAATGGTCATTAAATGAATGGACATCATTGAGGATCACCTGTAACATGAGGACAATCTCAGTAATTTACAGATGAAAAGTAGTATATAAGTGGACTTTTTTTTTTAAAAAAAAGACATTTTGCTTCTCATCCAAGAAACTTCTTCAGCTCTGACAGGATAGTGACATACATCACTAGATATCCATTAACTAAGACAAATGATAGTAGGAGGGATTAAGAAGGAAAAAGCATTAGGCAGATCCAAATTATTCTGCACAATAATATACAGTAAATGAAATGTAAAGGTATGGCTGAATTGTTGACCATTTAGCCATACAATGAAAATGCTACTGCCAAAAACATAATATTAATAGGGCTACCAGAATAGAGGTGCAGAATATGGATGATAGCAAAGACTAGTTCCTGTATTCTTTGTTGCCATCTAGTGATTGTTCTGATTGTTGCAGGTGCCCAATAAACATGAGAAAAACATTTATTGAATTAGTATCATTTTAATTTAATCTTAATATTCTTTAAATATCTAAACCACTGTACTGTTAATATGCAATATTCCACCTCTTTATTTCAAAGTTCTTGTAAATATCTGATACTTAATGATACTCGTTGCCTATCTTTAAAAAGAACTGTAGAATAATTGCATACATGCTTTGGTGTTATTAGTAATTCAAGGCTTTTAAATTTGGTATTTGAAAATGGCAGTAAGATGACCTAAAATATTAACAATCCTATTAGTTCAAAGATTTAACTGGTATTTTAAAATTGGGATTATCTCAAAATGTACCTTTATCTTAATGAATAATGAGCAAAATGGGTCTTGTATTGCAAATCTTCCTAATATGCCAGACTTGAAACATGTAGAATTTTGATAAAAAGAATTTAGCATTACTAATTATTGTAATGAGTTGAAAGTATTATCTTATAATTTCTTCCAATTCACATTTTTATTGGAATAAAGGAATACAAATTATTATTAAAAATTATCAGAAAAATATAGGAATATTTTTATATTAAAAATATTTTGTATCCCCAGACAACACATAAATAATTAAGTAGCAAAGCTGAAGTAACCTACTGTATTATATAAATCACAACAAAATATCCCAAATGTAACAAAACGTGTTACTCTTACTTTTCAAGGCTATCCTAAGGCTATGTATTAGTGTATTGCAATGTCCCAAATGAACAGAAAAGAAAAATAAACCCCACCCTTATAATGTAATAAACTGGAATTCTTACTCAAACTAAGGAGGGTTCCTTTGATGTTCAAAGAGATTGTTGTTATAGCTAACCATCAGGAGAATCATTGGCTGGGACATTAAAATACATATATATATATATATATATATATATATATATATATATATATATATATATATATATATATATATATATACACAAACGCATAGATAGCACTTTGAATTTTATTAACTTACATCTGGGACAACACCATATAATATTTAAAAAAAAAAATACAGTTCATCTAAGTTAGAATTACCAGATCTGGGTTGCAAAAATCTCATAACCACCAGATGGCAGCAAAGAGATACAAAAATATTTTGCTCTTTGATCCCATTACCTATTGTATCTACAGAACTCTATGTAACTAACTGGAAATGTTCTGTTCATTTACAGGTAGTCCTCAACTTATGACCACAATTGAGCCCAACATTTCTGTTTTTAAGTGAAACATTTGTTAAGTGAGTTTTACCCCATTTTACGACCTTTCTTGCCTCAGTTGTTAAGTGAATCACTGAAGCTGATAAGTTAGTAACCTGGTTGTTAAGTGAATCTGGCTTCCCCATTTAATTTAATAATTTAATTTAATATTTAAATTTGTATACCGCCCCATTAACTTTGCTCATCAGAAAGTCGCAAAAGGGGATCACATGGCCTTGGGGCACTGCAGTGGTCATAATATGAAACACCTGCCAAGCATCTGAATTTTGGTCACATGATCATGGGGACACTGCAAAGGTCGTAACTGTGAAAATTGGTCATAAGCAGTGGTGGGATTCAGCCAGTTCGCACCTATTCAGGAGAATCGGTTGTTAAAAGAAATCTTATTTTGGTTTTTTTCCACTTTACAGGGCTAATCCTGTAAGGAAGGCAGGAAAGAAACATTCTGGTGTTGTTTCTAGCCTAATCTTTATTGCCCTGCTTACAGAAACTGCCTCTCTGGTTAACCCTTATTACATTGTAACAGCTAAGGTGCTTTGCCCATAGACGTGAGTGATGTTGAATTGGCCACGCCCACACAGTCACATGACCACTGAGCCACACCTACCCAGCTGGTCATTAGGGCAGAGAACTAGTTGTTAAATTATTTGAATCCCACCATGGTCATAAGTTACTTTTTTTAGTGCCGTTGTAACCTTGAACAGTCACTAAATGTATTTGTTGGTCTTCGATTAATACTAACGTACATAGCACCCTCCTTCGTCCGTCCCCCCAATCCTGTGAGATTGGTTGGTCAGAAGTATGTATCTGGCCCAAAGTCAGCTTTGTAGACTTGCGCTTGGGACTCTGTGACCCAATGTATTATAGAACATTGTCTTTGAAGTAGCAGCTATGAAAGTCTTCTGGGATTGCTCTGAAAGGTCTCCTATCATCCAGTTGATGATAATGATGATGATGATGTTCATTCAATCATTTCTGACTCTTGGCAATTCTATGGGCCAGGTCTTCCGATCTTACACTACTTCTTTGTTTTTATATACTATGGCTGGTGTCAGCTTTGATGGTACATCCAGATATATGTAAAAATAATTATCATCCATCTTAAGTCAATAAAGAACTACCTAAATTCCATGCTCATCAGTGATAAAGTTAGTGAGCCAGTGTCAGAGGGTGTCATTATTCTGTTGTTCTAGGCTTTGATGTTTTATTTCTGGTGTCTGTCTGCCTGTCTGTCATGTAGACATAGAACAGGTAGGTTTTTTGTATGCTGAGAAATAATTCTAAGTAAAAGCAAAAGAAATTAAATCAGCAATCTCTTGGAAACCGTTGGAGGCCAATTAGCAACAGTTCTTAAGAAATAAAGTTTGTGTGCATAGGCTGAGCTTAATTTCTTAGTCAGCCTTTCCCTATCCGGGAAGCTGAAAGCTCTGCTGATAACTTATCATACATTGGAATTGGGGTCCAGAATGTGAAAAGCTTTTCAGGTCTGTGATTTATGTAATGTTAAAAGTGCTGGGGTCATTAGGATAAACAAAAACCCTTTCTATGATCCTAATTAATCACATATATAGACACACAGACATAACCCAATACTCCAGGCATTGAACAAAACTATCAACACAACTCTTTCAGAGTTTAAAGCCTTGAAACCTAGTCCTTTCTTACTTTTCTTCTTGAATCTCATTCTATTGTTAGTACAGTCTTCTAGTATTTGTTTGAACTGTTGTTTCTGACTTGGTGTATATATTTTTTTCATTCTTGAAACCAAGCAGGCTTGAAATCAAGAAAAATGTAATATTCTTACTTCCAAAAGTGATTTTAGGACAAATACAAGCAGTACATAATAACAAGGTAATAAACCTTCCCTGCATTCATTATCAAGTGTTTTTACATCTGAGTGTGCGGTTTCTATTTATTGTTTCTAGCTAATGATACAGTTTGATTTGTGCTCTATAAATTTATCTAATCCTTATTAAATATCCTCTAGGCTAATCACCCTCCCCACATCTTTAAGAAGTACCTTTGTCAGGACCTTCTGTATCACTATTTAAAGGGCATGCAGTATTTAAAGAACAGCACATTTCCTATAGAAAGGTGAGCCTTGCAACTTTTGATGAAACCTTTGTAATAAAAGTAGGGAAAATGTTATGAAGAATCTATTTGTTCCTCTGTGAAAACATACAGTATTTATTCTTAGACCTTCTAAGACACTTTAAAAAAAAAACTACGCTAACTATCAAGAGGTGCTACTATTAACTTTCAGAATTCAAAAGGAGTATAAGATTGTTCCATGTTTTGAAGGTGGTGGTAACCAAGTATTGCAAAGAAAGAAGAGGGGTGAGGCATGTTAGAAATGTTTGTGGTTATCTTACTATTTTAATTGGTACTATGGCCAAAAAAAAAGAGGAAACAGTCATAGAATGGGCAGATGAAACAACATCAAAGTTTGTGAGCTGGGTGCCCTGAGGTAATGTACAGCTAAATTCTTTAATGTATTCACTTGGCATAACTAAAGAATCTGTGCTCAATACCACACAGGCTCATATCTGCTCGTTCGTGGTGTGAAGCTAACTGTAGGAACCTGAGCTATTTTGCTTATCTTCCACCTAGCAGGAATGGGAAGTGTGTTGGGTTCTAAAGGGTGTTTATTGCAGACCTTCTTTCTGTTTCAAGTAATGGCAAAATAAAGTGAAGAGTCTTTTCATATCTTCTCTCATATGGCATGATGGAAGAGAAGTAGTAGTCTAGGAAACCGTGCTGTGTATGTAGAGAGAGAGGGGCAGTTGCCCACAAATCACCAAATGTGCTGGGTGGGGCAGATCTATGCATTCTTCACCGAGGATTTTTCCTGTTTAGCCTGGAGCCCCTGGAATATTATCTGTTGGGTTGGGTTGTCTTTATTAAGTGCAAACTGAAAAGCAAGACAAGAAGATAACTATTTTCTTTGGATTTACGGGATAATATTTGTATGGTTTCAGAAGTAACTTTGTCGGTTATTGGTACCATCAATAATTTTTCACTTATTTGTATCAATGAATGAATGAGCAAATGAATGAATGAATTAACGAACGAACGAACGAATGAATGAATGAATGAATGTGTGTATATTTTCTTCTTATTTATTTTTATGACTTAAAAATCTGTAATGTCAGTTTTGATCAGTTGTCTTTCTCTGAATCACTTTTCACATCCAAATTTCTGACTAATGCTACCATTTGCAACATAAATAAATGTTCAGTTTATACAATAACTTTGGAAAACGCGTACAAATATTTCTAAAAGATCAAAGTCATTTAGTAAATTTATTAATGTAATCATTTTCATGTTTTCTTTTTTTGGTAACTTTGTAAATTAATAATTCATTCTGCCCCATATACCATGGAACATATTCTTAAAATTATGTTTATCAAGACTGGAGTTTTGAAAATGTATACCGTATACTTATACTGTAGATACTGTAATAAGAGAACTATCAAGAGTACTTTAAAATATTATGCTATAACCTCATACTAAATGGGAACTCTGCCTAATTTCTAAGTCAATTAGTGACCAAAACTATTTTTAAATCTTTTTTATCTAGAAAATAGTACAAGTATACTGGGTCATATTTTTTCCATTTTACCACATACTGATAAGTTACCTAAAAATGATTTTATTGTAAGCCTGAGTAGGACATCTGCTTGGAGTTAAATGTCATGCAAACAATAAGCTTTACTCCTACAAAGATAACTATAGTAGGTGAACTTAAAGGCAATAAGTAATTTTGGGGAAACATACAAAGGATGCTTCTGAATAAGCTAGAATTTCCCACTGTAGCAAAGTAATGCAAAAGAACTTTCTTACCATGATAGAGCTACAGACATGCAGAATGTATGTCAATTCAGGGCTGCTATTTCAAAGCTAAGCTTTTACAAGCTTAAGAAAATTGAATTTCTTTTCTCTTTCCCCTCCTTTGTAAAGACATTTTGCTCACTTCCATGACACTAGAATGTTAAAGCTAGTCTGGAGGTGATACCATAGCACACCTTACCTTACGTTTACCTGATTTTGAAGCCAGACCAGCCTGCTTGCTAATACTGAACTCACGTTGAAGGCCCCCAGTTCTTCAGTGACCTGAACTGGCCAAATTCTCCATATTAAAGATTCTTGTTCTTATATAGTTCATTCTTTGCAAATATCATCAATTGTGGGTGTGAGAGAGGTGTGTTTCATATTCTGATATTTTCAATGATGACGGCAATTGCATAGATTCCCCCCCCCCCCAGTAATACTCGTTATTTATAGTATACGGTACTTAGTTGAGAGATAAATCTTTCAAAACATTAAAGCACTCTCTATCTAATTTAAAATAATGAAGTAAATAATTTTAACTTTATTTACAGTTAAATATGCAGTGTGTTTTTATTTTGTTCCTGTAAATATTTTGATGGATTGTACAAATGAATAGTGCATTCAAAATTAACTTCTACTGGCTGTGTTCTTGTGCTTATGTTACCTTGTTTAGCAAAATTGGGAACAACTTGGCCTTCCACTAATTTTAGTTTTAACGTATTCCTTTCATCACTGAAAGGTCATAATTATTTTTTTATAGACTAAAGATACCTGGAAGCTGTCTGTAAGACCATAAAGGAATATAATAGTGAAGATCTACAAAATGGCATGTTCCACCCTATCTATTAAAAATAAGATTTAACTGTGTCTGTATTTGTGTGGAGAAAAAAAGAAGGGTAGAAAAAATGAATGGTATTTATAATTGAAATCTTAATTACCTTGATGTACTAATGGCAAGTGTTTTCACAGTTCTAAACAGCTTATGATGGAAATTTCAAGATAAACTTTTCTATAAAATTTGGCATAAGTATGAGCAAACTGTGGGGTTTATGCTTCTGGCACTTCTGAGTTTCATTCCCTACTATCCCACAGTTGAACCAAGAAGCCAATTTTAATCTTCTACTAAAGCTTTAGATAATTAATCTGCTCATTAGCTCAATTAAAGCTTGCAGCCGTATTTTTCAACCACTCGGTGCTTAAAGAAGGAATCTTTTGGTGGTAAAGCTTTCTTGAACTTTTTAAAAATTTCAGTACAAGTGGTTATCTAATTTCTGTGGTAAAGGTAAGATTCCTTTGTGTATTTGTTATTTCTACAATCCAGAAACAGAAATATGGGTGTCCACATGAGCGTAACTTGGAATTATTTTTAAAATATATATATATTTAAGCTATTTTTTTTCATCACTTCTTATGAATAAAGTATGACTGTGATGCATAATAGCAGAAATTGTTTTTTTTCTGTTTCATGTTCATGAACCATTATATTTTCCTATAGAGGCACAGTGTGTCTTAAAATCCCATTTTTTCTACTATAGAAAAAAGTGTGCAGAAAGTATGCATAGCTAGAGTTCATTAATATAAGCACAGACCAGATTTAAAAATGTATTAATTGATCCCATTCTATTTATCAATTTATCATTGATCAGTTGGGAGAACACGCTTGATCTAAATTCGCTATCAGACAAGGAAAAATTCCTCTTTCTACACACAGTCTGAGATTGTGCTCTAGATGTAACTTGGAGCTTTAGTGTAGGTACAACCACCTTGTGCATTTTTTCTGAATATTAGAGGGAGTGCCAATACACATGATTTCCCAAGTTCGCTCCTTAGTTATTAAATTATATAAATAGTATAGCTACTGTTTAGGACAGAATATCTCAGAAATCAGGTTTTTTTTATCTAAACACAACCCATTGTGTTCAATAATTGTTACTCCCAAGGTGGTAAGCACAGTGTCCTGAGAAATAAGTGCTGTTGCAATCCACTAGAACTTCTGAGTGGGCCATGAGTTTTCATTCCATGTATCATAATTGTTGAGCATTTAGTTACATGTATATTAAAAGCTAAGCAAGATTAGGAACACATTTCTTTTCAATATTGTAAAATCATATCTTATATTTGGCTAAGAAAAATGGTTGCACTGTTAGTTTGTAGGACTGTAAAATGTATAACATTCCCATTACAGTTGCTGATATCTGTTGGAATAAACATTTTTCATATGGACACAAGCTATTTGGAAGAAAATACAGTTGAGTCTTGCAGCTGCTTTGCTAAGCCATTACATGCTTCAGTTGCAGTTTGTTGAAAAAGTCACTGAATAAACTGCAGCTTGTTTTATCTAACGTTATTCTGTCTCTTCTATTTGGAGGTTATACAAAGAAATGTTACTTTAATAAAAGACCCAAGTTTCTCTGCAACTAGAAGTAAGAAAAATATTAATAATTGACAATTAGCAAGCAACAATTTCTATTTCTCATTCTTCCCTTTACATCTATTCCATTTGGAGATCTGTTCCATTTGGAGTTCTATTTTCAGATTGTTTTTAAAAGTACTTATGAAAATGTGTAGATAAAATGTAGATATTTTGTTTTCAATAATTGTTTCTAAATGATCTGTAGTTGGACTGAACAAATGGCCAACACTACTGGTAACAAAAATAAATATTAGGAGATATTAGAGCAAATAAATCAATTAGGAAATCTAAAAGAAATAACTCTGGACTAGATGAATGAGAATAGAAAAAAAAAAGGGCGGGGGATAACTGAAAGGAAATAAAATGTATTTATTTGTTTAGAACATTTATATGGCTGCCCACTCACTTTCCTTGACTCTGGGCGGCTTACAGACAAATAACTACTTCACTGGAGGTTTTAAAGGTTTTTAAGAAGTGATTGGACAACCATTTGTTTGAAATGATGTAGGGTTTCCTGTTTGAACAGAGGGTTAGATTAGAAGACCTCCAAGTTCCCTTCCAACTCCATCATTCTATTATTTAAGAAAGCATATTTGAAAGAAGGGGTGATATATTATCCTTTATTGGTGATATATCTTTCTAAGCTAGTTAGAGAGGTGGGCATAAGAACTTCTTTGCTCTTCTTCTGCACTTGTGGATTTTCTATAGCTATCTGACTGAATACTATGGAAATTAAATCTGAAAGTGACAGGTTTTTGATCTGATTCAGTATGACTTACAATGTTTTTTCTTGTACAGAGCTTCATTTCTCTGACTTCCTCCAAACTGCATCTTTCAAAACAGTATTAATACTTTTGGAAATCCTTTGTCACGCATACAGGAAAGTTTCTTTCAAAGGTTCTATATATATATATTAGGATTCTACAATGGAGTGAGTATAAAGACTGTTGTTGGCTGACCAGCTGTCTTGAAAAACTGTGAATTTATATAAGCATTGCTTTGAAATATTTAGTTCCAATGCTAATTTATATAAATTACTAAGTTTAAACAAACATTTTTATAGATAATTCATTAGCAGAGCATTGATATTATCAGAGTAGAATTTACATGCATAAATCACTGATTTTTCCAGAAGATTGAACTTTTTATTTACTCTGTATTTTAATAAATGTAGATTAAATTGTATAGGATTAATTTAAAATAAACTATATTTGCCTTGTAAATATTTCTATTATGTTTAATTTGTGGTAAAGGATTGCTGTAGGAAAGACTAGGCATAAGATTAAAATATGAGAAGGATTTATAAAGCACAAAGGATTAAAGAAAAGATTGATTTCCTTTTGCAGTAAAACAAATAAAAAGCAACACCCATATGCTATAAATCAAATCTAAGTACAATGTTAAAATTTTAGTTGTGGCATTTGGAGATGTCTTTAACCACATGTTTCTAACCATAATTGTTTGTGTTGTTGGGGTGTCCATCACAGGCCATAATTCCAAATACTGATTGTTTTTAATTGTGTTGTAAGGTGGAATTATGCCAGTCACTGCTCTGAGTTCATATGGATAGGGAAGGGCTATAAATAACTAAATAAAATATATATGTATTTCTAAGGATGTCTATTTTCATATTGACAATATGCCTATTGAAATAAAGACGTTTCCCAGAAAATGTGTTTAGATTTCAGCCAAAATAAAAATACAGTTGAAGACTTTATTAGAAACTCTGTTATTATTTGAAATTGATTCCAAATCCAAAAATTAGTTTTTCATTATTTTATTTACTCTATGTATTTTAATAAATGTAGATTAAACTGAGACACGGGTTGTACAGGATTAATTTAAAATGAGCTATATTTGCCTTCTAAATATTTCTATTATGTTTAATTTGTGGTAGAGAATTGCTGTAGGAAAGAATAAGTATAAGATTAAAATACAAAAAGGATTTTATAAAGCACAAAGGATTAAAGAAAAGATTGATTTCCTTGTGCAGTAAAACATATAAAAAGCAACACCCATATGCTATAAATCAAATCTAAGTACAATAAAACTTCAGTTTAGCTGTAATGATGTTTTATTTTAATATCAAACTGTGGAATTGCACAAACGCCAAACTTGCAGACAGGATCGGCTTTTAATTAGATTTTCAGTGCGTATGCTTAAAATTACGGTAACAATAATCATATAATAATTATAGAATTAATTGCTGTTCTGTTTTATTTATTGCCTTCTGGATTAAACTTCACACTCATGAAGAACATGTGCTCAGGCTGGATTTAAGAGAGTAAATCCAGACTTTTAAAAAAAATACTTTCCAAGTTGGAGTTCTTGTGCTACATTGTGGGCTTGTTCATGGCTTGTAAAGAATCCAAGGGAATTTGTAATGGGCTGTGAACAATGGATTGCAGTAGGGGGAAAAACAACAAAAGGAGATGGAAGGAAAATTGCCTAATTAGACCCAGCACTACTTCTGGAAACATTAAAAAGGGATCAGAGATCTACAGCAAGAGAGAGGAGTGAAATAGTGCCTCCTTGCCGGATACACCAGAACATTATTTTTCAAAAGGGAATTGAAATTAGACTTAGACTTTTAGGCATGAACAAACATCTGAATGATATTATATCTTTAGTCATTAAATAAGTGATTCTCTAAATATCTTTGCACTGTTTTGTGATATGCTTTCCTCCCCCCCCCATGTGCCATTTTTTCCCTGTTCATTATTCCACCTAATTTATTTTTGAACCATTGGTTTAAGTTACACAACATAAAAATAACTGAGTAGATAAAGTATACTTTTGTTACAGAGCAGAGTTGGGGAACGATGGCTCCTTTATGACTTGTGATTTTCAACTCCCAGAATTCCTAAGTCAACATGCCTGGCTCAAGAATTCTGGGAGTTGAAGTCCGCACGTCACAAAAGGGCCATCGTTTTTCCCCCGTCTGCTATATGAAATCTTCTATGAATTGAATGTGGACAACCTGGTATTCCCCAGGTTGGGGTACAAGTCCCATAATTCTTCACATCAAGGGCCATTTTGTAAGCCTGATTTTAGTCATCCAAAACATCAGAAACGGCACCAGATTACTTATCCTTTTTGTAACCTAAAAATCAGAAGCTACAGTAGTCTGTTTATTTTTTAACATTCGTTATTTCATTGTAAGGATTAAAGGATTCTTGGAGTGACTGAAAATATCAGTTAAGATCTATAACAATAAAAACAGGAAATAGAAAACAATAATAAAAATCATATGTAAGGACAGTTTTACCAACAGAAGGGATAAGCACATTTTTAAAGCATTGCCAATTACTTAATATCTTGGGGAAAGAATTTCAAAAATATAGCTCTGCTCTTTATTGCCAATAGCAAGAGAACTAAAACAGTGGATGCAGAGTAAGCATAAGACCAAAATAAGTAAGCTTCTTTACAATAATGCAGTGCTTATAGTATTAAAAGAAACAAAGTCAATTGTAGTGAAAGTGGATAATGTTGTTTCATGTTTCCTTAGCTGAAAAGGGTTTATAATAACAGTTGGAGCATATATCTTGCATAATGCGTATGCTTCATAGTAGTGGTTTGTATGGTTCTATATATTCTACAAAGAGGATATGTAGAAGATAGGAATTGTGGTTAATGATAGAAGGAATTGGCATAGAATGTGTGTTTGAGATACTTCTTGCATGAGATACAGTGTATTTGGTTCTCTGTAGACAAAAGTATAGTGTTTTATCTAGCTTCTTTTCCCAAAATAATAGTTCTCCTGAGTTCTGCAACAGAGGAAGATTTTCCAAAAATTTCATAAGGAAGGTGCTAATTCACAAGAATGTTGCGAGCCAGGTAACCCTGTTCTGGCATTCTGTAGACATCCTGTGCTCAAAATAATATACTGTAAGTGCTGCAGATTCTGTCTCATATTCACCCTTCATGTGAAAGAATGACCGATTTTTTATAGACAGCAGAATGGCCTTTCTGTTTTTGAAGAATTTGTCTATGATTTAGAACTTTAAAATATCAGTGAACTAAATCTACTGAAGAGCCTTCACAGACATATAAGGTTCTATATTGCAAGAAGTTTTTTTCAGAGTAGGGACACTTAAGAAGACAGAAGATGGCAGAGCTTGGTTAGTTTTCCCTGTTCCTTCTCCCATATATAGATTACAGAAAAATAGAATTGTCAAATATATTTATTGTGGATTGGATATTGGAGATCAATACACTTCCAGCAAAATGCAAATAAAAAACCCAATCAGAATATACTGCTCATTATGGCAAAATCAGCACCTGGTAGGGACAATGTTCATGGAAGACATTAGAAGCTGAGCTAGTGCGTCTATCTTCCATATTACTAGACAATTTGAATTTATATGAATTTTAATATCTGATCTACAATTGATAAAAGAAAAAACCAATTGCTGTATTTTAAAATCTTAGTTGTGGCACTTAGTTGTGCAGGAGATGTTTTTAACCACATTTTTCTAACCGTAGTTGTTCATGTTGGGGTGTCCATCATAGGCAGTAATTCCAAAAATACTGATAGTTTTTAATTGTGTTGTATGATAGAATTATGCCGATCACTGCTCTGTGTTCATATGGATAGGGAAGGGCTATAAATAACTAAATAATATATATATATATATATATATATATATATATATATATATATATATATGTATATATATATATATATATATATGTTTTCTGAGGTTTTCGCGGGTGTTTGTATGTAGGTCTTTGGTTATTCAGGTTTTCTCCTGCATAAAATTGGAAGTGTCTTGGCAACGTTTCGACGAAGTCTCATTCGTCATCTTCAGGCTGGTGTTTTCGGCTTCGTGCTTCTAGGAGCAATGTGTAATCGCAGCTGTTTCTTCCTTTTAACTGCCAGTTAACATGCTGGAGAACTGAAGTGTTATCAGCTACTGTTCCTACTTCCACCAAATGTTGTAAAACTATTCTGTCAATTGATCTCAGTGGTTGAACTTACATATTTTCAAAAGTCCCTGGTGGCTCATTTTAGAAGCACAAAAATTGTTATAAAAACTATAAACTAAATATTAATATATTTTGAATTGATGATGTGCCCATCTCACAGTTGGGTACAAACGAAGAAACAAGTAAAATATGTGTGTTTCAAATGGATGTAGAATTCTACAGTATGGATTCAGTTTATCTGAAGCTTCTATACAAACCAAAAGAATAAAAACTCAGATTGATGCTAATTATATAAAACATAGTCTGGGTTTTAATACCTTGACTTTCTTTCTAGTATATATATATATTTATATGATTTAATCTGAACATGCAGACAAATGGAAAGCTACTTGGGAAATATCTACAAATTTCTTTGCTTTAAGGACATGTGCAAATTATGCCAGGAATTGTGTTTTTCTGGTTTGTTTCAAGGAAAACTGTAAAACTTTCAACTGAACAGTTCCTGAAATTATTTGTCAGGTCATCAAATCTGTCACACAACAGCAATTTCCTCTTCTTCATCTGCCTTAGGTTGTATTATGGTTTGCCAGATGCTCATTTTCCTACTTTTAATAACCCAAGAAACCAATAACAATGTTATTCTTTGAAGAATGTAACCCTTAAATATGGCCCGAACATGTATGTTCCCTGTTGTGTACGTTCCCTTCATTTTATCGGGTACAACTTTCAGAAAGTTCTGTGACACACAAAGAAGAACTTTAAGGTACCAAAGTTCATAAATAATGGAAGCAAAATAAAATAATAATAATAAAAAAAGCCCTCACAACATCAGACAGACGCAAAAGCCAGGACCGGTTCCGATGACAGTCTGTCAGTGCCTTAGAGCCTCTGTCTTTGCTACAGCTCACTGAATGTTTTATTTTTGTTATAATTACAGTATCTTGCCTGCACTTTGTCCCTCTGATCCTTTGTTAAAGCCCAGATCAGTCTGTGCAGACTGTGCTTGTAGGTGTGATTTATTGAGTGACAAGTAGCTGTAGGGTAGAATACACGCCTCTGTACCTGAGTAAAGCATTAGACATCACAGAACTGGGGGGGGGTGAGATGAGGAGGAAAAGCAAAGAGCAGTAACACAGCAGCTCCTGGATACAGATCAGACAAGAGGTTTTGCCACAAATCACCTAGAAACATGTCAGACGCTGCATGTTTGTTGTTTTACACTGAGGGCACAGCCGTAGTCCAAAAGTATTGATTCTTTTCTTTGTACAGAGACAGAAGCTGTCAGCTCTTGCAGGCCGACCTTGGTATAGCTCAGACATCTATTCCCCACCCTGCCTGCTAGATGAACCCCACAGGAAAAGTCTAGGGAAGAGAGGCAATGTCCGTTTCACACAAGCAGAAAGAGACCCCAGCCTCCTACCTCCTCCAAAGGGGAGCAGCTAGACGCCGGATGGAGTGACACAGAATTCAATCTCTTCTCTGTTCTCCCGTGACTCTAAAATTCTGGAGAAATTTAGAAAAATAGTAGCTCAAGATTACTTCCACAAAAATACACCCCAATGTTCCTCTTGTTTTAAAAACGAGTGATAAGGCAGCTCTCATTCCTTGGTTCCGTTTTGAGCGATTAGCAAGGTAAAATAGAAAGCAGGCCCATACATGCTAATTGGAGTCAGGAATACAATAGGATTGTAATTATTCGTGGTCATCTAATAAAAAGCACACATAAAAATGCAACCACATTTCTGGAAATATTTGTGTTCAAGGTCTGAACTTTGGGTTCCCTTTTTATAGCATGCAGTGGCGCATATGGGGTAGATCATAACATCTTTGGCGAATTTCATTTTCATGGTCTTTTAAAAAAACTTATAAATTAACAGTGAAAAGTTTAAATAAACAAAAGTTAATAGTCTGTTTCAATTTGTTCAAAATATAAGGAAATATTTCCTGGAAAAGTGATGTTATGCTTCAAAATTATATCAAAATTGCCTTGCTTTTTGACCAATTCCTTAATAATGTTTTTTTTCAGTGACATACTTTATCTGATATAAAATCCACTGCCTTGATTCTATCAATATGTTATGTCCATAATTATTGGTTTTTCTAGAGCTGGTTTTGAAATGTGGTAATTACTTATTAAGTAATTCTAGGCACATATTTAGAAAGAGTGTTTCAGGTGCTACCAAATTCTTTGTTGTCATTTCTCTGTATATTTCTAATTTGAAATGACCACTTAAATGTTTTTTATATGCATTATTATTCAGTAATTTATTTCCTTTTTTTCAAATGAAAAGGACCTGATTTTGAGTCACTTGGCACTAGTTACAGGAAATATTAACTATGGTCAAAGTACAGTGGAATGGCTTTATCATTGTTACAAATACTATCATGTTTCTGGTTCTTTATTATGTGTAATGGGAAAGCATATATTTATTTAAAAGAGTTATAGATTTAAGGAGAAAATAGATCAAGTAGCAGCAGATAAACTTCAAATCTGAAAATTTGTAAGACAAAACGGATTTTATTGATATCTTAAACTGCATTTTAAAATGGTGTTTCATTAACTTTGGTAACATTTAAATGCATTGATTAAATCTGTATTATGATTTTCTGCTTAATAAAAACACAATCGCCATCAGGATTAGAAACCATTCATCATCCCATGTATTTTCAGAGCCATCCAGCAAGGGAAAGGAAAAATATGGCATATGAACTACTAATTTGTATAGAGCTTTTGCCAGCAGAATGAAAGTAGTACGTAGTTGTTTTTTTTCCCCATAGGGGAGTAACAGTGATTGGACAGACAAAGAAAAATGGTCCTTTCCTTGTTAATATTTTCATTCTATAGTGGGGGGAGGGCAAATAAAGTTAGCCAGACCAAGTGATGGCATAATTCTGCCAGTCTTGTGAAGACATATTGGAAAAGGCAAGAGTTTCAGATCCCAGTTCTCGGTCGGTCAGTCAGTTGGTCTGTCTGTCTATCTCAGGGCTGTCAAACTCACGGCCTGTAGGCCGGATGCGTCACACGCTGGCCACACCCACACCCGGTTTACTCCCGATATGTCATGTGATGCCGCCGTAACAACGCGAGTTCTTTACTCCCTTTAATACTTTTTTAAAATTAATATTTATATAATAGAATAATGGTCTTCTAGTCCAACCGCCGGAAAGGCAGGAAACCCTGTACTATTTCAGACAAATGGTTGTCCAATCTCTTCTTAAAAACTTGCAGTATTGGCGCATCCACAACTTCTGGAGGCAAGCCATTCTACTAATTAATTGTTCTAACTGTCGGGAAATTTCTCCTTAATTCTAGGTTGCTTCTTTCCTTGATTAGTTATATAATAACTAATATATAAATAGTTTATTAGTTATATAAATAACTCAAAGTGGTAGTGAACATACATAGTACTCTTTACTCCTCCTATTTTTCCCGACAACAACAACCCTGTGAGATGGATTGGGATGAGAGGGAGGACATATCTAATGTGGAACTAGAACTCACAATCTCCTGGTTTCTACGCCAGCATGTTAACTACTTTGTCTCTTCCTAACTGATTTTGAGTGTAGCAACAGCGAAGCTGTTTTTAGGAAGAACTTTTTAAGGACTACCACTCCTTCCAGTTGTTTATCTTCCAGAGCTCATCTTGTAAATCTTAGCTTTGCAATTTGGTACTAAACTCAAAACTATGTCCATAAAATCCATATCTTCCAAAAACTATAGAACAATTGACAGACTACATAGCCTGTCTAAACCTTTAGAAGAATTAAAAAAAAAATAGTAGAAAATTATGAACGAGGAGCAAGGTAAGCAGCAAGTTCCTCTAACTGGCCATACTTCAAAAAGCTTCCTCACCGATATCCCAGAAGATCACAGTTTAGACATTATAAGAATAAAACCTCCCTGCTTGATTTCAATAAATGAACAACTTTTATTTTGGAATGTATTAAAAATAATATAATAATAGATATTGATCTACAAAAATAAATGAAAATGTACCACACAGTTAAGAAAATAATTCAGAATTGCTTTCAGATATTAAAGTTTGCATTTATAGACATAGTTGAACAGTAGAAAATAAAAATGCTTGCATATACTAATTTGGTTGTTGTCATGGAACATATCTGAATTTATACTTACTACATCAAAAACATTATAATCTCAAACCCAGATCAAAGGCAATGAAACAGCCTTTTGTTCTAAGATATGTAGAATGCCAAGCAAAGTCAGGAATCCAACAGTCTTAATTATACAGACACCAGTATTAGAATAAAATGATACAGCAACTGGGCTTATCTTAAAGCAAGAACAGAGTTATAGGAAACAAAGCAGTTTAGATACTCAAATAAGCAGGCTAAGACAATTCTGAAGTCTAGAAATTGGTACCTGGGTTAGCCAATCCTAAAACAGCAGTGACTTGACATTAATTCTGAAAAGAGAAAGCTGTTACTGAATTTGATCATTCTGATTCCTAATGTGAGCCCAGGAATCATTTTGGAAGAACTAGTAGTATTGGCTCCTAATAGCTCTCATCTTAGCAGCAGCTACTGGAAGATCAAGACTCTTAAAATTCCTGCTATTTTTTTTAAAGTTGTCTTGTGGTGTTGGATCACAATATAAGTTGCTCCTCATCAAGAAAGAAGTTGGAATGCAGGCAATTCATGTAATTTCCATGTATATTTATACATCTATTGTTTGAAACACACTAAATTCTAATGCAGGAGTGTCAAACTCATGGCCTGTGGGCCGGATGTGTCACGTGCTGGCCACCCCCACCCCCAGTTTAGCGAAGGGGAAAAAAGTCCCAATACATCACATGACAACAACACGATGACCTGAGTTTGACACCCGTGTTCGGATGGATGGATGGATGGATGGGTGCTAAATCAATCGATTGATTGATAGATAGATAATTTACCATGAACCATGTTTTTAGTATAGATTACCTCCATTTCCTGAAACTGAAATAGTAATATGGGATAGCATGAAAAATGCCATTTCCCCATTGATATTATGCAGACTGGTATATAGATGGTATATTTATGTTTGCAATTTTCTCTGTTTTACTAATGTCACCTGCTTTTTACCTTCCTAGCCTCTTTGATTTTTTTAGACAAAGTTATGATTTAATTTTTTTTAAATAAATAAATAAATAAATAAATAAATAAATAAATAAATAAATAAATAAATAAATAAAATGCAAGTCTTTTCATGACTAAGGTTTATTGTTAATAACAATCTAGTGGCCTTATGTGGACTTTCCATGAATAAAATAGATTGATATTCTGGCATTGCAAACTTATATTATAAATATATCATCTTCTTTAGAATAGAATAGAATAGAATAGAATAGAATAGAATAGAATAGAATAGAATAGAATAGAATAGAATAGAATAGAATAGAATTTTTTATTGGCCAAGTGTGATTGGACACACAAGGAATTTGTCTTGGTGCATATGCTCTCAGTGTACATAAAAGAAAAGATACGTTCATCAAGAATCATAAGGTACAACACTTAATGATAGTCATAGGGTACAAATAATTTATCAATTCAATATGAAGAATCTAATGAACTACCAAGCATGATTCTTTGTATAACTTGGAAAAGAATTTGAGTTGACTGGTTCAATACAATAAATTGTAAAATTTCTCAGGTTTGTGCCAGTTTTAGTAATATTGTTGAAAATGAAAGTCCATAAATCAAAACTGAAAAGACTATAAAACTCAGGGAGTCTAAAATATGAAATTTTAAGTTTCAAAACTGAATAAATCTAATCTAATTTTGACTTTGGACATTAGTTTTACAAATTGTGCCATTTCCTAGAGCAAAATCCCAAGAAATGAAACCCATATAAAGCATGTTACTGTGTCTTCGTATGAGGGAGTCTTTAAGGATTATTGAGGAAAAAAGGCAAAAGTTAAAAATAGGAGGCAAACTACACCTTCCCAATTAAATTCAAAATGCATTTGTATCTGTGAAAGTACAAGTGAATTGTATTTCAGTAATTGTTTGTCAACTAAAGCAATTGTTTTCTCCACTGTACACTGCTAACTCTGTCCCAAGAATATCTATGTGCATTCAGAATCCTTATATCAGTTGGCAGGGAGATGTTTCACAAGAAATACTATTTCTCTGTAAAGGTATGAAGTCTACAGTCTCCTGGTCTCCTACTGGACATTGCCCAATGGAACAATTGTGTGAAAGACACACTATTTATAGAGTAGAATGGTTTACATAGAATGTGCAAGCCTTATTCCATGGCAGCCTCCTTTCAGACGCAGAACATTTTATATATTTAAATTATTTAAACAAAGTGGCAGCGTTAACGTCCTAAGTTCCTGGTTAAAAATAAATGGAGGGCACATAACAGTTCAAAGAGTATGTGATTTCAAATGTCACAACGTATTTTCGTCCTGTTTCCTTGCAGAATGGAAAGCATATACAGACAATTATACAGATCTGGACATAATTTACATACAATTAGAAAGAGCAAACAGTCCAGTCACCAAAACAAGTTTAGAGCTCTTCTTTAATCAAAAACTGTCTATTAGCATTTTTGCTTGCAGGAATAGCGTCAACGCTTCAGAGTTGGGTTCCAAGCTTGAAAAACTTGTCATTCTTCAATTACTAGGCAGTTTGCTGCTGATTTGTATTTACTTTGGATATTCTTGTACTGAATGGTCAGTACAGAGAGAGTTGTTTGGTGTGAAGTAGATGTCAAAATCAAATTAGTTTCCTTCTAAAACTTTGTATCACAAGTCCTACTCCATGATTTTGCAAATGAATAAATAGTGCCTCCATCAGTGAATGTTGGGAACAGGCAGTTGTGTGGTGAGTTATTCAAAGGCAGAGCTACATACATGTAACACGTAAGTCCCTAATTGATTCTGTATCTCTTGGGTACCATGAAGAATGCATTTCCTTTGGCAGTAGTGAAATAGAATCCATCTGCTTGCCTGGTCACCTTCTGAATGTGAAATGAGCATCTTCTTGCTTAATGTAGCAAAATATTTGGGCTTGGGATGGTTGTCCACGTTCTTCTCCATATAAGAAAAATGTCATGATTTCCCACCAGGAATGAATTTATCTGGAGCTTGTCTTTTTATTTCTAGCCATGGTACTTTTTTTAAAAAAAAGGCTAAAACAAAAAAGTGTCATTTTTTAAAAAAATTGAAGGATAAATCTCTAATTAAATTTACCTTCCAAGAGACCCTGAAATATAAGGAGAAATGGTACTTTTCCTATCCAGTCAAAAAGGTTTCCTTTAAAAAAATCTGTTCCATTTTTTTCAATGGGAGTTTTTTTCATATGAAATTTCCATACACAAGGTTATTAATCTGGATTGGGTTCACTGAGATCTTAATGGCAAAGTTTCCTTACATCTGAATATTTTTCTTAAGTAAGAAAAATAACACACTTTCAGATAACAATATACTGCTGCATTGAATAACACCCAGATAGCTTACTGGACTATCTTTTTCTGGTTATTTCTGCCCTGTGTTGTGAAATCTGACAGAGTTAGCATGCTGCAGGTCAGTGGTGAAATCTAAAATTTTTTGCTACCGGTTCTGTGGGCGTGGCTTGGTGGTCATGTGACCAGGTGGGTGTCTGTTAGAGCCAGGAGTTGTACATTCTGAAGCACATTCTGCCATTCTGAAGTCCCCAACTCTTTGAGTTTCCCTCTGGCTTGACTGCCCAAGCGACCCTTGGAGCCTTCTCTTGCCCCGCTCTGGAGGGCCGCACATCCCCCCCGCCAATGCTCTGCACAAACCGGCCACCCCATTTCTGCAAAGACAGAGCCCCCCCTTGCATGGCGATCAAAGGAGGGAGGGGGATGCTGCAGAAAAGGCTGCCTTCCACCTGGGCCTTGTCCTGCAGCCAAGCGCGCCCAGCCATGCATGCCCTTTCCTCAAATGGGCTGTGCATGGGGCGCTTGGAGAGAGAGAGAGCAAGAAAGCTCTCCAACCTCTGTTTTTCTGTGTGTGTGTGAGAGAGAGGGAGGGTGGGAGGGAGCGATCTGAAGCCGAGGCACCCAAAAGTCTGGCAGCGGCAGGGACAGCTGCTGAGCAGTCCTGAGTCAGCCAGTTCCACCTGACCTACTCCCTAAGTCTCACCCTTCTCCTCACACACACCCCACTCAAGCAGTGGCAGGCTCTGCGGGACAACAGGACCTCTCATTTTTCCCACAGCGCTGCATACGCTTGCTACCTCTGTTTGTCTGCTTGCAAGCAGCGAACTTCTCTCTGCTTCTGTCAGGATACTGGTGCAGGCACCATGGATGCATCACTTGTCAGGGCTGAGCAGGGAAGCTGCTGTCACGCCACTCCCCCTTGCTTCCCCGAGCACAGAGCCGAGGCTGTGTGCATCCTCTCTGGGCTGGCCACCGGCAAAGAGCCATGCAGCTGACAGCCACTCAATGTCCCGCGTGCAGCATCGCCCAGCTGCCAGTGGGGACGGACCAGCCAGCCCATTCTGGGCTTGAGCTGGCTGGTTGGAGCAACGCGGCAGCTGAGGCCCCCGTGCCAACATTCACTGGCGAGCACAACTTTAGTCGGGCCATTCAAGCTGCCACTGCAGGGCCAGCCGCCTGGCGCAAAACCTCACCCCAGGCCAAAGGGAAAGCACCGCGGACTCTGCCGTGACGTGGCTGGGCCTGGCCCTCTCCCCAAGTGGGGGGCTGCTGCCCTGCTGGCTACCGGAGGCTTCCACACCTCTCACTCCGGTTCTTCGCTGGTGGGAAGCAGCACTGCAGCCAAGCCTCCTTCTCCCAGAGTGCCAGACTCTGTGGGCTGAGTTCCCGGACTGGCACCAGTGGTCAAAGAGAACAGGGCAGGCATTTCTATTACTTTGGAACACTTTTTAACCTTGGAGAATGTTGGAGATTGTCTAGAACAGGGGTGTCAAACTTGTGGCCCATGGCCAGATGCATCACGTCCTGGCCACCCCCACCCCCGGTTTAGCGAAGGGGGAAAAAGTTGCAATACATCATGTGACGTGTCCTTGTGAGTTTGATACCCCTGGTCTGGAACATTATAATTAAGCACCTAAACATTGGTACTCAATAATATTTGACTTACCACAAAAATATTGTTTTTAAACAGCTATTAAAAGACACTTTTGAAATAGTCAAGACAAAGAAATTGAAACCCAGGAGTAAGATTTGTTCAGAAATTAAACTATTTTTTGGGACAAATGGAAAGAAACGTTCAGTGCCATTCTGATTTTTATTCAGTTTGTCTAAGTGTTTTTTTTTTTATGGTGATATATCTTAGAGAGTGGAGAATCAGAATTTGCTACTACTACTGTGCCCAAAAGCAAACCTGTCCACTGATTGCCTGAGGGCACTGCAACAAACATGGTATGGACATCAAGTTAATCAATTTTATGAAGAAGAGATCTCCTCTCCTCTCCTCTCCTCTCTCCTCTCCTCTCCTCTCCTCTCCTCTCCCTCCTTCCCTTCGAAAATGCCTCTGAAGATGTCAGAATTTTGTCTCCTGCAGATGAATTATATTATGAGTTGTAATCCTTATTGTTAAACTAAAAATGTTTTACCTAAAGTTTAAATGTCCCCCCTCCCCGGAATTTAAATTTTAGGAAAGCTTTATTAATTAATTATATTATGACAACTCACCAGAAAACCCTCACTTCATTACTTTACTGTGGAAACAACAGGAAGAAAATAATTCTATTTATTAAAAAGCCAATAATTTAGCTAGTTAAAATGGCAGTTTTACCAGTCAAAATAGCTCTTAATAACAATTTTGAACTATTAGTAACAATGTTATTTGAACAAGTATGGAATGTAAAATATTTTAACTGTTATGTTCAGAGGATCACCTCATTTTAATTTGATATTAATTAATTAGGTATTTTTAAATTATACTTTAATGCGTGAGAAGCATTAAGGCATACACTGCTTATTACTTTATAAAATCCTATTCACTCTAAAAGCCAATGCTGGATTAGGCCACAAGCTATCTTGTATGCAGAATTGGTATGATTAGCACAGAATATACTCTCATATGAGTAGCTTGAGGCTCATGTACCAAAGGACAAAATTTATTCTATATGCTGAAGTTATTGATATTATGTGTTTACTAATTAATTTCTATTCTTAAGGACATTTTCTGTCCATTTACGATTAACTACTTGGATTAGGGTTTCTTTTTTAAAAAATATTTCTATTCCTCACAATCTAGTTCTCCTTCTACCCTGTTTCCCCCCAAAATAAGACATCCCCTGATAATAAGCCCAATCGGGCTTTTGAACGCATGGCAATAAGGCCAAGCGCTTATTTCAGGGTTCAAAAAAATATAAGACAGGGTCTTATTTTTGGGGAAACATGGTAGAGACCAATCAAAGGAACACATAATTGAAGTGTCATTGCACATCTGACATCTTTTTAAAGAGTCTGGAGTTGTATGCTAAATACTGTATATGATTTGTTAATTTTGAATTCATTAGTCAGGGATAGAATTTCATCCTTTATACTGTGTTTCCCCGAAAATAAGACCCCTGTCTTATATTTTTTTGAAGCCTGAAAGAAGTGCTTGGCCTTATTGCCATGCGCTCAAAAGCCCAATTGGTCTTATTATCAGGGGATGTCTTATTTTAAGGAAAACAGGGTATTTTATTCACTGAGTTCTTGATAAACATCATTATCAGCTCTAAATTGTATGAGGAGGAAAATTTCTCTCTAATACTATCCAGGAGAAACAGGAGCTGCATAATTGTTCTAAAATCTGAAGCCTGTGGACAGCAGGCACTGCAATAACACTTTTTCAGAAAAGTTGTATCCAGCCTTTTCTTCTTCACCTTACTGTTGCTTTGCTGCCTCTCCTCAGTTTCACCCAATGCACTGGCCAGTCTCCTGATTTCCTGCTTGAAAATGTCACAGACTCAGATTGATAACCAATTTAAAAATGGATAAAGACTAGTATAAAGTTTAAGATACATATATATATATCTAGGAGTTGTAGAATGTATAGGAATAATCAATTTAACCTGCTTTGTGTGGGAAAAACAGACAGAACTCTGTCTGTTCGATCATGTACTGGAATTTTGGAAAAAACTACAATTAAAAAAAAAAAGAAAAGAAAAAAGAAAATGTCACAGACTCTCTCGTGTTGACTAAAACAAGATATCTACTGATTGGCAGTAGAGGCGATACAGGATGATTATCAATATGAATTGTTCTTATTGATGGTTATAAATATGAGTTGATCCTAAAACATAATTTATGATAAATTTCCTGACAGTAAGAACAATTAATCAGTGGAAAGGCTTGGCTTCAGAAGTTGTGGGTGCTACAACAGCTTCTTAAGAAGAGATTGGACAGCCATTCGTCTGGAATAGTATGGGGCAGGAGTGAAATCTAAAATTTTTCCCTACTGGTTCTGTGGGCGTGGCTTGGAGGGGTGTCCTGTGACTGAGTGGGCATGGCCAACTCGATGTCACAGCCACGCCCACTCAGTCACAAGACCCCCTCCCACCAAGCCACGCCCACAGAACCCGGTAGGAAAACTTTTAAAATTTCTATTCTGCCACCCACTCACCACCCGCTCTTTCTTCGCTTTGGGTCGGGGGCCAGGACACAGGGATGCATCATTCCCTGGGGCCCTGGAGCCTCCGCCTGCTCGCCGCCTGCCTCAACCAGGTCGGGGAATGCACCATTCCCCGATACCAGCCTTGCCCCGGAGCCTTGCCTCATTGCCAAGCGGCGTGTCCTTACCTTTCTCCCGCAGCTGGCTGTCAGGGAAGGCAGCTCCGAAAGTTACCGGAGTTGCTCACTCTCCTTCTTGAATGAGCCGCTACCATCACCACCCTGGTCCACGCACCGGCTGCGCAAGCGCACACCCAACCTGCCGCTGATAAGTGAATTAAATAAACGGTGTGCGCTTGCACAGTCGGCGCATGGACCAGAGCGACGATGGTGGCGGCTCATTCAAGAAGGAGAGTGAGCGACTCCGGTAACTTTCGGGCGCTTGCCTTCCCTGACAGCCAGCCGCGGGAGAAAGGTGACCTGTAGGATACACTGCATGGCAAAGGGCGAGCAGGCAGTGGCTCGGTGGCAAGGCCAGAGTCGGGGAATGCTGCATTCCCTGACTCCGTGGAATGGGGTGGGTGGGCGGAGCCTCCAGCTGCCATTGCTACTGGTTCTCCGAACAACCAGCCATCATCGCTACCGGATCAGCTTATCCGATCTGATCCAGTAGCATTTCACCCCTGGTATGGGGTCTCTTGCCTGAGCAGGGATTTGGACTAAAAGACCTCCAAGATCCTTTGCAACTCTGTTATTCTGTATTCAGATATGATTAGGTTCCACAATTTGCATTGGGATCCTGGATGTCCATTAAGGCATCCATAGTCAAAAACCTTTATTGCAAAGGGTTTATTAGGGACGCAGCAATTCATGTTCCTTCTCCAGTTAGTAACAATCATTCCAGGAAAGAGGACAGTCATATAAAATAAAATAAGATGTGTTTTTTTTAAAAAAAAAGTTTGAAAGAGACAGTAAATTTGTTAATTGCTTTTAGTTTGTAAATTTCTCCAATTTTATTGTTTTCCTTTTTTTTTCAATGATTAAATTCTTTTTTGGCTAGATACAGCTCTAAAATAGTACTTTCTCATCCTGTAACTATTCATTATTTAGTTTAGCACAATTATCTCTTCAGTGTAAGGGGGATTGTTAGAGAAGTTGGAGGAAAAATTGCCTTAGAGCTTTGTTTAAAAAGTGTTTGAATCATGATCAGACCCTTTGTCTTGAACCCATGATCTTGAAGTTAGCTTTTGAATAATCTTTTCTTGGGGCTGAGCTACAAATATTCTCCTTTATCTGTACATACTTGAAACATTACATTTTTAAGGCTTCCCCTGTTGTCTTTTTTACCAGGCCTATTTAGAAGCCAAATAGGATTGCATTCCACTGCCTTTGTAGCCATCTGTTTCTGTATGAACTTAATTTGATAATATTGTTGTTACTGTGTCCTATCAGATTCAACATATTTTGCTTCATACAAAGTCGTTAGCCCATTTAAACAAACCCCACTTAGTTTAAATGCTGAAGCCCCATCTACTTCTTGCCTACATAGTTAATGGAGAAAGAAAGGGCAAATTATGTTATGAAACCTTGCCAGCAGTCTCCTGGTGCAAGACCTCATCAGGGACCATACAGAGAATGTGGATGGGGATTATGTATTCCCATAATGGTGATTTTTAACTCGGATCAATTGTCCTGCCAGGAGCCCCAGTAAATAGGATTAAGTAGGATTTGGGAATCTGTGCCATGAATATCTGGGAAGGATTGTGACTCATGAACTTAAAGTTTACTTTATGATCTCTTCTTACAGACATTACCACATTCTTTCTTTCCACTCAATCATTATCTAATGTCCCTTGCATCTGTGCTCTGTACATCTGCATAGAGCCAAATATTTCTTCCCTTTCATCTGGGAGAGCCACTGCGGTGTAGTGGTTAAAGAGTTAGACCGGCAGTATGAGACCTAGGTCTAGTCTACACACGAATTCCCTTGTAATTTTGAGCCAGACATTTTCTCTCAGTCCAACCTGCCTCCCGGGATTGTTGTGAGAAACAGTGGGAGCAGGGAGCACAATATATGTGCACGTTGAGATCTTGAAGGGAAGGGGGAGATAGCTCTAATATATAAACTAAAATAAACTCTTCCCATCCTGCATGCACAGTACATGATGTCCCTCTTCATGTACGTCTAGAATGTACCTTTAGAACCATTTAGCTATCAAGTACATGCTTCTTGAAAAACAACAGTGGTTTTAGCACTTAATAAAATAGAAGCAGATTTATCAGGTTGTTAACTAGTACATCAAAAGCAGAAGTCATTAGCATTTTTGCAGCAAGAGAGGATTAGTACTACCTCATGTGTTTTGTTAACAACTGAAGAATTTGAGAATTAGAACAAAGAAACTCTGGAGAATTAAGCTCTGCTATGTGGAATAAAGTTTGGCATAATTATTCCAATTTGCACCAATATAAGAGATTTCCCATTTCAGGGCCGTTGGCAGGTTACTTTAGTGTAGCTAAAGTGAAACTTTTACTAAAAAAACACTGAGGCAAGGCCCAAAAAGATTTGGATTATAGAATAATAGGTTTTAAATAGTGTAGGTACACTATCTGCATGAAATGGAACCAGGACCTAAGGATCTAACTTATGCATAAGAATTCTTACTATCTGTATAACAGGACAAGTTTCTTTCTGAGCATTGGTTCTTCCTTGCAGAAACTATGGTTATACATTTTGGAAAATAATTGCCATTTTCTATGATGATCTAGCACTGGAAGGTGCACTTCCTAAAACTGCGCTTGAGAGCAGTCTTCAAAATATAGGAACACACAAGGAAAAGATAAATTTAATTTATTTTACATGGAAAAGTAATTAAAATAAAATCATTTAAATCCTAATCCAATTAACGCCTCATGTATTTTATAATTTCCAGCTTCTCTGATATTAAAAAATTACAATTTGGTGACAACTTTTGGAAGCCTTCTGGAGCTGCTTTCTCAAGACTTGGGCTCAGCTTTGCCATCCATGTTTGAGCAGAAAAAGAAATCTGTGGCAAGAATTATGTAGTGATAGAAGACCTTATGGTGATGAAGTATAAAACATGGGGAGGGGAAATACTTTTTTCTTCTTAGCACTTTTATCTGTAAAGTAGGATAAGCCATCTTTCTCTCTTTCCTAAATTATCAGACCCGTTTAATGTATCTGATTTTTTATGATTTAGAGAAAAATCAAAATATGTTCATATCACTACATAGCTTTGGAGCTGATAATTTAAAGGTGTGACCTGACCTCTCTCTCTGAGCAAGTAATAATAATGGGGCTCTCATATATCTGAAGTACTGTTACCAAACTTGAATAAATATCAGGCTGCATGCTGTAGATTGTAAGGAGAGCAATAGGATAGGATAGCAATAGCGTTTAGACTTATATACCACTTCACAGTGCTTTACAGCCCTCTCTAAGTGGTTTCAGAGTCAGCATATTACCCCCAACAATCTGGATACTCATTTTACCAATCTCAGGTGGATGGAAAGCTGAGCTAACTTTGAGCTGGTGAGACTAAGACTGCCAAATTGCAGGCAGTCAGCAATTTTACCCACCTCGGAAGGAGGGAAGGCTGAGTCAACCTTGAGCCTGTTGAGATTTGAACTGCCAAATTGCAGGCAGCCGGCAGTCAGCAGAAGTAGCCTGCAGTACTGCACTCTAACCACTGAGCCACCGTGGCTCGTATATTAACACTGTGATCAAATTTAAATCTTTTTCTCTCTCTTTTTGGTTAGCTTGCTTTGCATATTATTCTTTAATATTATTTTTAAGATTTTAATACCACCCACCCACCCACTCATGGATACTTTTCTGTCATATTTGTATGGTAACAAACAGTCTTAAGGCCTAACAAATAGAAAAAACAAGGTCATTCCTCATACCATTGATCCCGATATCTATCCTCTGAGGTAAGATACCCTAATTATAAAGGGATGTCTAGAATATCTCAATCCTAATCTGACTCTGTAATTACTGTCTACAGATAATTACTGGTTTTGCTGCCTACACCGTTTTTTGAAGCTCTAGCACAGTGCTTCCCAAACCTGCATAAATTATGCAAAATGTTTTCCTTTGGGTAATGACACACAAACCTATTACCCAATCACAACAGGGACATTTAAGTTGATTTAAAGATTTTTTTTAAACCAGCATTGGGTAAAAAGGACTTTCTGATAAGCAGTTTTGGATAATGAAGGAAAAAGTTTGGAAAGTAAAGTAAAAGGTAAAGGTTCCCCTTGCACATATGTGCTAGTTGTTTCTGACTCTAGGGGGTGGTGGTCATCTCTGTTTCAAAGCCAAAGAGCCAGTGCTGTCCAAAGACGTCTCCATGGTCATGTGGCCGGCATGACTAAGCACCAAAGGCGCATGGAACACTGTTACCTTCCCACAAAATGTGGTCCCTATTTTTCTGTTTGTATTTTTTACGTGCTTTCGAACTGCTAGGTTGGTAGAAGCTGGGACAAGTAATGGGAGCTCACCCCGTTACGCAGCACTAGGGATTCGAACCGCTGAACTGCTGACCTTTTGATCAATTTCATACCTCTATATGAATGTATGGATCCATTCTTCTTTCTAGCAGCGTACTGTCATTGTCCTACATTCTAATCTCTTTCTCTTTGCATGACGCTCTGCTTTGAAGATGTTGGTGGTAATTTGTAGTTCCAGGATTGGCACAAAATTTTCCAAGCAGCATTATGATGCAATCAGTACACATTCATTAGACGAGCAGTTCTCAAACATTTTGGTCTCAGAATCTCTTTATATTCTTAAAAAATAATTGAGAACCCCAAAGACTCTATTTACATAGACTATCTCTATCAATATTTGCTGTATTAGTAATTTAACCTAATAAATTTTATAGTACACTTATTTGACTCGGTAGACCCCTGAAAATTGTCTTGGGGACATGTGGAGTTCTCCAGGACACATTTTGAGAACCACTACATTTTAAATCCAGAAAAACCTTTTAACCAGAAACTATTCTTTTTTATAAATATGGAAATACATACTGTGTAAAAAGGCTAACAGAAACATAAAAGGTAACTATTAGTAGTACCATTTAAAGATCATTATCGTTTTATGCACCTTGAAATCATTAATGAATTCTGTGTGTGCACATGTACAGACACCAGCCATTCAAGTCAGTAAGCTTTGTTCTGCTTTTGACATTTATAATTAGCAGCAGAGCACTGAAATTTAAAGATTGGGGTGGGGTGGGGAGTTGGAAGAAAGAGGACATAACAAAACCCTGCTGCAGTAAGCATCAGCTGACAACACTGTTGTAATTTGAGAGCTGTCAACATCTTGTTTTGTCAATAGAGTGATGGCAGTTTTGTTTTGAATTATAGTAAGAAATGTCCATATCCGAAGAGAGTACAGTATTAAAAGGAATGTCTGGCTTTCTAACTAAAACAACATGAGATGAATGTCTTTTTTACTTTATTATGGGATTTTTATCAAAGAAGATCGAACATCCTAATCACAGTGTGCAGCCAAGATGGAATTAAAGCCCTTGTGATGATGATGGTCTGTAGCTTTTATTATCATGCACTTTTGGCCAACTGACCAATTAGAAGTTATTATTTAGATGCCACACATTGTCCATCAGTTCTGTATAAGACAATCCACTAAAATGTTTGCAATTCCAGGATGATATCCTAAATGCCTTTGACCTTTCCCACCAATATGTAGACTTTTGTCATTGCTGAAATTCATTTTTTCCCATTTGTCCATGGTGAAATTCATCTTGAAATTCAGACTGATGAAAAACTACTGAATCTTGGCAGTGTTCTCCAAGGTCTTTGCTCTCTTTTCTTTTTGTGTTATCTGCAAATTTATAATCTTATTTTCTATTCTTCATTATAATCATTTATAAACACGTAGAACAGTATAGGACCTAGAATTGACCTACATGGAGAAATACGGTATGCCATTTTACACTTCCTTCCAGTTTACTAAAGAACCATTGACGTATATTAGTCAATGCTTTCTTTTGTTCAACCAATTCTCTATCCATATAATGGTAGATTACTCCATACTGCATTTTGCCACTTTCTGATGGCACTTGATAGAATACACAGGTGTACATAAAAAATCAGTGAGATTTGAATTTTCCTTTTAGGTTAATTATTTATTTATTCTTAATTATTTAAGAAAACACAGTACCATTGTAATATATATCCCTAGCATATCTTTATGTTCATATAAAAGATCATGGAATAAATTATTTATTGTCATAGGAAATTGATATTAATTTAAACTAATTACAACATGCTTACTATGTCAATTTACCCTTGATTCCTGGCAACTCTAGTAAACAATAAAGGTATGTTTTGATATGTAACTACCTACAAATTGGCTCACATTTTGTAGCCTTCTCTGGATGGGCCTTCAACTACGTAAGTTAATGGAAATTAATGGAAATTGTTCTATCAGTGACCAAATTTCTGTATGTATGTATTCATAGCTGAATGTGCCTTGTACTCTTGAAGCTACCGTTCTCCAGCATGCCGGCAAAGTTGAGATAAGCTTCTGCTGCATTCTCAGCTAATCAGAATCACTCACTCTTTGCAAACAAAGAGCAATACTTATTGTAAAACATAGTCTGAAGTTGGCTTGTCTTGTTCAGTTATAATTACTACTAATCATAGTTCGTTTGCATTCCAATACAATCAGCAATCCTGTTGCCACAAAATAAAAACAAAAGCTATTCTTTCCTTTGAGGAGAGACAGAAACATTAGAGTCATGAGCCATACTCTGCAAATCAACTCAGTGTACATAAAATATTAAGCTATAGCAAGTTTATAAAATGAACAAAGTACTACAGCATTTTAAAACAGTAAAGAAAATAAACTGATTGTTAACAAAGTACATGGTTTTCTTCTGGCCAAATTGGACTCATTTACCAATGAATGTACAATACTATTTTTGCAACATTAGTAAATATTGTATCAATGCCATTTACAATATTTTGTAGAATAGGGAGAATTTACACAGAAAATGTTATTTTAAATAAGTCAGATAACACATGGCCCAATGCCAGAATACATTTTTGTATCATGAACTTAATCCAAAAGAGACATAGTCCTTCAACATACTCCATTTTTGTTTTTTTATCGACCTTTGCAGGTAAAAATAAAATGACATTTAAAATAGAAGCAATATGATAATTTGTTTTAAAATCTGTTACAAAAGGTATAGTTTTGTTTGAATGTGAAATAGATACATGTTTCATTTATTTGCCTTAATCAGAAGGCAGCAATGGACATATAATGAATATCTTTCAGCACTATTCTTAATTTATTGTTGTCATATAACATTCATAAAAGTGATTAAATGTTTTTCTTTTTTGAACAATGCAAAGAAAACAACACAATTTAGTCAAGGCTATATACTGTATGCTACATGAATATTGCATATAACAATACATTCTTGTTTTTGAAGACTGACTTTATGTTGGAGATAATGATATCAGTAGCCCAAATCTGCTGCAAATTTCTAATTTGTTCATGTAGAATCCAATAGATGTCTTCTGGAGCATAAAATCTGCTGGACCACACAGCTCAGGTCCTTCTGTTGCAAATGATGAAACATCTACATTTAAAGAAGGGCATTCCCTATATAATATGTATTTTTAAAACATCGTATTTATTATAGGAAAGTGATTAGCCAAAAGTCAAGCTTCTTGAGTGTAAACATAAATGCTTAATAGTCTGTGTAAGACTAACACTAATATCTTTCTTTCAATTACTTTTTCTCAAGGTACACATGGCACTAACAACACATTAATTCTTATTCCCAAAATAGGTTTCAGAAATGTTCTTCCCTCATGGAATTTTTGAAGAAGAAAGTCCATATTATAAATCTAGTTGTGTCAATTAAAATATTAAAGGATCCCATAGTTACCTGCTTTAACCCACTCCCCTTGCTCTCTCCGCCACAAAATATCAGGTACGGAATTTATCCTCCAGCGACAGGCATGGTGGAATGGTAGATTATAAACCCAGCTACAAACTACTGAAGAAAAGTGCCTGGGGCATAGTTTAATCCTTCCCTATTCAGGAATACTGTAGCCCATAATGAAGTCATTTGTCTTTCTTGCTGGGCATGCTGCTGGCGAACAGTGAAACTGTTTGCCAACATTGTTCTGACAATTTTCTTGTGCAATTAACAAAGAAGCATAAATTTCTTTGGTGAAGCCATTGTCATTGCTATATTTGCATCTTGAAAAAGCTTCAGTTTCTGAATTATGGTTTGCTATGAGGCTTAAGTCACCAGAGCATTGTCAGTGGAAAATTTGGCAGTATCAGGGAAGTTATAGTAGAATTTGTCTAACACAGCGTTCTGCAAAAGAGTTGCCTGGCAAAATATGTAGCAAATACTATTCTTAGATATGCTTATACATTTCAAATTGTATAAATGAATTTATATTTCTGCTGCCAGAGTATTATATGGATTTCCTGCTTCACCTTATGCTGTAGGTAGTTCTGTACATTTATATATTATTATTTGCACATTCATACCATACTCTCACAGACAGATATAATTGTTTCCAATTATATGTATATATCAGGGGTGGTATTTACCTTTACTACTGGTTCGCAAAGGGGCCGCACGCGTTATACACACACATACATATATACACATACATATACATATGTATACATACATATATAAACACACGCACACACACACATACATACATACAGTGGTGGGATTCAGCCAGTTCGCATCTATTCGGGAGAACCGGTTATTAACTTTCTAAGCAGTTCAGAAAGTTCAGCTCTTATTTTGTTTTTTCCCACTTTACAGGGCTAATCCTGTAAGGAAGGCAGGAAGGAAACATTCTGGTGTTGTTTCTAGCCTAATCTTTATTGCCCTGCTTACAGGCTTTATTGCCCTGCTTTATTGCCCTGCTTCTAGCCTAATCTTTATTGCCCTGCTTACAGAAACAGTTTTTCTGGTTAACCCTTATTACATTGTAACAGCTAAGGTATTACAACATGGGTGATGTTGAGTTGGCCACGCCCACACGGTCACATGAGTACCGAGCTATGCCTACCTAGCTGGTCATTAGGGCAGAGAACCGGTTGTTAAATTATTTAAATCCCACCACTCTGTGTGTGTGTGTGTGTGTGTGTGTGTGTGTGTGTGTGTGTGCGCGCGCGCGGCGCGCCGCGCGCGCGCGCACACACACACACACACACACACACACACACACACACACACACACACAGCATTTATAAATACAATATATCCTAAAGTTATATCATATTACTCTTCTTTCTATGTTCAGATGTTCCTTTGACCGCCCATTTGCTTGCTTAAACTCCTTGCTTTTTTGGGAAGGGGGATGGAATCACAACAATTCCATCTAACCATCACTTACTCAGCCTTGAGAAACCCTCTTTTTTTCACCCATTCACTCTTCCTTCATATATTTGTTTTACAATTCCAACCTTATTCATCCTCTCTATATGATCAGCCCATCTCAGCCCACTTTCATATTATTTGCTCAGTTTTGTATACCAGCTACATTCATTCAGTGTTCATTCATTCATTACATTTTTGTATCCTTTTGTCACATACACATACTTCTTAACTACCCAATTCTCTCTGTATTCAACTTTATTTTACATTTCTCCCGGGATAACCAGCTCTCATTTCCATATAACAAAGGGGATAAAAGCATGCTCCTACAGAGCTATTTTCATTTCTTTTGATAAACATTCATTCCTTACAAGGGGCCCTGTACCGTTCAGTTTCTTTCTACCAACATTTGTATGTTTTAAAGTTTCTCCATCCATATTGCCATATTTAGTAAACATTCTGCAAAGGTACACAATTTCATCTGTTCACTGCATTTTCCTTACCAAACACAATTGTTCTTTGATGGATTGATATTCAGGTTCATATGCCTAGTTTTATCATGCAATTTAACACTTGCTGCAAATTATTCTGATATTTAGCCAACTAAATGATATTGTCTGCTTACAAAAATAAAATATTTATTTCTCCAGTCAAGACACCTCTAATGTCTCTTATACCTTCTTTTGGGGGTGTCTGCCTTCAAATTAGGGTTGACTCTTGGTGATGACCTGGATTAATCCCTGCAGTTTTCTCTGTAAGACTTCAGAAATGGCTTGCCCACTACCTACTTACTAGGACTGAAAGAAAGGGACTGACTCAGAATCACCTAGCTGGGCTTTGTGCCTTAGGCAGGTTCTAGAACTTACGGTCCCCCCAAAACACACGAAGGAATAAAAGAAATAACAAACATCTTTGTCTTATTCTTTGCTCAGTGTTGAACCAGTCACAAAACTTCCCATTTATTCTCAAACAGCCTTTATGACTATTGCAAACCATTCTTATTGCATTCAACAACCAGTTTTTAATTCTCTATTTGTGCCAGACTTTCTACAATTCAAGCCTATTTGCTTATATTATAGTTTCTGTAAATTAACAAATACACAAGTGAAAAACAAAACTTTGATCTTCAAGCTTTCTGCTTTCTGGCATAAGAATAGACTGCACTTTTCAAATTTTGTTCATTGTCATCGCTTATAACTTTTCAGTTGGAATCCTACCAAAACTCTTCCCCGAATAATCTTTATTTTTGACTTTTTCCATCCATCTCCTGTATAGGAGAACGAAAACAGCATTCTCCCAGTCATCATGCACAGTTCTTCACATATGTTATATCACATAGCCACTCCATATTTTAACATTTGTCCAGTTGCACAATCTACAGCTGCTGTTGTTTTTTCCCCCCAACATACATTTATTTCATTTTCATTCTTTCTAGTTACTAGATACTAACATTTATAGCATGTTTCAATCCCACTCTACAACATACGATCACTCTGACACAAATTGCTGAAAACCTCCTATCATTTCCGTACTTAAGTTTTATCCCAAAACATTTTGTCATGTTTCCATTCTGTTGTCAGCTTCTTTAACCCTCTGTATCCATTTCTTCATCATTGCTCTGTATTTTTTCTGCCTCTTTTAATTTAAACCATTTTTCTGTGACAATATCTTTTAAAACCTTTATCCATATATAATTTCATATTTCTATAATTCCTATTTTTGGAGCAATTGTTGTCTGACATGCAGTTTTCCCTCATCCAGACTTTTTTCGGTTCATGATTCTACCAAGCATCCTTTTCAAACTTCTCATTGGTATAACTTTGCATACTTCTGTGGCACTATGGAACATAATTAACTCTCTTCCAAGCAGCTCCCACATCTTCCTTCATTACATTGCCTTTCCACTCATTAATCTTCCTTCAGTTGTTCTTTCTTTTAAATGTTTCCTCCATGTTCATTTTAACCTCAAGGTCCAGTCCTGACACTAGCAAAAAATGATACGCACATTCAGAAGTTCTCATTACACTTGTATGCCTCACTACTTTTTAAAATCTTTCGTTATATAGTCAAATAATGCTTTTAGATTTGTATTGATTCCTTTGCTATGTGTACATATAGTTTATGCTTGAATCATATATTTGAAATAAACATATTTTTCTTCTCAGCAGGTACTAACCAAACAATTACCATTCTTGGGTTTGTGAACATCCAAATCATTTTTTCTTCACTTTGTCATTTTGATCCCATTCAGCCAATCAAATTGCATTCATGAATGATTGAGGCAGTCCTTGGAGCTAATATTTGATGCGGGAGTGGGATGGGTAGGCTAATAAAGAAATCTAGAATAGAAATATCATGTAATTTTCTCTTTCCAAAAGTGTGCTGTTATAATACTTAATATTTTGCAATACAGTCCTTGACTTACAACAGTTCGTTTAGTGACTGTTCAAAATTACAATGGCACTGAAAAAAGTGAGCTGACTATTTTTCAAATGACTGTTGTGGCATCCTCATGATCACGTCATCAAAATTCAGATGCTTGGCAACTGACTCATATTTATGGCGGATGCAGATCATGTGATCACCTTTTGCAACCAAGCAAAGTCAATGTATTATTAACTTAACAACTGTGGTGATTTATTTAACAACGGTGGCAAAAAAGGCTGTAAAATGGAGCAAACCTCATTTAACAAATGTCTCGCCTAGCAACAGATATTTTGGCTCAATTGTGGTCCTAAGTCGAAGATCACCTGTAGTTTCTGACTTGCAACCATTCGTTTAGTGACTGTTCACAACAGCACCGGAAAAGTGACTTACAGCCAGTCCTCATGCTTATGACTGTCACAGCATCCCTGTGGTGACATGATCAAAATTTGGGTTCTTGGGAACTGGCATGTACTTACAATAGTTGCAGTGCCCCGGTGTCACACAATCACCATTTGTGACCTTCCAGCTGGCTTTTGACAAGCAAAGTCAGTGGGAGAATCTAGATTTGCTTAATGACCCTCCTGTACTGTGAGATTTATTTATTTATTTATTGCTGGTTGAAACATTTATATCCATTTTAGATAGCTAATAGAATAAAAACACAATCTGCAGCCATCATCAAAGCAATTCAACAACATCACTTAACAAAATATTTTAAAAAAAGCCGACATAATAGGTATTTCAAGCTATTATAAAAATTCAACATAATGGATAAGTCAGGCCAATTCTGCAGGAAAAAACAATCATACCATTTTACTTGTTTTCTAAGGATGAAATTTATTAAGCTGTATATTTCACATCCCTAATAGCACCAGTGAAAAGGCCCTATCCACCAAACAAAAAAGGGGATTCTTAATTTTCAAATTTTATGTGCCGGCATATAATTTTTGAAAAATGTACTCCAGCAACCACTCTGCAGTCCTATAAAGAGGAATAAGGTGATGTTGGTCAACCTTCCTAAAAACATGGGTATC
The DNA here is from genome assembly GCF_029215685.1 of Pituophis catenifer annectens. NCBI lineage: Eukaryota > Metazoa > Chordata > Lepidosauria > Squamata > Colubridae > Pituophis > Pituophis catenifer. The sequence continues at coordinate 219,092,055 of NW_027256882.1, forward strand.
TTTCCAAAATGGGTCCACTCAAGCTGACTTCATATTCAGAGCTACTTGGGGAACGAACCATCCGAAATCCTTTTGCAGCTTTTGTAGACCAAAGGAGAGATGGCAGAGATGTCATTGTTTTTTCTTCTAAATCTGATTTTATCTAGCAGTATGTTCAGTAAAATCAGACTTAGAAGGAGGGTAAAATCTGCTAGGTAAAATCAGACTTAGAAGGAGAAATAATGACTCAAGAGATTTACAAGGAATTCCTGATAATCTACTAACTAATTGATTGCCACTTTTATTATGGACTGGCTGAAGTATACAGCTATCCATAAACTAATATACTGATTCTGTATTAGCCCAGAGTCCTGTTTCTTACAAGGGCCAGTTCTTGCGGTTATTTTAACCATTGATATGAAAAAACTAAAACTATTTCCTTGATTCTGTTAGTAAAATGCAGCTCTTATGTGTGCATATGTGTTCAGTAAAAAAATGACAATAAAGCTTATCACATCTGTAAAATCCATTTTAATATTCAATTATTCAAATCTGCTTGAATATTATTTCAAATCTAAATCTACTCTGCTGATTCTAATTAAAATCTGCTTTGGAGGTTGCCTAGTACTGAGTAATTCAGAGGCCAGCACAAATAGAGAACATACTAGTTTGTATACTTTTTCTTTAAATTTCCTGAGGTATACTAAGATTGGACAAAGAGCTCCTTATCATTTTGTAGAGACTCAGCTTCCTGAATCAGCGGATTATTTTTTTTTTCCCTCCTTCAAATTTCTTAAAACTCTGAGCCCTGTCAAAACAAAGATGGCTGGCAAATCCTAGGGACAGAGCCGAGAGAGACAGACGGAGACAAAGAAGCCCCTCAGAAGGCAGACGGACTTATATTGCTTGCGGTTTTTTAGTACAGCTGGTTTCAGATGTGACGGCCTTGTACTGCAGTGGTTCCACTGCCAAAGCAGGACTGTCACAGCTGGTAGTACTTACTGTACTTGCGGGAAAGTATGTGATTCATTACTTGGAACCGTATGTTTTTCACCAGTTCTGGTTGTGTTTTTGTTAGGATGTGGTAAAAGCATAAGCAGGGGGTGAAGGGACAATGGAAATATGTGACTTGTTAAACATTGGCCTCCACTACTTCTTAGCTAGATAGTATACTGTGAAAATTCCACAAGACTTATAAGACAAATGACTTAATCGTTACTATTATTTTTTAGAAGTGTCCATTTAGTTGTAAGTGATAAAAATTATCAGGACAACATATTTTCTCTCCCTTCTTTCTTTGTCTCTATGGAGAACTCCAACAGGGGAGGGAGGAGAGAAAATTGTTTTAAAAAACAAGCTGGCCTGATATTTATTATATAAACTGTTAGAGAAGGAAGGTAACAAGATTTTCAGTATCTTATATTTTATTAAAATATTCCTATTCTGCCTTTCTAACCCCAGACAACATTCTCAAGACTGTTTGAAAAACAAATTAATCTTTCTAAAGAATTATTGTAGTTCTCTCTTTTTTTTAAAAAAAGTCTCTCTTTCTATGCACGGATATTATTCATTGGCAGATGACAAGGCTATTACCTAAAGAAGTGGTTTCATTTGTTCAAAGGTGTGTCAGGAGCAAAGTAAGGAATGTGCCAAAAATGCTGTGAATCCAAAAACTCTACAATCACACCCTTCATGTTTGCAGTGGAAGGAAAGACCTTAAAACAAATACAGAAAATTTGAAAGAGATACAGAGTTCTCTTATAGCCTGACAGTGTTAGCTAGATAAAGTGTCAGATAATCAAGTGATTGTTATATTAGGCCTTTACTGTACAATTTTTTTTCCTAGCACATTTTGCAGGCAAAGTTTCTTAAAAGCAGTTGAAAAATAATAACACTGAAAAGACATCCCATTAAAAATAAATCTTTTAAATGACGGCAACAATGAGAACCTAAAAATAAAATCTGGAATAAATTTTTTTATTGTGAAAGGTTTCTCTGTTCATTCAGCCAGCTTCTTTGTCCCACTAGAACTGTACTCAGAGCTATACAATAAACGAAAATGTAGGGGATTTCATAGTAAGCGGTCTGAAAATATATGAATTCATATTTATCAAAAGAAAAGAAAAGAGAATGATTACATATTAAGAGTATCCCTTTGTTCCATAGATATGAGGTAGGAATGTCAGTAGAAATAAAACTATGTTGAATGTACTGGTACATTAAGACATATATTTATGTCTTAAATATAAGACATAAGATCAAAAATTAATGAATGATGCATGACCGTGGATTGAATACAAAAGTACGGTAGTTCTTTGGGTCATTTATTTATATAATTATGAGTTTTACATAGTCATCATTTTACATACATAATCCTAGGTAGTACACAAAGACAGCACTTAAAAGAAAAGAAAACAGTAAAAGCAACATCCATATAGAGAGATTGAATTAAGATTAAATTGAAAATAAACTCAAAGTAGTGCAAGATGTGGAGAGACCTGGCCCATAGAATCACTAAGAGTCAGACATGACTGAATGGATATGATGATAATATCATCAACATATGAATGAATGGTTTGAGTAGAAGGGAAGTTGTGGTTTGATTGAGCTCATGTAAAATGATAGATGGATAGATGGATAGATAGATAGATAGATGATAAATAGATGATAGATAGATAGATAGATAGATAGATAGATAGATAGATAGATAGATTGATAGATAGATAGGGAGCGGAAGTGCGAGAGGAAGAGGGAGAGGGAGAGGGAGATGGGTGTTGAGAAATTTAAAGCCAAAGAAGGGCAATGTGTGAATTAGTATATGAGCCTGGTAGAAGAAAGGATGGTTTGGGAATGAACAAGTTTTAGTTAGCTATGCTCTGTCTTAATTCTATTTCTACATTTAGCATATCACTGCTTACCCCCAAAGGGAATAATTTGATGGATATGTATGTACGTAGGAGATTTCAACAAAAGATATACATTTCCTGGCATCACATCAAATAAGAACTGAATTAGTTGGCAGCCATTAATATTCCTTTTTTTTTTTCTTTTTTTAAAAATCCAGCATACTCCTTTCCATGACAGTAGATTAAAACTGGTCTGCACTCTCAAGGGAGTATTATGGCTACACCTGATTATGCCACCCACTAGGTTGGCTAATACTATTCCACAGCATCATCCTACACTATATAAATCCAACTCTGTTCAGTATGATTTAACTCTGGATCGGTTTAAGACACAGAGCATAAATTTATGGTAACCGCCTGATTTTTTTAAAAAGCTAAACATGTTAATTAGCTGCAAATGACCTTTTTTTTGTATCATTATCACAAACATTTTTCAGTAAGATCTTTTTTAGTTGGCAAAGTTTTGAATCTTAAATAAACTGAATCTCTGACAAGAACAAGAAAAGCCCCAGTCCTCCCTACTTACTGTTTTAAGTAGCATTTTAAAAAATCCCTGAAGAAGCTATTAGGATGACTTGTGGCGTTGTACTTCAGTATATATTCTATCCAGTGTCATTACTGTTTTCCTGGATAAGGATTAAGGGAAAAAAGAAAGTTACACCTAGAAATATACTTTATATATATATATTTTAGCAAACAGCAAAGCACAACAAAGGGACATGCAGTGCCTGGGAAACAAGAGAGTATCGATGGTCTAGTTTTGTTTAAGAAAAAAGAATTCCTGGAACAGAATTTCAGTTCGTACAACCTTGTCTCATATCCCTCTTTTCCCCATCACAGTTGTTGCCTGGGTTGAAATAACGATGGACGTCTGCATGATCAAAAGTTACACTCAGTCTCCTGATTATAGTCACAGAAGTTCTCAGCTGTAGGTATATGTGCAGAAGAGGATAAAACAGATCACTGTATTGTGTCTGGAGGCAATACAATCATACCACTTTTTTTCTTCTGTGTGTGTGTGTGTGTGTGTGTGTATAAGCTACATTTTCTTTAAAAGTAATTTACTTTAAAATAAGTATATTTAATAGGTATCAGTTGCTTTTCATTTCATAGGTTTTATACCTTCACCATGCATTGTTTTTGTTTGTTTTCTAATCCTTATTTCACAATATTTTATCAGTCAAAGTTCTGTTGATACAAAGGACACACATAGTTTTAACACATAGAGTGGAATCGGGGTGAAATTTTATAGCAGAATAGCGGAAATTTTGAGTAGTTCGGAGAACCGGCAAATATTACCTCTGGCTGGTCTCAGAGTCGGGTGGGAATGGAGATTTTGCAATATCCTTCCCCCAGGAGTGGGGAGGGAATGGGGATTTTGCAGTATCCTTCCCTTGCCATGCCCACAAAGCCACACCACGCCACCAAGCCACGCCCACAGAACCAGTAGTAAAAAAATTTGAATTCCACCACTGAGTGGAATTGTATAATCTCCTTTTAAAAACAAATTATATGGATTAATCTTTTTAATCATCTTTCTGAGAACAGAAAGAAACATCTAGCAGAGTCTGTTAGATGTCTAGTATTTTTTAATCTGTTTATCTGACACTAGTAATAGCACTCTTCATAGTGCTTTACAGCCCTCTGTAAGCAGTTTACAGAGTCAGGATATCGCCCCCAACAATCTGGGCCCTCATTTTACCGACCTCAGAAGGATGGAAGTCTGGGTCAACCTTGAGCCGGAAAGGATTGACCTCCTGATAGTGATCTGAATTAGCCTGCAATACTGCATTCTAACCAGTGGTGGGATTCAATTTTTTTTTACTACCAGTTCTGTGGGTGTGGCTTCGTGGGCGTGGCATGGCTTGGTGGGCATGCTTGGTGGGCATGGTAGGGGAAGGTTACTGTAAAATCTCCATTCCCACCCCACTCCAGGAGAAGATTACTGCAAAATCCCCATTTCCTCCTGATCAGCTGGGACTCGGGAGGCAGAGAATAGATGGTGGCGGGGCCAGCCAGAGGTGGTTTTTACCGGTTCTCTGAACTACTCAAAATTTCCGCTACTGATTCTCCAGAACTGCTCAGAACCTGTTGAATACCACCTCTGATTCCAACCACTGTTCCATCACGGACAGTAAAGACTCCATTCTATCTGTTACATTTCAGAAAACCTAAACTAGTTAATGCCTCATGTATTAGTTTCAACCCAAAATGATTTTAGTTGGTTGTGCCTGAACCAAAAAAATTGATTAGGCAGATATGCTCCATTCTGTTACATTTTGAAGGAGGAACTGTTGAATCTAATGGTGAAAGGATGATGTGAGGCGTAGTAATTTGGCCCTAATAATCAGCTATATTTGCATTCCAGAACTCTGTATGCTTTTCATAAGGAACGTTCACACAGCTGTTGAGAAAAAGGCAGGAATGGAAAGTATATGTAAAAATGTGTAAAAAACAAAGCTCTGTTGACCTGTTGAGCAAAGAAGAGTGTATTTGAAGCATGCACGAAAACATTAATTTGTATAGTTTGATTATTAGCATCAGATAATACTTCTTTAATCCCATTAAATTAGGCATTTTTTCTTTCTTTTTTTTTCTCCATTTGAGATATTTTGAGAGAAATTATGGTTAATTACTAATTGGCTCATAACCATACATTGGGTATCAATGTATCAAAAGAATTGTCAAGGCAGGTGGCCTTTCCCAGCTGGAGATTTCACTCTGTCCTGAGGAAAATATAGAAAGGAAACAGATTAAATTACAATTATGTCAGGTCTAAATAGTTCTGGTTGAGGGACAAAAAGATAATTTGCTAGAATTTGAAGAACTATTAACTAATTGTCTACATTTGTGACACTTGACATTTGTGAAATTTTTAGTCTTTGGTTCATACAGCAGAATCCAATAAGGGAACATAAGCTTAATTCTGCTTACTTATAAATATTATTTAAGATAATTACCTGGATCTAATCTAATGTATAACAGAGAACTTCCAGATAATTTTGAAAGATGCCCAGAAGTACTGATAGTTCTATTCAGCTAGCCAAAATAGTGAGGAGATATTGTTAGATTTCCCTTTTATTTATTTTAAATCCTTACACTTGCATATATATCTAATGTTGAGTAATGAAAAAAAAAAACTTTTACTTTAAACTTTGTGCTTGTGCTTTGGAGGGAGTTCACTTTGGAATAAACTCTGATAAATGCTGGCTAGGAAACATAAGATTTAGTTTGGTGGACTTGCAGCTTTTTAGTCTTCTCTTGTGCTATGGGAATATCCTACACATAAACAAAAAATCAATTCAAGGCAACAAAAAATAGGCAATAATAACAGTCACCTACAAGTTGTTAAAAAAAATAAATTACTAGGGTGACAAGAAGCAGTAGCTGCTTGAATGGAATTATGCAGGGGGAAAAAGATCTGTTTGCAAAAACTGGAAGCTAATTGGAATGCTTTGCTTATTACATTATGTCATGGCTAAAATAAAATTATTTCATCAGCAACTGCCTGTTTAAGTTTTGAGTATATAGTTAAAATTGAAATGAAAAAAAAAACAGCTTTGGTTTTGGTATGCCTTGCTCTAAATATCAGTGTTTTTCAAAAATGGTCCCTTGACCATTTTAAGATGTAAAGACTTCAACTCCCAAGAATTTTCCAGCAGGTTTACATTTATATTTTTCATCAGCTGAATCCCTGTAGAGGTCATTCACATTGTATATTGTGATACTAACTTCTGAGGAATTTATTTATACAATTTATACAGGTAGTCCTTAACGTACAACTGATTATTTAATGATGACCCGAAGCTTCAGCAGACTTTGGTAAACTACTTACCACCTGTGCTCGAAGTTGTAATTGTCAGTATGTCATGTGGTTGCATTCTGGGCAATTGGCAACCAGCTCACATGTATGACCATTTGCAGCTTCTTGCAGTCACATGATTGGAATTTGACATTTTTGCTAGTTTCTGGGGTCTTTTGCTAATTTCCAGCAAAAAAAACACCCGTTCATAAGAACAGATTCGTTTAACAACCACGTGGTTTGATTTACGACAATGGTGACTTCCTTTACCACTGTTGTAAAAATGGTTGTAAATCAAGTCTGGCCACATGGTACCTCGACTTGCAACCGCAACAACTTACAATTGAAAAAGACTGTAAAGTCTGAGCCAGCTAGTTAACCGTTCCAACCGCTGTCTCTCACCCCAATCCACTTTACAGCATTGTTGTGGAGAAATAAGAGGAAGGCATATCAGGTATGTTCACTTCTTTGAGTTATTTATAAGAATAATAAAGGCAGGAGATATATAGATGTATGTATGTATGTATGCATGTATGTATGTATGTATTTCGCAAACATTATTTTTACATATTACAACCTTTTTGCTCCCCTGGGCCACATTGAGTAAAGAGGAATAGCCTTAGGCTGCATATAAAATATATCATATAGTTAATGTATATAAATGCACATAATATTGTTAGAAGGTTATGATCTTATGTAGCTGCCTACCGCACAAAGGAAACTGTGGGAGGTGTACACAAAGTTTAATGCAAAGAAGCAAAATAACATAATTCATAAAATCAATTGTACAGAGCCTAATATAACACAACTGGAGTCAAGAATCTACTCCTATTGAATCACTAAATGAAACAGTCAAACATCAAAGCTTGCTTAACCTCCCAGTTCAAATCCCTGTGAGAGCATCCAGATTTTAATGCCTTGGAAAAAGCCAACAAGGTGAGGCTAACCAGATTGCCAGGAGGATACGGTTCTACAGGGCAGGCACAGCAACAGAAAAAGTTATGATTCTTTGGTCCCATAAGATGTCATTACCAGGAGGTGGGACCTTGAGCATGCCAATGGTGCTAGTTCTATTGATCGATGCATGTTGCCACACTTTTAAAGTTCTGATTACTGATTTACATTTTATTCTGATCTCCTGCTTTCCTACTATGTTTTAAGCATTGCAGAGTGAACCTGTGAAAGCTAGTAATGCGGCCCACAAGATCCTTTTATAACCTTTTAACATTATTATGTGCATTTATATACATTAACTATACTGTATATTCTATATGCAGCCTAGGACGATTCCTTTTTACTCAATATGGCCCAGGGAAGCAAAAAAGCTGTAACATGTAAAAATAATGTTTATGAAATGATAATAGCTTGATTCATTTATATTTCTGATCAATGAATTGCCCATTCAAATCCACTGAATTTACAGTTTTAAAAAATGTGAACAATAGATTAATGCCATTTATTAATATGCACGTTCATACATAAAAAAATGACTGGGCTATTTAAGCTATGACAATATATTTAACAAATATTGCTTTTATTTATACTGGAAAGAATAAGGCACTTAACTTACCATGTATCTGTAATTATAGTACTATTTTTATATCCTTTTGGCTGAAATTCAAGAAAAAATTGTAAATTTAAATAACAAAATTATTGGGACACATGTTCACCATCATTTTTTAAAAGACATTTGAGATTTCCTGTGATAACATTTTGTCACTCCAAAAAATATTTTGAGGATAGATAGATAGATAGATAGATAGATCAACTATGCACATAGTATAAGTAGGATCTGAATTTTTCTGTACTATTTGAAATACACTGAAAGACTGTAGCATCCAATTATATTAGATATTTCCTTTGCTCCTACATTTAAATTAATATTAGTAATGATTTGGCTTTTACCTCTCTGGTTAATACTGTACTAGTTCTGATATTATAAACACATGGATAAGTGCACACTCACTCATAGAAAAAACCTGAGCCATTTGTCTTTTGAAGGGGAGGAAAAAAAACCTTTTCTACTTTTTATATCTTAACCACCAGCACATTTCAGATGGTGCTTGGGATGAGAAGAGCATTATCATTTACTCCTTTAGAGGGTGAAGGCAAATGAGTCTGGTGTTTGGCTGTCCACCATCTGTGTAAGGAATTCACAATCCCAGACAAAAGAAATTGGCAAAGTCTTCTTTCTGTCTGTTCTCCAGAGCCTCCAGATAGCCATAAAACACCTGGACAAAATCAGCAGGTGATGGCAAGGGAAAGAGAATGATCAGTCACAGGCATTGTTGAATCCTTTGAACATTACTTACAGCCTAGACACTGCTGTCACCAGGCACAGTTTGATGTTGCGATAAGATTTTTCTCTCTTTCCCATTCTCCCCTTGACCCCTTCCTAGAAGTGCTTTATTCACTGGCCATGTGACAACCAAGAGAGCTAGATGTAAAGGTGGACAAGAAATGCAAAGAATAATTTTTCTCATGTTGCAATAGTTATCTTGCCTGGTAGGTTTAAATTTTAGAGTTTAGGTTTAGAGTTTCTATCTCCATTCTATCTAACTAATGTAGCAGATGGCAGAAGCCCTTATCAGGTTCAAGCAAATATATCCTCACCATACCCTTTCACTGATATATTGCCTTCGGAAAGAGGTGTTTTGTCTTTTTAGTGTGCTTTCTTTTCTTTTACTTTCTTTTGCTTTAATAACCAAGTTTTTTTCTTTGGAGTTGACCAGAGAGTAAAGGATGTTCTTTATCACAGTTATAATTTACCTCTAACTGCCCTTTTTGTCCTTAACCCAATTTTAATATTCATAAGGTTGTCGCTCTCTGTATTTTGGAGAATTTGGAGCAGATATTTGATTGTGAGGTTTAGAAGGCTAATAAATCAAAATGAGATTCTCATAATGTAGCTCTGGCTTTATGATGACTGTATAGTTTTGTTTTGTTTTTTGCATAGAGTGTTGTTTATTGGTCAATTCATTTATGCGGTTTGGTTGGGGAAAATGCACAATGGGTGAGCTGGAAATAAGAAACAGACAACAAAATTATAGGATAAACTTTTGATTAACAGTGCAATCTATGCATACTCAGAATTAAGTTCCAATTGAATTCTGTGGGATTTAATTTCTTCTATGTGGGTAGGACAACATTTAATTACATTGCAACTGAAATTAGCAGGGCTGTTGCCCTTAAGTGATTAAGCTTGTTGGTTTGATGTTACATTCCCCTACTAAACCATAAGAAAACACTTGCAATACTTCTTTTTAAAAATGTTACCGTGTTTCCCCGAAAATAAGCCCGATTGTGCTTATTATCAGGGGATGTCTTATTTTGGGGGAAACAGGGTATTAGTTTTATGCTAGTCTGCTACCAAAATAAAATAAAAACAATCAGATAAGCCTAAATATATATACCGTAGTGTATTGTATCAAACGTTTGCATTGTTTTCCCTGTATCAGAAATGAAAGTTTTACTCTCATTACCCGTAATTCTGTGCTATATATTAATTTCAGGACTAAGTTACAGGACTATTCCAAGCCAGTTTGGAACATTTTTAAGCCATCAATAGGAGATCTTTTGGAGTTTATAGCATACTTATTTATCTTTTAACTCTTTTAATTATTTTAATATTTATCATTTTAAATATTTCAAGATTTTTTTTATTGTTCTTAATTTACTTCTGTAAGCCAATTGGTTCTTTTAACAGTTGGCATCAAAATATTGTGTAATAAATCATTTATTATATTATTTAGATACATTAATACAATAGAAATATATACTTTTGTAGAAATAAGTTATATCTATTTGTCTTATGTGTTAAGAAAGGATCTTTTAGGATTGCCTACTTCTAACTACGGTTAAAAAGTTTGGAATTTAACCGCATTTGGATCTGCAGCCAGATATATTGATTGAAGAAACTGAAGAACAAGGCTTAAATCCAGAAACTTTATTCTAGATATCTTCTGTTCATTGTGGAGCTGTCTTATAACCACACTAGAATATTATTTAAGAAAGGAAAACTACTAATAGTTCTTCCTGCAAGTTGGGAACATACAAAATGCCTTTGAGTTTCCCTGATAAAGCTCTTGTTCATGCTATGCAGTGGTGGTATTCAGATGGTTCTATCCAGTTCAGGTGAACTGGTAGCAGCGGCTGCTGGAGGCTCCGCCCACTCGCCTGGATATCATCATGTCCTATTTTTGATACTCTGCGTATGTGCAGAGGACTTGCGCGCAAGCGAGGTGAGCATGTGAGCGCGCTCACATTTGCGAACCGGTAGCAAAGGTAAGTCAATACCACCACTGATGCTATTCCTTATTGGTATTCTGCTTATGGTCTACATCATGAACTAAACTTGGGTATCGTGAATTGATGCAGAAAGCAGGGTGGTAAAGAGAAGGAAAAGAAAGTACACAAGAGAGAATTTTCCAAGGAATTAAAACTAGCAGCATAATCTATTTAGTGCTGATATTTATATAAGTAAAAGTTTCCTGTTGAAATTTAAAGTATAGTTTACCCTTCATTGTAAAAACCTTGATTATCTGAAATTCTACAGGCTATAAATCAAAGCTATTACTTTTAAACTACTGCAACGCTCTCTACATGGGGCTCCCCCTGGGGTGCACCCGGAGGCTCCAGCTGGTCCAGAACGCGGCCGCGCGGGGGATTTTGGGGGCGACGAGGCGCTCCCACGTGACACCTCTCCTGCGCGAGCTGCACTGGCTCCCGGTGGTCTTCCGGGTGCGCTTCAAGGTGTTGGTGACCACCTTTAAAGCGCTCCATGGCTTAGGGCCGGGGTACTTACGAGACCGCCTTCTGCCACCAATAGCCTCCCACCGGCCAGTACGCTCCCACAGAGTGGGCCTCCTCAGGGTGCCGTCCGCCAGACAATGTCGGCTGGCGACCCCCAGGGGGAGAGCCTTCTCTGTGGCGGCGCCCGCCCTCTGGAACAACCTCCCCCCAGAGCTACGTACAATAACAGACCTCCGGATTTTTCGTCGGGCCCTGAAAACCCATTTATTTCAACTAGCTGGGCTGGCTTGAGTCAAATTTTAAACGGATTTTAAATTGGAATGTTTTAATTACGGCCAAAATTATTTAATTATTTTAAACAGTTTTAGATTTTGTATGCTTTGTATGTATGTCTTGTTTTTACTTTGGCTGTTCACCGCCCTGAGTCCTACATTGGAGAAGGGCGGTATAGAAATTTAAACAAATAAATAAATAAATAATTATTCTTTTTTTTTTCTATTGTCAAGATGTGAAGAGAGAAGTTACCAGTATTACCCTAATTAATTTTTACTCTATTTCTCTCTATATATCCCAGTATAACTACCAAAATATAATAGAAGAAAAAACAGTGATAAAACAGTTAAGAAAAAAAAATTAACAGGTGATAGTGATTAAAATGAACTAAATCTAATGAAAAAAGGGATTCATATATTTTACTTATATGTGGTCTGATGACAATTTTGAAGCTTAAACCTGTAGGCTAACTCACAAATATGTGGGTTTACTATTCTATTTTTCCATTTGAATATTTAAACATCGACATTAATATGTTTCATGAAAGATTATCATGGCAGATTATTTTGTATTGCTTGGTAATTTATTAAAATCATTTTATCAATGGGGGCATGTTAGATAAGATGTCATTTTTTAAAAGCTCTTAAGTGTTAAGAGACACTTAGGATATATTATACTTGAATACATTCAGAAATATGATTAATTCACTTGTAGGCTGTATTTGATATGCATGACAGTTTACAACTTGACTGCTTTAACCTTCGCTATTATTATGAAAACATTTATTTGTAACCAAGTTCTATCTATTTCAGTAGTCTAAAAATCTAGTGTTGATGATGCCTGGAGGTATGGAATAAGATTGTCAGGGACTACTAATAAGGGTAACTGCGTTAATAATTCTAGTTACTAACGCAGTGGTTCTAATATCAGTGTGATATTAGATTGAAATACCAGTGTGTGTGATTCTAATATTAGTGACCATTGTTGGAGAACATGAGTATATGAAGACAGTGGAAGGGGTTAATGTTGTACACTGCTTGTGTCTGTAGCAGTGGTGAGTTGCCCTCGGTTCGGACCGGTTCGCAAGAACTGGTAGTAAAACCGGTGGGAGGCCCCGCCTACTGCCCCGGATGTCATCATCGGCGATCTATGCATGCGTAGAAGCTTCTGCACAGAAGCAAGGCGCGGGTGCAAGCGAAGCAAGGGCGCGCATGTGATCCCGTTGCAAACTGGTAGTAAAGGTAAGTAGAACCCACCCCTGGTCATATACCTGTAGGTATATGGTTTGCCATAGTGAAAGTGGAATATTGAAATAAACATTGTATGAATGTTCTTTGGTTATTCAGAATACTATCTGCTCAATAGGACCAGTGGTGGTATTCAGCCGGTTCGAACCGGTTCAGGCAAACAGGTAGCAGAGATCACGGGTGGACCCACTGTCTCGCCCTGGTGTTATGCCGTCCTATTTAGCCACATTTTGGAAGCCAGGCGTATGTGCAGAAGGCATGCGTGGCAAACCGGTGGTAGCAACATGTGAAACCCACCTCTGAGTAGGACAATATATTTTAATACATTTTAGAAGTAGGTTTGTATGTGATTTGAAAAACAGGCATATACCCAGCCACACCAAACTATCATGAAGAAGTTCTGTTAAGCCCGCTGAAGTGAATGAGATCTGTAGGAGAACATTGGCTATTGGTTTGTTTGTGCTGGAAATTTTATGCTTCTAGCATATTATACCTCTTTTTGAAACTGAACTCTAATCAAGAGTTCAGTTTAATCAAACAGATTACTCCGTTTAATACCATGGAACTGAGTCTAGAAACAGCAGATAGGCCATCTGCATAAATAAGGAATAATCAACACATTCGGATGGATATTTCTCCTCCTTGAAAAGTATACAGTTTAACAGCACTTCTAAAACCATTACTGTCACTAGAGGCAATAGCTAGTGGACTTAGGGGCAAGGATCTCATCATTCCAGGCTAATCTATCATCTAGAATGGAGGTAACCTCCTATTAGTTATACTGTATATGCTCTGGTAATTCTTCAATAGATTACTGAACATATTGTATATGGAATTATCATTAAAGATAGTTTGGAAACTTTGCCAGCATATCGACTTTAGTCTCACTTGCTTCCAATGAACAACTAGTCAGATGTAGATAGCAAGGTCAGCACTAAATAATAATTCTCTGCTCCTCAATTTAATTGTTAGAAGCATAGTAATATGTAGCTACGTTATGGTATTCCTTCAAAGGTGCATAGACCTCTGCTAGATTGGTGATGAAGCAGCTGCTGCTTTAACTTGGTAATAACTCTGGTGAAAGATAAACACCTGAGAAAACCCTCAATAGTATTTGTGCTGATAATCTCAATGCTGTTCAAGCATTCTGAATGATGCACACTGTCCTGATATTTCGCTTAACAAGTAAAAACTAGTCAGAAATTATCAGCAATGAGGTCAATAAAGTTTTACAGAATAACGTAGTTAGAAGGGACCTTAGAAAATATTTGCTGCAAACTCTACGTAGGCATGAGGAAGGGCATCCAGCCAGTAAATGCTCAGCTCCATTCAGTCACCCCAACTCCACTCTGATAGAAGGAGTTGCTTGTAAAAAAAAAGGGGGGGGAGTTGGAAAGGACCTTGGAGATCTAGTCCAATTCTCTGCTTGAGCAGGAAATCCTATACCATTTCAGACAAATGGCTATCCTATCTCTTCTTTAAAAACTTCCAGTGATGGAGCACCCACAACTTCTGAAGGCAAAGCATTCCACTGATTTATTTTCTAACTATCAGGAAATTTATCTTTATTTCTATGATGGGTTTTTTTCCTGAGTAATAAATTGTAAGATTGCAGTCATATTTAAAATTAATAAATAATTTTATTTTATTTATTACATTTTATATGTAGATTTTATTCAGATGTTCAATTAAAAAGTATACTACAGTTTCTAACAAATTTTGATAAATCCTAGCCTACCCCTGCTGATATTAAGTAGAAGTAAGCCTTCATAGAATGTGCACCCACAATACAAATAAAAGTACTTATTGAGGCTTCCGTTTTCAGCCATGACTGCCTCCTGCAGCCCTCTGCCAGGGAAAACAGAGCCCGGGAGGGTCACGCATGGCTCTCCCGAGGTCAGTTTTCACTGGCAGAGGGCTGCAGGAAGCTGTCACAGCTGAAAATGGAGCCTGGGGGGGCCGCACACGCTCCGTTTTCGCTGGCAGAGGCACCGCGGGCCAGCCATTTGCTGTTTCCAGGGTGGGCCGCGGGCCAGATCTAAGCACCCTGTGGGCCAGATGCGGCCCATGGGCCTTGGGTTTGACACCCCTGATTTAAGCCATCATTTTGTTTGTGGAATATTGAAACTGGAATTACATGCTACCCTAAGCCAAAACCAAACAAACAAAATAATTGTTCACTACAGTTCTTAACCTAGGCTCTGAATATGTCATTCAGTATGATAAATAATAATAATAATAATAATAACAACAACAACAACAACAACAACAACAACAACAACAACAACAACAACAACAATTTTATTTCTATACTGCCCTTCTCCCGAAGGACTCAGGGTGGTGTACAGCCTATTAAAAGCACAAAGACAGACATCAATTTAAAAATAATTAAAATTATTAAATAATTTCGGCTCAGATTTAAAACCCCAAATTTAAAACACCCAATTTAAAATCATTACATTGATAGCCCGGCCTGGCGGAACAACAGGGTCTTGAGGGCACAGCGAAATACACGGAGGTCGGAGATCTTACGCATTTCCGGGGGCAGTTCATTCCACAGGGCAGGGGCTCCCACAGAGAAGGCCCTCCCCCTGGGTGTCGCCAGCCAACATAACTTGGCCGATGGCACCCTGAGGAGACCCTCTCTGTGGGAGCGAACTGGCTGGTGGGAGGCTATTGGTGGCAGAAGTCAGTCTCGAAGATACCTGGGTCTTATGCCATGGAGCGCTTTAAATGTGGTGACCAGTACCTTGAATCGCACCCGGAAGACCACTGGGAGCCAGTGCAGCTCGCGCAGGAGGGGTGTCATATTGAGTTATATGTCACTCAGTATGATAACTATTCTAAATCTACTACTAAATCATATGCTTTTAAAAGAAAAAATGTTAGATGTCCATGACAACAAATACAAAGCCAGTAATGCCAGTAAAGTGTAACCTCATAAGAAGTCATGATTGAAACCTTGAAGCAGTTATCAAGCAATATATTTTAGGTATCAGATGAAGTCCTCATGTCTTCTACAAGTGTCCATTTCCTTTTATGGTTTTGAGAATGAACTTAGCACTCTGTTCATTTCATTCCTCAAAATGTGCCCAGAAGCAGCAGAAAACAATTCCAGTCCCTGGCTGGAGATTCAGAAAGTCCATAAAATTAGTCTGCACAGGCATCGGGATGATCCCTTAAAGAATACCAGTAACCAAGTAACAAATCTGTTTTTTTGCCCCCTTTAATAATATAAAGGAAAATAAAGCTTATTTTTTCTGGTATGTGCAGTATTGTATTATAAAACAGTTATTTAATTTCAGGAAACAGCCTAATGAATATGAACTCTTTGAAAATGGGTTGCATATTCCATTAATTGTTTATATGTAAAAGAAAATAACTAGTCAGGCAGAGCTATTATTTGGTTTCTGGCAATTGCTTCACCAAACTATATCCAGATGTGGTAGGGATGTGGGGAATGAAGAAACAGGATCTACATCTCTTATTATTACATTCAGAAGTCTGCAGACCCTTCCACATTTCATAGTTTGCATTTGAATGCTAGTTTTGTTTTGTGTTATGCATTTGTGCGCTTGCGCTTAATTTTTCTCTCGTTCTATACCTGCTAGATGAAACATTGTACTGTAAACATCTTTCAACAACCTCTTCCACTGACATCTGCTGATCTAATTATATAATTTAATTGTGAGAAAGAGCTTGATGGCAGCAGTGTCATCTGTGACAAGAAATTTAAACAAGTGTTTCCCACTGTTCAAGAATCTATCATGCATCCTGAAGGCAAAATAAATTACACATGTTTGGTTTTGTAGAGAATGTTTTCCACTCCGAAAACTTATTTTTTTTAACTTTAAATATTACAATTGATATTTGTTGATTTAAAAAAATAATTATGACAATACACAATGTAGTTCTTAAGCAGCAAATTTGTTTTAGATTTTTCTGTTTTAAGCTACATACAGAGATTGCCTTCTAAAAAAAATAGATAAATTTATTTTTTGACAGTTCTCATGGCTATTAGAAAAAAAGATACTTTTGGTGTTGTTAACAAAGAAAAACCAAATGTTATTTTGTAGATTCTTGGTTTAAGTGCAATTAAAAGCTCATTTGTTGTGTTTCCACGTCTCATCCCTAACTTAAGTTTGAGAGCTTTTGCAGAAAGCTGGAAAATAACAACTTTAAAAATAAAAGTAAGTATTAAGTAGAACTACATATGCCTATTAGAATGACAGGTGGACCCTTGTTCATTTTGCAATTATTATTCAGATTATTCAGAATAAAGCAGTGGGGGTGGGGGTGGGGAATTGTTTAGTCTCACAGGAAAAATAACTTCTGTCCAATAGACCTCACCCTTCAAATGAGGGTCATACAGAAACCCTTGGCTAGACATTTTGGTGACTAATTTAAAATATCTGGCAAGACAATTGATAGCACCCTTCCTTTGTGTTGTGACAAATACATTTTGACTGGATCTTATTAACATAATCCAATACAACCACAGACATATTGTAAGCATTATAGCATAGAATTAGAAACATTTTTGCACATCACCATCTTTGTTCTTTTTCTCTCTTTTTCCTTGACAAGGATCTGGATAATTGCCTCAACAAACGAACCACAGTGTTCAGTCTGTTTCTATAATTCCTTAAATTGTTTTTCATTGTAAAACTAAGCAATCTTTTATTAAATATAAAAGAACCGCAATATAATTACAGGAATAGTATATTATTAAAAAGTGTGACAGAAATGGCACGTAAACTGACAGCTGCTTTCTTTTTACATCTATACAACAACTCAAACATATCTTTGATAGCATTACTAAGCAAAAGTATCTTTTACATAGCAATCCAATCTACCAATTCTAATTTTATCTATTCTTTCTTTTGCCCACAAACAAAAGAATACTGTATGATGCCTTTGCCTTTTAAGATTGTGTACCTGTTCCACATACAGTGGTGGGTTTCAAAATTTTTTACTACCGGTTCTGTGGGCGTGGCATGGCTTGGTGGGCATGGCATGGCTTGGTGGGTATGGCATGGGAAGGATACTGTAAAATTTCCATTCCCACTCCAATCCAGGGAAAGGTTACTGCAAAATCCCCATTTCCTCCCGATCAGCTGGGACTTGGGAGGTAGAGAATAGATGGGGGTGGGGCCAATCAGAATTTTTACTACCGGTTCTCCGAACTACTCAAAATTTCCGCTACCGGTTCTCCAGAACTGGTCAGAACCTGCTGAAACCCACCTCTGTCCATATAGCTTTATAGTATCCATTATGAATAATCAATCAATCAATCAATCAATCAATCAGAAAAGAGCTGTAAGGGTCCTTAGAGGTCTTATAGTCCAGCCCCCTGCTCAAGTAGAAGACTATCATTTTAGATTGGTGGCTGTCCAGTCTCTTCTTAAAAACCTCCAGTGATAAAGCACCCACAATGTCTGAAGGCAAGCTTTTCAAATGGTTAATTGTTCTGTCAGGAAGTTTCTCCTTAATTCCAGGTTGCTTCTCTCCTTGATTCTTTCCATCCATTGTTTCTTGTCCTGCCCCCTGGTGCTTTGGAAAATAAATTGACCCTATGGATGACAGCACTGTTTCTGGACTGCTATGAAGACTATAATAAGTCAATTTAATAATATAATTTGCTGACATTAGGGAATCTTTTTAATTTCAAAGCACTTTGGAAATCATATCTGCATTAAATTGCAGAATGCTATAACTTTTTTTTCCTGGCACTTGTCAACTTATTCATAATTAATCTGACATTACAAGTGAGCAATGATTGGCTAGGCTGCTAACGACATAGAATAATTCTAATTAAAAACAAAGGGATTTCTTCAAACTCTGGGAATTAAGATGACAAAATCAATTGAGTATAACAATGTGTGCAAGGTGATACACTGTACATGCAGACAATGAAACTAAACTTTGCATGTTTGTGATGATGATTGAATGCCAATGACAGAGCAGAAAAAGTTTGGATAGATGAATGAAAGCATCAAGCTAGTGTCTTGCTACTAGAAATGGCAAATGCCTTTTTGGGGATCATAAGAAAAAAGAAAGGGGAAAAAACCTTCCTGTACAGGTAGTCCTCGACTTATGACCACAATTGAACCCAAAATTTCTGTTGTTAACTGAAACATTGTTAAGTGAATTTTGCCCCATTTTACGATCTTTCTTGCCACATTTGTTAAGTGAATCACTGCAGTTGTTAAATTAGTAACACAGTTGTTAAGTGAATCTGGCTTCCCCATTGACCTTGCTTGTCAGAAGGTTGCAAAATGTGATCACATGACCTTGGGATACAGCAACGGTCATAAATATGAACCAGTTGCCAGGCATTTGAAATTTTGATCACATGATCATGGGGATGCTGCAATGGTTGTTAAGTGTAAAAAATGGTCATAAGTCACATTTTTCAGTGCCGTTGTAATTTTGAATGGTCACTAAATTAACTGTTGTAAATCGAGGACTACCTGTAATTGTTTTATGCAGAGTCATGGCATAACTAAGAGTATGGTTCTAGACAAGCTACAGTCAAAATGATAAAGAGCAATTCTACTTAGAAGGCAAAATCGTCTTTTTTTCAAATGAAAGCAGAATCTGTGTACTGTATTTGTATCCTGTTCCAAATGTACGATTTGTATTTTGAAATACTGCACTGCAAAAATTTAAATCCTACATTTGGAACAGAATACCAATAGAAGAGAATATTTGTCAGGGTTGACCATTATGATGTTGGCTTGTTGGGTAATGAAACAATCTGCAAGAAAACAACCAAACACCAAGAACCTCACATACCGTGCTTCCCCGAAAATAAGACCCTGTCATATATTTTTTTGAACCCCGAAATAAGCGCTTGGCCTTATTTTCAAGGAGGACTTATTATTTTGGAGCGCATGGAGATCCTCTTGCCATTTTACCTTGTTTCCAGCTCTGTCTCCCTAACCCTAACCAGACGAAATGGCGGGGACCGGCTACGCATGTGGTTAAATATTTTCAGGGAGGGCTTATTTTCAGGGGAGGTCTTATTTTTGGGAGAACACAGTAAAACTGTCTTTAAAGACCATTTGGAAGCCTCAGTTGGTGTAAAATGAATCCTGGGTGCCACCAACATTTGCTGGTGGGATTATATTACTTCTGTATAAATGCCTCACGCTCGCTCCCTATTTATTTATTTATTTATTTATTTATTTATTTATTTATTTATTTATTTATTTATTTATTTATTTATTTATTTATTTATTTATTTATTTATTTATTTATTTATTTAATTAATTAATTAATTAATTTGTATACCGCCCTTCTCCCAGAAAGGGACTATTAGCTTTTGAGTATAAGTTAAAGTGCTGGTTATAAGCCTGTACAGGCTTTGTTCCTTGCCTCCTAGTTAACTTGATGGGACTGCATCTCTCCAGTGGAGTTGGCCTGATAACTTTGATTGTGGCAGGAGAAACAGCTGACTATTCCCCACTGTTGAATGGATGAAACCCAGAATGACTCAGCATGACCAGTCCTCTGGTATGACCTCCTATTGATTGATTCTGGCATTATCTGCCTTTTAATATAACTCACCCACTAAAATAGAATTTGCCAACTGATATTGGCAAATATTCCATACAAAAGCATTACAGAGTGAGTTTATGCTTGGAGTTTAAACACTGAGCTCTGCCAGATTATTAACACAGAACAACTTAGCTGGAGAGGACAAAATTACACTTTTAACAAATAATAAAAGTCCAATATACTCCAGGCATGCAGTTGTTGGATGAATTGTACAAAGCAAAATGAAACAATAAAAATTACATAAAGATTCTGTTTCACAATCTTGAATTTGGCTTTTTGTGATCAGCTCAATATACAACACCTGGCTGGTGGACAGAGATAAGAAACCAATAGAAGCAAATATTTGTAGCTCAGGGTCAAAATTACAGAAAAAAAACCTTCCCCTGCCCTAGTTCTCCCAGGGGCATCTTTATGCATCTTAAAACTTCAGTAATTGTTCCATTGTAAACCACCTCCCTTCTTGGCATGTGACCTAGCTCAGACTCTATGCAATATGCTGTGTGCTTTGCAAGTTACACAAGTGTAGCTGTTGCTGGTAAAGGATTTCAAAATCCAACCTTTCCCTGTCTTAATTATTAAATAATTATTTAATTATTGATAATCATGTTGCATCTTTTTTGTTTTTAATTTGATTTATATGCCGCCCTTCTCCGGAGACTCAGGGCGGCTTACAGTGCGCTAATCTTAAGCACAGATAAGAAATGTATTGTCATAAACACACAAATTGGAAAGTGAATTTCATTAGTCACTCAAGAAGGAGCTAAAGACTTATCAAAGAAGGGATGCAGCTTTAGTTGAACCTTTTGAATGATCTAAGGAAAAGTTAGAGAATATTTGTGAACCATAATATTTTTAGTCATTTAGCTCAGGGATATGCACCTGTATTTTATGACAAATAAATAAATAAATAAATAAATATCCAAGCTAGTTTTCTGCTAAACAAGCTTTAAGTACTACAGTGACTTAAATTGGAGCTCCTATCCTAGCAGGGAAGGAACCTCCAATCTTCACATAAAAAATTAAGGATGTGATGCTTATCTTCATTCAGGTGGACAGAGTGAGGAAAATGACCATCTGCATGTAATCCATCCTCTTTCCTTGTCATTTATTATTTTTATTTGTTAAGTATATATCAGATAAGCAGAATAACTTTTTGAAGTATATAAACAGTTTAAATCCTAGCCAAACCTCCCTCACAGGTTTGTTATTGGAACAATAACTTTAAAAAGTTCCTATTTATGCCACTTGGAATTCACTAGAAAAAGGGAGACTGCAACTCAATAAATGAATTAAATTATATAAATAATTTAGATGGGTTTTTTTAATCTTCAATTTTTGTATGAAGTTCTTGCTAATTGAACATTTTCTTCTGCTGCTGTATCTTTATCACTGCCTTAGTTGCTAATTTTCCATTTTTCTGATCCTATATAGCAGGGTACATAACTGCTTTATTTTTTAAAAAATGTGTCGTATTTTTAATCATTTCTGGCTCCTAGGAAGTCATGGAATTATACCCAAGAAAAGCAAGACCCACAATAGTAACAGTAAAATGCTCTAAATAAAAGCTACCCAACATAATGCTTTAAAATATGACCAAAGGAGTAAATTTTAAACAGGTGTGAAAGTGATAGCTGTATCAATGCTATTTAAGCTTTAGTGAATTCCTGTCTTTATGGATACTATAGATAAATTTGTAAAGACTCTGTCTGTAGGTATGTGGGAAGCTATCTTTATTTTTTAAATATCAGTGCCAAAGTGCGGTTTGAACTGGTGAGAGGGAGAATAAGATTTAACTCCTAGAAATATATTAGTTAAAAATAAGTTTAAAATGATGTGCAAAAGTTACAGCTATTCAACTTGCAGAATTCCTTCCTACCATTTTAGCCTTTGGCCTTTCGAACCACACAAGAGGACATGTTGCTCCTTCTAAATCAAACTGGATGTTATTTGACCTAATGTAGAAGTCATTGCTATAAATTATGGAAGAGTTCAGGGTTCTGTTGGAATGTTATCTGAAGCCTCTCAAGTCACAAGTGAAAGACTGAGCACTTCTCAATTCTCTCTCCTCCATTCGTTGCTCTAGAGAGGTTATGATGACAAAAATGTGCAAGTAGGTTGGCTGCTTTCCACCACAAATACATAAACAAGCAACAATTTGTAAGGAAGTTTGGCTGTCAAGCTAACCGAATAATGCTGTACATTAGCTTTTATTGAATTCAGTAGAACATGTTTCACCTTTCTATAAGGTATTAGATGTAAAACAAAGGGTATTATTGTACAGAGAAGTTTTTATAGTTGTATCTTCTCAATGCTATAGAAGTTTGTTCTGAATTTAAGCTTTTCCCTTATATTCAAGTACTCTTCCTCTTTCAAAACTTCTATTGAGTTTTCATTTACCACACTCTATCCAGGACTTCCAAAAAAGAAAGACATCCATCAAAATTGCAATAGATTTCATTCTGCACTATTATACAGTTTTATAAATTCCCACAGATACAGGTTCATGTTCTCAGTGCTAAATTATATATTAAAAAATATCCCTGTCCTCTTCAATCATTGTTCTCACAAGAAAGGAGGAAATTTGAAGAAGAAACCAATGAGTACATGAGTTCGTCCCATTCCTCTTGTCTTTTGCTTGCATTTTAAAAAGGGAAGATGACTAGGTATATTTGAGAGTCATTTCCTGATGGAAGATTAAAGGCACTGAAAAAGGTTTTATGAAGACTAAAACATTTAGTTATACATTCTTTTGCTAAATGTTATATAGTGCCTTACACCTTCTGTATTTTTTGCTTGCAACATAGAAACAGTCCTGTTTTGTGACTATTGAAAATGTGCCCTCAGTAAAAAAAATATTTGAAAAACGATGTGATCTGTTGATTTTTAAGCTAGGTGGCCTTTTAGTAGCTAAAAACAGAACTATATCTTTATCATTTATGATTGCTGAAGTGTTTCTGGAAATTTCAATACTATTTTTTCTCAGCTCAAAAACACAATAAGGTCAATAGTTATAGTTGCATAAGTTCCTAAGGAGGGTTTTATTAATTATGGATCTGGAGTGATAAGATTCAAGATGTCTTTCTTTTTTTTACTTAAGGCTAAGAGCTTAAATAGGTCTTACTTTTAATTTAGAGTGTGTGCTACTCCATCCATTATGATTTAGCATTAAGAGTGAATCAAAGCTCAGTGGTTCTGACCACAACTTTTCCAACCTGTAGAAAAATTATTACAATTTTTTTCCAGTTTGGCAAATTTTATCTACATTCTATTTTTTAAAAAAACTTAATCTGTGTATCTCTTGTCACATAATTTTACATTGTTTAGAGACAGAGCCTGCCCACTTGACTAATACTTTACCACTATCATCCAGATAAACTCAATGTGGCATTTCAAGAGAATGTAGATATCACTGTTAGTAATAAACTGAACAAAATTTAAATAGTTTGCCATAGAAATTATTTACTTATTGGAAATACTGCTGTTCAAAGAGTTGAGATTAAGTGTACACTTCTTAGTTATCCATAATTCAATATTTTTAGCTACAGTCCTTACTATCAAGGGACTGTTTTCTAAACAAATACGCTCTCAGTAGCTTTTTCCTTCACAAGTTCCCTTAATCTTAATTCTAACTAATTTATCACAACCAGGAACAAATGTATAGCAGAATATCTCAACTTCCACTTCTTTATACAGTTTCTGGCTTCTAGATTGAATCAGCTGTTTCAAGAAGTGCTTGTTCATGTTCACTTTTGGTTTGTGCTACCTGCCTGAAAGTTCAATGATATCTCATTATCAGTTCATGATTACTCACCTTTTTTAATTAATAATTTCAGTCTTTGGGTATTTTTTTAGCAGCTTTGTCTTTGTTCTAACATTCTCACTCTCTCTTCAGTTCTGAGCTTTGTTCCTATCAACCATTAAATCTGATTGTTCTCTTCTTCAGGCTTCAGCAACTGACCTTCCATTAGTCATTCTAAACAGATTCCTGAAAGCTGCCACCTGTAGCAAATTAGCTATGGCAGCTGTTCTGTAACTATGACCAATTCAGAGTACAAAGCTAGGCTTTGTAATCTTCTTACTCAATGACTATCCTGATACATACATGTTAAAAAACATGAATACCATCATCCACTCCCACCCACCAAAATCTAATATACAAACTAATTCTGGGAAAACAGGAATAAAGCTCTAGAGAGCATATAGACAACATATTAGGTTTTTATTTGATTGATGCTTTTCCGTTTGCTCGCAGACTGAATGAATTTTACGGAATTCCCTCCTCTCATTTTCACGCACAATAAAAATAACTCCTTGAAATTAGGCTGGGCTAAGAAAGAGTGGCAGTTCAAAGTCACCTTCTCAGCTTCTATGGCTGATGTTGGATAGGTTCTATATGCCACACCAGCTAAGCCAGTGTCTTCCATTATTTATTTATTTATTTATTTTATTCAATTTGTATACCGCCCTTCTCCTAGTGGACTCAGGGCAGTGCACAGCCAGAACTAAAACACATACCAATACAAAATTTAAAATTATTAAAAGAATTACATAACTTTGGCCCAAATTTAAAACAATTCAAATTAAAACCGATTGACAATTTAAAGGCTAAAAAACTAAAAAAGACTAAAGAAGGGAGGGGGGGTTTCACGCCAACCCTGCTTGATGGAAAAGAAAAGTTTTCAGGGCACGGTGAAAGACCCGGAGATCCGATATCCTTCATATCTCTGGGGGCAAATCGTTCCAGAGGGCAGGAGCTGCCACAGAGAAGGCCCTCCCCCTGGGGGTCGCCAGCCGACATTGCCTGGCTGACGGCACCCTGAGGAGTCCCTCTCTGTGGGAGCGTACTGGTCGGTGGGAGGCTATTGGCGGCAGAAGGTGGTCCCGCAAATACCCAGGACCTATGCCATGGAGCGCTTTAAAGGTGGTAACCAACACCTTGAAGCGCACCCAGAAGACCAGTGGAAGCCAGTGCAGCTCACGCAGGAGAGGTGTCACATGGGAGCGCCCCCTCGCTCCCATAATCCCCCGTGCGGCCGCATTCTGCACCAGTTGGAGCCTCTGGGTGCTCCTCAAGGGGAGCCCCATGTAGAGAGCATCCACAACTATGAAGAAGTTTCTTACTGTACCCTAATTATTGGGTACGGTATACCCAACAACATAATACAAATTTGAATATAAACATGTCAGCCAATATTGATCTTGTTTTATTTCTTCTTTATATATTTTAAATGAATGCATCAAATGTATTTGTCACGTTCTTTAAAGAAGAAGTTATAAATTATACAAAATCTTGGGTGGATTTTGTATATGTGTTTGTGTATGTGAGGGAGTGTTCAAACACCTTTCCAAGTAATTTGTCCATTTAGAGCTGCTGTAGATTTTCATTATAGTTTTCCTGAGGAACGTTTCTATTATAACTTGTATTGAAAGGGCTGTCAAGATTTTTTGTTTGACTATACATGGGCATTAAATTTTTTAAAAAGTGAATCTAGTGTAATTACCAGTTTGCAAAATGAATTCCTTCAGGGTTTGTATGCTACCCATTAGTAAAAGAGATAAGTTGAAATGTATTAAAATTTCACTGTGCAACTGGGAGTTTTTGTTCACAGTAAATGTGTTAATGTTTCTTCATTGCTTGACTGTTTGTGTTTAAATTTAGGCAGCATGCCCAATAGGGATAAAATTATAGGATAAAGCTATGTATAAAAGAAAGTTCTTAAAAGAGAACCAATAATGTTTATTTCTAATCAGCAGTTACACATAATAATATTTGGCCTTGACTATAAAAGAAAGTTTTATTGGAACCTCTTTTTTTTTTTTTTACTCTGTTGCCAAAATTTAAAATACATGGGCAATGTCTAACAATTCTTGATAACATGGTCTCTTACTGTTGAGTCACAGTTTTTACAATCATAAGGGAAGAATTAGAATATTGTCAAGTATATTTTAAAAGATTGTAAATCCAGTGATTATTAATTTTGTACAATATAACAATAACACCTCAATTCCTAGACTTGTGTATTTTGCATTATTTCTGAATTTAAAGCATACTGAAGACTATAAATTTTTCTGAAATGTAGGGGCATATTTTCCAAGTTATAATGTTTAAAATATTATCTTCCATATTCAGGATTAGTTGCTACTTTGTCAGCAACTATGGAAATCTAAGGACCAGGATGAGATAGTAAAAGTCCCACAAAATAAGAAATATGTTAATCAAAGTTCCACAGATTGAGTTTAAGATTTAGGATGCTAGAAAAGCACCCTCTTCCTGGAAGAATAAATGTTAAAAGGGCCTTAAAGTTTTATCCTACAATCCTTAAGGAAGAGTATGGAATTTCCACATCACCATCATTTGCACTCTGATTTTTCAGGAAACATGTTTTTAGATAAAGCAAGATCTTCTCCTCTGTCAACCTTGCAGTGCTAGAAATAGGAAGCAAATCCATTTTTCTTTCTAACCTCACAAGTTACCACAGTCCTATTAAAGCCCAAATTTTCTCAATTCTAGTCTATATGGAAAGGGATGTCCATCCATTCTGCCATGCATGTTCTTGTTGTATGTATTTGTGTGATGGTAAACACATCAAACCACATTCCCCTAAAACAGGGCTGTCAAACTCCGGCCCATGGGCTGGATGAATCACACACTGGCCACACCCACGTCTGGTTTAGTGAAGGGGGGGAAGTCCCGATACATCACGTGATACCACCATGACGATGTGAGTTTGACACCCCTCCTCTAAAACACAGGGAGGAGCAGCTGATGTCCATAGCTTGGAGGTGGGGAGAACAAAATTTCCTGCAAATGGAAATGGATCATTGCAAACTCCAAAGAACCACAATGTTTAAAGTTAATACTAGTTTCAGAATCCAGATGCCCTGCAGAAATAGTTTGAGTCTTGACACACAGCTGACACACAGTTCTAAAGTTGGTTTCCAACTGATACTGAGTTTTTTATGGGAAAGTGCACTAAGACAAAGTATTCATGATGGAAAAAGTATAGAAATATGGAAGCTTTTCTCTTGGTTTGGCATACCAGGAGAAGCAGCTTTTAAAAGGAAACAAAAGAAACAAGAATCAAGAGTTATGCTGTGTTCTTTAGTCCAGAAAATTAAGCACAGAATACTACGGACATTTTCAATTGACAAGTACATATTCCCTGCATTTCACACATTGGAATGCATTGGGTAGTTTGGCTACCTAAGTACTTTTCCTATGACTTCTTTCAGTGCCTGGAGGCCAGCAAATCAATTCAATAGGCAGACTATTTCACAAACTAATTTGAAAGGACTCTTGCTTGCTTTGAAATTAGAAGTAATGCAATACAGAACTAAGCATCAGTCAGAACTAAGAGTATTATTCTGGTTCTATGGATACTCAGGAATTAGAAAGGAATATAGGTAGTTCATAAGCAACGAGGTATATCATTTATGGATTGTGTAAGCATGTAGTAAATTACATTTGGCCAAGCACATTTTTATTTCAATATTTCTTATCATGTATTTAGGCAGAATGAAGTATTCCTTCTGTAAATATGCCATGAGCGAATGTGTATGAATTTCTGAATGTTCAGTGAAATCTCTTCAATTCAGTAAATCTGCAGAACAATCTTGTGTTTGACAAAGGTATATTTTAATACAATAAAGTGCATGTGTTTCCTTGCAGATGTTTCATTATCAAAGTAGGTAACATCTTCAGTGCATCTTGGTTCTCTTGGAGATCTCTAAACTTAGTGCACTGATGATGTTACCTATGAAACATCTGCAAGAAAATCACTATGCTCAGAGAGCACTTAGGACCCCACAATTTAACCCCGAGCTACAACTATTCTTTTCTATTGGTAAAATGTATGTACCTAGCAATAAACCTGACCCTTCTGATTCTTTCAATATAGATTTTCTAGATCATTGCATTTTAACTTTTATAGAACATTCCCTAAGAATAAAAGCAGGCTTTTTCAGAAATAAAAATGTTTTATTTAAGTATACATAATGTTAGTACATAATATTACATAATATAATATAGTACAATATAATATTTTAAAAACAGATCTTTTATTTTCTAGTATGTGTTTCATTCTTAGGTTTCCTAAAGAATAGTTATGAGTAGCTTTGCAAAACATTTTGGGCATTATGGTTTGTTTAAAGAGAACATTTGTTCTCTGCACAGAATATTATATCATGTTAATATTCTTGTCATCATACCATATTAGTACTGTTTGCCTGAATGCCATAGAGAAATATAATGATATTAGCACCTTTCAAATTGTATTAGGGAAAATAAATACAAGCTGGAAACAATGCTAATGTAATGTGATGTAAAAACTGGTGATACAATGTTAAGATTCACTGAACCACTGAAAAGCTACATCTGACTGATACAGGGTGTGAAGGACATAGGAAAGATACAAGAGCACTCGGCAATATTGAAATGCAAAGAGAAAGTTCTCTTTTATTTGGAAACCACCAAAACCAGGATGGCGCTTTTTGTTATAAAGAAATGCGTTCCAAAGAAAAGTGAGTCTTTGCAAACTTGCTAAATTTTTGAATAAATTTGTTCGTGCATTTTAAAAAAAAATATTCACATGCTGTAATTCCATTATCAAACATATTTGTCAATTTTTACAAATTATAGATATCATCAGTAGGAAGTACATTGCATTATTCCCCAAGATGTGCATGTTGTATTATATTCATGAGTGTATTCTTGATTTTTTTGAACTGAAGCTTAATGAACAGATAGTTGAGTTCATATAGAACATCCATATACCTGTGTTGCAAGTACTCATCTAAAGATAAACAGAACTTTTTACTAACAAATGGGTTTAAGAGAACTTTTCAAAATTGTAGGCAGAACTTTGCAGAATTGTAGAAAAAATGGCAGAGCCTGGGGATGGAGTGAAAAGAGGGAGCAGCCTAGAATCCCTGCATAGCCACAAGGAAACTAAATCCAATCTGCCTTGAATGCCATTGATCCTTATCTAACACTAACCAGTGATCCTTATCTAACCGGGTGCTGACCATTAGTTGAGAAAATTCCTATGCATAGGCCTTTAGCAATAAATCAGCTTAATTGATTCTTTATGTGCGGACCTAGTCTTTTGCACTGACAAAAATAGAGGAAATTACCATTTACTTCTTGTTTGAACAGTCGTGAAATTCTTTCTTTCTTTCTTTCTTTCTTTCTTTCTTTCTTTCTTTCTTTCTTTCTTTCTTTCTTCTCTCTCTCTCTCTCTCTCTCTCTCTCTCTCTCTCTCTCTTTCTCTTTCTTTTTCCTTCCTTCCTTCCTTCCTTCCTTCCTTCCTTCCTTCCTTCCTTCCTTCCTTCCTTCCTTCCATCCATCTTAAATAAATAAAAATAAAGTCAGGGTGCTTGACTGAGTGATAAGTGGCAATGTACAATGTTCTTAATAGTAATTAGTAATTAAGAGCTCTTTATTCCCTTTTAGAGATTTAACATTGTTATAAAAAAAAATCACGATAAAAATAATGGCTTTTCCATAGTGAAATATGCTCCCAGTTGAGACTATTTCCTGAGAGGGTCCATCATTTTATGATATATGTATATATCTAAAGCTGAATAAATTTACTTCTTAAGCCATATGAAAATAGAAACTATTAGTAACCAATACATTAGCAGACATAATAGGCTTATAATGATGTAATAAGATAGGACAGTGATGGCTAACCTTTTTGCAATCATGTGCCAAAAGCAGGGGGAGCATGGGGAGTTGCAAGTGTGTGTGCCCACACCCATAATTCAATTCGGCCTGCCCCCCCATGCATGTGTGCGACTCCCCATGCGACCCCCACTTTTGGCACACACTGACATGGTGGGCCCAGTAGGCCTGTTTTTCACCCTCCTCAGGCTCCAGAGGCTTTCTAGGAGCCTGGGGAGGGCGAAAACAGCCTGGAGACACTCTGGAGGCCAGAGTGTTTCCCAACTTCCGGTAGGCCCGAAAATCAGCTGGCCAGCATGCGCATGTGCGCTGGACCTGAGCTAGGGTACCACTCACATACACACAGATATGGCTCCGTGTGCCACCTGTTTCTGTAATGCAAAACAAGAAGATGTGGATAACAGAGACTAGTTTTCTGCTCATAGTATGGAATACTGTTCTCACTCAAATGGAGAACTACTGTATAATTTTGCAATTATCTTTTCATTGTTTTTGTAGTTGAAGTTTTGGTACTGATATCGTATTGTATCTATCCTTGATTATCCAATTTACAAAAAAATCCTTCTCCCTACATTTCTAGTTAGTTGTTCAAAACATACTAAATGCAGTATGTGACACACATGTTAATAAAGTACTATTGTTTAGTATCACTTATATAGTTTCCAATGAAACTCCTGGAAACTTCGTAAGTGGTTTCCCGTTGCTTTCTTCTAGCACAGAGAGAAAATGACTGGCCCAAAGTCACCTACTCGGCTTCTGCACCTAAGGCATTGCATACACATTTCCTTTCTTTTATGGAAATTTACAATTGATAATTTACAATTGCAATTGATAATTTTCATCATAAAAAAAGAAAAAAGATTTGTATCAGTTAATTTGCTTTGTTCCAGATATTCAAAAACATGCCTTTTCTTTTTTTTTTGCCAAAACCCCTTTCTGTCTTCATTCATACATTTACTATCATAGTTGTTATAGTTAGGCATCCTGTTTCCCTCGTAACATCACAATTGTAACAGCTGCTATTAGAGGGTCCATCAATTTCTTGTCTGATGCCCTTACCCAAAAAGAAAAGGCCTCTCTAACACTAGAAGCAAAGCTGGACACTACTTCTAATTCTCCTACTTCCCATGTAGATAAAACTGAGTGATGGATTATGCTTCAAGAAAGCATCTGTCTATAGCAATGTGCATATCTATTCTATATGACAGCTATAATGCCTAATATGTTATTGGTAGGTTGAACATTAGGTATTAGTTTAACTTGTCCACTTTTGTCAGATTTTTAATGTTTGAACAGGTCTGTAGAGTATTAGATCTGAACTTCCCCTTTCCTCATAAAACTATCATAGAAATATCTGCAATCCATTCCTGAACATTTCCATAAGTGAATTATTCCTATTTTAATTGTAGTGCTGTCCTGCTCTGTATTACACTGGTCTTTGTTTTAAATGATGAACTCTGAGTTATATGTAGTTTGGTTTTTTGTTTTTGTTTTTTGTACTTTGGGTACCAACCAGCCTAGTTTGTGAGCTGTTGAGTTTAAAAGGATTGTTTTCTTGTAGTCTGATCTGCCAACACAGAGAAAAATAATGGTCTGAGCCAAAAGAATCATTTTTTTTTCTCTACACAAACTTCCAGATTGCATCTCCCTTGATTTTGCCCACTGCTGTCATTAATGCATGTAGGAGTGAACAAATGTCTCACAATTTTACCTGTAGGAACCCATGTTTCTGTGGGATGCTGACCTGTTTTAAAATTAGGCCCCTGAATTGCAGTAGATGACCTTCATGTAATCTCCAGTTACAAGATTCCATTATTATCTGCTGCATTTCAAACAATTAATACCAGGTTCAGCTCATCAATTTTTCTTCCTCCCCCCCAACTGTTGTACAAACAAGAGTAATTTCATCAACCGCAGTATCAATTCATCAATTCTTTTCTCTGTCAGCACTAGCATTTTAATCAATTAATACAGGACTGATTCATAGGTTCTCAGGCCGCCACACACATCCAGCCCCTGTTATTGAAAAGAGACCATACCATTAATGCTAACATATTGTAATATGATATCAGGCAGCATTTTTATATCCTTGAATTAGACCCAGAGGCAGCCATAAAGAGGAAATAGCTAAGAAGTGGTGCTGGAAATATTGGTGCTCAATAAAATCAAGTGCTTTATTTTTAGTATGATTTCTTCTCTTTAAGCACAATTTTAGTAGAAATAGGGTTTTAAAAGAAAAGTGACTCCATGATACGTTTTGCATGAAGTTGAATCTGAATGGAATTTGGACATCTTAAATGCTATCATAAAGTAAGGCATTTATAATGTTAATGGAAGTGCAAGAAATACTATGTCTGGTTGCCATCTAGAAAATGTACTTGATGTTCCAACTACTTGTGGATTATTTAGATAGCAGAGTTAAATATTTTCAGGGCATCCTAACTAAGATTTCATTTGGTTCCACTTCCTACATCTCTACTGTAATAACTTCTTGAATAATTATAGTATTTGTTTTGTCTTTCTATCAGCAGAACAGATTTTCCATTTACTTTATCAAAATAAATGCTGACTTGTTATTCAGGTGGAATTTATATTTCTAGTAAATTTTAGTATTATGCCAGTAGACAGTAATAACTAATGTTCTCAATTTGTTTGACATCTCTCTTTTAATATAGTAACAATTCAGAATATTATCAAATTTGTTTTCTGTGTCTACTCATCTAGAACAGGGGTGTCAAACTTGCATCATCATGACAGCGTCACGTGATGTATCGGGACTTTTCCTCCCTTCGCTAAACTGGGTGTGGGCATGGCCAGCGTGTGACACATCCGGCCCACAGGCCGTGAGCTTAGCAGCCCTGATCTGGATGATGATCCAGATTTATGTTCAGGTGTATTTAAACATTTGTTCACATTTGATGTTGTCTCTAAGTATGTATCACCTGCACAGACACACCGTTTCCCCACCTTTGTATATATTTTGGAACATACATTTAGACAGCTGATCCATTCAAAATTAGCTTGAAGTGTGTTAGGTCATGTGACTCATCTTTTTGCTCTCAGTGTCCTTTATTTGTTACCAAAAATTGTGCGGTGTAATCTGGATGTACAATTGTAATCTAATCATTTTCAGTTCTTTAAAAAAAAAAAAAGCAACCCTCTATACCCGTGATGGGGAACCTATGGCACACGTGCCAGAGGTGGCACACAGAGGCCCAGGGGTGAAATGCTCCCAGATCGGACCAGATCGCCTGGTCCGGTAGCAGTCTTGGCTGATGGTTCGGCAATCCAGCAGTGATAGCGGACCAAAGCTCCGCCCACCCACCCTGGTGTCATTACTTCCTGGTTTTAACCAGGAAGTAATGTGTTCTGCATGCGCAGAAAGTTTTGCGCATGCGCAGAAGGTCTGCTCGTGTACATGACATGCGAGCGAAGCAAACGTGTGTGCGGCAAGTGTGCTTCTGAACCAGTAAGGAATGTAAGTAGATTTCACCCCTGCAGAGACCTCTCTGGGTACGCATGCCATCGCCAGCTGGTCTTCTGGTTTCCATCGTGCACATGTGCACCAGCCAGCTGGTCTTTGCATGCGCTGGAATGCCAGCCAGCTGGTCTTTGGGTTTCCAGCGCTCCGGCGCACGCATGCATGCATATGCGTGCACATGCGCATTCCAGTTTGGGCACTCGGTGCCAAAAAGGTTTGCCATCACTGCTCTATACATTTCAAACTTACCTTGTGAATTTTAACCCCTCCCCTCTTTTTTAGTTCTTTGTTAAAAGCCCAGCTTCAGATATATTTATTTAGTACTGATTTTTCCATACTGATTTACTACCAAGCTTTTAGCAACATATAAACAAGGCATCAAGAGTTAAAAACATTGAAATAGTATATATTAAAGTGGCACTAACCAAAGGAGGAAGATCTTTAAAAAAAACTAACATGCCCTAAATGCTCTTTCTTAAAATAAATATTTTACTACTTGATGGAAATGTGTTAGGGAGATATGGTTTTTACGTGGAAGGGCAAATTCATATACCAGATGGATGCCACCATTGAGAAAGCTATGCTGTAGGTTCCCAGTAGAAGGAATTCCTTTGGAATTTGGGTTCTCAGCAAGTTTATTTTTCACTTTGATTTTCAAAGTATATGTAGATATGCAATCTGTTGAGTTACTTATAACTTATAGTTGCTTATCTCTAAAAAAAATAAAAGCTTTCCATGAGGAAGATGTCATTTGGTGAAATGTGTGAATTTATTAACGAATTATTCATTATTTTTATTTATTTACTAGTATTAATTCAGTTTATTCCATACCATATCTTACTGATTACAAACATAAAATTAGTAAAATGTTCTTGGCTTGTTAAACATATATTGTGTTCTGCTTAGTGTTTCTCATCACGATCTAGATGGCAGATTACATAATCATAAACTCTCAGTTGGAGAGAAAACAAATACACTCTTGGTAGTAGCTGCCATTTGCATAACCTTCAATTGATATAACATTATTTGACTTGTTTTATTTTGAAAAAAATATATAATACTTGCTAGACATCAATATTATTTTAATCATGCAGCTGTGTAGTTCTATAGTAATGTTACTTTATTTAGCATAAGCAAATCCAAATTATTTTATACACATGTAAGAATTCAACCATGAGATTCTTAATGAAAGAAAGACCCATTCTGAAGTAGTCAGACTTAATGTACTCATTCTCAAATGCCACAAGGAAAAATGGAGATATGCCAGAATGTGTTTGAAAGCATGTCCAGAAATACAGGTAGTCCTCAACTTACAACAGTTCATTTAGTGACCATTCAAAGTTACCATGGCACTGAAAAAAGTGCCCTATGACCATTTATGACTGTTGCAGTATCCCCATGATCACGGGATTTACATTCAGATGTTTGACAACTGACTTACATTTATGATGGTTGCCATGCCCTGGGATCATGTGATCATCTTTTGCAGCCTTCTAACAAAGTCAATGGGGAAGCCAGCTTCACTTAACAACCATGTTACTAATTTAACAACTCCAGGAATTCACTTAACAAAGGTGGCAAGAAAAGTCATAAAATGGCTCACTTAACAAATGTCTCACTTAACAACATAAATTCTGGGCTCAATTGTGGTCATAAGTCGAGGACTACCTGTAAAGCTCTAATGATCTTTGACTGTTCAGAAAAACCAGCAGTAGATCTATATCAACTCTGGTACTGAAACAATTTAATTCGCTTCCATTGGTTGAAATGGAAAGAAAGGTGTTCATATGTTAAAAGGAACAATGATGAGGAAAAATGCTACTACTTCCTTCCATTCTTATTTTAGATGACATCATGTAGCAAATATAACTGGTTTATTACTATGCTATTCTGTGCGTACATACTAACAAGAATTCACTGGGCCATGGCTGATGCATCTATTTAAACCACAGTATTCTGTTAAAAATATGGAAAAAAAATAAAATGTGAAGGAAAGCATTTGTTAGCAAAAAAAGCTCTACTTTTTTTCCCCCTTGCCATTTTGCAGTACAATTAATTACTGAGTTCATTAATTAATGAACATATTAGAGAAAGACACCATTACTGACTAGGAGAGATCTGATATATTACTGAGTCAATAATGTATTGAACACTCAGAAGGACCTTTTGGTAGATTCTCCCACCCCCTTCATCTTGTAACCCACAGTCACATATATTATTCTTGCCTATTCAGCATTTTTGTGGGTGCTCTTATATTTCATATTTCTAATTCCTTTAATCATTGATAGGTACAACAGTGTTTTACAACCTCACTAATGAACAATTGGTCAGTTGTCATTGGTTGGAACACTTAAATGTCAAGTGCAATAGAGCAAGATTCACCTACCTCCCTTTTCAACAGGCCCTTTTAGAATATAATCTGAAGCAACAGCTGTAGAGAAAAAGGTAGGAGATACTTTCAAAAAAGCATTGGAAGAAATAATAAGGTTTTATTAGAGACCAGCGAGCAAAGGAAATAATTTATAAAGCATGGTTTATGTTAATTCTTTTGGAAATAATCCCCGTTCTACTTGTTCACAGAGAGAGAGAGAGAGGGAGATTCTTGATTCATTAGATAGCTTTGGCTGAGAAGGCTGACTAAGGGCAAGAGTCAAAAGGTTGTGTGAAGTATTCTGCACGAAGAAGAACGGTGTTTTTCCATACAATACACCCTTCCCACCCCAGGCTATTGTATTTTCCAAGTCAAGTTCTTGAAAGTTCAGCTCTCTTCCTCTTACTATAGGGCGCACGCCAATTTAGTCAGAGAGATGCAGTTTGAAAAACAAAGTGACATTTCTTTCTCAGTGTTAGCAGAAGAGATGGCTCACACACCCTGGCAATTTTTCCTGGGAAATGATCTGATTTCTTGCATGTTTATGTGAAGTTGATTTCTATATATTCAGTGAGATTTGCCTCCTAAGTAAGAGTTTATTTGCACTGCCCAATTGTCTTTTTGCCAAAGCAAGACAGCAACTATTTGTGGACAGCAGGAGAGATAACAAGTAGGGTGTGTTTTTCACTCCCCTTCCCTTCCAAAGTCTTTTTTTGCCCTCCCAATTTCCTTCCCTAAAATTTTATTGAAGGTCATAACAACAGAGTCATAACATTTTATAGGTAATAATCACATAAATCTACTGTATTTGACATGCAAGAATGTGATGGATTAGATTAGATTGGATTAGATTGAGGCATTAGAAATAAGAAAGCACAATGCCTACTTGAGAAACATGACAAATCTTACCAACATTTTATCAAGTTGCTTTCAAATAATTGTAATTCACATATTGGATTCTGTAGAAATTTGAATGTCTCAAATTTCACTATGAAACCCCTGAAATTTTACTCATCTGCTTACCATATTGATATTCCTTAATTTCTGAAATTTTCTAGGTTTGTCCTCATCTCCCGCAATAGAAATCCCCAAGTTCATGCTTAAATTTTCTTTACATCAGTGGTGAGTTCCTCCCGGTTCGGCCCGGTTCTACCGAACCGGTAGCAGTGATGATATGATGTCACCGAACCGGTTCTGCCCCCTGTGCCCCTCCACCCCCTGTGCCCCACCCCCACCCCCGCATTATTCTTACCTTTTATTTGGCCCCACCCCCAATCTATTGCTGCCTCCTGAGTCCCAGCTGATGGCTAGTGGGAAAAAAACTGTTTAAACTCTTGCCGGGGGGCTTCAAAGGGCCGCCCTGCAGCTGATCAGTTAAAAGAAAACAAATGAGTAGACCAATGCCTGCAAAAATACATGAGTAGATCAGTGCCTGCAAAAATAAATGGGTAGTTCGGTACAGTTCTGCAAGCAGTTAAAAGCCTGGTAGACCAGTACCTCTGCTAAATCCTAAATAATTGTCACATGACCATCACGCCACGCCCACAGAACCGGTAGTAAAAAAATTTAGAATCCACCCCTGCTTTACATGTATCAAACTGAACACGCCACATACACTACAGAACACCCTCATTTCTAGCAGGAGACTTCTTGCATTGCATTCTAAACAGATCAATCTTTTTTCAAGAAACTTCATGGCCACCCAGTTTTTGATTGGCACCCCTAAATGTCTTTCAACAATTTATGGTTAGTGATGTTGTGTTGCCTCAAGTTGCTCTCGTCTGTTTTACATAGTGTGCCTGTTTCAAGCAGGGTCCAGTTAGCTGCTTTATAGAGGCAGGAGAACCTCTTCAGATGGGTAAATATTTACCACGTTCTCTAATGCCTTTTACCATGAATGCCCTGGTAGTACAATGTTTATAGTATTTGCCTTGTAAGTAGAGTTTATCTGGCTCAAACGCCACTAGAAACCTTTTCTTTGTTTTTTTTTCCTTGCTAGCTCCCTCTTCCTGTCACCCGTGGTTTTTTTTCTTCCTCTTTCACCCTGATTTCCTATTTTTCCCTGCGCTATTTTTTTAGCAGCAGATATTTTATTGTTTTATCAGTCGCTTAAGATAAGGATAATTTTACCCCCAGCTCTCAAACAATCCATAGGGCTGTTTGGTATGTCAAAACCCTTCTGTTTTCAAAGAAAATTTATACCCATTGTGCTAGATAAAGAACTCACAATAAAGGTATCTCCAAAATATATTTCAGAGCATTAGGCAACAAGGCAGTGTGTGTGTGTGTGTGTGTGTGTGTGTGTTGGGGGGGGCGAGATCCTATAGTTGCGCCTACTTGCATGCAAATTCTGAAACTTTATTTCGGTATGTATAAATTCAATTTAACTTTTTTGTGTGGGTGACAAATGCACCACACATACAACTACCAGTACATGTATAGATGTAGGCACAGATATAAAAGTACAGGTGGTTCACGACTTACAATAGTTCATTTAGTGACCATTTGAAGTTACAATGGTACTGAAAAAAGTGACTTAGGACCATTTTTCACACTTACATCACATCCCCATGATCAAAATTTAGCCCCTTGTTAACTGACTCACGTTTATGATAGTTAGGTCATTCTGATAAGCAAAGTCAACGGGGAAGCCAGATTCACTTAACAACAGAGGTGGTATTCAGCAAGTTCTGACCAGTTCTGGAGAACCGGTAGCGGAAATTTTGAGTAGTTCGGAGAACTGGTAAATACCACCTCTGACTGGCCCCACCTCCATCTATTTTATGCCTCCCAAGTCCCAGCTGATCGGGAGGGAATGGGGGTTTAGCAGTAACCTTCCCCTGGAGTGGGGTGGGAATGGAGATTTTAGAGTATCCTTCCCCAAGCCACGCCCATAGAGCCGATAGTAAAAAAAATTAAATCCTACCACTGCTTAACAACCCTAATTTACTAATTATTAATTACTGATTGTTTAGTGTTATTGATTTAACAACCGCAGTGATTCACTTAACAACTGTGTTAAGAAAAGTTGCAAAATGGGGCGAAACTCATTGAACAAATGTCTCACTGAGCAACAGAAATTTTGGGTTCAATTGTGGTCATAAGTCGAGAACTACCTATACAAATGTCCAAGAGGATCTACCCATAGAAAGGAACGTCATTGGCACTTGCTAGTTTGGACAGAAAAGTGAGAGGCACAACAGTAGGGAATTTTCAGTGGGAGAATGTAGTTGTGCTGTTTGAACTGAATACCCTGCTCTCTGTTTGCTGGATGTTTCAGTTTGGATACAATTTTCTTAGACTGGTATATTAAACTGGCATAAGCCCAGGACAGCAGCTACTTAAATATCAAGTGTGGATATGCCCTAGGCGTGCATTTGATTGCATCTTGAAACTAGTCTGAAACAATGATAATTCCTATAGAGTTTTGCTATTTTTTAAAAAATTGCTAAAGCATCATTCAGGAATTTCACATATTACTGCAGATAAAAGCTCCTTCCCTCTCCTTCCCTCCCTTTGACCCTCCTATAATAAATTGTTGTGTTCAAATTGGCAGAATGATCCTTTCCTGGCATTTTTAAGTACTTAAAGGATGCTGTTAATGTGTGAATGTTGAATTTAATTTCCTTCATTTCAAAAATCTGTGTGCAAATTAAGCCTAAATGCATACCATACTTTTACTACTAGTCTTTAAAGGGCCCAGGTCATCTTCGATATTCTTTAAAAAGTGAGATCTTGGCCTAAAATAATGTCTTGGTTATTATTTATGTATTTGCTTCATATATTTTTAAATTACACAACTTTTCCCTCTGAAGTAATGTCTTATTCCTAAGACATTACTTTGTTTCAATCGTACCTATTTACTTTTCATTATAAGAAGCGGGCATATTTTAAAAGAAATTTTCTTTTAATTTGTCAAAAAGTGAACTTTTATACTTTGTAAAATAAAGCAGTGATAGAGGCAAATTGAACATGGTGCAGATCTCCTGAGTTAGTTTTCATCAATATCTCCATCATTATATTGTGCTTAGAATAACAGAAAAACAGAGTTGTAAGGGACCTTGGAAGTCTTCTACTCCAGCTGGAAATCCTACACCACTTCAGACAAATGGTTGTCCAATCTCTTCTTAAAAACTTCCAGTGTTGGAGCATTCACAACTTCTGAAGGGAAGTTGTTCCACTGTTTAATTGTTCTGTTATTTCTCCTTATTTCTAGATTGGTTCTCCCCTTGATTAGTTTCCATCCATTGCTTCTTGTCCTGCCTTCAAGAGCTTTGGAGAATAGGTTGAGCTTCTCTTCTTTGTGGCAGCCCCTTAAATATTGAACACTGCTATCACATCACCCTCTAGTCCTTCTTTTCATTAAACTAGACATATCCAATTCCTGCAAGCATTCTTCATATAGTCCCCTAATCATCTTTGTTGCTCTTCTCTGCACTCTTTCTTGAGTTTCAACACTCTTTCTTGAGTCTTCAAGAGCTTAGGAATGTATTGAAATCCTGATGGTTAAATTGTATATTATTAGATAAGTCTTCAGAAAAGAAACATGAGGTATTTAGAGATAGAATAAGGTGGGGGTGCTCTGTATTTAGGTATCTTTCAGCACCTACTTCAACCTCAGTTTTAAGCAGTATGACAATATGTAGCATGATATAACTGACTTTTTAAAAAATACTTTAGGTATTTGGTAACCAAGCAAAAATGTCCAACATATGCATATTGTCCTATATTTAAAATCCAAATGTGGCTGTTGGTCTCTACTATAAATTGTTTTTATTCATTTCCATGGATGCATGGTGATGACTTAACACATCCTACAATTGGAGTAGCTCAGGGATAATTTTGCTCTTTATGAAAATTCCTTGCATGAAATTTTTATAAAAGCAAACATCAATCTATTTTATGTTAAAGTTTGTCCTCATATTTTATTACACAAAAAATAGAGAAATGGGAAGTTGAACTATTCTTCAATATATACTTAAAGAATAAAAAAAAATGCTCGTCATGTTTACATTTGATGGCAAACATCCATTGAAACATACATGGTATTTACATTAAGATTCTTCAGCCTCAGTGTTTCTATTGGGTTTCTATAAAATCTCCTCTGAAAAATTGGGAATCCTCCGGAATTAATATTTGATGTAATAGTTGCAGCCACGGAAGATATCAAGCCTATTCTAAAATGCATGGAAGGATTTTGAGGGCTTTTCCTCACATTGGTTTCTTCCACTTCCGAGTTCTATTCTGCCAGAAGATTAAATACCAAATGGAGCTGTCCTTAAGATATAACTATTTTAAAGACAGCAATAGATTATCCTGTTTTTGTTTCTTTGCTCCCTCCCCAAAAGTCATCTGGCAATGGGAAGTGAGTTTTTAGTGACTTCTAGACTAGTAGTTCAGACATCTGTCAAAATCCATGCCTCCAGCTTCAGAACAAGGTTCTGGAAGTTTGGTCCCAGGCCAGGAGAGTGGACAGAAGAGATTGGGGAGATTTATTTTTATGTGCCAAGTTCTGGATTCCATGAACCATCTAAGGCTTCTAAGCAATTAGATGCGGGGTCTGGGAAGAGAGAAAAAGAAAGAACGGTAGCCTCATTAAAATTCCCAGAACTCCAGTTCGTAAGAATTGAAAGCCAGCCTTGTACCCACCAGGAGTGCTATTCAGCAGGTTCTGGAGAACCGGTAGCGGAAATTTTGAGTAGTTTGGAGAACTGGCAAATACCACCTCTGGCTGGCCCCAGTGTGGGCTGGGAATGGAGATTTTGCAATATCCTTCCCCCAGGAGTGGGGAGGGAATGGGGATTTTGCAATATCCTTCCCCTGGAGTGAGGTGGGAATGGAGTTTTTGCAATATCCTTCCCCGAAGAGTGGGGAAGGAATGGGGATTTTGCAATATCCTTCCCCTGGAGTGGGGTGGGAATGGAGAATTTGCAGTATCCTTCCCCTGGAGTGGGGAGGGAATGG
The DNA here is from genome assembly GCF_029215685.1 of Pituophis catenifer annectens. Taxonomy (NCBI): domain Eukaryota; kingdom Metazoa; phylum Chordata; class Lepidosauria; order Squamata; family Colubridae; genus Pituophis; species Pituophis catenifer. Next base: position 219,134,075 of record NW_027256882.1, read on the forward strand.
GGATTTTGCAGTATCCTTCCCCTGCCACGCTCACCAAGCCACACCATGCCCACCAAGCCACGCCCACAGAACCGGTAGTAGAAAATTTGAATTCCACCACTAGTACCCACCTGCTGTTTGTTTTCCATGTAGCATTTTCCATTCTACTCTATTGGAGCAGAAACCCAGTAGGTAAAGATTAGGTTTTCTATGGTTTACCTGCTTCATCTCTCAGCTGAAGGTCACTACAGGTGGCTCAGTGGGTAAGACACTGAGCTTGTCGATCAGAAAGGTCGGCAGTTTGGTGGTTCAAATCCCTAGTACAGGTCTCCTGCGTGAGCAGAGGGTTGGACTAGATGAACTCCAAACTCCCTTCCAACTCTCTGGTACTGTTATAGCTCCCTCAGAGCCTGACAGTTATCTGGGAGGTACATTTAAGCACAGGTTACCATTCTTCTGAAAGGATATGAACCCCATGTTGAGGCTCCTTTTGAACACAGATGTTGTTTTTTTCAGAATAATACTAGACCCACATTTAGAAATAGCCTAAACAATGAATGACAGATGAGGGAGCAGGCTGAAAACTCTCTCTCATTTTAGGGCATACACACTTGTATCCCTGTCAGGCATTAAGCCAGGCTAGTTAAAACATGTATTTAATGCTCTTTTGACAGAGCAGTAAACCTGTGTTTAAAAGTAGCCTAACAAGTAACAGACAAGGAGAGAGAGGTTGCACAATGGGGCAACAGTCTTTCCCCACTATACTGTACTGCATTCCCTCACACCTGGTAAGTGATTCTCAAACATGGGTTTAGCACTTTTCTGAAAGAATGGTAAATCCACTTGCTCAAAAGCATCCCAAACATCCACTCACAGGCATGGGTCAAGGGGTGATGCTACTGTAAAATTGCTGAACCAATTCTCTCTCAACAGGGGTGGGTTCTACTTACCTTTACTACCAGTTCGCAACGGGAGCACGAGCACACTTCTGCGCATGCACAGATCATCAATTATGACGTCTGGGCAGGTGGGCAGAGCCTTGCACCATTTTTACTACCAGTTCTAAAGAACCGGACAGAACCGGGAGCAACCCACCACTGTCTCTCAAGCATGACCAAATAGCTGTTTAGCTGATCCAGGTCTCCAAACTGGGGATTGGCTTATAGATCTAGTGTTACAGGAGGGAAACCAAGTTTGAAAGATCCAGATTCCTTGTGTTGCCAGAAGAATGGGTAACAGAACAGCTCTGCAGGATAGAGCCCGTATACAGCAGCGGAGCACTATATCCGCAGCAGCCTAAGTGGCTAATACAGGGGTCCCCAAACTTGGCAGTTTTAAGACTTGTGGACTTCAACTCCCAGAATTCTCCAGCCAGTGTAGCCAGCATAGCTGGCTGGAGAATTCTGGGAGTTGAAGTCCACAAGTCTTAAAGCTGCCAAGTTTGAAGACCTCTGGGCTAATAGTTGCTACATACAGTTGCTCTCCCATGGATATGTGGTTGGTGAAGTAGATCTGATTGTACCTTTCTCCTTAATCCTGGAACAGGCCAAGGATAAGTTATGATTGCCTCAGGTATGGGTTGGGAAAGATAGGGATACAACAGTATGTGGTCATGCCAGATAAAAGAGTTTTCTGGGGTATGTTAATACTGTGGTTAGGATGAAATAGAGAAATGGCCTGTTAGTGTGTAGCTTTTATGTTACATGAATGCGGTTCCACTATGTGTACCTTTGTAGATTAAATGTAATATGTTAAGTGTACATTGAGACCTGGTACATTGTGTCAAAGGATGAACCATTATTTTGGAAATCTACAGATCAATTCTTGCCTCAAAGTCAGTTGTTTTGATGCCAGTAATCTTCTCAGTCACTCCTAAATTTGCAATGCTTGGCCTTCCTGAAAAATAATTTAAAGAGTGATATATTTTGAGATAATGTATATGAAGAACTTTGATTGTTCGAATTATAGAGTTACTTCCTTCTTCTTCTTCTTCAAGTAACATTTTTATATATGTTGGTTTCGCTTTTTTTGTTTTAGGCAATACGCTGCACATTGGTAAATTGCACATGTGAATGTTTCCAACCAGGGAAGATAAACCTGAGAACCTGTGATCAATGTAAACATGGCTGGGTGGCACATGGTAAGGACCTACATGCTGTTTGTTTCTCTTATTATATGTTTGTCTGCATGTCTACAACTCTAGACATATGTGTACATTGCTTTTGATCTAGAAAGATCTGCATGAAACAAAAATGTTTATAGTTATTGATTAAATATAAAAAAATGAATCTTCATCATCTATTGAAAATAATAAAATTATTATTCTGTTATTCCAAACCAAATGGAGCTAATCAAGTTTATCCTCCAATAATTGAAGCATTTTGATAGCAATAGCAATAGTGCTTAGAGTTATATACCGCTTTACAGTGTTTTACAGCCCTCTCTAAGTGGTTCACAGAGTCAGCCTATTGTTCCCAACAATCTGTGTCCTCATTTTTCCGAGGACGGATGGAAGGCTGAGTCAACCTTGAGCCTGGTGAGATTCGAACTGCCAAATTAAAGGCAGCCGGCAATCAGCAGAAGTAACTTGCAGTACTGCATTCTAACTACTGCACCGCCAAGGCTCTTGATGGAAGATGAGAAGTCATAAATATTGTAATTACAGATAGTCCTTGACTTAAAACCACAATTAAGATTGGAATTTCCATTGTAAATTGTTGTGGTTGAAAGTTAAGTTGGACCTGATTTTACAACAATTTTTGTGGTAATTGTTAAATGAATCACATTGTTACAGCTTTTGGCTGATAATCAGCAAAAAAGGTTGCAAATCACTATCATCTGATCAAAGAATGCTGCAGCTGGTTGTACATGTGAGCCAGTTGCCAAGTGCCTGAATTATGATCACATGACTGCAGTGCTGATACAATGGTCATACATGTGAGTACTGATCATAAGTTACTTTTTCCAAGGCCATTGAAACTTCAAATGGTCATTAAACAAATAGTCGTAAGGCAAGGACTATCTGTAGTAAAACATACTATGCTACATATACATCTGAAAGAATGAATCCTAACTTCTAACAAATAGTAGAGAGATTAGTACCTTTAGCGTCTCAGCTAAGATACTTGAGGTACGTTAAATTATCTGATTCTCATAGCAGTCTTTTCCCACGTGATTTGCATTTTTGTCAGCACTGATGGAGCATAACAGTAGAAGACTAGAAGATTATTAAAAAATATTATGGCAGTTGTAATAAAGGAACATGGGTTGAGAATCATACTCCCAGTTATCTTAAAAGGAGTTGCCGACTGAATACTATTGAAGAAACCTGTCTTCAACCTCTAAGTTTTTAATTTCTATTTGCACTTGCTAGTGTTTCCTTTTCAGATAAAGTGCATGAGGCTGGCCTGCAATTCGGAGTACACTTTATGGAAAGATTTTATAGATCTGTTTCAGCGTAACTTCAGGTCTGGCAATGAGACCATAATTGTTCTGACTCTCATATTGGATGACTTAGAACCAAGACATCACTTAGCATAAAGAGTGTAGAGAATAATATTACGTTTTTCACCATATTCATAATGTAAGAACATGTTGTAAATAATGTTAATATAAAGTGCACATGAAACAGATCTTAAGCCAACAAATATTTTAAAAATTAACTGTATTTCAGTTATAGTCGTCATTAACATCTTTCACTGATTTTGTTTCTGACTTTCGTACTTGCTCTTTAGCTCCATGAATTACTCATAAATTGCATACATTAGATGTGATCAGACATCATTTTAATAGTTAATGGTTAGTTAATAGTTTAGCATGTAGAGAACGAGCTGCAGCAAGCATCAGAGCTGGGTACTGCCCTTCCTTTTTATCCTTAGGTGTGGCTGAGAATATACTTGAGAATTTCAGGGTCAAGCACAGCCAAACTCTGAATAATATTTATAGACTTGTATAAAGAAGACACTTTATTACTCATAGCTTGAAGTCAAAGCTTGAAGAGAAAAACATGTTTTGTTTGTTCTAAACACTGTGGCAAACCTATGGATTGGAATGGCAACCTAATGAGTGTAAGTAATTAAAAGTCTATGGTAGCTGCGTTGTGTCTTTGGAAAAATTTGCCAGGTGCAAAGAATCAGGACCACACATTGCAGTTAAGAAGCTTTATTGCTCACACTTACACAGGAGAATGTACTCAACTAATGGTCAGCACCAAATTGGCACTAGATGAGAGTCAATGGAATTCAAAGGAGGTTGGACTTGGGTCACTTATGGCAACAGACTGACTCCAGTCTGATTCCTCTCTTGACTCCACCCACAAGCTCTGCCTTTTCTTCACCTACAACTATTATTAAATAGCTTATACTTTCCTACCCAATAACAATCTTTGTATTCTTTAAAATGCTGCTTTAAAATAAAATATGTACATATTTTTATGTAGTAAGCAGCGTCTGATAGGAATTTGGTGTACTAGTGTGTCTTTCAAAATCTGGATAATCAAGTGATATATTCTCCAATGATAGAGTGAAAACCTTGATAGTTCTTCAGCTTTCATAACAAGTGCAAAGTATCTATGATAGTCTACAATGTGAAGTGCACAAGCTGAAGGATGTTTTGCTTGAATTTTCTTAACTAGTGTAGGAAAGGGAAAGTAAGTTCCATTTGACTCCTCAAACATTTCATTGCAAACCATTCATCCACCTGAAATCCAATGCTTATGGAAATGGTTTATATCCTGTGATTCATTTTTGGAGGTTCTTGCACTCACATCACCAGCTTTCCAGTCTGCTTTTGAAAAGTTAATCAAGCTTCTGAGGAAAGGAATAAAATGGGGAAAGAGTGAAAAAATCCACGCCATATTGGTTATTCCTTACTTTCACATTTGTAACTTTCAAATAAGTTACAAATAAGAGCCCTGGTGGCGCAGCAGACGAAAGCACTGTTATTAACATCAGCTGCCTGCAATTACTGCAAGTTCAAATCTCACCAGGCTCAAGGTTGACTCAGCCTTCCATCCTTTCTAAGGTAGGTAAAATGAGGACCCGGATTGTGGGGGCAGTAAGCTGACTTTGTATAAATATACAAAAGTATGACGGCTACTGCTTAACGCATTGTAAGCCGCCCTGAGTCTCTGGAGAAGGGAGGCATATAAATAAATAAATAAATAAATAAATAAATAAATAAATAAATAAATAAATAAATAGAAGCAGAATTTGTCAGTTAACTATAGAAGTCCTCTAAGTCAGTGGTCCCCAACCCCCGGTCCGCGGACCGGTGCCGGGCCGTGGAGTACCTGGCACCGGGCCGCGCAGCGGCCGGGGGACATGAACGCTGCAGCGCAAAGGCTCCTGGGCCGTGCGCAATGGGCCGTGTGCAAAAGCTCCTGGGCCGTGCCCCCACCCCTGCGCGCGCTCAGCGGGCCGCGGCGATAAAAAGGTTGGGGACCACTGCTCTAAGTTATTGGCCTGTGTCTCTCTCATTCCTTTTCAACTTGGTGCTTCCATAGGTCTTATTGGGTTGGGAATGGCTGTCTCCTTTCTGTTGTTTCTCAGATTAAAGGCTTTGTTTTCCTTGCAAAGAGTATTAATGTGTAGATGTGTTTCCTTAAAAAATCATTTATTTGGCAGAGAGAACTGATGTGATAGAGATTGGACATTGAGGAATGAGGTTTTCTGAATGGGTGGGTCTTAGATCAGAATCAGAATTCAAGGGAAGTTATAAAGTTTTGTGGGGATGAGCACTGCCATTTTTCCCCCTGGTTATCCCCCCTTCTTTTCTGCATCCACTGCTACCCACTTGGCCAATGAGGAAAGCACTAACGATGCTGAAGAATCTTTCAGTTGTCCTTTTGGTACAGGTGCTGATGAAAATTGGGCAGTTTCTTGCAAAAATGAGTGAGAGGTGGTTATTTTTTTAACCTTTGAGTGGTAATTTTTGACACTCACAATATGCTGCCTCAACCACTAGCAAGATTTAATGGCTATCTGGATTAAGATATATTGGACTACAACTTCCAGAATTCTTAGATAGCTTGGTCAGCAGCATCAGATTGGGGAAGTCCAGGAAAGGGTATACATGATACTCAATTCTTGGTTAGGATCTGGACATTTTAATTTGGAAATTTGACAATATTTTAATTTCTCTGTTTAAGCGAAATGTATTTTTAATCGTTGGCTTCATTTAACTCTCCTTCATCCTTCCACTTTTATTGGGTTATGTAGTCATTTTAAATAGTTCAGTGGGTCCTTTTAACATTTAACTGAAGTGGTGTGTTAATTGGCACATCCTGTTAAACTGTTTCACAAATATTTTGAACAGTTGCCAGCAATTTGTTAATATAGGAAGGTAAAATAAACAAGGCAATTTAACAGTTTATACCGTATACAATAAAGACAAATTGAGAGAATGTTAAAAAAAGAAATCCATTCCCTGAAATTCCATAGAATTTAATCTATGATGAAAGTCAACCTTTTAAAGGTGCTGCTTTAAAGACAGTGCCATAGAAAAGACATGATAACTCATGCTTCAGAACACACAGCAATACAGGTAGTCCTTAATGAACAAGAGTTCCTTTTAGTGACCGTTCAAATTTACAACAGCACTGAAAAAAGTGAGTTATGGCCATTTTTTCCCCACATTTATGACCTTTGCAGTATCCTCATGGTCATGCGATCAAAATTCAGATGCGTGGCAACGGAATCATTTTTATGATGGTTGCAGTGTCCCAGGGTCATGTGATCCCCTTTTACAAAGAAGAGGGAGTCAAGCTATTCTCCAAAGCACCTGAGAAGCAATGGGTGGAAACTAATCAAGAAGAGAAGCAACTTAGAACTAAGGAGGAATTTCCTGACAGTTAGAACAATTAATCAGTGGAATAACTTGCCTCCAGAAGTTGTGAATGCTCCAACACTGGAAGTTTTTAAGAAGATGCTGGATAACCATTTTCTGAAGTGGTGTAGGGTTTCCTACCTAAGCAGGGATTTGGACTAGAAGACCTTCAAGGTCCCTTCCAACTCTGTTATTCTATTCTATTCTATTCTATTCTATTCTATTCTATTCTATTCTATTCTATTCTATTCTATTCTATTCTATTCTATTCTATTCTATTCTATTCTACAACCTTCTGATAAGCAAAGTCAATGGGGAAGCCAGATTCACTTCATAACCATGTTACTAACCTCTGCACATTTAACAGATGTGGCAAGGAAAGTCGTAAAATTGAATTTAACAACTTTCTCACTTAGCAACAGAAATTTTGGGCTCAATTGTGGTCGTAAGTCGAGGATTACCTTTACTCTCTTACTAGCGCTGCGAAAGCTAGATGCTTGCAAGTTAGCATGCTCTTGTTTGTTACTAATGATGTGCCACCTAACATTGACAACCTAACTAATGCTGTCTTGTTGCTAATAGAAAAACTTTAATCAGAGATTTAAATCCTAAATTGACAAAACCTAAAAGCGCTGTAACCCTGGGTTTAATGTAAGCTTGTGCAGCCTGCAGAGCTGTGTACATTTCTTCTCCTCTGATAGAATACCTACTTCATAACTGCTAGCAGTCGGAGATCAGCTGCCAAAGGGCAAATATTGTATTGTAGGGTGTTTGAGGATATACTTGGAGCTTTGTTTGCTTCCCCCCCCCCCGGAAAACCTAAATGTTTGAGAAAGATTACTACTGCACAAAGGACAGGGTAGAATTTGTTCATGAATGAATAGCTGAAAGAGGAAAGTTGTGAAAATACTTTGGTTCAGCTACGGTGTGCAGCCAGTATGTTTTTTTTTTTAAATTTGATTTATATGCCGCCCTTCTCCGGAGACTCAGGCTTACAATGCGTTAAGCAATAGCCTTCATACTTTTGTATATTTTATACAAAGTCAGCTTATTGCCCCCACAAACTGGGTCCTCATTTCACCTACCTTAGAAAGGATGGAAGGCTGAGTCAACCTTGAGCCTTGGAGAGATTCGAACCAGCCGTAATTGCAGGCAGCTGTGTTAATAACAGGGTGCTTAGACCACTGTACCATCAAGGCTCTTGATGTGATATTGAAGGGAGAATACCTATGGATTGATAAGGAATATTACTTTTGGAAAAAAAACTTATTTATTTATTATAATTTTTACACCACCCATCTTACCTAAGTGACTCTGGGTAGCTTATAACAACCCTGAAAAATAGAATCAGTTCCTAAATACATGGATTTCTGAGTTCTGCATATCCATATCACTTTATAAAAATGATAGAATATCAAAATAATAAGAAATGACTGCTGTTTTTTCATTGGTATTTTCTGACTTAGCCCCATTTGTAGAAAATAAGGGTCCAAATTTAAAAAATTAAAAAATAAATGAAATCAAATATAAAAAAAGAAGGTGGGTTCGGTAGAATTAAAAAAAAGAAAAAGAAAGAAAAAGAAATGCAAATGGCTAGCATATACCGTTCTGTAAAAGTAAGGTTGTGATGTTATCTTCTACTGTGTTAAAGAAAGCTGGAAGTCAGTACCTTTTTTTTTCTTTTTTCCTCTTTTATTTCATATTTTTTCTTTTTTCATCCCCCCTCAGTTTTCTATTAATTTTTTCAATTTTTCTTTGTATTTTATACTTTGATAAACTAATAAAAATATATTAGAAAAGAAAGAAAGACCATGAATGGAGGTTCATCGTTCTATAAACTTAGCAGGAAGGGGAAAATTAATAAACAATTATTTCAGGGAGAAGATCTTTTGGCTAGATAAAGAATTGTCATTAAGTATGTTTCTGCTTCAATCAATGAACTATTTTGTTCGAAGAAAAAAAATCCATTCTCACACTGTCATGTATGAAATAACATTTTATTTTACCAATATAGCACTTAGCAATAGCAATAGCATTTAGACTTAAATACGCTTTACAGTGCTTTACAGCCCTCTCTCAGCAGTTTTCAGAGTCAGCATATTGCCACCAACAATCTGGGTCCTCATTTTACCCACCTTAGAAGGATGGAAGGCTGAGTCAACCTTGAGCCTGGTGAGATTTGTACTGCCAAATTGCAGACAGCCGGCAGTCAGCAGAAGTAGCCTGCAGTACTGCACTCTAACCACTGCGCCACCATGGCTCCCATTCAATATATTTGTCTGCTTCTTACAATATAAAAGATTCCCTTCCCTATGGGTGGTCTCTGTGTGTTTCAATATTAGGTCCTCTAGCAGAGACCTGGAAGTTTGAAGGTTTTGTGCAATATCTTTGCTGTCCCTAGCAAAGAAGCAGGATTCTTTTGGGCAGTGTTCTAATGTTGTTCCTGGAATGTTTCTACCACCACTGAATCCACTTTGGCCGTTACTTTCCACATCCTCTCTAGTTCCTCCTTCATGCCTTGGTACTTCTTTAACTTCTCATACTCCTTCTGCCTTATGTTATTGTCAGGCCTAATCATTAGAACCATGATGACGAACCCATGGCATGCGTGCCGGAAGTGGCACGCAGAGCCATCTCTCCGGGCACGCCAGCCATCAGCCATTGCTCTTTTGGGTTCTGGTGCGCACATGTGCGCCGGCCAGCTGAGGTTCTGGTTTCCAGCGCACACATGCATGGTCTTTGTGCACGCATGCACGGCAGAAACCGGAAGACCAGGTGACATGCTGGAATCCAGAAGCTCAGCTTCCCAGCTCACATGTGCGCGCTGGGGAGCTACTCTTCCAGTTTCTGGCCCTCCCCCATGCACATCCGCGCTCCCATTTCAGCACTCTATGCCAACACTGCATTAGATCAACACATCAAGAGTTCAAGTTGGTTACTTTATTGCTGTACTACCTATAATACAGGAATCTATTCAAACTTATTGCCTTCCCTTGGAAACAGATAGATAATGTCCCATGGTGCTTAGATGGTGTTAGTCCTGCATCTCTTGCAGCTGCGCAATGATTCAAGGCTAATTCCCAACATGTTTACTTCTCCCTGCCTGCCTGGGCATTTTCCAACATCACCCGTGCTCCCTGAAACAATCCCCTCCTTCTTCCATGTGGTCTTCATTGTCCAAGTTCTCACATGAACTTGGGAGACCAATGTCATTTGAAAGGGGTCCCCTGCCCTACATGAAGAATACTCCTTGCCAAGTGATGCATCCTGCAAAACATCTAGATAGAGAATTCCTCCTCATTTTCCTTCAGGAACTTTAGTCCAGAAATTGAAGATTGAGCCTCATCTGCTACAGGGCTTCAAGGCTAACTCCCTGCTCGATTCCTCCTCTGGGACTGGCTGGGCATTGTCCAGTAGTTACTGTCACTTGACATCATTACATTCTGTTCTTGTGCCTCATTGCCTGGACCTGGATGTCCCATGGGATCTTAGCCCTGTTATTCTCCATAACCTTCTGTAGAGGGAATGGGACAACTTGCTGCCGCAAACTCACCGCGGCAAACTCATCACAGCGAACTCATACCATGGGCAACTTGGCGCAGGACAACTCGCTACGACCAACTCGTTGTGGGACAATTTAACAATTCTATTCAATTATTTAAAATAAATAAAAATTATTTTAATTTTTGGCATTCCCATTTCATTCTGTCACTCCTTTTGCATTCTTTCTTTAATGATTCTATTCCACCATTTCTTTGATATTAGTGTAACTCTTGTTCATAGTGAGAGGTCCTGTGGCGAGATAGCTGTGAGTTGTCCTGTGGTGAGATGGCCATGGCGAGTTGTCTTGCAATGAGTTGGCCATGACAAGTTGGCCATGGTCAGTTGGCCATGGCGAATTGGCTATGGCGAGTTGGCCATGGCAAGTTGGCCATAGCAAATTGTCATAGACTCTTCTGTAGAATGTTCCATCTGGATTTAGGATGGTGTAGCCCATACACTTGGCAAATATTCCTGTACACTATGAAAGCTACTTGGTTGTGCCATTCAGTGTATGCTGTTTCTGCCTGCATCTTACACCCTGCCACAATGTGTTGGACTGTGTCTGAGGCTCCGTTGCATAGTGTGCACCTTGGGTTTTGTCTAGTGCAGTAGACCCCTGCTTCTATGGATCTGGTGGTAGCAACATAAGAACAAACACTAACATACACACACACGCACCCACCTGTTCCTAATACATTTCTTGGGTTCGATGCTTAAAATTCCTATTCAGGAGATGAGTCTGTGATAAACAAAAAATTTACATTTGAGAACAGCATCCTGCCAACATGTGTACATTTCTTGGTCTTCTTTAAATAAATCCAATCACAGTGTTTACATTTCATGGTGAAGCAAAACTTGTGATATATACAGATAAATTTTGCACAGACACATTCCAAACATATGTGTATAAATTGATATCTTAAGGAAATGGCAAGGCAACTTGAGGTTTTCTCATTTAGCTGCTCTCCAAAATCTTTAGAGGTTGTTCCTTGATGACTTATTAAAGCTTTGCAGTTAGAATACCTGGATTTTGAAATAATGGACCACTGCTGTTTACTATTCAAAACTCTTAAAAATGTGTTTACTCTGTAATTTGCTGAGTTATAGTAAATTTTACTGAATTACTAAGTCCATCCTCTCTTTGTATTTTTAAATTAACAAGATTTTGTTAGGCCTGCTGATTGCTTTTTGTCAATGAGGTGGTCTGAAGAGTCGGTCCACTGGAACTATGATTTGAATGATACGTCATTACTAGAGGCATCCACAAGAAAAGGCAATTTCTAAAAAGAGTAGGAGCAACTTAGGCCTGTTTAACAAAACCCTCTAATGTCTGATGCTGTAAAAATATAGAGTGACTTAATAGATGAATTATCTATTAATAAATTAGTCATGATAATGATTAATAATTATTAATTTTAAATTTTGGTGTTATGATACCACAAAGGCATTATATTGAGATTTCTGTCACAGTACAATAAAGGTATTGTTCACTAGTGAATACTAGTAAATATCACTAGTGAAACTTTCCTTTCCTTTCCTTTCCTTTCCTTTCCTTTCCTTTCCTTTCCTTTCCTTTCCTTTCCTTTCCTTTCCTTTCCTTTCCTTTCCTTTCCTTTCCATCTACCTATCTATCTATCATTATATCTATCTATCTATCTATCTATCTATCTACCTACCTACCTACCTACCTACCTACCTACCTACCTACCTACCTATCATATATCTATCTTTCCATTATCTCTATCCCTATCTATCTATCTATCTATCTATCTATCTATCTATCTATCATATATCCATCTTTCCATTATCTCTATCCCTATCTATCTATCTATCTATCTATCTATCTATCTATCTTATATCCATCTTTCCATTATCTCTATCCCTATCTATCTATCTATTTATCTATCTATCTATCTATCTATCTATCTATCTATCTACACTATCTTTCTATATTTCTGTTTATCAGAAATATAAATGTATACATTAAACAGACAGGCAAAAATTTATATTTCTTCTTACACACCAATCTCCATAGAGAAGGATTTTGAATTAATTATAAACTTCCATGCTAGATGAAAGAATAAATTGAAGCACATTACAGGTAGTCCTCAATTTACAACCGCTTGTTTAGTGACCATTCAAAATCACAATGGCTCTGAAAAAAGTGACTTATAATCATATTGCACATGTACCACCATTGCAACAACCCCATGGTCAAGTGATCAAAATTCAGATGCAAAATCAATGGGAAAGCCACATTCACTTAACAATTGCGTTACTAACTTAACAATTGTAGTGATTGTCTTAGCAACTGTAGCAAGAAAAGTTAATAAAATGGGGCAATACTCACTTAACAACAAGTGAGTGTCTAAGCAACAAGTGCCTTGCTTAGCAACAGAAAAGTTGGGCTCAATTGTTGTAATATGTCAAGAACAGTGGTGGGTTTCAAAATTTTTTACTACTAGTTCTGTAGGTTTGGCTTGGTGAGCGTGGCATGGCTTGGTGGGCGTGGCAGGGGAAGGATACTGTAAAATCTCCATTCCCACCCCACTCTGGGGGAAGGTTACTGCAAAATCCCCATTTCCTCCTGATCAGCTGGGTCTTGGGAGGCAGAGAATAGATGGGGGCGGGGCCAGTCAGAATTTTTACTACCAGTTCTCCAAACTACTCAAAATTTCCACTGCCGGTTCTCCAGATCAGGTCAAAACCTGCTGAAACCCACCTCTGGTCTAGAACTACCTGTACTTGAGGAAAAATAGGGAAGTATCTTCTCAAGTCTTCCCACCACAGGGCAACTACTACGATAACTCCTCCTTCCTTCTATACCACTCTTTTGCCAAGGCCCCAAGATACATCATTATATTTTTTACTTTATCTTATTAAAGGATATTATGGACAATTCTGCTGCCGCCATCATTTTCTTTTAAACATATTTTCATAGTTATGAAGCCCCTTGGGTTGCTCCTATTGTCTGATCTGAAAAACCCAAAGGGAAAATGTCCCTTATCATGTCTTCTATGAGATACAACCAGGGGTGAAATGCTCCCGGTTAGGACTGGATCGCCTGATCCGGTAGAGATGGCGGTGGGTGGTTCGGAGAACCGGTAGCAAAAATCCCTGCATCCTCTGCACCACCATGCCCAGCTGAGTCGCAGGATCATCAGAGGCTTTTTTTTTTTACTTTTAAAAGCATTTTTTCTACAACCTCTTCCGAAGAAAAAATGCTTTTAAAAGTAAAAAAAAAAAGCCTCTGATGATCGCGCGGTTCAGCTGGGATAGTCAGAGGCTTTTCAAAGCATTTTTTTCTGCAACCTCTTGGCCGAAGAGGTGGTAAAAAAAAATAGTTTGAAAAGTCTCTGACGATCCCAACTGTGTTGCCTGATCGGCAGAGGCTTTTCAAAGCATTAGAAAAAATGCTTTGAAAAGTTAAAAAAAAAAAAGTTGGCCATGCCCACCCAGTCACATTACCCCCACCACTACCAAGCCACGCCCACAGAACCGGTAGTAACCAATTTTACATTTTACATTTTACATTTCACCTCTGGATACAACTATGAGGCATGAGAGCCTTGGTGGCGCAGCAGACTAAAGTGCTGTTAAATAGCACCAGCTGCCTGCAATTACTGCAAGTTCAAATCTCACCAGGCTCAAGGTTGACTTAGGTAGGTAAAATGAGGACCCGGTTTGTGGGGGCAATAAGCTGACTTTGTATAAAAAAGAACTCCACTTGGGGGATGGTGAAAGCCCTACTAAGCAGGTGTATTCAAAAGTATGAAGGCTATTGCTTAACGCATTGTAAGCCGCCCTCAGTCTCCGGAGAAGGGCGGCATATAAATTGAACCAATTAATTAATTAATTAATTAATTAATTAATTAATTAATTAAAAGGCAGGGAGGCATCAGTCTGCTGCAGAGATGATGGTTCAGTGAAGGGTAGCATATTTGCATAGATAGAACCCAGAGTCAGTAAGTGCAAATAAACATTCCACCATTTTTATGAAAAGATGATTCCCCCCCCCCCAATGAGATGCATGAAAACTAGTAAGGAAAATGTCATTGAATTTCAAATTCTTAATCATGTTATAAATCACCCTATACACACTAGTTGGACCAATAATTGAAAATACTATCTTGGAAAATGGCAGGCAATCAAAATTGAAAGCATCTGAATTTCAAAATATTCTAGAACAACGGTACAGTACTTCCTGAGTAGTCCCTATTGTTTTCCTAGCCAGTCTTATTTCCAGTGAATAATTAGAACTGAGACAAGCAAGCAGTTTGGTGTGGGTAGTAGTCCCAAAGTCTCTTAGGCTAAGAATTAATGGTCTGAATTTATCAAATCATCGTAAGTAATTTTTACTACTAATGATAAACAATATTCTAGGCCCCTAATGGCGAACCTATGGCATGCTTGCCACAGGTGGCATGCAGAGCCCTCTCTGTGGGCATGCCAGCCTTCGTCCCAGCCCAGCTCCACCACGCATGCACGCACACCTCCAACCAGCCAGCTGGTCTTCAGGTGTCTTCCACGCAAGTGGGGGGGGGCGCATGCTGGGGACGGGTGTGCTCATGTGGTGCTCACATTGCATTTTGGGGATCATGTGCATCCCCATGCCCCATTTTGCGCCTGGAAGGCCTCCTGCACCAGCCTGGAAGCCAAAACGGGGCGCGGGAGGCCACAGAAGGCCCCTGTGCCCCATTTTGGGCCTAGAAAGCCTCTTGCACCAACCTGGAAGCCAGAACAGGGCGTGGGGGGGCGGGGCGCATGCGCAGGGTTCGCGAATGCGTGGGAATGGATGCACATCATGCGCAGGGGCAGGATGCATGCATCAGGATGCTCACATTGCATTTTGGGTGTTTGGGCACGCACACATGCATTCGCGTTCACGCGTGCGCGCTTTGGGCAGTCGGCACCAAAAAGGTTAACCATCACTGTTCTAGGCCAACTGAAGATGAGTAGACAACTTGAAGAAAGGGGGGCTCCATGGAGTCTCCATTGTAGTAATCAAATCTAGGTATCCCAGAACTATGCTAAACTGGGACACTGGCAGTTCAATTTCCTGCCATTGCCAAATGTAACCCTGAATTCAAGAGCATGCCACTTTTGAACATGATTCCTCAGAGGCATTATTACCTTTATAAAACCACTTTTTACTCTAGCGTGTCGCCTTCCTTGGAATTTTCTGGTTTAAGCTTTAGTTTATTCGTCCTCAACTAGTCCATCTGCACCTCTAGAGATCAATTCAGAATTGCTTCTGTTCCTTTGGTTTCAGATGAAAGGGACGAAAATAGGGCATGTTATTTGCATATTGATTAAGAGCTCTGTTTAAAATTGTACAGGCCACTGTACGTTAATGACCAAATTGATAGCACTAAAGAGTGCCAGCTATTGTGAAGCATCTCGTGTCTTCTCCCTGACCACACACACACACATACACCCCAATCCCACCCACCCCCCGTCTCATATCTGTTTTGGG
This sequence comes from Pituophis catenifer annectens, assembly GCF_029215685.1. NCBI lineage: Eukaryota > Metazoa > Chordata > Lepidosauria > Squamata > Colubridae > Pituophis > Pituophis catenifer. The sequence continues at coordinate 219,149,898 of NW_027256882.1, forward strand.
AAAAACAGTCATCATCACTTTTGAAAACCAAGAAACTTTTCCTAATAATTTATTGAAGATCTTTTTATAAAATATATGAGTTTGCTTCCTTTTTATCTTCAGAGATACTAAATGTAGCATGTCAGGTGAAGAATGGATTCATCAAAGGATTCTTTTTTGCAGCACAATAAGTATTTTTGTTGGCATTAGTACGGCTTATTGAGTTTGACCCTGCACCCTTATGCTGTAGTGGTAATCCAGCCTCAGTACTTTTTAATGTTCAAGCCAACAATTACATAGCTTACAGCAGCCTATCCTTACAACTGTGGCTCTTAAAAAAGAATTGGTTGTTGCTCAAGCAACTCTCTGGTGTTTAAAGGATTTAAAGAACGAGACCGTTTTAATTTGTGTCCAGCTGAAACTTGGCACATGGTGGGGTTTTATTTTTTTTTCAGTTTGGAGAAAGATTTATTTATTTTTAAAATGGTTTAAATTGGCTAAACCATTTCCTAGGTCTGGAGTTGTTAAAAAGTTTTAAAAGAGAGAGAGGGAAAAAAAAAATCTGAAACGTGTTGCAGGATTTTTAAAAATACAGCTAACACTGGCATTTTATAAGCACTTGGATTAAACACAGGTCAGTGCTACCGAGTATGGAAAAAGAAATAAAACCAAAACAAGTAACAGCAGCAACAACAACAACAACAAAAGCATTTTTCTGAACACAGCAGCATCACAAGGGAAATAATTAGTGGCATGATCCACACCAAAGTTAACAGTTGCACCCTGTTTATATCATTGGGGAAAATAAATTAAATTAAATTAAATTTCAGCCAGTTTTAGATAAGAATCATTTTCTAGTGTCATTTCAGTCTGGCTTTAAGTCTAGTTATTGGACAGAAACAGCCTTTATTTCTGTGGGAGAGTCTTAAATTGAACAAGAGATTAGAGAGTAAAGTTTTGGTAGTTTCCCATAGATTTCTCTACCCTGTTCACCCCAAAATAAGACATCCCCTGATAATAAGCCCAATCGGGCTTTTGAGCGCATGGCAATAAGGCCAAGCGCTTATTTCAGGGTTCAAAAAAATATAAGACAGGGTCTTATTTTCGGGGAAACACGGTATTTCTTTTAATTCCACTAAATACGGGACAGATGAGCAACCTTCACATTTAGGATCACGTGCACGCCTCAGCCTAGTTTCATGCATCCTTTTGAAGGCAATCTGGTCAGAACTCTGGCCAACACTATGTACCAATAGAAGAGAATATTTGTAGTTCAGAGTTGAACTGTGGGGTCCTTGGTGCTCTCTGAGCATGATTGTTTGGTTGTTTTCTTGTAAACATTTCATGACCCAACTTGGTAACATCATCAGATGTTACCTAGTTGGGCAATGAAACATCTGCAAGTAAACAACAAGCTCATCCCACAATGTACTGTGTTCCCACTCTAGGGGTGTCTAATGTCTCTTTACAACATATAGCAAAATACATTACAGCCAAGTAATTGCAGAAGATCAAGTCAACTAAATCTAGTCCCCTCCCCATCTTTTTCTATTAGCTCCCCTAATAAAAGTTTATTCATTATCAGCTTGATTTACTCTTTCGTTTAATGGAATCATTTTCAATATAATAAGCTTAACATTTTTCATTAACATTAAGATAAATGTTAAGCTTATCTTCCTTTAGGGGGTCTGATTTTACTATTATTAGTCTATTGCTCTCATGTGCTACCCAACCCACTCTGTGAAGAATCTAAATTGAGCACCCGGATGGGTCCTCTATTTCCAAGGTGTCTATTTTTACAGAGATTTGTTGTGTACAGGTAGTCCTCAATTTACGACCGCAATTGAGCCCAAGATTGATGTTGCTAAGTGACAAATTTGTTAAGTGAATTTTGCCCTATTTTACAACTTTTCTCACCACATTTATTAAGTGAATCACTGCAGTGGTTAAATTAGTAACTTGGTTGTTAAGTGAACCTGAGTCTCCCATTGACTTTGCTTGTCAGACGGTCACATACATGATCACCTGATCTTGGGACACAACAACAGTCAGAAATGTGAATCAATTGTCAAGCATCTGAATGTAGAATTTATCAGGATGTATCATTTAGATTAGAAGGTTATAACAACAATATTTTTTGAAGTATAAGACACACCTTTTTCCCCCCCAAAAAGAGGGTGAAAATCTGGGTGCGTCTTAAACTCTGAATGTAGCCCCGTCCAGCTTCTCAAACAGAGGTTTCAGAGGCTGAAAAAAGCATCAGAAATGAAGCTTCAAAAAAGAAGCCACCAAACAGAGCTTTAGAAAAGAAGCCCCCAATAGAGCTTCAGAGGCTTTTTTTCTGAAGCTCTGTTTTGGAGGCTTTCAGAGACAGGGAAAAAAGTTTTTTCTGAAACAGAGTTTCAGAAGTTTCAAAGGCAGGAAAAAAAAAGCAAAAAAAATAATAATAAAGGCACAGAGCTCACAATCAAGGAACCTGTTGCTAAAATTCACCTATGGGAACAGCTGATTGGGGGTATTCCAGGAGGCTGATCCATCTAACAATCAGCTTTTTTCTTATTTTCCTCCCCAAAAACTAAGGTGCGTCTTAGAATCCAGTGTGTCTTAGACTCCGAAAAATACGGTAATCTGGTGAGATTAGGTGTAAACAAACAAAGAACTGGATTCAAATGGGTTTCATTATGTCATCTTTGGGCTTGGGCCTGACATAAGCTTTCTTTCCACTTTTTTCAACATTTTCGCCCACAGAAGGTGATTATGGAACAAAGTGAAGGGGTTCAGTCTGAACCTGCAAGTTTCTATCCCAATTCAGACACCTCCAGACTACAAGCCAGATCTGGAGACTGGACATATCTATGGTCACTTGAGTGTTCTACAGTATATAACATAATTTGACTTTTACGCTACTTCCAAATATGGCTTTAATTATGCTATCAGCCTTTGTAATGTATAAAAATTATATGCAGAGGTCTTGATGTCCACTTTTTTCTGTTTCTTATCCTTCCATCTCTTTTCTCTTACTATAGATTAACTTTAAGGAATTAAAGATCCAAGAAGCTTCACAATGCCTTTTCTATTTCCAACACTGAGAACTGTCTGTTTAGAAATACTTTTCTCTACTTTAAATTATTTATGATGCAAAATTTCAAACCAAGTATTTTGGTTGCCTCTTTGCAGGCAACAAGTAGCTACAATCGTATCACGTGCTTTAAAAAATCTTCCCATTTTAGACAAAGAAAACACCCTATTTCCCTCTAAGAGCACCTTATGCTACACATGAAGTGCTGTGACTATTATTTTATTGCGCTTTATTACATCATAAAGTTTTATATCTCTCTAATGATCCTACAGGAGGTTTAATTGTTTATAGCAACATCTTAATTAAGTAAAGTTCACCAGGTTAAACAGAATACAAATTGAAAGTGTTAAAAGTGAAATAAGCTCCACCACTGGGCTGAAATGTAACACCGTTAAATTAAAGCAGAAATACTTGATTACAAGAATAAAAATGTCACATTCCCTTCTGAGGATATACTGGTTTGAATAACTTTTCCTTTGCATTTTGGTATTTGGAGCTGAAAACTGCTGGATAGAAGGTGGGAAAAGGCTCGGCTACATGTGTAATATTTTTTGCTAAAGAATATATTCCAGGTTTAGCTGAACAGACTCCTTAAGGTTTCTTAATTATCCTATTCCCGTTTGGCCTTCAGAAATAGGAAATGTACTCTGGATTGTACCCTTAACAATGCTAAAGATTTCTCTAATTACAGTCTAATTGACTGCACTCAAATTTGCTGGAGTATATTTAATCTGGAGCTGAAATGTGAAACGGTCACAGTAGATGAAGTTTATGACAATCACTCACAAGTGTCCTGTTTCGTTGCAGGGCACAAAGGAAGGGTGATTAAAAAGGATAATCATGACCTGACTATTGGCATATTGTACGGACTTTATAATAGCATGACGAGTGTCAGTTATGAGGAGGTGCTTGTAAAACTACCTTAATTAACTTATATTCTCCTAATTGGAATGCTTGAAATCATTATTGATTTATCCAGCAGCGCGCACTGGATAGAACAGGTTGTAAGTATGCTGCATACTCGAGCAGCATGGACAAAGGAAATCAGCATTACTTCTATTTCAGAAGGGCTGCATTTTGAATTTTGTAGTTTTGGTGGGCTTTTCTGTTAAAGAGAACATTACCATTCACAAGCAGTAAAGTTCACCCACAGATAAGTGGGGGGGAGAGGGTGATTTCAGAGTTGTCTTCTAATGCAGAGTTCCCCAATCTTTCCATTGGCGGCCTGGTGGGGGAGAGGGAAGAGGGGATAGTCCAGGGGTGGGTTTTAAATTTTTTTTACTACCGGTTCTGTGGGTGTGGCTTGGAGGTCATGTGACTAGGTGGGCGTGGCTAGCTGGTCAGAGTCATTTCTGGAAGGTCCTCACACTTACGACCAGTCCTTGCACTTACGACCTGACTCATTTGTTTGCTTTTAACACTGATCAGCTGTAGGACGGCCCTTTGAAGCCCCGCGGCAAGAGTTTAAACAGTTTTTTTCCCTCTAGTCATCAGCTGGGACTCAGGAGGCAGCAATAGATTGGGGGTGGGACCAAATAAAAGGTAAGAATAACGTGGGGGGTGGGAGGGCGAGGGGGGAGAACTGGTTCGGTGACATCATATCATCACCGCTACTGGCTCGGCCGAACTGGACCAAACCGGGAGGAACCCACCACTGGGATAGTCCCATGCTGGTGGTGAGAAAGCACGCATGCACAGCTCTGTTTGTGAAAATGATAGGCATGTCTGCCCGCTGCTTGGGTAAATGGAGTATGCGGGCATGCACTTGCCTACTGCTCATGCCATTTCTGTGGCCTGGTTCTGAACGGTACAAGGCCCCGTAGTGGGCTGTGACTCAGGTTTTGGGGCAGGGGTGGGTTCTACTTACCTTTACTAATGGTTTAAAACGGGGCTGCGCGCCTGCGCAGAAGCATGCGCAGAAGCGTTCTGATGACATCGGGGTCAGTGGGTGGAGCGTTCCGCCGGTTTTACTACCGGTTCTATAGAACTGGTGCGAACCGGGGGCAACTCACCATTGGTTTGGGGGACCCCCATTCTACTGTAGTACTGGTAGTCCTCGACTTACAACAGTTCTTTAGGGTTAGGATTACTGTTAGAGTTTAAAGTTACAAGGCACCGAAAGGAGTGACTTATGGCCGTTTTTCATACTTACGACCATTGCATGGTCACATGATCAAAATTCACATGCTTGGCAACTGATTTGTATTCCTGATGGTTGCAGTTTCCTGTGATCCTGTGATCCCCTTTTGAGACCTTGTGGCAAGCAAAGTCAAAGGGCGAGCCAGATTCACTTAACAACGGTGTTACTAACTTAACAACTGCACTGATTCATTTAACAACAGTGGCAAGATAGGTTGTAAAATGGGGTAAAACTCACTTAAGAAATGTTTTGCTTAGCAACATAAATTTTGGGCTCCATTGTGGTCATAAGTTGAAGACTATCAGTAATGGGGGGGAGAAACAGATTCAATTGGACATACTATATGCGTTATCCTTGAGAAGTGAGGTCTGCTTTGATATTTTCATGTGGCAAAAACTGGTAGCTTTGATTTTTTTTAAAAAAAAAATACACCATATCATCTACTTCTACCAAGAATTTTGGAATTTCTTTCATTGGATGATGATGGCTGTTGTTATTAAAACAGATTTCTTGGCTATAGTGATGAAGATTCATTCTTTGCTGCTCTGCAGAAGCCTGGAAATGTAGAGGGAGGCCAAGGACAGGTAGTCCTCGACTTACAACCACAATTGAGCCCAAAATTCATGTCGCTAAGTGAGACATTTGTTAAGTGAGTTTTGGTTGTTAAGTGAATCTGGCTTCTCCATTGTCTTTGCTTGTCAGAAGGTTGTGAAAGGGAATCACATAATCCTGGGACTCCGCAACCGTCATAATTATGAACCAGTTGTCAAGTGTCTGAATTTTGATCCTCTGACCATGGGGATGCTGCAATGGTCATAAATGTGAAAAATGATCATAAGTCACTTTTTTCAGTGCCATTGTAGCTTCAAATAGTCACTAAATGAATTGTTGTAAGTCAAGAACTAGAATAGAATAGAATAGAATTTTTTATTGGCCAAGTGTGATTGGACACACAAGAAATTTGTCTTTGGTGCATATGCTCTCAGTGTACATAAAAGAAAAGATACGGTCATCAAGAACTGCAGTTACAGCTTTTTCTGAAAACAATTGAAAGAAGAATGGGATAACTGAAGTCCTGCAAAGAGTATTAATTGAAGAAAAAACATCTGTTGAATAAATTTTATCACAAAGCCTAGGGAAGTGAATATTTATCTTGATCTGGAAAATTAATATATTAAAACAATATATTAATTTTCTGGTGAAAGATTTAAACAGTCTTTCCAAGAGCTCTTTGTCAGGAAAGATGGTAAAAAATTCAAGAAAAACACAGATACAAAGAAGAGGAAAAATGTGGTTAGTATTTAAGTTATGATTGTAACAAGAATTATTTACTTATAAATGCTGGCTAGAGTCAGTCACGTAGAAAAATATTGTATGGTTGCAACAGAAACTCAACCCAAACTAGAAAATACTTGCTTTCATTGTTAGAATATATAATGAGACCATAAAAGTAAAAGATGTTTGCATCTTTAGCAACATGCACTGATTCCATGGTAAATGGAAAACAATTAGTAAAATTAATAGATATATCTAATTGTTGAACAGTGACTTAAAATATGCCGTATGGTTTCTGAATGATGCTTCCAATGCTCTGACATAATTCCTGTATTCAAGCAATTTTACAGGTTGCTGGTTTTTTTCTGAACTCAATTCAAATTAGTTACTTACTCTAAAGACTAGTGAGAATCTTCTGTGAGTATTGGTATGGCTGTGTTTAACATTCGTGTTTAATTATGCTTTATTTGTGATGGGGCCCATATTCGTGGAGTTGATTCAAGCACCATTTCTGTTGCAATTTAGGAGGGAGCTTAAAACATAATTGTTTATCTAGGTCTTTTTATTGTTTTAAATTGTATTTTACCTTCTTAAAATATTTAATATTTGCTTTAATTGTATTTCTGATATTTTATCACTATTTCCGTAAATCACCTGAGCAATTAAGAGACAGGAAGCATGCAAGTACAACAAATAAACATAAATTCTGTGCAGAAAGCTTGTGTTCAAAAAGCAGCTATCAGGGTGTAGTTATAGCATCAGCTTTTTAAGTTTTGTATATTTCATAATTCTACCACTTGAATCATTCCACATGCCAACATTTTAAGGAAAATTAAGTTCTTCCTTCATTCCTTCGTTCTTTCATTCGTTCCTTCCTTCCTTCCTTCTTTCCTTCCATCCATCCACCCATCCATCCATCCATCCATAATAATTTTAATAAAGATGGCAAAGAGAAAGGAAGGAAGGAAGAGAAAGAAAGAAAGAAAGAAAGAAAGAAAGAAAGAAAGAAAGAAAGACATAGGGAAGGGAAAGGAAAGGAAAGGAAAGAAAAGAAAAAAGAAGGAAAGGTCCTTAGCTTGGAGATATTGATGAGAAAGTCTATTTTCCCAACAAGCCAATGGCCATTTTAGGTCCCCTTAGAAAAAAGAAAGCAAAGAAACACACCTAGGGTATTCCTTTTTGGTTATTTCATGTGTTCATTGGCAGAAACATTGACAAGCAGTTCTTCATATTTTATTATGTTCTTGTCTGGCAGAATCTCTGTCAGGCAAAAACCTTGTCAGCGGAAAACCTGTCGTAGGATCAGAGGAGACAAAAACAGGTGTCACACAGACAGTCAAAACTGAAAAGAAAAAAAGATTAGGCTAAAGAGAAAGAGGCAGACAATTACATTAATGCCACTGCTTTTATCTCATAGATGTGTGTTATTATCTCGGGGTGCTGAGTGCGCAATTGCCTCAAAGAAAAGTAGACAGGAGACAAGGGAAACTTGATAGTTATTAACTGAAGAGGCAGTGTGTCAAACCTGGATGAAGTTCAAAGTTTTACAGAGGGATGAAAAAATGCAGGAGCAAGCATCATATGTGAACGAACCGTGGTTCTGCTTTCGGCTACATAAATCAGTAGCCGTCTAATTTTTTTTTTTACTTTTGGAATCAGATCATACAAATAGAAATTAATGAAAGCTTTATTTACAGTTTTCAAATAATCTTTTCTGTTTTGTGTAAATTCAGTAGATTTATGAGTGGGGCTCTTTCTAGTTTACCTAAACAAACAACTAGGAACTTCCAGACAGGTGTTTGGTAATTTTTGCAGGGTTCAAATGACTGTTCATGCATATATTTTTTTGGGCTACATTTGAGCAAACTATACATAGCAACGTATCTTTATTATGATCCAGAAGAAATCAATGTATTCATATAAAAACCAGGGGAAACAGTCTGTTAATTGAAGCAACACAACATTTTGCCACAGAAATGGTAATGCTAACCTTAAAATTAAAAAAAAGTAGAAAGTTTATGTAACAAGGAACTGATTAACCTGGATAATATTGCAGAAGAGAAGAAGTAAGAGAAATCCTTTTGTAGTACAGCCATAGCTTAATGTTCCATTAGATTTCTACTGAACAGGTTTTCCAAAATTTCTAGGTCCAATCAATCATAATAGAGCTAAAAGGGACCTTCACACTCTTCTAGTCCAACTCTCTGCTAAAGCACGAGACCCTATGCGCATGATGGCAAACCTATGGTATGCGTGCCAGAGGAGGCACACAGAGCCCTCTCTGTGGGCACGCTCGCTGTCGCCAGCTGTTCTTCTGGTTTCCGGTGCGCAGCTGATCTTTGCATGTACTGGAGCCCCGGAAACCCAAAGACCAGTGCTGGCCAGTGCTCATGTATGCACCGACACCTAGTCTTCGGGTTTCCGGCACTCGGGCTCCAGTACATGCAAAGACCAGTTGGCTGGCGTGCATGCGTGTGCCGGAAACCAGAAGACCAGCTGGTTTTTGAGTTTCTGGGGCTATGGCACGCACTGCACGGTGATGAAAAGGTTCGCCATCACTGCCCTATGCCATTTCAGACAAGTGACTGTCCAATCTCTTCTTAAAAACCTCCAGTGATGAAGCACCCACAACTTCTGAAGGCAAACTTTTCCATTGGTTAATTGTCCTCACTGTTAGGGAGTTTTTCCTTAGTTCCAGGTTGCTTCTCTCCTTGATTAGTTTCCATCCATTGTTTCTGTCCTGCCCTCCGGTGCCTTGGAAGATAAATTGACTCCCTCCTCTTTGTGGTAACCTCTCAAATACTGGAATACTCCTATCATGTCCTCCCCAGTCCTTCTTTACTCTAGATTATCCAAACCCAAATCTTGCAACCTGCTCCAAGTGATTTTGCTCTTGAAATATGAAGGAAATTGAAAACATTGTTCATGTATTGCACAAACTGAAAATGAGAAGATCTTTAAAAAAATGTGATGTTTCTGTATTTAATATTTCTTTATTCTTATTTTTGCTACATTTTTAATAAGTGCAAGAAGAGGCAACTCTTCATTGTATCCACCAGGAGCTAAGAAAGAGACTTAGAATGAGGCAGTGTCATCAGTAAACCTATAATACTCTCAAGAACCAATTATAAACACATCCTGGTGTATTTTGAAAACATTTATTATGGTTACTCGCAAGTTGTCAAAATATCAGTAATATTCTTTGCTTTTGCATTCAGTCAGTTAATCATCTGGCAACCTAAACCACCTATCAGGTCCCACATCCAACAGGGGATCACTTGTATCTCCCTTGAACCCTTGGCCTTGCTCCATTAGTTTTGCACAACTGCCGGTCAGCAGCCTCTTCACCAGACTGATCCCTGCACAGCAAGACTAGAAGTTGGATTTGCACATTTCATTGGCATTGTCCGTTTATCTTCAGCATTTAACGTGGAGGATGGAAACAAGCCAATGAGCTGTGGTGGTGGTAATAAAAAGAAGGAATTATTCTACGAGATGCCACCACTGAGAACATTTTTCACAAAGGTTTCTCAAAATCTAGAGTGATTATATTTCAGATCATATGTTCATTTCACTGTTAATTGTAGCAGTTGTCTGTCTATAAAATGAGTGAACCAATTAAAGTCTTTTCATGTCTTCTCTGGAACTATGAGCCACGATGGCGCAGTGGTCAGAGTGCAGTATTGCAGGCTACTTCTGCTGCCTGCTAGCTGCCTGCAATTTGGCAGATCGAATCTTACCAGGCTCAAGGTTGACTTAGCCTTCCATCCTTCCAAGGTAGGTAAAATAAGGACCCAAATTGTTGGGGGCAATATGCTGACTCTGTAAACCGCTTAGAGAGGGCTGTAAAGCACTGTGAAGCGGTATATAAGTCTAAGTGCTAAGTGTTAACAAATATTGTTGGAACCAAGTCTTCTATAGATGGCTCTATAGTAGAATAAATCCTTTAGCCACTGATGTAAAAATCTCAGTGTTGGGGGAAGTCAGACAAGGGAATATTCTTATTTTTATTCCTTGCTCATCTGCTACATAAAAATGTTGTAGCCATGGGATACAGTGTAAATTAAAACAGCATCCCAGATTGGATTAGATTGGATAATTGTTACTGAATTTTGGGTGCAATTTCAGGTTTCACTGGGTTCCACCATGTGCCTCTCAATGCTAACTTTCATGATCAACCACAACTTGTCTCAAGAATCACATTATATTTTTGGACTAAACTTGGGCCATAATTCAATATATGGGCTATAATTCAATATATGCTCAGACTTTGTGGTACCTATTAAAAGTCAGTGTGCAGTAGTTATACAAGGGGTCTTGTATATCCACAGGTAAGTTTAAGAAACATGTGAAATAGAAACTAGTGTTGTGCTTTCTGGCACTTGATAAATTGAGTAACCACTTGCCATTAGTTTAATGCAGGGTGTGAATTTAGTTTCCTTTGAAACATCCAAGATCTCGTAACCCCAATAAAATATACATAGAAAAACAGCTATTTCCCTTACCTTCTTTCCTTCAGCAGTGTTAAAATCAGTGTGTTGTATAGTAACTGAAAAGTCCAAACCAGCCAAGGTAGCTTAATTTCAAGCCTAATAAACAAATATGTTCACTTACATCTTATTCCAAAGATTTACATGTCCAATAATCACATTTGAATATTATTTTATAATCTGTTGGAGTTACTTCATTACCTCTGTCTATCACCTTTCTTTTTTGATTTGATTTGAAGCTGTACAATTCTAAATAACTCTGAATAGCTCACAGTACACCACAGCAATATAAAAACTATTTAACAAAAACGAACAACAGAACTAGACTCAGTAAAAAAAAAAAGGAAAACCCCAAAACATCCCACCAAGATCTAACATCCCCTTAGGGGCACACTAACCATCCTGACTCAAAGTGTTTATGGTTGCTGAAAATACCAGCAGGATGGGAGCCATCCAGATGTTAGGAGAACTTCAGAGGGCAGGTGCCTTAATATGATTGAGGCAGATCTGTACCTGTGGTGTTTTAAGGAATTTGGCAGATTAGTGATTTGGATATATGGTTCTATGTTCATAGCACTTCACAGCACACAAACCCTGAATGGCAAAATATCTCAAGAGCAAAGAAAAGAAACTACACAAAGATTTCTAGGATGCTGAGCTGGCTAATATGAGATGCTATAAAAAAATTAAGTACCTTCTGAAATTTAAATTTATCATTGTTGATATAGTGACACAGTATAGATAGCTGTTTATGGGACTTTTTATAACACGTAAAGAGAAAATTCAAAGTATCTTTAAATGCATCTGGCAAGTATTACTGATAAGCACCATTTTTAATCTGCTTCAGCTGTAAAGTTCATTTTAATGCCAAAATAAAAAACAAAAATATTCAGAATCTAGGAGCAACATCAAAATAAAATTTCTTTTTGTGTTCTCTCAAACAAAGCATCTTCTGATAAATTAATACCAGGGCTGAAATCCAGCAGGTTCTGACAGGTTCTGGAGAACCGGTGGTGGAAATTTTGAGCAGTTCGGAGAACCGGTGGTGGAAATTTTGAGCAGTTCGGAGAACCGGTGGTGGAAATTTTGAGCAGTTCGGAGAACCGGCAGTGGAAATTTTGAATAGTTTGGAAAACGGGAAAATACCACCTCTGGCTGGCCCCAGAGTGGGGTGGGAATGGAGATTTTGCAGTATCCTTCCCCTGCCACGCCCACCAAGCTACGCCCACCAAGCCATACCACACCCACCAAGCCACGCCTACAGAACCATTAGTAAAAAAATTTAGATTTCACCACTGGTTAATACAGGATATCTAGTATTTTAAATATTCAACTTTCACACTATGTAGGACTTTGCAGGGGCGAAATGCTCCTGGTTCAGACTGAATCGCCCGATCCAGTAGCGATGGCGGTGAGGGGTTCGGAGAACTGGTAGCAAACATCCTGTCCCCTCCCCCATGCCCAGCTGAGCCGCGCGGTCATCAGAAGCTTTTTTTTTTTTTACTTTTAAAAGCATTTTTTCTACAACCTCTTCGGCCGAAAAAATGCTTTTAAAAGTTTTTTTTAAAAAAGCCTCTGATGATCGCGTGGCTCAGCTGTGATCGTTAGAGGCTTCTAAAAGCGTTTTTTTTCTACAACCTCTTCAGCTGAAGAGGTTGTAGAAAAAAAAATGCCTTTAAAAGCCTCTGGCGATCCCAGCTGAGTTGCCTGATCGTCAGAGGCTTCTAAAAGCATTTTTTTCTGCAACCTCTTAAGGTTGTAGAAAAAATGCTTTTGAAAATTAAAAAAAAAAAAGTTGGCCACGCCCACTCAGTCACATTACCCTCCCCCCACCAAGTCACGCCAGTAGTAACAAATTTTACATTTCACCACTGTGACTTTGTATATCACAAACAACCTATTAAATTGTGTCACAAAGAAAAACCACTACAAACTCTTGTAACAAAATAGTTAAATGCTTCATATAAACAAATAACAAATTTTATATTTATATAACAAATAACAAATATATATATTTGTTTACAAATGGCCATTTTTTCCTTGGGATAGGTGTGTTGGATATTAGTGCTCTTTTAAACTTTTTATGTCTCTTTAGTTTACTCCTCATTTAGACAAGGAAGAACAGATTCTAGAATTCATGGGAGGGGGAGGGGTATGGGAGAGTTCACTTAACATTTTTCAGGTGGCACTTTAATCCCTCCCCTTCCCTCTCCCTTCCCTTCCCTTTCCTTCCACAATTGCATCTATTTAGTAGTATAAGGATTATCCCACTGATATTTTCTTTCAAAGAGTAATAATTTGATAAGCAATGGTCAAGTGATCATGCAAGATGACACAAACAGAGGATCATTCTTTCGGGGAGAGAGGGAAATATGAAACATTTAAACTTTTTTTATTTTAAAAATACTTCCTTTGTACACTCAATATGGAGACTCCTTCCACAAAAATCAGACAAGGACATTAGACATTTTCTGATTAGATAAACATTATTTGAAAGAAAGCATAGAAGAAAATCCTCTGTAGATCTGCATTTTAGCAAGGCCATGCTGGGACTTTTTAGAATAAATATACATGTACAGTATTTATTACATGGGTGTAATAAAACATTCCATTTGAAAAAGTATATCTATTTTCTATTAGCTTTGATTTTTTTCCCCTCTTGTGAACAAGTAGGAAAATCTATGGTTATAAAATCTATAACAGTATTATTTTGGGAGGGGAGATTGAAAGGGTAGGATTTCTGAACTTGACTCATTAGTCTTAATTAATTAATGAATCATTGGGAGTTGGACAAAATATAAATGTAATAAATTATTTATTATTGTTACCAGTTCTACAGATATGCAAATCCTTATCCACCTCCAAAATTTGGGTGTCCATCTAGAAGGTTAAGAATTGGTTGAATTACCATTTCCCGATTTATCCCTTCTTGATTAAACTACAATTACTTGGTAGCTATCAGCTTCTCTCTTCTTAAAAGAATTATACTAAGATTGCACAAATTCTGTTCTCAAAATAAAGCATACAAATAGTAATACTGTATTTATTTTAGTCCAGCATGGATAATCTATGAGCATATCAAGCAATCCATTAGAAAGACAAGAAAACAGAGTGGCAACATCAAAGTACAATGTGGGAAAATATTTGTAATAATGAAGTGTTCCATTCAGGAAAATCCAGAGGTCAATTGAAACAAGCAAATCTCTTCACCTTTGGAAAAAAACACAATGCTCTTATATATCATTCATGTACTCAAGACAAAGGTTTGATGTCCTGTGTGAAACGTACTCTAGAGGCTCTCTTGGGACTATGAAGGTGAAGCTTTTAAAGAACCTTAGAAACATTTCCAAAGGAAAATATGACATTACTTCTGGCATCTTTCCAATGGGGGGAAAAAAAACTGAAATGTATTGCATGAGCTAGCTTAATACATCACAATCATCAAACTGAAAAAATTAAGAATATCCTATAAGACTTCCATATAGTCCAGTAGGCAGTGCGGTGGTTTTTCTTATTCCAAACCCTTAGTGTGAATTAATTGAATATTATTTGGGAGAAATTACATATAATTATGACCTTGAGCAACCTCTTTGTTCTGCTCATTTGAGAGTTTAAGTGGTTTCTGTTTACAGATTATCCAAAGTATTTTACTATCCCCCCTACCTTCTATCATTAAAGAATATATGTTGCTTTATCTATATTGCCTCTATAATAGTGTTGCAAAAGTTGGCAATTTATACTTCAGAATACTAAATTTGACACGTTATGATATGTACAAGTGGTTGCAAATAGTGGCCACACATTCAGGAACCATTTGAAGTACTGATGGCACTGAACAAGAAGGCTTACAACCAGTTCTCAAAGTTACAGCTATCACACTGTCCCTATAGTCACAATATGGGTGCTTGGCAACCAGCATGCAATTTTAATAGTCACAGTGCCCCAAGGTCACCTGGTCACTATTTCCGACTCTTCACTGCCAACTTCCAGCAAACAAACTCAATGGGGAAGGCAGCAGGAAGTCGCAAGTCATAATCACATGACATCAAGTTTAATGACCCCAATTAAAACTGTTGGATCTGCTGTCATGAATTGGTACAATCATGTAATTTTTTTCACTTTGCAATCATGTTGCTTAGCGATGGAGTTGCTGGTACCAATTGCGATAGTTAACTGAGAACTAGCTGCATTTTCAGAAATAAAAGAACATTTTGTGAAGTTCTGCGGTTCAGGTTCATCACTTGTCCCTCATTTTCTCATTGTGAATGGGATAATAGTTATAGGCAGGAAAATTTTTTGGGAGGGCAGAGGTAAATGTCCCACCACTCCATCAGCACCAGGGATCCAGTTACAACAGCATCCCTAGCAGTGGTGGGTTGCTACCGGTTCACCTCACTTCGGGCGAACCGGTAGTAGAGGCAGCAGGAGGCTCCGGCCACTTGCCCAGGCGTCATCAAATACGCTCTGTGCATGCGGACCGGTAGCAAAGGTAAGTGAAATCCATCACTGATCCCTAGGAACACAAACACAAGAGGTTATTCCAGGGTAGCAATAAATTTCAGATGCTTTAGGAGGGTGATTTTCTGGGGTTCCTTGAATGCTGCTGTCATGGTAATCTGAATATCAAGAAGGGCCGAGAAGAGAGAAATGCAATCTACTTCGTGATCTCTAATTTTGTGCAGATGAAAACTCTGGCAGTGATTGATTTTGCTGTTTAGTGTCATGCAGGGCCTAGAGAAAGACATGTAAGTAAGGGACATAGAAATACTTTAAATAATAGCAAAAGAACAAAACAAAGCACAAAGATACATACGTTGTTAAAAATACATAACAAGTGCTTTAAAAAAATAACCGACAACCGAAAAAAATAAAAAATATGTTGTTAGAACGATACAGGTAGTCTTTGACTTACAACTATTCGTTTAGTGATAGAAGTTACAACGGCACTGAAAAAGGGATATGGCTGTTTTTCACATTTACTACCATTGTAGCATCCCCATAGTCACATGATCAAAATTTGGACGCTTGGCAATTGGTTCATATTTATGACCATTGCAGTGTCCCGAGGTCAGGTGATCTGCTTTTGCAACCTCCGAGAATGGCGGAATGGGGAAAGTCAATGGGGAACCCAGATTCACTTAACAACTGTGTTTGTAACTTAACAACCGTAGTTATTCATTTAAACCCTGTGGCAAAAAAAGATCATAAAAGGGATCAAAACTCACTTAACAACTGGTTTTTTGTTTAGCAATAGAAATGTTGGGGTCAATTGTGCTTGTAAGCTGAGGCATGTAAACAGTTATATTTCTCTGTATAACTACCTAATGCAAACATTCTACAGAGAGGGAGGGAGGGAGGGAGAGAGAGAGAGAGAGAGACTTACACTTATATAATGTGGTGCTTTTTATAACTTACTCTATTTTGTATAAATGAGTCCCATATTTCATCATACCTATCCATATAAAGCCTACATATATAGGCAATCTGCTTGTATGTAGCAAGCATGACCAGATCTACAATCCATTGAGAAAATGGTGCCCTACAGTTATCTTTTCAATGCTGCAGTACTATCACTCTAAGCCACAATAAGGGCATGGAAAATCCATTTGCATCGTCCAGCTGTCAAATTATCTATGCTAGACATGTAATCAAAAGAATATTATCTTCTGAAAAATTTAGCTTTTGCTGCACAGTCATATTTATATCGTTCACTACTTTCAAGGTACAGGTGGATAGCAATAGCAATAGCACTTAGACTTATACACCACTTCATAATGCCTTAGAGCCCTCTCGAAGCAATTTTACAGAGCAGTTTATGGGTCCTCATTTTACCAACCTCGGAAGGATGGAAGGCTGAGTCAATCCTGAGCTGGTGAGAATTGAACTGCTGGCAGTCAGCAGAATTTCATTGCAATACTGCATTGTAACCACTGTGCCACCATGGCTCATAGATCACAGCGATGTCATTGTGATGAGTTAAAATAAACTGAAAAATGAATATGGTACTTACAGTTGGAGGATTGACTGAAGAGAGGAGAGAAGGAGAGACAGTTCTTGGGGTTTTTTAATCAGGTGATCAAACTGTTTATAACGAGTTATAGTTATAATTACACGGAAAACACAGTGCTTTCTTTGACTGTTAGTGACGGAGGAGTTTTAAATTGAAGTAAATCAAACAATTAATGGTATGTGTATTGATATCTCCTTTCATATTTCTGCAGAGTGAATGCTCTGTGAAGAGACAGAGGACTTCAGTCCCCAAGCTTGCCAATCCCTTATCTTTTGTGAACTTTAAATTAATTTTTAAAAACCTATTTATTCAAGGTTGACTAAACTGCTAAAATAGGAAAGATCAGACAAATCAGGAGCAAGAAATGAAATATGAGGAAACCAGTTTTCTTTGACAAAGTGTCCCAGGGGTTATGTGTGCTGAATGTAGCCAGTAGGGAAATGATAAGGGCATTTATGCTGGGATAGAAGAAAGCAATTTATCAAGAGTACATGAGCTCTCCAGTGAGAACCAGCAAAGAAGATACCAAAGTGCATAAGGAGGAAGAGGACTCCCTGCAAGAAAATGTTTAAAGCTGACAAAATTGCATTTTTTAAAAAAATAAAAAGGGAGTATAATAAAGAAGTCCATTTTGTTAAATGTTACATTTCATGAAGGATTCTTGAGTCTTTCAGAATAAAAAACAAGAAACAGTTGAACTGATTTTGAAGTTATTTGAATGAAAAGGGGGGAAGGGAAGCCAGAGAGATTATTGGGTGAAGTCTTTGTGTATCAATGAGCTTGCACGTATGTATTAAAAATGTATTTTTCAAACAGCAAAATTTTAAGTGAAAGTTAAAAGCCGACGTTATTTTCATTTTTTCATTTCATTTCTATCTCTCAACTGAGTACATTGAACAAATAGATATTTTCCCTCTTCTGCCCATGTTAAGAATAAAGCTATTTAGAGAAAGAGATACTAAATTTATATAAATTAACTACCAATTATCTACCGCACATATACAAGTGTGTAATAGAATAACAGAGTTCTGTTATGTGTGGTAGATAATTGGGTGTATAAATTTGGTATCTGTTTCTCTAAATAGTTTTATCCTTAATACAGGCGAAAGAGGGAAAATATCTATTGTACAATTCAGTCTGTTGAGAGATTAACAGCATTGTTATTAGTCAGATATTTGCTTTCAGTGTGCTTAAATGTGTATTTTGTGCGTCATATCGTCAGTTATTATAGTGTAATATGCTCTTTTAATGTAACCTACAATTGTAGTCTGAACAGTACAGTTTAATAGTACTTAGCAATAGCACTTAGACTTATATACTGCTTCACAGTGCTTTTACAGCCCTCTCTAAGCGGATTACAGAGTCAGCCTATTGCCCACAACAACCTGGGTGCTCATTTTACCCACCTCGGAAGGATGGAAGGCTGAGTCAACCTTGAGCCTGGTGAGATTCAAACTGCCAAATTGCAGGCAGCCAGCAGTCAGCAGAATTAGCCTGCAGTACTGCATTCTAACCACTGCGCCACCACGGCTCTTACCTTAATAATCTTAATAATAATATCTTAATAATAAATATTAATATTAAATATCTTAATCTTAATAATAATAGATTCAATTTAATGTACTGTCCTTATTTCACCATTCTCTGTCTTTATTCCTTCTTTCAGCTTTGGACAAGCTTAGCACTCAGCATTTGTACCATCCAACTCAAGTGGAGATTGTGCAATCCAACGTTGTGTTCGACATCAGCAGCTTGATGCTATACGGTACTCAGGCTGTGCCTGTGAGACTGAAGATTCTGCTTGATCGACTGTTCAGCGTATTGAAACAGGAAGAAGTACTGCACATCCTTCACGGTTTGGGCTGGACTCTTCGCGACTATGTTCGGGGTTACATCCTTCAGGTAGGAACCCTGTTCACAAACAGGTAGATAGCCCCAGGATTTAAAAAAACAGAACAAGAGAGGCATGATTTCTTTGTTCAGTGTCTCCCTTATAATGTATTAGATATGTTGTATGTTACTGGAATTGAGGAGAAACAATGTTTCCAAAATGTGGTTTTTTCCTGAATACAGGTAGCCCTCGACTTACGAGCATAATCAAGTCCAACCTTTCTGTTGCTAAGTGAGACAATAGTTAAAGTGAATTTTGCCCCATTTTAAGACTTTT
This sequence comes from Pituophis catenifer annectens, assembly GCF_029215685.1. NCBI lineage: Eukaryota > Metazoa > Chordata > Lepidosauria > Squamata > Colubridae > Pituophis > Pituophis catenifer. Next base: position 219,169,038 of record NW_027256882.1, read on the forward strand.
CTTGCTACGGCTGTTAACTGAATCACTTTAGCTTGTAAGTTAGTAACATGATTATTAAATTGCAGGATCCAATCTGGGTCAGTCACCTGGACCAGAGGTTTTGTCTTCCGAGCTTTCGGACTTACGTTGGAGCCCATTTTCAGGGAGCTTCTCTCTAGCAGATGGGCTCCATCACAAGTCTGAAAGCTCAGAAGATTAAACCTCTGGTCCCAATGACTGACCCAGATTGAATCCTGTAGCTTTATCCTGACACACATATATTCGTCTTCATTCATGGTTATTAAGTGAATCTGGCTTCCGTTGACTTTGCTTGTCAGAAGATCACAAAAGTTGATTGCATGACCCAAGGATCGTTATAAATATGAGCCAGTTGCCAAGTGTTTGAATTTTGATCACTTGTCCATAGGGATGCTATAACAGTTGTAAGTGTGAAAAATAGTCATAACTCACTTTTTTCAGTGCTGTTGTAACTTTGAATGGTCACTAAATGAACTGTTGTAAGTTGGGAACAGTGGTGGGTTGCTACCAGTTCTCCCCGGTTCTTGTGAACCGGTAGTGGAAATTTTGAGTAGTTCAGAGAACTGGTAAATACCACCTCTGCCTGGCCCCGCCCCCAATCTATTCGCTGCCTCCCGAGTCCCAGCTGATCGGCTAGAAGGAAAAAAACTGTTTAAACTCTTGCCGTGGCGCTTCAAAGGGCCACCCTACAGCTGATCAGCGGTAAAAGGCAGTGTGGTGCCTTTTGGAGCGCACTGTAGACCAGTGCGCTCCAAAAACAAATAGGTAGACCGGAACGCTCCAAAAACAAATGGGTAGACCGGTATGGCTGTGCAAGCAGTTAAAAGCCTGGTAGACCAGTACCTCTGCTAAATCCTAAAGAATTGTCACGTGACCATCAAACCATGCCTACAAAATAAGCCACGCCCACAGAACCGGTAGTAAAAAATTTTAGAACCCACCCCTGGTCGGGAACTACCTGTAGTTTTAAAAGTTCGCCAAAACATTTCTCTTGTACATTTTTACTGCATAGCAAGAGTTATATGACTTACAAGCACTTTTAGGATTTCAATGTTTCATTCTGAAATTAGTACTATTCCTAGACCTCCCACTTGAACTGAAAATAAATATTATTTAAAACAGTAAATCAAAAAGGATAGAATTAGCTAAACACTGTCCTTATGATAAATCCATTTATGAAGATTATTCATTTTTAACTATAGGATTTTCAGAATAGTTTACTTCTACATCAGGGAAAGTAATGAACAACATTTATTGGCTATTGTCTGAGATATGGATTATGCCACAATTGTATTCCATTTGAATGTCCTGGTTACTTATGCTTTAAACATAAATGTGATGGCTGGAAACTGATTGCCCTCATTTATAAAGTATGCAAAAAAGATTTAGGATGCATTTGTGTACATAGTTACCTGAAAGTCTCACTGGTCTTCTGATTAGGTATGCATAAGCCTACATTGTTAAAATCCCGCAATATTGTACACTAAATGGAAAAACACCAACTTTAGCCAAATTGTGAATTGGCATTTTTGAAATTAACTTCAGGTACTCACATATAAAACTGGATGCTCAAAGGAAAGCAAAATAATCAAATTATTATCTATAATTGCATATTATATTTTTAAACAGAACATAGTGATTGCAAAAACAATAACATCCTGTGTTTAAATAATCACTGTGTTTGGAGGTAATGTAAAACCATGGTTTAATGTTTCAGAAATAAGCATCTCTCTAAGCTTGCATGCTTTGCCGTAATACATGTACGTGGTAGAGATTGAAAACTTCTGTTTTAGATTATCTGCAGTTTAGTCTGTAGCCTGAGCTTTAAACTGGTTCAGTTTGAACAATTTGGCCAACTATGTTTTAGCTACAAGTGTCCTTGGCTTATTTTTAAGTTACCTTGTCATCCAAATAGAGTGCAGTAGTTACTTCTAAGCAGAATAATCCAGAAAAAGATTAAAATAAAACATTGGTCCTTTTTCTAGCTTATTCTGGCCGAAATAAGCCATAGGATGACACGGAAATTTATAAACAAGCTATATTTGCAAGCCTAAACTCCAAAAACAAACCTCTGGCACATTCACATCCCAACTACAATTACCTAAGGGTGCATCATTGGAATGCAGTCTATGTGTTTTACTGAAAATAAGACGACTTCATTAGCTACGGTTTAGGGTTATGTTTGAACTGATAATGACTAGATGTCTTCAATAAGATGAACGTATCTTTTCTTTTATGAACATTGAGAGCATATGCACCAAGACAAATTCCTTGTGTGTCCAATCACACTTGGCCAATAAGAAATTCTCTTCTCTTCCCTTCTTTTCTCTTCTCTTCTCTTCTCTTCTCTTCTCTTCTCTTCTCTTCTCTTCTCTTCTCTTCTCTTCTCTTCTCTTCTCTTCTCATATCTTTTTTAAAAAGAGCAGTAATATATTGTTTAAACTTCTGCTACTCAAGTATGGAGGTTTCTGTAGTTTCTCATTCAATGACTTCTATTCCTGTTTACACGAAAGCTATGTATAAAACAGGAACACTACCAAGAAGGAATTAGTGGAGGAGGTGCTCTTGATTGATCTAAAAAAATTTGACCATGGGCAGACTTGATTAGTATATTTTTAATTCTGAATAAGGTCATGCTTCCCAGGCAGAATCAGTTCATAATCTGTGGGTCCTCCTGTATCGACAGCTTCTGCTCAAAGGTAGCAACTGAAGCTAGGAGAACCTTTGTACGTTCCATCTTGTTGCAACTGATGGACCAGGAGTCTGATCACTGTTCCACATGCCTATCATCTCATAGGTGGACTACTTTTCATTGGGCTGCCATGAAAACCACCCAGAAACGTCTGCCAATTCAGAAAGTTATGGGTTCTAGTTACCAGTTTGTTTCCAGACGCAATTCAAAGTGTTGGTTGTTAATGTTACTGTCCCACATGGCTTAAGGTTTGAATATATGTATGGTTTCTGCCCATCATTAAGATTTGGAAGAATCTCTCCAGGTCTCTTGCTGAGGACTGTCAGTTGTAGAATAATTTACGTTCTCTAGAATGGAAGTTCGGATTCTACATTGACTTCTGGGTTTCCAAACAGCAATTTAACCTTAGCTTCTCAAGCATGCATCTGGGGTTTGAGATACTCTTCTTAGTCCTTTCTACAAAGAAGAGTGTTGCAGGGGACAGCATTATTAGCAATGCTGATGGCATTTTACTATATATTTTGTTTTTAACTACTTTATTGGCCATGTATGCCACTTAGAGTCATCTGTGATTAGAATAGGATATAGGCCCAATAAATAAAGATGCACATGCACACATTCTTAGATGGGGGATCACCAGAAAAATATCAGGATTGTAATTTTGACATGAAAACTAGAGAAATTGGAAAAACATCCTGAAGGAATAAATGGTAAGCCACTTCACTGCTATTGCCAAAAAAAAACCCCAAAACCCCACCAGGGATCAAGTTCAACTTGAGAGAAACTTTATTTACTCATAAGGATTATTGGTGAAGTCTGTTTGCCCCAGTGTTATAGTTTGCTGAAGAGCCTTCTCATTGCTATTTGTTGATTCCTAATCCATGGTCTATTATTAGATGTTGATATAAGTGTTTGATTTGTTGCTCCTGTATAAGAAGCAGACCAGAATTTGTTATAAGTTAGGAAGCCTTTTTTTGTTTAAAGAAAATGTTTCTGATCAATTTATATTTAGAAAGACAAATTAAGAGAAGGAGCAATGTTCTGGTGATGTTGTATGTAATATGCCAAGTTGCTAGTTCACTGGATGAAGGGAGATTAGAAACTCAAGTACATAGCTCGCTAACAATAGCTTTAAATGCATATCTCCAAAATATAATATAGAGGGATAGGTCCCACTTCTTCAGAAAGCACACTTTTGATCTGTTGGAGAAGCATGTTGAGGTGTATTTAACTCCATGACATTTTACTAAGACTGACATAGCCTGGTTTTTGTTCTATACTCTTTTATGTATTCCAAATCGGATTATTTATTTATTTTTAGTAAAAGTGAAACTGCAATCAGTGGACTGTGATCTTAGAATAAGGGTACTAGCTTCACCATAAAGATCAAATGACTGGTTTGTTCAAAATAACATTTGCCTTTTGTTTTTATCCTAATTCCACAATTATATCTCTCAGTTTTGGATGAGCTGAGCTTATCTCATAAAAACTAATAAGCACGTTAGAGGGAATACTTTATTAATAACCTTTCCAGCCTCTAATCAGTTGGCAGTTGTTTACACATAATATTATGTGTAACTCTTTTTTCATTGTGTGAAAACATAGATAGGTGCATTCCCATACACTTTAGGTTCAAATATATCCCTTCTGCTCACAGATGTACATTTTTCTCTTAAACAATGCCATGTGTGCTTGTGCATTATAAATTCTTAGGGCCTGAATAATTGTTGCTTAAAAGGTGAAAGAAAAAACTAGTATTCTGATAAATGGATTTGGTTTTTATACAGGCTTTAAAAATGCCATTTTTTTTTTCCAGAAGAAAAGTTCAACACTCCAAGGTTATATTCTGTAACTCCTGCGTGGAAAAAGAAGCTTGTACTGAGCAAATGTTGCAGGAACAAGCCAATACTTTATTTTTAAGATACCTATTACAGTGATGGCTGACCTTTTTGCCATCATATGCCGAAAGAGCGTGTGCGCGTGCACAACAATGCCCACACATGCCCACACCCGTAATGCAATGCGTAAGCAACATCCCCCTGAACCCCCACCCCCTGTGCATGTGCATGCAACCACCCCCACGCTCCACACACCCACGCATGCGCACGCGACCCCCCTGTGCTCCCCCTGTGCATGAGCATGTGACCCCCCTGCGTCCCATTTTGAGCCTAGTAGGCCTCTCTACAGCCTCCTGGGAACAAAAATGGGACACTGGGACACGGGTGGCCCCCCCCCAATATGCACACAACCCCCCACCCCGCACATGCATGTGCGATCCTGGGCATGTGTCTGCATCTCCAGCATGCGCCCCACGCATGTGCAACATAGACCCAATAATCAGCTGGCCAGTGGGAGGCACGCACGCATGCGCAGTGGAGCTGAGCTGGGCGATGGCTTGCATGCCCGCAGAGAGGGCTCTGCGTGCCATAGGTCTGCCATCACGGACCTATTAGAATGGCTGTGCATGAGCTGGGTAGATTTGCAGAGAGGTAGCTGAGTTAATTTCTTTCAAGAAAAATAGGCAAGATGGTACTTTGAAGACATCTTAAAATTTTATACCATTTTAGCAATATTTAGGTGTTTGAATTCATTATCCCACACCCGTGAACCTTCCAAAAGTTCCCCAATACACCTAGTCCGTGACTTACAACCATCCATTTGGTGACTGTTCAAAGTTACAATGGCACTGAAAAAAAGTGACTTGTGACTATTTTTCACACTGCAGCTTCTCCAGCTGATCATGTGATCCAAATTCCGATGCTTGGCAACTGGCATGTATTTATGACGGTTGCAGGGACCAGGGATCACGTGATCATCTTTGGCGAGCAAAGTCAATGGGGAAGCCAGAGTCATTTAACAACTGTGTTACTAACTTATCAACTGCATAGATTCACTGAACAACTGTGGCAAGAAAGGTCATTAAATGGCAAGAAAGGTCATTAAATGCAAACCTCACTTAACAACTGTCTTGCTTTGCAAAAGAAATCTTGGGCTCTGTCAGGGCCATACTTCAAGGAGTACCTGTATGTGAGCTGAACTGTTACTTTTACATCCTGTGTCTTTTTCTAAGAGATCAGTATTGACAATGCAGTGGTAAGGAGCTGGTTTTCCCTGGGCCTTTTTCTAGCATGCTTTAAAAGTTACAACTGCACTGTGGAATGAATCCACAAGTAAGCTGTTCTCTCAGCTTTGTGGTAATGTCTACAAGGCAAAGTTATCAACCATGAGTCACACAGCTGAGCAGTGCAAAGCTCTACAAAACACCATCAGGTTAGAGGTCAGTTTATCTGGGTAAAGTTAAATCATGCTGTAGCCTTCAAGGCTTCAGAATGATTATTAGATGCAGTAACTCTATGTGGAATATTAATTCAGTTGAAAAAGAGAATAATTATCGAGGCAAGTTAAAACAGCTATAGAAGGCTTACCACATATTAACTTGGTTAGCAGCTGGCTTGCAGGCAGATTTGCTGGGCAAACGAAGGAATATGGTAAGTGACTAAGGTAAGTGCAGTTATTACTTATGTTCTCAAATATTCTTCATGAGCAGTTTGGGGAAAAAAAGAATCATATTGGTGTATGCCTGCAGAGAAAAATGTGCAAAAAAAAAAATGAAGTTCCACTATTATGAATGTTTGCTATATTTTATTCTTTTTAAAAGCGGTGAGCAAAGGTTGCACATCTATAAATCATACACCAAACTGTTCATTTATTATAGTTACTTATCATCGGCTTATTTTTTCATTCAATTAAACTCTCAAAGCAGACCCAAAATCCTCAGTTGTTTGAGCATTGGCAGAGCTTTAAATTTTAGTAAAACTAGGTTTACACATACACATTTTCTTAAATTTAAGCAAAAGCTAATAAAACAGGAACATAGCCACCCAGAGTTGCTTCGATAGTGAGATGGGTGACATATAGATTTAATAAGTAATTAATAAATAACTTTACATTTCTGCTTTATACAAAATTCCATTCACCAAAGAAGGAATGAAGGTCAGTGTAAAGTCTCTTATTTGTATTACTCTGAGATATATTCTAATGAAAGCCAATGTAGTATAGTGGTTAAAGTACCAGGTTAGAAACTGGGAAACTATGAGTTCTAGTCCTGTGTGGCTTTGGTCCAGTCCCTTTCTCTCAGCCTGTTGTGACCCCGGCCCCGGAGGCTGATTTATTTTCTCATGCTGAGTCGGAGGATGATATGGAGGAGGAGGAAGCTGTCACGAGCTATATGGCGGAGGGGCCGTCTTCACTGGTGAGTCAGCAAGAACTGACAGTTGCTGACGTGCCTCTGGACCCCAGCCAAATTGAGGAGGAACCAGAGGCCGGTAACGACGAGGGGGAGCCCCTATTGGATGCAAGAGAGAGACATAGGAGATGTCGTAGAGAACAGCTATTGCCACGTCCCAAGAGGTGTGGTCAGGAGACGTAGGGCCACACCCTACAAAATATAAAAGGGGTGTGACTGGGCTGGAAAGGCGTGGTGTACAATTTGTTGACGTTTTGGATGCAGTGGATTTACAACTGTTAGTTTGGAGGTTTTTTTGACAAGAGTCTGCATTCCTGCATTAGCCTGCTGGCCGTCTGCCAAGACCTTTGGAACATTGCCCGGTAACTATTGGACTGATATACTCTTTGGAAGAGAACTATTTATTAAAGGGCCAGCTTCAGTCTCTCTAGCCTGCATTTGTTACTGCCAGGCTATTTGAGCCTCTGCAAGGCCACTCGTGGGAGGGGACAGAACACAGCCCTAGAAAGAACGAAATGGCAAACTTGTACACTTCTGAAGTCTTTCCAAGAAAACTGCAGGGACTTGTTTAGGCAATTGCCAGATGTCAATGTTGATTCAAATTACACAAATCTTCCAATGGGAAAGATCCCTGTCTGAAATAATAGATAGCTATTGCTAATCAGAATACGCAATACTGGGTGACTGGGTCAAATGATCCAAGCACAACTTAGACTATTTTGAAAGCTGGTCTGCCAGGAAAGTTTTATAATAAGTGATTATGTAATTCCCAATAGGTTTTACACTCAGGTGGGATTGTGCTCCCCAAAGAAGTTATAATGATTTTATACATTCCTCGATGGCTCAGCCGTTAAAGACACTGAGCTTGTCAGCTGGAAAGCTCACAGACTGGATTCGAGACCTGAGCACTGCATTACAGGGTGAGCTCCAGTTACTTGCCCCAGCTCCTGCCTACCTGCCAGTTCAAACGTATGCAAATGCGAGTAGAGAAATAGGTACCTCTTCGGTGGGAAGGTAACAGAGTTCCGTGTTCCTCGGCATATAGTCATGCTGGCCACATGATTACAGAAGTGCCTTCGGAAATGGAGATGAGCATGCCCCCTAGAGTCAAACATGACTGGTCAGGGGAAACCTTCCCTTTAATGTGGATTTGGAAAAGTTGCAAAATAAGAGAGAGATTGGGTGATCTTTTCCAAAATGGAAGTTTAAAAAGCTTTCATATATAGAAGTCCAGAGTATTCAAGTTATAAATACCAGCTGTTTCTGTTATGCTCTCTTTGGGGATTTAGACTATAGCACAAGGTCTTATAAAATAGTGAACTTTTTCCTGGCACATCAATAGTTCTAAGAAAAAGTTGGCACTGCACCCACCCTCCAATCCACTCCAAAAACCCAACTATGCCTTTGTCTTGAAGCAACAAAACACAACGACAAAACATGCCCCCCCATACCGCCATACTAAATCTTTGTGGAGAAAAAGGTCTTAATTACGCTATAATAATCCTTTGATTTCCCCTTTCTGCATCTTTTTGAGAATATCTTTGGTAGTGTATTTGATACAAGGTAGAGGGTTGACTTTTAAGGCTGAAGACTTTTGAAAAACTGAAAAAATATAGCAATGTGCATGCATGACTGAAAATATTCCTGATATATACCGAAAACAGTGATGCTCATTATAAAAGCCCTAAGTAGGGTTGGGCTGAATTCAATCTTGCATGGCCTTTAATAATTTTTTTCCCTTAATATTCTTGCAATCCATTGATGTGCTTTAAATTTATGAGGCAAAAGTGCCTGCTCAGCTATTTTTTAACTGCTAAAGCATAAAGTCCAATTATTGGGGCAAAACCTGTTATTGAAATCCATACTTAAACCAAAAATATGTGTGTTACCTTTTTTTTCCCCCTCACCTGTGCCATTTTTAAAACAATATTACTCAGCTATTGGGATCCTAACTGGACATGAATGTATAATTTTATTTTAAAATAATTCCATGTTTAGAATTTTAGAAAGTAGTCTTACTGTGGGCCCAGAGTTAAAAATGGAAGGATCCATTGTATCTGAATAGATAACTTACCCCAATTACAAAATAAACCAAAGAAAAAAAAATATTGGTACAGGTTTATGATACTATTTTTATAAAATAAAAGGAATTGGATACCAAGTTAACTTTTTATTTGCTACCTTTTCTAAAATTTGGTATATAGGAATAGATTTACAAATGAAAAAGAAAAATCTATCAGGCTGTTTTGATATGATTAGCACATAGAAATTGAATTTATAATATAAGCAAAATAGACCCAAAGGTGCTTTTTCAAAAGTCAACTGGACTTTGTTTTTCCTTGAAGATGTTTTGCTTCTTATCTAATTCAGTTTTGACTGGAATACATTATGGAAACTCTTTATCTGGATGTGTTCTAAGGAAATCTGAATCCCCTTAAAACCAGTATGAACCATTTTCATTGGAATGTTTTAAAGGTGAGGTCCAGTGCAGAAATATATGTGAAACGATCATTTTGTAAATGATCATTTTGTAAATGGTCATGTAAAACATAAGTGCACCAGCGTGCCTACCGTCCCTGTCCTAATATTCCTTTTTACTTACTCTTTTCATGTATTCCAGTTATGTTTATACTGTTACCTGTTATCTTATATATGCTTGACAAATAAACTTATGATTATGATCATGTGATTTCTTAACTTTTATACTTACATGACATCGTGAGGGTTTTTTTGGTCAGACTATTTGGATAGACATGAGCTTTTATTTATTTATTTATTTTATTTTATAAATTCTTGAAGTTAGGAACTAGCTTAATTTATTTTAGCATGTCACTGGTTCTGGCTTTAGTTAATTATGAAACCTTGGCCTATATAGATCCCCCTACTAAGGGACTTAAGAGAAACTCTTTTGCCATCTCTCTAGCATCCATTGATTTACTTTTCCTTGATGTCTAGGGGTGGGAGGGGGATCATTTTCCTTCCAGCAATAATCTTTCAGTGAGATGCTATTGCCTGTCTTGTGTAATGATAAGAAAAAACAGTGAAGTGTGAATGTCTCTTATTAGAAGGAGTAACTGTCATTAACACTTACTTTCACTCTCAAAGCAGACTGAGTAGTATGTCTCTAAGAGAAGTAGGAAATGAAACACTTGTATTCTGAATATATAAGCTTATGTGCTCATACTATAGAGTAATTAAAATCATTTTGCTTTGTAAGATTTAAATCAACAGTATTTGCCCTGGATACTTCTGAGGGGTCAGTGGGCCTGAAAAATTATATTTTTGGTATACAGTAAATAATTGCCAAATTATTGCCAAATCCTAAAATTACAAGATTCTTTCCTCTTTCCTAATTTTTTTTTTTAAAAAATGTATAGAACCTCTACATGTTGTAGAAAATATGGGAATGTATGTGTGTGTGAGAGAAAAAGTATAAAGTGAGAGCTCAACCAATTAAAAAAGGAAGGATTATGATGTCAAATTTTGTGCCCCGAACACATTGGCATGCATAAATTTTTAGTACTTATTTTGAAGTACTATATTACTCAAACACATTGTCTTCCTTGTATGTTTCATGTACTGTGAAAGAATTTTTTTCATCTTTTTTTGGACCTGGATTTCTAATGTGTAGTTATCATAGAAGATTAAGAGGCAGATGCTTCAGAGCACTATGGATTTTACAGCACTGTGACACTCATAGCACTATGAATTTTTATTAATAGTCTTTGTTATATTGTGTATAATAAACTTGATTAAGCTCACCCTAAGCCATAACTTTGTCATGACATAATAATATGTTCACCTTGGTTTCATGGTCCTTGTCCTCGTCATTTTGGACAGGAGATTGAACAAGATGTTGATGGCCATTTTGATCTGATAGAAGCAGTCACAATAAGTTCCAAGTACGATGTAAATGAGAGTCGAGAAGTAAAAGTAGATTTATTTATGTAGCTTAAGGTACTTTTCCTTCTATGTTGTTTTGAATTATTTGGATGGTTGGTGCAACACTTCTATATGCTAAGTCCTTAGAAGGACTGTTTTCCTGAGGTCTTCTCATAGTGATGTGCTTTAAGCCTGGAGATCACAAAGATTGTCTGGCTGCCATTGTGGAAGAATTAGCTGACTCTATGTCATTACCCAGGGGACGCCCGAGTGTAGGATTACTACATTCTTTGAAGAGGCTTCTTCCTTGTTCTCTAGCAAAAAATAGAACTGTACAGCACAAAGACAAATATGTGAGTGAAGACAGAAAAGAGTTTTGGCTGGAAAAGGTTCAAATGATTTTGGCAGGAATAAGGTTGGCCTGTTTCCAGGACTTCACTGTATTGACTACTCTGAAACAAATTACATGCTAGTGATTTTTTTTTTTTAGCATAAAATGAATTCTTAGAGGAAAATGATCAATCACTAAATAGTAAATTTGCAAAAAGCAAATTTGCTTAAAGTGACGGAGTATGTATGTATGTAGGTAGGTAGGTAGGTAGGTAGGTAGGTAGGTAGCATTTTTTTTGAACCCCGAAATAAGTGCTTGGCCTTATTTTCGGGGAGCTCTTATTATTTTGAGGCTCATGGAGCAAGATGGGGATCCTCTTGCTGTCTTACCTGATTTCCAGCTCTGCGTTTTAATATTTTTGTGGAGGGCTTCTTTTCGGGGGGAGGCTTATTTTAGTGCATGCGCTCAAAAGCCCGATTGGGCTTATTATCAGCAGATGTCTTATTTTTGGGGAAACAGGATGTGTGTGTGTGTGTGTGTGTGTGTATGTGTGTGTGTGTGTATGTATAGATATAGATATAGATATAGATATAGATATAGATATAGATATAGATATAGATATAGATATAGATATGATTAAAAAGAAATCTTTAAAAAGATATTTTAAAAAATATTTTATCTCTTTATAATCCAGAAAGAATGTTCACTTACCAAATAGAATTTTCTTATCCTGCCATTCAGAAGCTATATCAGATCAGGCTCAGCCAGCAAGATTCACTAGGATCAAAGGTTAAAAATGATCAAACATGTTTTGGAGACCATTTGGGGGAAAAAGTGCTTGTGGAAAAAGAAGAAAAACTATAGTCTCTAGAACCTAATTCCTCAATTCCCATAGACTGAGAATCTCTTAACCATGATTTTATGTTGGAATACAATGTATTTGAATACAAAATATCACTATATCCGAGACCTTGGCAGATCTTAGGAAAATTCATTAACAAAAAGTACAGATAGTCCTCATTTATGCTACCACAATTGGGACTGGCAACTCTGTTGCTCATTGAAGTGGTTGCTAAATGGGAAATCAGGTGATTGTGACTTTATTTTCCTTTTGTCCACCCACCCCCACCCCCCGCTTTGGAATTCTCCCCCCAATTTTGGGATAGCTAGCATGAAACCTAAAACAGTTTCATACTTTGAAATGCTCTCCCTGTTGCTGGATAATTAATAAGAAAAGAAATAATGATAATGTTTGCATTTGCATTCATTGGAGATTACAAAAGAGCAAGAAAGCAAAAAATGTGGAATACACATCAAAAGCAATGCACTGGCACAGGCAGAATGGAGCGTGTAACACAAACATCCTTGTGTATTACTCTTTTGTAATCCCTTCCTCTCCCATCTTTCTCCTTTACAAATGGGAAAGAAAAGAAAAACAGCTGATCAATCATAGGACAGCAAGTACTGTACTACCTGTAATGGTGATCATGTGACTGAGAAACAGCACTGTCGTAACTTCAAACGGTCATTGGAGGAGACAATTGGTAAGCAAGGACTATCTGTACAATTTTTCCACTCTGAAAACCAAATAATGAAAGTAATTAATAAAGTGAGTAGTCTCTGCCTTGCAAGAACCGAAGGGACATTTGCAGTATTATTTCTGTTTCTTGTAAATGCAATTCAAGATTTAACATCAGCAGGAAAAAAAAAAAAAAAAACCCTGAATACATTGTGCACACCTTCTAGCTTGCATGTATATTTCATGGATGGAGAGGAGAACAGGGGTTAAGGGAAGTGAGATACTTCTGTGGACCAGACTTCAGAGGATCTCTTCCTCCCTGGTCCTTGAAAGTCCCCTTGGGGCCCAGCCCTGTTACTTCAACTTAGTCCTATTCAATGCTTAATGCATCGATCTCAAATATTGAGCCAACTTAATAAAATTTAATGTAGTTGAACCAGTTCCTCAAATGAATTTTCACTTTCTTCCAAATGCCGCTGAAAAGATTTTACTATAATAATAACTTTTGTGAGAAAGAAAAAGAAAAGATTTGTACAAAGCTTTCAGGCTTCAGCGATTCTTGAGCAACTAGAGTAAAGTAGAGACAGAGGAAAGCTTTTTAAATATTTTATGTTTCTACCAAATCTTGGCCATGGTTTGAAAACCAGTCTGGCTTTTACTGCTATTACAATGTGTAGCTTTTGTCACTCAAGAATGCATAATAATCTGTTTTTTAAAAAAGTATTGCATTTTGTCTGTAGAAAACCAGATATTTCTACTTAGGATAGTTTATTTATGCAGGTTGACAACATAGTTCTAGTTTGTGGTTTTAGGAGGAGGGAAAAACCTGGGCACAAATTGTATATAGTCCTTTGAGAATTAATTCTTACCAGATTACACTGTAAATAAAGTTAACTGTCATAAAATAAACACAATTGTGGTGTGTGCCATGTGTTTTATAATTATTTTGTGGCTTCTTTTTTGTTTGTTTGTTTGTTCTTAGTGAATGGAAACATTCTGATAGTTCTGTGATGAAGTTTATATGTTACAGAAGTAAATTACGGTTAAACAATCAGTCAGATAGACATGCGAATTGGGTTAAATGAATTTCTTTCCCTGTTTTTTCTTCTTTCTCTACTTTTTTTTTATTATTATTTACCTTCTAACCATTCTATAGCCAACCTTAAGACAGTATGTTTTTTCCCCTGGGATTTGTCTTTGCTATTGCTGAATGTTCAACAGTGAAAAAGCATTTTTTAAAAAAATCTAAAATATATTTGTGATCACTGTTGATCACCAATTTGCTCTGCAGTGATCCAAGAAAGGGCATTTCTAATTTAAGCATATTCATTATCTTCCTTTTGAGGTAAGTGTTGGCATAGGATTTATTATCTGTCTCTCAATGGTCAAACTGAAAGGATGGATGCCATGCTGGACCCAATATCTTTTCTAAGGTAAAGGTAGCAGCAAGACACCCAGCCTGGACTTTTGCCTGCAGCTGAGTTGACTTACAACAACCCAGACCAGAAGTGGGTTTCAGTAGGTTCTGACCAGTTCTGGAGAACCGATAGCGGAAATTTTGAGTAGTTCGGAGAACCGGTAGTAAAAATTCTGACTGGCCCCACCCCCATCTATTCTCTGCCTCCCAAGTCCCAGCCGATTGGGAGGAAGTGGGGATTTTGCAGTTACCTTCCCCTGGATTGGGGAGGGAATGGAGATTTTGCAGTATCCTTCTCCTGGAGTGGAGTGGGAATGGAGATTTTACAGTATCCTTCCCCTGTCACGCCCACCAAACCATGCCATGCCCACCAAGCCACACCCACAGAACCGGTAGTAAAAAAATTTGAAACCCACCACTGACCCAGAACATTCTTCTACTTGCATGCCACTTTTCAGCCTTGTGCAGCTCCTGTAGTATAAAGCTTTTCCTTCAGAATTCCTTGCCCGCAATAGCACAACTCTTCTTCAAAGAGGGGTTTTCGTATAGCTTTCTACAAAAGAAACAACTCCCACCCTCCTTGTTGTTGTACACCACATATGGTTTTCTGCCAGATTCTTCTCCTACATAACTTCTATATTTGTATAGCAGATTTATTAGACTTTTCCCTGTAGATATATAGGTCAGCCCAGATGCTTTTCATTTATAGCTTTGAACTACAGCAAAGATGCATTGTGTACAATGTATATTACTATACAATGAACATACTACTTTTTCACCAACACCATCCCCGATGCTAGAATTTACATGCTCTGTGGTCTTGCACTTTGTTTTACTCCATTGCTCCTTACCGACTTGGTAAACTGGGGAAAACCAACTTACCAACCAGCTGGGGAAAACCCAAGAAATCTTGACTCATGCCATAAAGATATTTGAAGGTTTTTCTTTAGTCTTTTTACTTACCTTCTAATCATTTCCATAGCCAATCTTGAGACAGTATTTTTTTTTCCTGGGATTTGTCTTTGCTATTGTTGAATGTTCAAAATAAGAGTGAAACAACTTTATATATATACAAATTGGTATTAAAATATTTTTGTGTTCACTGTTGATCATCAACATCTGGAAGCAGACTGGCAACCAGCATAGTTCGTGTAACAATGGTTTTACTGGTTCTAGCTCCTCCATGAAGAAGGGAGTAAAGAAAAAAACAAATAGAAAGAGAGGTAGTGTAAAGACTAGATGAGGCAAGGAAGAAGCAGATGTTCCGGGATGAAACTAATGTGTTACACAGCATTACAGAGGTATCAACTGCTCCTTCCACCCAAAAGCAAGACATTTTCAACCTATTGTGTGCATGGGTGATAGAAAGACATAGAAAATTTGAGCTGTGCTTTTATTATAAACATGACTTGCATTTAAGACTTGACAATTGCTGATTTCTTTACTAGTGGCTTATCTTGTTCTTGAAATAAAATTAGTTCATTAAAAAAAGTGTCCTTGAATCCTGAACAGCAAGGATTCTCCTTCCATTAACCATTGGGGGGAAAGGCATTCAGGAAACTAGAATAGAATAGAATAACAGAGTTGGAAGGGACCTTGGAGGTCTTCTAGTCCAACCCCCTGCCCAGGCAGGAAACCCTACACTACTTTAGACAAATGGTTATCCAAAATCTTAAAAATTTCCAGTGTTGGGGCATTCACAACTTCTGCAGGCAAGTTGTTCCACTTATTAATTGTTCTAACTGTCAGGAAATTTCTCCTTAGTTCTAAATTGCTTCTCTCCTTAATTAGTTTCCACCCATTGCTTCTTGTTCTACCCTCAAGTGCTTTGAAGAATAGTTTGATTTCCTCTTCTTTGTGGCAACCCCTGAGATATTGGAACACTGCTATCATGTCTCCTCTAGTCCTTCTCTTCATCAAACTAGACATACCCAGTTCCTGCAACTGTTCTTCATATGTTTTAGCCTCCAGTCCCATAATCATCTTTGTTGCTCTTCTCTGCACTCTTTCTAGAGTCTCAACATCTTTTTTACATCGTGGCGACCAAAA
The DNA here is from genome assembly GCF_029215685.1 of Pituophis catenifer annectens. Lineage (NCBI taxonomy): Eukaryota > Metazoa > Chordata > Lepidosauria > Squamata > Colubridae > Pituophis > Pituophis catenifer. Next base: position 219,185,192 of record NW_027256882.1, read on the forward strand.
CTGAATGCAATATTCCAAGTGTGGCCTTACCAAGGCATTATAAAGTGGTATTAACACTTCACGTAATCTTGATTATATCCTTCTGTTTATGCAGCCCAGAACTGTGTTGGCTTTTTTGGCAGCTGCTGCACACTGCACGCTCATATCTAAATGGTTGTCCACTAGGATTCCAAGATCCCTCTCACAGTTACTACTATTGAGCAAGGTACCACATATACGGTACTTGTGCATTTTGTTTTTCTTCCCTAAATGTAGAACCTTGCTTTGTTCACTGTTGAATTTCATTTTGTTTAACTTTGTTGAACTTTGTCTTGGATTGGCTACAAAACAACAAACAAAAAACCACCCATGAATTATACAGAAACTTAGAGTTGAAGTGATAGAACTGATTAAGATGACATTATTAAAATGATTAAAATCCTGGCAATAAACCAGTATTGGGAGAATGTTTATTTTGATTATTTTGACAATTATCTCCCATATAGTGGCTATTTGGATATCAAAACTGTACAATAATAATAGTATCATCTGACTCCTGACTGTGAGCATTTGAGCCATTTGTTTAAAACAAGAAAACAAAAAATAACGGTACAGAGAGCAGAATGGCAGAACTGGATAGGAATAAAGGAAATCATATGCAGAGTCAAGACAATAATGATTACCTTTGCAGTGTGATAGAAACAAGGTACAAGCATTTGTTTCCAATGGATACCAAATCTATAGATAAAATAGAGTAACTTAGACACATTTTTAAAATTCCCAGCAGTAAAGCAATAAATTGAATTTCCCCTTATTTTAGTTCTGTGTACCACAGAGCTCTGATTTCACTCCATATCTCTGGAGCTTTAAAAATTTTAGAGAAGCTGTTTTCTTGGCCACTGATAGAGAAAAAAAAGAGGGGAACAACTTAAAAAATATCTGATTTCACTAGCGTGTATAATTGTGGCATTGCTATTTCAAAGCTGGGAGTATTATTATTTTAAATTTGAACAAAAATTGTCCTAAAACAACACCAAGTTGCTAACATTTCCCTGTCTGAAATTTAATAAACAAGCATAGCTCAAAATTTGGCAAGCTTGATTCCATCATACAGGTGGAATCCTTTCACCTCATAGAATTTTCTTCTGCTGAAAATGAGAACAGAACAAAATGATTATGATATATGTTTATCTTATAAAAGCAAATTAGATAAATGAAACAGTCCCAGCCAGGGATGAAATCCAGCAGGTTCTGACAGGTTCTGGAGAACCGGTAGCGGAAATTTTGAGTAGTTCAGAGAATTGGCAAATGCCACCTCTGGCTGGCCCCAGAGTGGGGTGGGAATGGAGATTTTGCAGTATCCTTCCCCTGCCACATCCACCAAGCCACACCATGCCCACCAACCAGTAGTAAAAAAAAAAATTGATTTCACCACTGAATAGAAAGTAGAAAGTAGACATAATGCCTGGCTATGCTACACTATCAGCATTTCTTGATTGAATGCAGTTATTTTGGAGAAAACACCAGTTGTCTCTAAAACTATATCTCGAAAATGTAGGGATGGCTGGTCCTTGTAGAAATCAAAAGTTTACCCCAAAGCAGCATGCCACTGCGTGTATGGAAACTGTTGCTATGGATGAAAATAAAGATGATCTGCTAGCTTGGTTTTTGATGGTGATCATGACATCACTCAACAGTGATATGATTGATAATTGCTCCTGGAATCACTGAACTAAGTGAAGAATGATTGGTAAGAAGAGGCAGTTCTGTGCTTCAGGGAAACCATGAGAGAACTAACTTAATGATGATCATTCATTCTTATAAGATTGGGAGCATGAAGGAACTTTTAAACAATTTCTAAGCATTTCTATAGATACAGATGTTATCTTCTGCCATGGCATTTCCTGACCACAAAAGCAACCGAAACATATGGACTTTCTCTAACAGCTAAAGAACAAACATGCTACCCATTCGAAATTTTTAAAATCTGTAAAGTACAACACAGTATCATGCTTCAATAGTTGTGGGAATAAATCCTGCTGGAAGAACTTTCTTTTGGAAATAAAAAAAGCCAGTTTGTTAAGTGATGTTGGATAAGTTCAGTGTTAACTCAGATGCCAAGAGATGTGTGTGCCAGATGTATATTACCCTAAATGCCAAAAACATTGATCATGCTAGAATTTACCAAGGGCAAGAAGAAAGTCTCTGCGCTATCTCATATGTGTTATTGTATTAACCATTAGTGATCTGGCAACACAAAAACGAATGCTAATATCTGGATGTTATTCTTCCAGATATATCTCTACCTTGAAGAAAATGAGGTCTTAACAATCTTAACAAGGTTATACAATAATCAAACAGTCGTGTGTTGTACAAAACTTGTAGTTTCACATAATAGATCCTGATAGTTTGCAGTTTGCTTGGTTTGATATTTTGTAGGTGATATTTGTTCTGGTTTTTTTCTTTTTCTTTTGTATGTATGTGCTATTTGTAGTATTTTTTATCTGAACCTAATTTAAAGAGCATTACCATATCCCTTTGGATATTCCATGCCTCCGAGGTTGGTTGTAGGGCAAGTTCTTATGTTTTCTTTATTGTATACTCTTTGCATTTGTTTTGGTAAAAATATTGCAACTGCTTCATTGTTCTGAAATTTGCCTGCCCAATACTTTACAGTGATGCTGACAATTCTGCCTGATTTGTATTAGCCTATGTACCATTGATCTGATACAATGAGTTTTTAACACACCATCAGTAGAAGTAACAAAACAATATGTTAGCCATTCTATTGTAAATTATGTGTTGAAAAATGATGATGATGATGATGCAAGAGATTTAAGAAATGTATGGGCATTGCGTACATTCACCACCTTGAATTACTTATACAGTAATAAAGGAGCAATAAAAATCTAATAGAGAAATATGTTTCGCATTTAAACCTACCTTTTAAGAAATTGATGGCATACTGTAGCACAATTTATGTTTTTAAATTGCATTTGTTCCAATTAGAATTAAATTAAATGCTTAAATATTCACCACTGAAATCCATGAAACCTAATTATTTTAAAATTGTTGGTTATAATGAAAGCCATACCAACCCATCTCCATTTGTGGCATAATCAGGAATATTTGGCAGCTAAATAATTATCTAACTTTGATTGATGTTTTTTTTTAAAAAAAAAACACCTTAATCATAAAAGCATAAATCACATGCTTTAATCTCCATTAAAAAAAAATCCTCTTAATTTATTTTTTTAAAAGTGCAGTTTTGCATAAAGTAGGCTTTGTGGACATTTATTACTTATTGGCATAGTACTCAGTAGAAATTCCTATAGAAAAGATTCAGAATCTCAAACTCAGTGGCAATAGAAGTAATAAAATTTGTACTCCAGATTGTAGCTATTTCCTTGGGGGAGAGGTGATAAGTGAGTAAAATATGACAATGTGTGGCTTTTATAGGTGGTTTGGCACACTTTTCTCCTGTTTCTGCAAATGTATTATCCCCTTTGTATACTTTTAGTTTACCTCAGTGAGAACATATAGTCATTAATGTGGTTATATTTGTGTTATCGAATATGAACCGATAATGTCCAAAACAGAGGAATTCTTTTTTAAATCAGTCCTTTTCAAATTGGAATTTCATTAATCCACTATCAACCTGAATAAAAAGATTATCTCTCACCACCCTTTATTATTTCCCCTATTAAGCAAAAACTTATCTGAAGACATTTCCTTGTTTTTTTCTTTTATTGTGCTTTTCTCCTCATTTATTTTTGTCAGCTCCAGACCCATTCGGCATATGTTCCTCTATAAAAACCCCTGAGGAAAAATTAAAAGGCTGCTGTTGCCAATTCATTGTTATTATTAAGAATCATAATTCACCTAGCAGTTATCTTGCCCCTTTCTCTGTTCTTATCTCAGCTTCTGGGATGTGACACTGCCTTCGTGATCGAGGCATCTCTCCAGTCTCGTCTCATCTCTCCCGCCTTAATTTGTAGCGAAGTGCTGCAAGTTTGGTGACAGGCAGTTGTTCGTGCTTGAATAACCCACAATTTGAATTCTACCGTTTGTGGCATCCATGTAATGCTTAGCAGTAGCTACAGCTGTTAACTATTCGCTTATAAATAATCTTCTTCCCCTCTCAACCTGTCTCCCAGGTAGTGTACCTGTCACCATTAATAACTCATTGGTAGCTCCCTTGAGATTTGGCCCATCACTTGTCATTCACACTAGAGCAATATTCTGGCCTGCTAGAGAAGTTCACAGAAGCCCCATCAGTTATTCACTCATTGCAGCAGCTGTATTATTTCAAGGACCTGATTTACGGGAAATTACATTGATACATTTCACAGGTAGGTAGTCGACTTTGTACCACTCTCAACTCCCATGCAGCTAAACACAAGCAAAGCTCCCATCTTTACAAAGTTCCTTGCCTTTTAAGAAACACCATATCGACTACCAGCATGAGCAATAAGCTTCATAGAGTTCTTTCTGGCATTAGCTCTATTGATTTCAGTGATGTTACCCCAGTGGTTTGTATTGCTCATAATATAGCGTAATTAAGTTTATGTAATACTATATGATACACCACATTGATTGTGATGCTTTGCTGATTGCCCTGTGGGAATTAAAAGCAAAGTTTGTCTCACCTTCTAAAGAGCTTTGATAGTGCCATTTACCATTACCTGACCTTAGCTTTTTAGGAAAGAGTAGGGAGGGTTTCAAGTATATTGCAGGACTTGTGAATTATAATAAAGTTTATATCCTTATTGTATTTTGTAGTAAGAAAAGCAGGTTGAGTAGAGTGGGGCATGCAATCTTTCCAATAATTTGGACTTCAATGTTTATCTGCTCCAGCTAGAATAACCAAAGATTCGTGAGAGAATCAGTCAACAGCATCTGAAGGGCACCAGCATGCAAGCCCTTGGGATAGATAGATAGGTAGAAAAATAGCAGTTCAATTGATTATTCGGGTAGATGAAATTATGGACAGACACTGAGGCACTGGAGATAGGTTTTGAAGATCATAATAGGCTGTGTCAACATTTTTAAGGTATTTTTGATGTTTTTGATTTAGATTTTATTGCCTATTTTGTTATGGTCAGCAACATACAAATTAGTTGATTAAATAAAAAAGTTTTATGTTCTCAGACGAAGAATATTGAATATGTTTTATTTATGTATTGAATATTTGGCCTGTGGATTGAAATATTAAAAGAATTTAAGCCTTAAAACAATGGCTTCCTTCTCATCCTTTCTATCTACTCATCAAGCTGGCACTGAAGATGGCTGAATAATATATTTATAAAACATTATACACGCCTGTGTAGAAGAGAATAATTTTCTTGGATAATTAAATGGTTAGCAGAAAATGAAAATTATTTGGATTTTTTTGTGTGTGTGTGCCAGAGTGCTTCTTGATTTGTATTTACTAGATTAAAATAAATAGTGTCCGTGTCAGAAATGGCAAACATGGCAACACATTTTAATTGAAAAGATGCTACTAGATAAAGTCTTATTGTTAGGCAGAGTAAACTGATGGTCCAAAGAGCAAGAATTTGAGACTATGTGGCAGACACATGTACTTTTCTCTTCTGCAAGAGAAAAGTTGCCAGTCAGGTTCCCTTAAAATCCCTAAACTCAACTGCTGTTCTGAAACAGGGGAAGATTGATTTAAAAAAAAAAAATTTGAAGCAATCCAAGAGGAGATACTTTGGATTTCTTCCCTACATGATGTTGGAAGAGAGAGAGAAACAGGAACCAGGTCTTTTCTGTGACTGCTCTCAGTCTTTGCTACAGTCTGTCTCTGTCCCAGTTTTGGATAGAACATATACTTCTTGCCTTCAGGAAAGCAATAATGATCATGTTTTTAACATGCCCCTTTTGGGGCTTAAGTGTTACTTCAGTTTTAAAGCATTTTAGATTCAGTCAATTTTTATTGTGAATTTCATTTTCATTCTTAATTTGGGAAATGGTTGCAATTTGTTGTTGAGGACATGTTTTTTATATGAACTGCCCAGAATCTTTTGAATGGAAATTGGATATAAATTGGTAGTCAGCATGGAAAAGTGTCAATCAATTGAACAAGCAATAAATGGCATGCTCATGACTGAAGTTAACTACAATTTATAGAAAGGAGAATTCCTTTCTGTAAAAATGGTTCTCAAATGAGCATGGTAATATACACTTAGATATTAGATGTTCTTTCCCCAAGTACCATGACATTTAAAGTACCCACAGTACATGCTTAGTACTAGGTACTAATGTATTTATAGTATTGTTTTTAAAATCTATTTAGCTTTTTATTACAAGGTAAATTCAAGATATCTTACAAGATACAAAAATATATTTAAAACAATCTGCAATGCAATTTATCCTGCAAAGAATTCAGTCATAAATAGAATAGTAAAACCATACTCTGAACAATCATATTTTAATTGAATAGGTAAAAGTACATTGTGTCTAAGATGAGTTTCATCTAGAAAAACATTCCACAAAGTGAAATCCACTGCAGAAAATGTCTTCTTCCTAGCAACTTTCCTTCATATGTTTAAATATGTGGAAAGAATCTGATGCAAGGTTTCAAATACTGAATGGAATATGCAGAAAGAAATATTTGAAGGAAAGTAATTGTTATCTGAAAGATGGAATCAGAGCCTTAAATTAATTCTGGAAACAATCAGAATTACAACTAATGTATAACTTTCTAGAAATAAGTAAAAAATGCAGTTTCATATGAAGAAATACAATAATACCAATTTCCACTTTCTCTTAGCGAAAGTAAATTAATTTGCTACCATGGACATTCCCATCTCTATGTTTGAGGATGACTTTAAGAACTTATACAATCGTGGATCTGGTCGCCTTGAGAAATTCCCCCCATTCTTGGGTGTGGCCAGTGGGCCTTGCAAAGACCTACCTTAATGACGGGTCTTGGGACCCCGAGAGGTGGCACAAGGATTTTAAGGGTTTTAAGGGTTTTAAGAGACATAGATTGAGAGGTTTTTTAACAAAATTTTTAACGAAAATTTTAAGGGGACCCAGGAGGGGGGAGGGGGTTGTAGAGGTGGACCTGGGGGGGGCATATAGCCACTGAAGGGGGTGGTGGGTCGGATGGGTGCAGCAGAGGGGACGGGGATGGGGTGCCGGGGGGATGAGATGAAGGGCAGCTCAATTGAAATGGTGAGTGGGAGGGGCAGGTATGGTGGATGCAGGGGGCCATATCATGTTCGGTGGGTACGCATGTGCTGTTTGCAAGCGATTGCGTACTCTGGCCCCCAATGCGTGTCTCATTTCACGGGTTGCACAGAGTCTCAGACCCTGGGTCCTCGGCTGATATTGTGTAATGCCAAATCGGTGGTTAATAAAGCCCCCCTCATTTGTGACCTTTTATTGGAGGAGGGTGCGGACCTGGCAGGGATTATGGAGACCTGTTGGGCCAGGAGCGGGAGGTCCCCCTCATAGAAATGTGTCCACCAGATTTCCGTGCATTTCATCAGTCGAGGGCCCAGGGGAGGGGCAGGGGGTGGCGGCGATTATTAGGGAAAGTCTTTGCCCGAGGGAGGCCACTGTTCCTCAGATAGACGGATGTGAATCCCTCTTTGTGAAGAGGGGTGGTGGGGTGCAGATGGGCTTGTTGACTATGTACCTGGCTCCCTGCCATGTGGCGGCAGCCCTACCCGAGCTGCTCGATGTTATTGTCAGGGTGGCAGTGGATACCCCCGTTGTCATGGGGGATTTCAACCTGCCATTCATCGGTGAGATATCGGAGGCAGCTAGGGAGTTCATGGCTTCCATGACAGCCATGGACCTGACCCAGTTAGTTCAAGGCCCCATTCACACAGGAGGACACACTCTGGACTTGATTTTTGTCTCTGGTCAGTGGTTGAATGATCTAGGAATAGGGGATTTAGATATTAAGCCCTTGTCATTGACAGATCATTCCTTCCTTCACTTAGACTTTCAAACCGCTTCCCCTCGCCGCAGGGAGACGGAACCGACCAGGTGGTTCCGTCCCAGGCGCCTGATGGACCCTGATATGTTCCTGACAGAGCTTGGGCCATTTCCTGAGACTCTGGCACGCGACTCGACTGAAGACCTGGTGGCCGCCGGGGCTTTAGACCACGTCGTGCCTTTGCAGCCTCTGACCCGATGTCAATCTCAATTGGCTCCTTGGTTCTCCGAGGAGCTGAAAAGATGAAACGTCGGAAAAGACGCCTAGAGAGTGTCTGGAGGACTAGTCAATCTGAATCCAACCGAACACTGGTGAGGTCTTATATCAAGACATACCTAGTGGCGATAAAAGCGGCAAAATTTAACTATTTTTCTGCTCTTATCGCATCTGCAGAGAACCGCCCAGCCGCTCTGTTTAGGGTGACCCGTTCCCTTCTTCGGGGGGGGAGCACGGGAAGACCCCTTGCAGGGCCGAGCTGAGGAGTTTGTGCAGTTCCTGCATGATAAAGTCGCTCGGATTTGGGAAGGCTTGGACTCCGACTGGGTGAGCCCAGGCGGGGGGGAGATGGGGGAAGGTCTTGAGAACATTATCTGGGAAGAGTTTGACCCTATGGCTTCCAAGGACATGGACAGGATTCTGGGTAGGCTTAGTGCTTCCACATGTTTATTGGACCCGTGTCCCTCCTAGTTGGTAATGGCCTCCCGAGAGGTTACACGAGGCTGGCTCCAGGGGATTATAAATGCTTCTCTGACTGAGGGGACCTTTCCTGCTGCCTTGAAGGAGGCGGTGGTGAGGCCCCTCCTCAAGAAGCCTTCCCTGGACCCCGCCTCCAACCTTTGCTTTGTGGTGAACGTTGTTGAGAGTGTGGTGGCACGACAGCTCCCCCAGTATCTGGATGAAGCTGTCTATCTGACCCCTTACCAGTCGGGCTTCAGACAGGGGTACAGCACGGAAACAGCATTGGTCGCATTGGTGGATAATCTCTGGAGGCTCGGGAAAGAGGTTGTTCCTCTGTTCTGGTCCTATTAGATCTCTCAGCGGCTTTTGATACCATCGAACATGGTATCATGCTGCAGCGGTTGAGGGGGTTAGGAATAGGAGGCACCGTGTTGCGGTGGTTCTCCTCCTTCCTCTCCGACCGCTCGCAGTTCGTGTTGGCAGGGGGGGCAGAGGTCAACCTCAAGGCGTCTCGCTTGGGGGGTGCCGCAAGGGTTGGTCCTCTCGTCCCTTCTGTTCAACATTTATGTGAAGCCGCTGGGCGAGATCATCCGTGGTTTTGGGGTGAGGGTACATCAGTATGCTGATGACACTCAGCTGTACATCTCCACCCCAGGCCACCCCAATGATGCCCTTGGCGTGATGTCCCGCTGCCTGGAGGCCGTACGGGTCTGGATGGGGAGAAATAGGCTCAGACTCAACCCTTCCAAGACTGAGTGGCTGTGGCTACCCGCGTCCCGGTATAGTCAGCTGACGCCATCGCTGTCTATAGGGGGTGAATCTCTACCCCCCACAGAGACGGCTCGCAATCTGGGCATCCTCCTGGGTGCATGGCTGTCTTTAGAAGAGCATATGATGGCTGTGGCCGGGGGGCTTTCTATCAGGTTCGCCTGATTCACCAGTTGCGTCCCTTTCTGAACCGGGACACCTTGTGCACAGTCACTCATGCCCTTGTTACCTCCCGGCTGGACTACTGTAATGCTCTCTACATGAGGCTCCCCTTGAAGAGCACTCAGAGGCTCCAACTGGTCCAGAATGTGGCCGCGCGGGTAATTATAGGTGCAACTTGTTGCGCCCATGTAACACCTCTCCTGCGCGAGCTGCACTGGGTCCCAGTGGTCTTCCGGGTGCGATTCAAGGTGTTGGTTACCACCTTTAAAGCACTCCATGGCTCAGGACCTGGGTACCTACGAGACCGCCTCCCACCGACCAGTCCGAGAAGGACTCCTCAGGATGCCCTCGGCCAAATTATGTCAGCTGGCGACACCCAGGGGGAGAGCCTTCTCTGTGGGAGCCCCTGCCCTTTGGAATGAACTGCCCCCGGACATACACAAGATCTCTGACCTCCAAGTTTTCCGCTGTGCTCTTAACACCCTGCTCTTCCGACAGGCAGGGCTAGCTTCATAATTGAGTTTTAAATTCGGAGTTCTTAAATTTTTGGGTTTTTTAGTTAATTGGCCTTAAATGTAATACTTTTAATAATTTTTAAATTTAAATTGTGATATTTGTATTGTGTTTTTACCTGGCTGTACACTGCCCCGAGTCCTTCGGGAGAGGGTCGGTATAGAAATAAAATTATCCTTATCCTTATCCTGTTGGAATGTGAATTCTTTAAATTGTTTGCGTTTCGGTAATCATACTGTTATTTTATAATTCATTCTTTTTTGTGACTGAATTGATGCTGCTGTTTACCAGTGGATAATATGTACCTATGTGAACTCCATTGTATGTTTAATTTCAGATATGTCAGAGATATAATTGCAAAGACCAGTAGAAAAATCTACTTACTGCTGAGTAGATTTTCTATAAATTTCTTAAAAGATAAAAATCTATAGAAAATTTTGGTGAACCATTTTGGGACTTAGACCTATTTCATTTGTAGGAGAGGAGGGCCCTTCATTAGTCTTTCCTTAATTGTTAGAATGCTCTGTATGTTGATAACGGCAGCGGACTATTTGCCCAGTGTTCTAATTCAGCAGTGCTCTTCAAGAGTATTCAAGTGACTGTATTTCATAGCCCACGTGGACTACATTAAGAATTTGCACCACTGTTAGCATATGGGGAACAGATGGAAGGAGCTTCTCCCACAAGCCACCTCACACATTGAATGGAGTCCAATGCATCACTTATTTGAACCTTATTCAGATTTTTAAGGGAAAGTTATAAACTACCTGCTTATTGCTTCAATCTAGTTTTCTTGCCATTACAGATTCTCAGGTTTTCTGAGATGAAAATGTTCACATTCAATCCCATGTATTTTTTTTTTCATAATTTCTACTTGTTAGGAGATCAGATATACACATACATTCAAGGATCTCTATTTAGTCTATGTGTCTGACACAGAGAAACTTGGTAGACAGTAAAACCTAAATAACTTTTAAAGATAACTATTAAATGTTATTAAATGATATTTCATAATCATTAAATGGCAACACCTTTTCCTTAAAAAAATCGCTATTCTAGCATAGTATTTCATCCCAAAGAATTTTTGTAGGAAAGGAAAAGTTTTCAATATCACTTAAGCATTCATGTACAATCGTTTCATCATTTCATAGCTCTTATTTTGCTGCTAATTTTCTATGGATCCAACTGTGGAAAAGAGATAGATATACAAAGTATTTAGTGACATGGGATTGTCTGATGGTAGCATATAGGCTTTATTATATCTCTTTCACACAGGATGTTTGGTTCTGAAAGCTATATATGGATACTTCTGGACATCATTATCCATACTAATGGACAGTGGATGACAGAACATGGATGATGGGAAGTTCATGGTGGTGTTTTCCTGTTTGTTTGTTTGTTACATAAAAGCTTCTCTTAACTCTGAATCAATAATTAAGCATCTTAAGACTTTATTATAAATTTATGCATACTCTGGAACAACTCACTGTCTATGTTTTCTCACTATTCCACATCTTCCACATCTTGCCATCACGTGCCAGGAGAGGGGGGTGGGGGAGGGTCGCGCACGCATGTGCCCATGCGCATGCACATGCAACCCCACCCACCCCCGCTCCTGGCACATGATGGCCTCGTAGGCCCGTTTTTCTTTCTTACCTGGTTCCAGATCCTCTCTATGCATCTGGGAAGGGCAAAAACAGCCTTTCTCACTCCCTTGGAGGCCCTACGGAGGCTGAAAGGGCCCATTTCCAACTCTCGATGGGACAGGAAGTGACATTTTTTGCTGTCCCCAGCCTCCAGAACCTCTCTAGGAGTCTCTAGGAGCCTCTCTAGGAGTCTCTGGAGGCAGGGGACAGGAAAAAATGTCACTTCCTGTCCCACCGGGAGTCAGGAAATGGGCCCGTTCAGCCTCCGTAGGGCCTCCAAGGGAGTGGGAAAGGCTGTTTTTGCCCTTCCCAGATGCATAGAGAGGATCTGGAGCCAGGTAAGAAAGAAAAACGGGCCTTCCCCACCGCCACCCCAGGCCCTCCAGAGGCAGGAAACAGCCTGTTTCCTTACTTCTGGTGGGCCCAGAAGGCCCGAAAATCAGCTGGCCAGCATGCGCATGCGCCCCAGAGCTGAGCTGGCGTGCCCACTAATATGGCTCCGCATGCCACCTGTGGCACGCATGCCATAGGTTCGCCATCACGGTTCTAGAGCGTATGGGTGAATTGTGATATCATTTTAATTGCTGTTCATTCACTTTCAGTTTGTTTGTGGCCATATATCTCCCAAATGAGATGACTTTCTAATGTTCCAATAGCATTGGGAGAATACACAAATAAGTAAAAGCTACATTTGTTTCTAATATAAATAATTTTATGTAAATATGGAGAAATGAATTATTTGAGTCTCTCAAGTCTTTCAATAATTGTAGTCTTTGCATGCATCACGAGAGGAGATTCAACTCTATAACTGCTGCTTCTCAACTATCTGCATAATTTACTATCTATATTAAAGAATCCCTTTTCTCTTTTTACATGGATCCAATTATTTGTAGTAGCCATATACATACATACATACAGACAGACAGACAGACAGACAGACAGACAGACAGACGTATGTATGTATGTATATGTATATATTTATATACATACTTGTTTTCTGAGGTTTTCGCGGGTGTTTGTATTTAGGTCTTTGGTTATTCGGGTTTTCTCCCGCGTAAAATTGGAAGTGTCTTGGCGATGTTTCGACGAAGTCTCATTCGTCATTCTCAGGCTGGTGTCTTCGGCTTCGTGCTTCTAGGAGCAAAGTATGTTTGTTATATACATATACATATACATATACATATACATATACATATACATATACATATACATATACATATACATATACATATACATATACATATACATACACATACACACATATATATATATATATATATGTATATATATATCCATTCCTCCTTATCTCTCTCTGCTTAACTCAGCAAATTAACCATGTTGCTAGACATCATAGGGTTAATCAAGAGCTAATCAGGTTTGTTCTTCTAGTATTTTTCAGCTGCCCTTCCAGAGAATATAAAGTGTTTTGGGAGCAGATCCAAACCAGTGGATATTTAAGATGGGGGAGGGGAAAGTTAGTTATAGAGTTACATTCTCACCAAGCACAATCCTATACACGTTTACCTAGAAATAACACCCATTGTATTAAATGGGACTCAGTGTAGGATTGCATTCTTTGTTAACTTTTGTTTCCCTTTCAAAAGAAATTCTGCTGTTCGGTTTTCAGCAATATACAAACATGCACTCAAAGACCAAAGGACCTCCAGGCCTTGGCTCCTAAAGCTGAGTTTATCAACTTTCCTCCGCCTTTTTCTCTGTAAAAATCCAAAGTGAAGTGTGAAAAGCATCAGAAAGCCTCTCTTGTGCCAGTGCAGCCTTTGAGTTGCTTGCCAACATTTTCATCTCTTCATATGTTTCTAGCTAAGGTCTAACATGGAACAAAAACCCGATAGCAATAGAGACCAGATGCTGCTATTCCTTCTCTGTCACTTGGCTGCTGAGCAGATGGAATTTATATCAATCGGGCATGCTTGAAGGAAGAGGCCATGGCAGCCAACATGTGGAACTGGGGCTGAGTGACATTTTTGCTAATGTTTTGTCCTTGTAGAACATTATGCTTCCTCTTTGCTTATGAGCTGTGGTTTTCCTGACTCAAACAAGGTTCCAAGCCCAGCTGGAATGGCTGTCTCTCCCTTCCTCCTCCCTTCCTGAAGGAGTGCTGGGAGCAATGGAGGAGGAGGAGGAGGAGAAGGGCCTGAACAATGGAGCTCTTTATTAAATACCTGACATCTGCATGCAATGCACCCAAATCATTTTAGCCAAGCATTAAGAATTCACTGGGCATTACCAGTCCCTCTGTGTCTATTTCTGGAGCTCATTTGATTTATATAATGAACAAATGCCTCCGGCCAAAGGCTCATTTCATTGGGTTGTTGGTGGGGTTTAAAAGATATTGTCCTAGATCGTCTACAGGGGGAAAAATATATATGGAAAACTAAGTGGGAAAGGGTGAGCAGGAAGCAAAATATTTTTATTGTCTTCTTTTGTTTTTTAAAGACGGAATAAAGAAAGGTAGATAGAAAGAAAAGCTATTCCGATACAAACATTTGCACCCAGCCACTTTAGAAATCCATTTGAAAAATGGTGATTGCAAACTAGTGTAGTACCTGCCTGGCAGAGATGCAAAAACTGATACAAAACTCTGCTTTTCTACACACAGGTGTTTTGGGTGGGCAGTAAGAAAGAATACGATTACTCAGAAGCGACTTTGTAGAATGTTGTAGAACAGTGAGTAGTAACAGAAGGTCAGAGGCTGTATTGAGATCACCAAGGCTTTTTTAAAGACAACCCACACATTTCCATTTCTCTGAAAGCCTGCTTGCCCATTGGATGTGTAAAATGTATTAAGGTATAATCCCTGAGCATCTTTGCAGTTGCTTAAATGTTCAGGTCATGGCAGAAAGCTAGGCTGAATTTTGGAATACCACAACTTGCTTTACAAAAACCTTTTGACCATAGGGAATTTTGTGTGTGTGTGTGTGTGTGTAGATACGCACCAGAGGAGTCCTAATGCAAACACTCTGATATTAGCAATTCCTGTTATACTATATTATTTACCATCTACTCACCACTTCCACTGATATTAGCTGAATCTGAAAGCAGTGAATGCAAAATAACTGCTACATGTAAATGTCTATAAAGACAGCAAAGTCCACATTTTGGACAGAGAGGACCACTGGCTTGAAAGAAGGGTCAATGAGGCCCTCTATGTCAAAACAGAACAGCCCCTCTCTCAACAGAGGGGGGTGGGATACAACATTATCTATCTCCAGTCTACAACACAGTCCTTTCAACTGTTCCAGGAAGGCTCCACACCCATTTGCACTACTCAGGTGACCCTGAGGACACAGATAAACCTCCAGGTGGCCTCAATGACTCTCTAAAAAGAATGCAAATGACCAGCTGTCTGCAAGGAATATAAATCCTTCCATTCCCCACCATCGAGTCAGAGCTGAAGAAGCTTCTTGGATGAGTAGCAAAATGTCTTCAGAGAAAAAACAAAAAACTCCAGTTGCCTCTTGAAAAAAATACCTTTGAGTGCTACCTATAAACCTTCAAAATCAGCTATTTTGTTTACTTCTTTCTCTAGTTCCCATCTTTTTGCTTAGTTTCCCCCCACCTCCCGATTGTGAGTTCACAAGATTAAGTTTGCTTCTGGATCATTTGGGAAGGTATCCATCTAATTCTCCTCAGGAGCTCATTTATTTACATACATAACTGCAATCCCACTTTTAGCTTCTTTTTTTTTTCTTCTGAAGAATCAGTTTTGATTGGATATTATCTACCTATATTACCATCACTGTTTTAACAGGGTTTTTTTTTAAAACCAATTTGTGTTGTTCTCTTTATATAAATTCTCCTTTTTAGTTTTTTTCTTTTTGTGTTTGTGGAAGTCTGTTGTTACATTAGAGAAATGACACCAAGTAGAAAAGACAAATTTGGCCCCAGTTTACATTGAATCTGAATAGTCTTAATTCTACTGTATGTGAGTGAATCAAATTTTCAAACAGAATATTCAAATTTTTAAAAGGAACAAATGCCACACATACAACATTCCAGAAATGTGTCTTTTGCAATTGCGCGCGTGTTTTTTTTTTACAAGCATGCAAATTGTAGATATTTATGAAAAGGCATCCTCTTTCTGTCATTTATAGAGCTACAATTTATTTTCACAACAGGATTTAGTTTCTGAATACAGTGATCTGTGGCAGAGTTAGGGCCCAATCTGGCATTCTTTGTTTGAATAGTTGTAATTGAGGCTGCAGTTTTGGTATCTGGATGCTTTGTGGACACATGCTGGAATTTGCACCTTGAGATCATAACAGATTTTTCTCTTTGGAGAGAGATGGCAACCGGCTTAGACAGGGGAATGCAACTGGTTTCTGTGTTTTCTCTTTGAAGTTTCCTGCCATTTTCTGAAGAAACCGCATTCTAATTGCTTCCTTAAAGTACAAATCTCGGGCAAATGTTTCAGGGAGCGTGTTTCTTCACTGAAAGCACAGTTCTAGTTAATAGCTCTCGTCTATCTTTCCTGCAATTAAGAGGTGGGGAACGATGCTTCCTTTGGGGAAAATACTTAGTATTTGATATGACTTCTAATAGGATCCAACACATGACATGGTCAGCAGGTGGGATTCTTTGCCCTGGGAGAATTGGGTGCACTTTCAAGCTTTTTTTCCTTTGATGTTTACAGAGGTAAACAGGGTTTTTTACTGTTGATCTCTACCTGTTGATAATATCTGCAAAACTTTTTGGAGGAATGGAGACCTGAGAACATTATTCTTCTGTTGTTTTGATAGAACCTGTCAGATAAGAAATGTCTGCTGGGAAGAATTAAGATTTCAGAATATTGGCAACATTATAAATATATGCCCTCAAGCATTTTAACAATAATGCTTAACAGTACAAAAAAAAAAAAATCTCCATCAAATTATTCTTTATTACTTTAAAAAGTGGAATTTTTTATGATAACAAAACTTTTGTGAAGTGTAATTAAAGCTCACATGTATACAAATACCACCAATGCTTTTAGAAACTGAAAGTTTTTAAAAAAATTTACATTTTTAAATGTTTTAATTGGTTTGTGATTTTTAATTTTTGGGCCAAATTTATATATATATTAATTGTTTTTTAATATTTGTATTTCATGTTCTTAATTCTGGCTGTACACCGCCCTGAGTCCTCAGGGAGAAGGGTGGTATATAAATTGGAAATAAAATAAAAATAAATAAATAAAGTATGCTGTGTATGTGTATTCTACTAAGATGCTGTTGAAATGGGATAATTCGTGGGGGTTTTTTCTTTTTGTTCCCCTACAAATCCATGGATACCTAATTATGTAATGTTATATTAGTAAGAAGAAATAATATTTTTTTAAAAAAAAAAATAGTATATTAACACAGGTGGGTTTTTGTATTATTTTTTTTAAAAAAAAGCCGTTTGTGTTTATTTTTAATTGCTGATATCCACCCAAGACTTCTTTCGTATTTTAATATTCTAAAAAATTCTTGCCACATTCCTGATAGGTATCTCTGGAAGAACCACAGATTTCTGTATTAATTGGTTCTGCTCCAGTAAAATATCCATTAAAGCAAAACCCTCAAATCCAGGGAGGAATTCAGAAGATGAGGATTTTATAAGCATTCCTAGGGGGGGGGGGAGTTTTTAAAGGTTATTTTGATTGTTTGTCAAGATAATTGTTTCCCATCAATTGTATTTTTTTTTTCTTTAATACTTCCCCATTTTATTGGTGCAAATACCTGGTGTGGCTGCTCAGCTGATATGCAGCTGAGCTTTCGCAATCCACTCTGCAATTAGGATGGTTACAGCACTGATATTTTGTCACATTAGACAGATACAATTGCAGTGTCTTTGTGATATCTGGACAGGTATCAATTCCCCCCCTCCCTTTGTGTCGTGGTTGTTCTCGGTCTCTAGCATAGAAGGCAGCATCAGCCCATTCAAAGCTTCTGCCAGTTTGTGAAACTCACATCAGTCACAATTTCCTTCTAACTTTGAGATGACAAGCAATTTCTGATGGCAGGTAGAATACAAGTCCTGAAAAGACCATGGCTGGACATGGCAGCAACCCAATATATATCTGGACAGCACTAAATTGGGAAAGAGTGACATCCCATTTGTGTCTAGTTTTCCATTGCACTTCAATACACAGAAGAAACAGTCTTTTCAATATACGGATATATAAATCCTTTCATAATCCTGAGTTCACCTACCTCACTGTTGGCAACATATATCTGCCCCTTTCCCTGGTACAACTGTGCATAAACTTAATAAATCTGAATCTTATCTGACACTGCGGCCTTCAGTGGGATTTCAAAGAATGCTTGTCATTCCAGATTGCCTGCAGAATCTCAGATTGGTTTGGAAGCCAGCTCCCAAATTTTCCAGCTATGACACAGAGGGTGATTTAGCTTCTCTTGAGACCCGTGCTATGTTTCACTGACAGTGTGTCACTTCTCCTTTGTTTCAGTTGTGTCAGGGTGACACGGTACAACATGAAGCAGTGTAACTTGATATAGCACATACTAGTACCAAACTTAAACAAAAAATGTGCTCTGGTGTCTGTCAGTTCCTGAAATCCCTGCCTCTCCTCGCTTAAATCTTCTTTTCTGAGTCATATTAAAATCACTGCTAACTTCTATTATTCTGATTATGATTTAAACCAAATACGGTTTAGCTATCGTAAGTGTCCAAGGAGCTTTATTACCATGCACCTCTTAGAATGCAGGTTTCATCCAAATTACATTGCTTTTCAGGAAGACATCTCTGCCTACCATTTCTGATACGGAAAAAGTTAAAACATTTTGCCAAAGCACATGCAGAATTGTTATTTTTGCAGTCAATCAATTTGGATTGTAAACGAATGTTAAAATAGAATGAGTTTCTTTCTAAACTTTATGTTTCGAAAAGATTTAATATTATAATGGCCAATGAAACTCCCTGCTTATGTGTGGTCATTAAGTATCCTTATTTGCATGAATAAGGCTCTCAAAATGAATAATCCAACAGTAAACATCAAGGTCCCACTCAGGGCCACAATCCATGCATTCAGAGTTTTTTCAAGCCATTAGAGAAATTTACAGATGAATTTGCATGGGTCAATTTGTACAGAAGGGTTATTGCCATGGAATAGCTATTTCCTCTCTTCTCTGCTGACCCCTCCCAGCTGCCACCCTTCTTTTTAAGAGACAAAGAAATGCTTGCTTAGAGTGGTTTGTAGCCACTGGGGATAGTCAGAAGGAAGTGAAAGTTGGCAATATTTTTCCATTTTCATGTTTATTGCCCAAATGGGAGATTCCTGAAGAACAAGTCACCACTACCTCTTTTCACATTGTGCCTATAATTTTATTTTCAGCGTGTAGAGCCTGCTAGCAATTGCATTACCCATCATCATCCAGTTTTGGGTGATGAATGTTTTTATTTTAAACGATATGCGTGTATATCAGTGTGACTATCCTGCATGCCTGTCGGAAAATCGATAGATCATTCCCCAAATCTAGAGAAAGTTAAACTTTTCTGTGATTGTCTTTCCTCTGCCTCACCCATCCAAATTTCTGAAAACATCAGCTGTCTCTTGAGGATATGCCGTCAAGTTAACTTGCTACTTATTTTCTGCGGTTTCCCTTTTAGATTTGACTAGACCAAAAGCTTCTTACAATTTGCCTTATCAATCTCACTAGTCTATTGACTTTCCTAAGATTAAGATCCCACAATTAGAAAAGCAGAATGACATGCTCCTGTAGGTCCTTCTCTTATTCCTCATATCCATATGCTTATCAAGCTGTCAGTGCTAAAAGATTTGTGGTACAGTAACATTAGGGTGGTTGTCACTTCTATTACTCTACAGAAATAATAGATGTAAGATCAAATAAAAAAATGTTTTATTTTACATGGCTTCCTTCAAAACTCAAGAAGGGTAAGAGGTGTTTATCTGCAATATCCAAATGTGAACGGTAGGGAGAAAATATCCCCCCCCCCCCGTTAAGTATGCCTGTTAAGTAACATCTTCTTGCTTAAGTTTACTACAGCGAACAATCTTTGGCAGGAGAGGGTTTTTTCCATTTTTGGTAGCGGCAGTCCAATTCTCTTTTGGACATATTTTCTTCTGAATTTCCCATTATCTTTCAAACCTGTTTCATGTTATCATTGTCAGATTCTTCTTCTTTGGATTCTTTTTAGAGATACTCTCTCTCTTCCCCCCCCCTCTCTCTCTCTCTCTCACACACACACACACACACAAAACACACATGCACAAAGAAGCCAGGCATGGAACTTAGAGTCATATGGTTATGATTTTTGGTATGTCAAGTCTGTATTTTTGTATTATTATTTTTTTAGTTATGGGGTGGGGGTTGGGAGGAAGCCTTGAAAAAGGTCCCTGCGCCTTTTTCTTTGGGCAGCAAACTTGTTGCAGACACATCAAAGTGAATGTGTGCTGGATCAAGGTGATTTCACCCCCAGCCCCCACCCATCACATCCTTGCCAGCTGTAGTGTTTATGATTAGAGGCAGACGTTCCAGACACCTTAGAGTCTTCAGTGAACATCAGATCTTTAACAGGATCCATCCCAACTGAGTGACACTAAACAGACGGCTGGAGAGGAGATGGTGGGGTTGGAGCAGATGGGGGTGGGTGGGGGGAATCTTTTTGGCACTCCAGGCACTCAGAAGCCAGGCTTTATAACAAACTTCTGCTAATGCCAGGGTTTTTTTTACGTTGCCCAGAGGCCCTGTTTATTGGCTTTGAGGATGGTGTGTTTATTAGCATAGGGGACGCTTAGAGCTCACCCAATGCTGCTATTGACCCTCTTACAAGGAGTGCGGAATCTGCAGGGCACTCGTGTGAGAAGACGTTGCTCATCTTTGAAGCTGCTTCTCTACCTTCTCCTATCAACTGTATCCCGCCGGCTTCCTGAGGCTGACACAATTCTCCTCTCCAATCTTATCCTTTGCTCTCTGCAGCTAACTGCTCTGAATTCCCCTCAGATGATTTCAACAGAAGAAACATTAATACTTGTTTACTGATCCTGTTGACATAAGAATTCTGAGAATGGCAGTCTCAGTTGCCTTAGACTGTAACTGCAGATTCTGGAGTAGAAGCACTGTTGTTGTAAGGCTTATATGCAGTTCTT
The DNA here is from genome assembly GCF_029215685.1 of Pituophis catenifer annectens. NCBI lineage: Eukaryota > Metazoa > Chordata > Lepidosauria > Squamata > Colubridae > Pituophis > Pituophis catenifer. Next base: position 219,206,004 of record NW_027256882.1, read on the forward strand.
TTGGTCTTACAATAAATTCTGATCAAATCAGAAATCTTCCTTCCAGATTTCCAACATTCTGACAATCCGCAAAACAGATGAAACAATTGAATAAGAGTGTTGATTATTCCAGTCAATACCAAAATTATAACATTAATCAGTTCCAGAGCTATTGATTGTCCTATGCTCTGAAAGTCAAAACTACCTCACCATGAGTAAGAATTATTTCCTCCAATTTTTTTAATCCTATATAGTGTCTACTGCTTTTTAATATTCCTAACAAAGTATGTATCTGAAATAGGCGTTTCTATTAGAATCAAATATTAATTAACCACAATAATTGTTCCTAATCTAATTAAATAATTGTGGTTAATTAATATTTGATTCTAATAGAAACGCCTATTTCAGATACATACTTTGCAATTTAAATCCTAGACACTTTTACAAACAATTTTTGTCTTGTTTCTCAAGAAATGTATTCTCTTCCTATATGTTTCATATTTAATGCTTGATCGGATTTTTATAGAATGCTGCCTATCTACTGATGAGGGAAATCAATTTCTTCTTCTTTATCTAAAGTTTGAATGTTGTCCTGACTTCATTCTCCATTCACTGTCTGGACTTGGATCAGGGTTACCATTTTATCTTTTTTATAAAGTGAGAAAGGGAAAGTGTGTGAGATAGAAAAAGAGAAGAAAAAGATTATATTTGGTATTTTGAAAGTTTTGCCATGCAATCGCTAATATTGATTGGTTTACAATAGCATAACAAATACTTCACTAACAAATTCAGATTTATTTATTTTTTTTAAAAAAAGAGTAGGTGACCTTATTGCTGTTAAGCCTTTAGAAAGTAGAAGATGGGATTTGAAAAAAGCAATATGTGTCAGAGCCAGCCTATTGTGAATTGAAGATTCTGCAGATAAATGTTAATCAAGACTAAAGGTTCATTTCTTCTTAGTCTTCCATCTGAGCCCATATTCTGACAGGATGGTCTGCCCATGTTCCATGCCTTTATCATTTCTCCTATCTCAGCAAGAACACCATGTTCCTTGTATGAACAACCTGAACTTGCACAGTCAGTTGTTCTTTCAGAACACCTAGTACCCACTTACATGGGTCCAAACAAGGGAACAGAAAAGTAAGTTGGAACATTAATTAGACTGAAATGTTTTAATTAAGAAAGATCACCAAAAACGCATTCTGTGCCATAGGGTAACAGTTTTAAGTATAGTCCTCCTGTGAGTCTTAGCATCCAAGTTATTATTATCATACACACAACATACTGTTAATAACCTTAACATAACTAGGACTGGCAACTTAATCCTTAAAATAATTAATAAGCTGCTCATTGTAATAGCTGTGTTATTTCCTAGCTGATCTCAAACGTTAAACAGCAGGATACAGCACAGGATTATTAAAAATAGAACCATCTCCATCGTTAGTAAGCTTAGCTTTGATTTAAGCCATAATTTAATGTTGCAGTTAAAACATCCTAAATAAAAATTGGGATGAACTGACACTGAAACTCATTGACAAGTCCATGTTCCTACTGACCAGAATATGGAAGTGGAAATAAAAAAAAAGATGAGAGACTGTTGTGCTGTTATTCGGCCAACCAGATTTGGACTGCAAAATGTGGTTGACTATCAGATGACAGTAAAAAATATTGAAGACTTTAATTCTTGCTGCCATCAATTGTTGTCAGGGTTTTTGCAGCCCAGATCATGTAACCCTGGTTACTGTATTGTCTTGTTGGAACACAATACATATTTCCTTTTCTTTCCCATTGCTCCTAGGAGGAAGTAATAAGTTACACAACTTCAAGAACTGATTATATTTCTTCCTTGTTTTGAGATGTGGGGGAGGGCTTCACACTAAGTCTTGTAAAATTATCTTTTGGGCCTTTCCAAGATTCAGATAATAGAGAAATAGAGCTTAATACCTATATACTTTCCTCAAATCCCCTGATGATCCCAGCAGCTTGATGTAAGTGTTCCAAAAATCATTCATTAGAATTAGTACTCAATAAAATAAAATACAGTATTTTGTAAAAGCTACTTGATGTGAATATTCACATTTTCCCTTTTCAAGCTCTTCTTTTATATTACCTCCAGTGGTGGAACAGGATGGATAACACTAAACTTTCTGTGATTCTTATTAAACTTTCCAAGCAAAGGGCTCCCTTGATCCAAAGGGCTGCTGATAAATGTAATGTTTCCTTTTTCAAAAGGAAACCTGACCTTGTTTTGTCTTGTTTTTGAAGACATTTCTCTTCCCATCCAAGAAGTCCAGATGCCTTTTGAAAATGCACCTTTGGGACAACCATGACCTGAATGGCTGAGAATCTCCATAGACACTGATGCCCTAAAAGAAATTGTTTTGTGAGGTTATTTTCACAATTATTCTGTCAAATAAACAAATTTCTCCTGAAACTATGTTAATTTGAAGCAAATATTTTGGCTATAGTATCGATCTAGACAAGTGGCAGGATCTTCGGGAAAGAAACATAAAAATTACATTAGCTACTACATACAAAGAAAATTTATACAAGATGTTTTATAGGTGGCATCTCCCACCCACAAGATTGGCAAAAATAAGCAAAAAAACATTCGTCGATGTGTTGGAAGTGTGAGGCAGTGCCATGGACTTTTTATCACATGTGGTGGGAGTGCCCAAAAGCTGAAAAATTCTGGCACCAGATAAGACAATGGATAGAGGAGCTACTAATGCAATATATAAAAACAAAACCGGAATTCTTTCTACTGGGTATTATTGAGGGCAAATACAACAAGAGCACAATTTACCTAATGTTACACATTCTAACAGCAGCAAGATTAGCTTTTGCACAAAAATGGAAAAACAAAGAGACCCCACAGAAGAAGAAGTGTTAGCTAAAATATTAATTAGGACAGACTGACTTTGGAACTTAAAGATAAGAATGAATCAGAGTATTATGAAATCTGGAACAAATTTTATTATTGGATGGAAAGAAGGAGAAATGCTGTAATATAGGACCATTGATGAGTAAAACACTTGGAAGTTTTTATGCTAATTTGTTATGATAGATACGATAGAATTAGATATCGAAATAATCTATATGGCTGAAAGAATATATGTATTTGAAATGTGATAGTGTAAACATGTATAGAGATAAGGAAGTGTATTAATTATATGACAAAATTTGATAAAAATGTTTAAATTGGAGATGTCCCACTATGTCCATTGTTTTTAATTTGTATTATAAATAAAAAACTTTAAAAAAAACAAATTTCCCCTGACCTTAGTACTTGCTCACTTTTTATGTGATGGCTCCATTTAGTATATCTGCTATTGGTTAAAGCACAAGGTTAGAAACCAGGAAACCATGATTTCTAGTCCCGCCTTAGCCATGAAAACCAGCTGGGTAATGTTGGGCCAGTCATTCTCTCTCAGCCCAACTCACCTCACAGGATTGTTGTTGTGGAGACAATAGGAGAAGGAAGGTGTTGTTGGATATGTTTGCTGCCTTGAGTTATTTGTAAAAATAATAAAGGTGGGATATTAAATCAATATCACTAGCTCACTCAATCAATCCTCTTCCAGTTGGAGAAGTTAAAACACCCCACAACTGGATACCTGAGCTGGAAAATACCACAGCACTTCCCACTCAGGTACATGAGTTTTGGTGTCTTCCACAGGCAGAAGTACCAAGGGAGAAATATCTACTAAAACAGGGTAGGTAAGAAAAGCCAACTGTCAGATAATGGAAGTGACTGAAGCGCTTGAAGCTGAATTTAATTTTCTGTTTCAGGTGTCTAAAAAGTGAATTAGAAAGGCAAGTCCTCAGCTATCTTTTTCCTACCTTATGGCTTTTTTTGACTTGCATTTGAAACTTCGACGAAAACTGCATACTGTACATTACTGCTGAAGTAAATTATACAAATTTAGCACCAATTACCATGATTCAGTTTCTAGAGATGTTAATGCCTTTTAAGGCATTGCATTCCTACAGAGCCAGCTATAGAACATCTGGTCACTTGTAACAGGGTTCTCCAACCCTTGGACCATAGACCAGTATCAGTCCGTGGCCTGTTAGGAACTGGGTCGCACAGCTCGAGGTGAGTGGTGGGCTAGCAAGTGAAACCAAGTCCATCTCTCCCTCCCCTTCCCCAAGTTTGTGAAAAAATTGTCTTACATGAAACCAGACCCTGGTAACAAAAAAGTTGAGGACTGCTGATTTATAACACCGACTTTCACTTTCTTTTCTTGCTGTCTCACAAAGATATATACTTCTACCCAGGAACCTGCTTTTTTAAGAAAGTAATTTTCATTATTTTCTTAAATTGGACATAGCTTTTCTAACACATTGTTAGACAACAGCCATTCCTTATTACAAGCCTATAATATTTGTATTTGTAAAAATGTTTTAACTTTTACAATGTTATTTCCTTCTTATTTCAAACAAATAATCTTTGTAAATTCCTGAGTAAGAAAGATTTGTGTTTTTGCTAAGACTGAATTGCAATCCTTCATAAGGAAATGTCTGTGGTGAATCAGAAAGTATACTTCTACTTTCATATTTCAGTGCACTGATAAACAAAATGATATGAAGATAGTATCTTTAAAGTTTTGCATCAACTTCACCATAGTAAGTCAAATTTTAGAGCATTCCTTTTCTCCGACTTAACTTGACTGTATCACACATGATGTGTCTTTTCTGTGTGTGGTCCTTTTTTCCCCACTCTTTCTCTTCTTTTTTTGCCCTGGAAGGTATATGCATAATTGGACAAGGCATTTTGTTGATAGAAATATTTGAAAACTAGTGGTGTGGTTTCCCCTTTACCTTTTGATAAATGTTCTGGAGTGTTGTGGAGGGGTGGAGGGAATGAGTCGCTTCAAACATTTATTAATAAGTTGGAAAATTCTTTATCTAGTTGATTAATCTTTCTTAGTTGAGGGAACTGAATCTCTTTGAAGATTCTGGAGAAGACTCAAAGGCTAATTTTAGAATCTTCTGCCATGGACTTTTGAACTCTATAATAATATATCTGAAAGAAGAACCAGGTGATTTCATTTTGCAAAATTTCCAGGGTGGCTCTTCCAGCTTTTGCTGCTTCATATTGTTAAGTGGCCACTTAACAAAACTTAAAACAGTCAGCATATGTAATACCCACAGTGTATATGTGTATATATTTATGCATCATGCTTTATGTCATTTTGTACTTCTTTCGGGCGTTGCCCTTTGCCCAGACTTTCTGGAAAATTAAAATATCTGGCGTAGAAGTAGAAGAGAAAAAAATATGAACACACATTATGAATGAGTTAAATAGATGGACTTTTCCCTGGAAAGAACTATAAATTTTTCTTTACTAATTGATAAGGCCTTTCTGATTTCTATCTAACCCCACAACACAAATGTACTCTGGCAACATCTGTTTAAAGTAGTCATAGTTTTATATAGTATGTGCTTCTACCTAAGTGCAGTACAAGACCCATTTTCACCCCACAAAAGCAAATGTGTGATGTAAGTTGGGCTCAGGAGAGAGGTTGGGCCCAAATACCAAGACTCAGGATGGACTAGAAGCTGAATTTCCCTGCTTCTAGTCCAATGCTTCAGTTACTTCACCAAACTGTCTTTATAGTATTTTACACTGTGGCTCCATGACATTGTCTTCATTTCATTTTCAGCTATGAGTAAGTCAATCTTAAGTCATTGTTAACTGTATCAGTGCTGAAGTCCTGTTTTCCTTCTTATTCCAAAACCATCCAAGTGCAGCTTCCAAGGGGTGCAAAATTTGTTGAGGTTTGTTATCTTGGAGAAAAGTCTAATGACAGCAGAATTGAAACAGAGGCAGGAGAAGCAGATTAAGGGTTGGTAAAGGAAACTCCCTACTTCCATTGTGGCCCAGGGAACTTCAACTCAGCAATGGGGAGAAAGCCAATAAATTTCCTAAAGCATTTATAACTTCTATAAAACTTCTTTCAACTAATAATTGAGATAAAGAGGAAATACCAGAAAGATTCTAAAATAGCCTTTATATCAGTATTTTAGATGATAGAGGGAATGATGCTTATGAGTAATGACTCAGTTCATCAGCCATGATGGTTTACAGTGTTGGCATAAATAACCCTTGTTGATACTAGCTTTATCAAGACTTATGGCAACCTTGGCCATAATTAACCCCCCACCCAAAATTTTGCATAAACAAAGAGCAGTATTTAGTGTCTTTTGTTTACTTTATAAGGTCTATTTGAAAATGTTGTGAAATGTTACCATAGATAACCCAGGCTCCTTATCATCCAGCCAGGCCATCAGTTTTTAGATGTTAGTTTTCTTTCTTGTAGCCAGGGATATTGTTTATACTTAAATTATCTCTTAGGCTGTCAAGTTTCTTGGTTTTGTTTTTCAAGATTTGAAAGAAATGTTAGGATGATGACACTGGTTATAAAGTGATATTTATTTGCTTGTCTCAGGTGCCTCTTCTAACATCTCGGTCTTAACAGGCAGGTCTGCTAGTTTTGCCTTAAATAAATTAAACTGAAAGTACCATTGTACATATCTAGATGAAAATGTAAAGCAGAGAACATTTTTTTTCCTAGTCACAGTTTCATAAGTAACAAGGAGATGCTGGAAGTTTAAACCAAAAAGTGGAATAGTAAATGATAATAAATTACAACATTCCTGGGTTATTCTTGCCATTTCTTTGTGTGGTTATAACTCCTGACCAAGCAATAACTCCTCTAAGACATAAATAGTTTTTTAGTAGATACTGCATTGAAATACAAGCAATTTTGGTCTTTTGATACCTTTTGTCAATATTTGCAATTTTCAGTTGTTTACATTGACTTTCTTTTATTTTTAATACAATTGTTTTGATCTTTGATGCTTAAAATTATAAATATCTAACTAAATTACATATTTCATCCTTTCTCCACATTTCAAAATATGTATGCACTGCTAAATATAATAATGGTTGCTGGGACAAGTTGTGATTGTCCACTAAAACTGAAGATTGAAAATTGAAGGATAAAAGTTGTTTTTTTCCAGAATTAATCAATTAGAATGTCTGCGGAGATTCTCAGTCATCCAGGTCATGGTTGTCCCAAAGGTCCTTTTTTCAAGAGGCAACTGGACTTTCTGGTTTTTCTTTGAAGACATTTCACTTCTTCAGCTTCAAAGAAAAACCAGAAAGTTCAGTTGCCTCTTTAAAAAACACCTTTGGGACAATAGAATAGAACTGGGAGAGATCTTGGAGGTCTTCTAGTCCAACCCTCTTCTCAAGCAGGAAACCCTATACCATTTCAGACAAGTGGCTGTCCAGCCTCTTCTTAGAAACCTCCAGGGATGAAGCATCCACAACTTCTGAAGGCAAGCTGTTCCAGTGGTTAATTGTTCTCATTGTCAGGAAGGTTCTCCTTCAGTCCAGGTTGCTTCTCGCCTTGATTAGTTTCCATCCATTAGTTTCTTGTCTTGCCTTCTGGTGTTTTGGAAAATAAGTTGACCCCCTCTTCTTTGTGGCAACCTCTAAAATACTGGAATACTGCTACAATGTCACTCCTAGTCCTTCAATTCTCCAAACTAGCCATATCCAATTCCTGTTCTTCACATGTTTTAGTCTCCAGGCCTTTAATCATCTTATTTGCTGTTCTTTGCACTTTTTCCAAAAGTGCAAAGGTCTTTGAAGTACAGATCCCTTCAGTCAGTGTGGCACTGTGGCTGGAATTCTCAGAATCCTTCAGCCAGTGTGGCAATTGCTTAGATTTCTGGAAATTAATGTCTGCATAAATGGAGAACACACAGATTGGGTGAAGAGGTCTAATATTATAGAAAGTCATGAATGTCCTCTTTAATCGTATTTACAGATTCAGCTTTTTTTTTTTTATTAAACTTTATTAAGGTTTTAAAAAAACAAAAACAAATTCAGATTCAGCTTTTTGATGTTGCAAACTTAACAACCCATTGCAGATTACTGAAGGTTAATGTCAAATGCCAATATTAAAAGTATTTTCTTGAACAATATTCTAGAATTGAATAATCTTATTCATAAATATATTCATCTGTCTTAACTGACCGAAGGAGTGAAAGTGGGACGTCATGCCACAGCAGATCACATTAGAGTAGTCATTCAATAGAGACAGAGTTAAGTGCACTTAATTCAATATTGGATTGTGTCCAGTCTTGCTTTAGGATCCAAAAAACCTACTTGAGGCATGAATTCGCTTTTGACACTAAAAGCCGGGAGAATGTGTCAGCAGGGAATGCTATTGAAAACAGCTTCTTTTGGTAAGCAATTCCCCCTCTAGTTATAATGGGTTGAATCATTGCTAGAGCAAGATCCAGGTTCCCACTGAGCCATAAAGCTTATTGTGGGTGTTTAAGAATGGCATTTTTAAGGCAACATTATGAAGAAGGTCTAGATAGAAAACAATGTCATATTGGTCTCTTTGGTCGAAAGGATATGAAGTAATGAATAAGTCCTCAGAGTCTATATGCTTTAAATTTATTTATTTATGCTGTCTGTTAAAATAGAACTTTCTCCAAAGAAAGTAAAATAGTGACCAAAAGTTAAATGTAAAATTATGGTATACAATATATCTGAATATGAAGCACTCAGTTCAACTAATAAATAAATAATGAAGTAATAAAAGATAGCAATTCAGAACAGCTACAAAAATCAGGGTCTAAGTAGCAGTGGTAATTAATTAATTTAAAATTTATTAATTTTTAATAAAATTCATTCCAACTTTGAACTAAAATGGAGAAATAAAATAGTCTGCCTAAACTTTAAAAACCAGAAACCCTGGGACAGAGCTTCTGGGTAAATAGGAAAAGGGCACCCATATCGTGGACAACCAAAATATATTAAATATTCAGAGCTAATAAAATACAAAATTGGATGCATGAAAATGGATACTTTAAGTTGCAACTCAGGTCTGACTCACGCTTGTCCAGTTAATCACACAGACTGCACATCTGTGGTTGAAATGATTATTTCTTTCTTTGTTTTTAAATAGAAGCAATGAATAAAGTAGAGAAATTCCTCACTGAAGTATATTTCAAGTTATCTGCCTGTTGATGCTGTTTATTCTTTCCACATTTGTACTGGGCCTTGATAAAAAGAATCATCTGATCTTCAGAATTAGAGAAGAAGGAACAAACCAACTTCATAGTATTCTGGGGGAAAAATATATAAAGGTCATTTAAACAATTACCATCATTCTTAAAGAGAACAAGAAGGTAGTGCAGCAAGTGACTCATCCTTCTTCAGTGTCCTCCGTAACTGTTCTGACATTTTAAGCAAATGCTCATATCCCATCAAACATATTGAAAGAGAATAAATCAAATATAGTAATTTACAACCATATGTGCACCTGTAAAAATGAGGAACAGGCGATGCTGTATATTCTTCCTTTTTTTTTAACCAGCTCACTTGGATGAAGAAAGGAATTTGGCTTACAGTGAGTTGGATCAATCAAGAATATTTGGTTATTTTACAGAGTGGCACAAATCTGACAAATAGATATTCCTAAAGAGATTTGTTTTATTTTGTTTGCCTATGCTTTTCTTTTTTTAATGTTCTCTTTAACTATCCAGGGGTACAGTCACAGAAATTTTTTTAAAAAAATCCTGCAGGAGTGAAACTTGAATAATCCAAGTATATCTACTTGGTGTAGATATACACCAAGGGACATAGTTTGTGACATAGTGTGCTTTTATGGGTTGTGTGAATGGGTGTGTTGGAGGGATGTGGTCCAGTAGCCTTTTGTCCTGCAATAATTCAGAGAGACAAGGAGCCAGTTTGTTAAATCTAGGATCCATACAAAAGTAACACTCTCTACTAAAGACTATTTATTTACTTCAGAAGTAAGCAATAATTAAACCTATGCTATCGGCAAACAGTATAGTATTTCTCTGAAGCACATGCATAACAAAGAATAATATACATATGTTTATGTTTATTTGATTTATATACCGCCCTACTCCCGAAGGACTCAGGGCGGTGAACAGGATAAAAATACATAAATACAAAATTTAAAACTGAATATAACCGAATTAAACAATTTGGCCGAAAACAGATTTACAACACCCCAATAAATTAAGAACGAATTAAAATTTACGTTTTAAAAAGGGGGGAAAGGGAAAAATTAGGCCAGACCAGCCTGATGGAATAAAAAGGTCTTGAGAGCACGGCGGAAGGTGCGTAGATCCAGGATCCTCTGTATCTCCGGGGGGAGCTCATTCCAGATAGTAGGTGCCCCCACAGAGAAGGCTCTCCCCCTGGGGGCCGTCAGTCGACATTGTTTGGCCGACGGCACCTGGAGGAGCCCCTCTCTATGAGAGTGTACCGACTGGTGGGAGGCTACTGGTGGCAGCAGGCGGTCCCGTAGATAACCAGGTCCTAAGCCATGGAGCACTCTAAAGGTGGTAACCAAGACCTTATAGTGCACACAGAAGACCACCGGGAACCAGTGCAGCTTGCGCAGGAGAGGTGTTACATGGGAATGCCATGTTGCTCCCATAACCACTCGCGCGGCCGCACTCTGCGCCCGTTGGAGCCTCCGGGTGCTCCTCAAGGGGAGCCACATGTAGAGAGTGTTGCAGTAGTCCAGGCGGGAAGTGACGAGGGCATGAGTGACCGTGTGTAAAGAGTCCCGATCCAGAAAGGGACGCAACTGGCGAATCAGGCGAACCTGATGAAAAATCCTCCCGGTCACGGCCATCACATGCTCTTCTAAAGACAGCCGTGAATCCAGGAGGACGCCCAAGTTGTGAGCCCTCTCCGTGGGGGCCAGCAATTCACCCCCAATAGTCAGTGATGGCACCAACTGACTATATATAAATTAAAGACTTATAGAAACTAAAGAAGAGGAAAAGAACAAAGACTTTGGTTCCCCAGTCGTGTTTGTTTGTGTATCAAGCAAAGAAAATTGCAGATTAATAATATAGCTTTGTTCAAACAGATTAGAGTAGAATTCAGTATTCAATTGTGAATTTTTTTTTTTTTTAAAAAATTATGCTTGCTATGCAGGGCTCCAATAGAACCAAATGAGCCAGTTCATATTATGACTCTATGTGGTTTTGTAGGTCACATATATTTTTTATAAAACACACAGAAAAACTTCTGAAATATTATATTGGGTTTTTTTATATACATAACAACAGGGGTGGGCTTCAAAAATTTTAGCAAGGGGTTCTCTACCCGGTTGCTGGGTGGGCATGGCCATGGTGGGCATGGCCTAGTTGGCTGCCTGCACCACAGCAAGGGGGCATTTTTGCCCTCCCCAGGCTCCAGAGGCTTTTCTTGGGCCTCCGGGAGGGCAAAAATGGCTCCGAAGCCTTCCTGAACTTCCGGTAGGCCCGTTTTTCACCCTCCCTGAGCCTCCATATGCACCCTGCTCTTACCTGCATCCAAAACGGGCCACATTGGGACTCCTGGGAGGGGTGGGGTGGGGCCAGCCAGGAGGGATTTGGGAGTTCTCCGAACTGCACAGAATCTTAGCTAGAGGTTCTCCCGAACCCCTGCGAACCCGCAGCAGCCCATCCCTGCACAACAAGTAATTTTTATGAGCACTGATATAAAGCAAAAATAATATTAAGAACATTGTTCAAACTGTATATTGGTCAGACCATTATGCTGGATACCTCCCATGCAGAAATGAAAATAGTATCCGTAATCCTCAAACTGCATCTGAAGCTTTGAAAGAAACTAAGAAAATTTTAATATCTCTCTACTTGTGGTTAAGTTTTAGAATTTGTAGGGTTTTTTTTGAACCGACAAAACTGTTGGCATAGAAAAGAGGTGAACAGAGAAAAAGGACTGGAGAGAGAAAGCCCTTTAACTTTTTTGCACTGTAGCTTCCAGATGGCTTCCCGCCATGTTTCCTTATGGACAACTTTTCTGCTGATGGTTTTACCTGCCAGATTGATTTCTGGAGCATTGTCTTCAAAAGAAAGCCAATCCTGGAGCAGGTCCAATCTCAGTCCTTGATAATTTGGAACAGATCAAAGGTATGTTCAAACCTCACCTGCCTTAGCCACACTACTAGAATAATATATCAGTGGCACAAAGTGGGCCATGCTGATTGACTATAATATGGAATCCACCTTCAGCCGCATTCTAGTTTCTCTCTAGTCTTTACTGACAATTCTCATTCTTGTACGAGATATATGCGAAAACATCTGGTTAAAACAAGAACCAGGTTTCTTTTTTTAAAAAAATCAGCTGTATCTTGTTAATCTTTACGCTGGTTTATGACCATAATAATAAAGATGAATTTGATTTGATTTGTTAATCTCAGATTGTGCTCTAAATGGTTCCACACACACCTTTTTTTAAAAAAAAAAATTTCAGTGATAATTTTCGTAGCTCATATCAAGACTTAAGCTTTGCTGGCTCTTAGTGTGGATAAAATGCCTTTCTGTAGGAATTTCTGTACTGTTCTAAACAGATATAATTTCCCACTCTGTTTATACCAAACCCGATGTGACCTCCAGATACATTGGATTCTAGTTTCCATAGTGTTGAAAGTTTAGAACTGGAATCCAACATATTTAAAGAGAAGTTGAAGAAATCTGTATCATAAGTCAAAGGGAAGAAGGAGGTGCTTTCTTCGTAGGATTTGTGCTTTTGTTTGTTTCATTTTTTAAATGTATCTACAAATAATTTGGTAAATGAGACAAAGGCATATTTGGACAAATGCATGCAGGCATATCATTCAAGGAGAGTGCAATAGCAATAGCACTTAAGGCTTATATACCGCTTCATAGTGCTTTTACAGCCCTCTCTAAGCAGTTTACAGAGTCAGCATATTGTCCCCAACAATCTGGGTCCTCATTTTACCAACCTTGGAAGGATGGAAGGCTGAGTCAACCTTGAGCCGGTGAGATTTGAACTGCTGAACTGCAGCTAGCAGTCAGCTGAAGTAGCTGGCAGTGCTGCACTCTAACTACTGTGCCACCTTGGCTCTTCTCCAGAGGAGTTAATATACCTCTCGGCCAAGGATTAACCTGAATTTGCAGCTGCTGCATAATGTGACAATAAGTTCAATCAAAATTTTGATCTCTGGAAACTTTCGGTTCATCACAATTTCTGCTCCACCCCTCTTTAAATAGCATAACCAAACTGGAAGTGAGGCAAACTCCCATTAAACAGTGTCAAAGGGCCAACTTGAGATTTGACTTTTATCTTATTTTAGAAATAAGATAAAAAGCCTCCCCACCATTATTCTACAGGTAGTCCTCGACTTACAACCATGATTGAGCCCAACATTTCTGTTGCTAAGCAAGACAGTTATTAAGTGAGTCTTGTCCAATTTTAATGACCTTTCTTGCCACAGTTGTTAAGTGAATCACTGCAGTTGTTAAGTTAGTAATGTGGTTGTTAAGTGAATCTGATTTCCCCATTGACTTTGCTTGTCAGAAGGTCACAAAAAGTGATCACATGACACCCCCCCCCCCCAGGACACTCCAACAATCATAAATATGAGTCAATTGCCAAGCTTCTGAATTTTGATCATATGACCATAGGCTGCAATGGTTGGAAGTCAAAAACGGTCGTAGGTCACTTTTTTCAGTGCTGTTGTAACTTTGAATGGTCACTAAACAAATGGTTATAAATCAAGGATTATTTTTAGCTTATTTTATGCAAATATAAAGATAATAGTAACGATCAGAAAAAACAAAAGAATGAAGATACAAGAGTGCTATACTGTTGCTAGCCATTTGGATATACTTTCTATTTGCATAGTTCAATGGATATAAACACCTTTTGAAAAGTCCTCATGTATGAATTCTAGGAAATGAATGATTTTTCACAGAATAAAATTAGAAAAAATATTTTTGAGATACAAGGCTGTCATTTCTCCCCCCCCCCCTTTTTTTTTTTTGCTGTTAGCAACACTTCAAAAATGCCTTGCTATATAACATTGCAGTTCTATGCAACCTTACTATATTGAAAATGGTGAAACTCAGTTGCAGAAGCAGAAGAGGAGGAGGAAGCTATGATAGTGATCTGAAAATGGTATATTTTGGCAGTTAGTATGGAGAGGCTTTTGAGAGATCTTCAACCTCTGGTGTGAAACTCAATTGGTTGGACTCAGATGCTTGCACTTTGATTCTGGGAGTGGTGGAACATATTTTGTTATTCTGCTTCTAGTCTGCAAAATGTACAGTTGGGCCTGGTGTGGTGAATAAGGCTCTTTGCTTTGGATAGTGTTGTGTTTTAGCGTAAGACACGGGACAGAAGAGGTGCGTCTGATTGGCTGCCCTTCCGGCCTCCAGCCGTCGGGAAAACAGACGCCCTCTGATTGGCTGAGACGCTGATAGCTCTAGTATAAAAGAGCTGTCAGAAGGAAAAAGAACGCTCGCTCACACCGGTGTTAGCTTACAGAGCGAGTCATGGTTAGCAGTTGTTGTTAGACAAATAAACAGTACTGTTAATTGTTACCCTGTCTCGCCTCAGTCCTTGCCCGCCTGTTCCGAGAATTAAACAGATAGTATGTTAATTTGAGGAATGAGTAGTATAACCAGGCTAAGTATATGGATACTTACGGAAGAGATGTTAGATAAAATTGAAAATTGTCCTTCATTCATCAATATAAGCCATAAGAAAATCTAGTGGATATTTCTGATATTCCAATAAAATACCTTAGCTTCACACTTACCTTATTTTAGTCTATAATTATAAATAAATCTCTGCTCATTATATCTCTTGGTTTTCTATGACTAAAGTGTGCATGGACCATGAAAATAGTTGTTCAGAGGGCAATAATTTACTCACTGTGCCCATTCCTACTGTCATTTCATTCCTCGAAAAGTTTGCTCAAATAATGCTAAAAATAATCTAAAAATGCCATGCTAAGTGGCAGCTTCTAGCTGACCCCAGAAAGCTATGTAAGGAAGGACCAGGTTCATATCTGGATGGGATATCATTTCTGTAGAAATCCCAAGGTTAGGCCGAGATGTTTAAAAAATATCCTCGAAGAAGGTAAATAGTAAAGCAATTCCCTGCTGATGCCAAGAAAACTTCATGGGCATATCCAGAAGCCACCAGTGACTAGCTCAAGTAAAAAGCGGTTTTAATTCTTAAAAGAATTTCTTTTAAGGGGGTTGCAACATTTTGTACTGGGGAAGATCCCATTTTAGTTGACTCCTGATCTGTGAAATGGTGGTGACGACATTTTTGCATAAGAGAACCGGCCAGTACGTTCCCACAGAGAGGGACTCCTCGGGGTGCCATCGGTCAAACTATGTCGACTGGCGACTCCCAGGGGGATATTCTTCTCTGTGGGGGCACCTGCCCTCTGGAATGAATTGCCCCGGGATTTACGGATGATCCCTGACCTATGCACCTTTCGTCATGCCCTCAAGACGCTGTTGTTTCAACAAGCTGGGCTGGCCTGAATACCAAGATCAATTTTAAGTTATATGGGTTGTCTTTGTCTTAATTGAAATGGGCCAAATTATTTAATTCCCTTTTAAACTGTTTTAAATTTTATATGTGTTCGTTTTTATTTTTGGCTGTGCACCGCCCTGAGTCCTTCGGGAGAAGGGTGGTATAAAAATTAAATAAATAAATAAATAAATAAATAAATAAATAAATAAATAAATAAATAAATAAATAAGTCATCCCCTTTCTGCTATACTTAGGAAAATTGCTATGGTCACCTGACTGTGCTCAAATAACTTCTTCTTTGTCCTCTTTTTTCCCCCCCTCTCCTGGAGTTTAACAGACCATAACAAAACCTGAACTACAAAATGTGGGAAGAAAACACTTTAAATCCACTCTGCATTGCCAATACCTAGGAATAATAAAAAGTTCTACTGGAAGTTTGTAGCATGGCCAGGAGCCAATTGTTAGTTGACCGTAGCTTGACAAAATCAGAACACCCTGCAACTATAATATTGACTATTTGTTTTCCCTCATAGGGCCTTAACTAGTCATCGATTCTAGTAAATTAAGGATGGGAAAATGACCGAGTGGCAAACATCAGTTCCCTAACTAGCCACAATGATGCCAAAAAAATGAAGCAGACACAGTGACACCATGCCTCAAACAGCATACTTTCAAACTTGCATCATGACTTTGCATGCAAATACTGAAGTGGTGCAGTTTATATTGCAACATCGCAATAAATGTTGTCTCTCCCCCCCCCCTCGCCCCCCACCCCTGGACACCTTCGAAGGCAATAAAGGCAAAACAATTTGTACTACTGCTTCAGGTCTTTTACAAAGGGATTCTATCCATGTTTTTATTTTCCCCCAGAAATAAGCTTCTGGGAAATGTCCATAAGATTTCAGCCTTAAAAAGTACAAATATTGTAATTATTCAACCCACTGCTCCCTGCAAATCGGAAATGGGCCATATTCAAAATGCGCTGAAATGCCTGGTTTATGTAAGAAATGATTAACTCTGGGTAAGAGCCTGGGACAGTTTTATAAACTAGTATAATTGGCATTAAAAGGTTACCAAGTTTTTATAATGTAAGTCAAGGCTTGCAAGCTTATGTTACCAGTTTGATTGGGTTATCGAATGCATTGTAAAATAAAATCCAAGTAAAAGTAATTGTTTAAGGTCTGAGCTTCAGAAAGTTATTACTAAGATCATAAGAAATATTGGGAGGTAAACTCAAGAACAGGAAGACGCAGATGATACAGAAATTAGCTCAGGGCAACCCCGTGCCCTCACAAAGGCAAGATCAGCAGTAGTCCTGTGGGAATCATCCTCAATATATATTTGTTTTTAAATAACTTGTAATATATTTTGATTCACATTTATAATTGCTTTGATTGTATAATTCTACAATACAGGGGAAATCATCCTGTAACATAGGATATAAACCACTGAACAATGTCACTGGCTTGAATCAGGGATGAAGAGCTGTTCCCTGGCTTTCTTCTAAGTCAGCGGTCCCCAGCCTTTGGGGCACCAGGGACCGGTTCCATGGAGAGAGGTCTTTCCACGGACTGGAGGGGGCGTGGTTTCGTGTGTTGCCTGCATCCCACGGATGGGGCTTCACTTGCTTGCGCGGCCCAGTTGCTGGCATGCCGCAGCCCACTGCCGGTCTATAGACCGGAGGTTGGGGACCCCTGTTCTAAATCATTCTTTCAAAAAGTAGCAGTAATATTCTTCTTCACAATAAAAAAAAAAAACATTTAACTTTTGTCAAGTCTCTAAATTGTAATTCTCTAGAAGATAAAGTTTTCTTGCAACGGTAACTGTGAAATAATTGAATTCCTTGGAGGAAAAGTACGATATAAATGAAAGAGACAATTAATATTAAACGCTAATTTATCATATAGATCCTAGAGAAAGACTATCTGCTGAACTCAATGTCTTCAAGCATAAAAAAGTCTGGATTTTGTGTGTTAGTCTGTGGGATAACTCTGGAGTAATAGTTTAGGTGTTTGAGGAAGACTAGGGACTCCCAACTTCAAATCCACAGCTAGCTATGGAGACTCTGAATGACTGTAAACCAGTCATTCTCAGTTCAACCTATAGTACCTCATTAGAGTGTTGCTGTAGGGAAAATACAGAGAAGATGGACTGCTATGGGTCCAGCCCCACCTTTTTTGGAAGAAAGATAAGATATAAACCTAGCAAAATAAATCTTACCATTGTTACTCCAAAATGAATTGTAATCCACGCACAGAGACACATATAAAAGAGTATTGGTTCTTTATTTTTCTTTCGTTTTTCTTCTCCTTTCTTCAGCTTACAGTATATGCTTCTGTTAGCTATTGGGTTTTTCTGGACATTCTCCGTCTGGTTAGATCAGTGATTGATCTCCACATTTTGAATCAGGAGGGAGCAGAGCTGTGTATGTCCTTTCATCTTACCCTACAAAGAATTATTCCTAAACCAGTCTCGTGGGAGACATAACTCATCATAGTCATTGAAAGTAACCACAGAACCAGAAATGGGACTAATTATTATTACATGTACTTCCCTGTTATGTGTAATGTTTTTGCCTTCATTTATGATCAATAAATCTTTTGTTTCCTTAGAGGCTGCTCAGCATGCTTTGGTGTATTCTTTCCAAACTGTTGTTCAGATGAGAGCATATGCCAGCTACCTACGTTTTGAAGAATGTGATTATTTTATTGGAATCTACATTAATTAATCCTGAAATCAGATGGTGTAATCAGATGCTAAGTGACTCTCAAAAGTTGTGTTCAGTAGCACAGAGTTTAAATATTTTAGCTTTACCACTCTGTGCGCTGGCAGCAAACAGTTGGGTCTTGGTAAAGTCAGCATATGAACTCTGCTTGCGATGACATCTGGATGGCTTGTTTTATCTATAAGCACACTTGTAGACAAATGAAAGCCGACACATGTAAGGCTGGGGTGGCATCTTTGCCTCAAGCACTCTTTGACTGTACATATTCCAGTATGTCAGGACCAGGGAGCATGTTTGTGTATATAGGAGAATGGATGCAGTAAAATTGCCCCATTTCTACACCAACTACTGTGCTGTCTTTTTGAAACTTTGACATATATAAAAGACAAGGCATTCTTGGAAATTTTAGCATGAGAACCAAATTTCAAACATTACGTACTAATGTTCGCCTACAGAGTGGGATATGAATTAAAAGACTTAATAGGTTTTTTAAAATCATCTTCTGAACCCAGATATCTCCTTTTGTAACATCCCTTAGCAAATCTGTATATCTTGTGCTTCTGAACAGTTTTGCCACTCTTTGTAGGACAGGTAGAAAGTGGGGGGAGGGGTTGCACAGAGAGAAAAATGTTTAGGTAATGTGTAGGTGGGAATTTCTTGCCTGGAGGAACTTCATAGAAACTTTTTTCTGAGTGACATCAGCAAAGAATATGTTGATTTCTACACTCATTTCAGCCTTATTTCCATACCTATGAACCATGGCTTCAAAACTGCTATGCTTGCAACCTTTGATACAAAATAATTAGGTTTGGAAGGTATCCAGAAGAGGGCAATATGGTGAAAGGCCTCGAAACCAAGCCTGATGAGGAAAGAGGTGGATACAATTACCCTGAGGAAGTGGTACTTAGGAGATAATTATTTTCAAATATTTGAAGGGCTGTAACATAGATGACATGGAAGATAAATTTGCTGGGAGGAAGGGTATTATCTAAGTTGCCCTAACGTCCATTTCCATAATAGCTATATTATTGAATATTACATAACCTATTTGAAGATCTGTGGTACATTAAGAACTGATGATTATGATGCCTTACTTTCAGTTTTCTCCCCTATCCCTTTTCGTTTCTGTGACATATTTTTCTGGACAACCTTCCTGAAAGCAGGGATTGTTTAGTAATTATTTTGAGATTCATCCAAAGGAGTGACATTAATTTTTTTAATTACTACACACAGATTTTCCTTTTTGCATTTTATTTATTTATTTTATCCTCCCTGCTGAACTATAATATATGGAGGAATTCCTATCCAGAATTGGCCACTCTGTTCTGCAGACAGTGAGCAGTGAATGGGGGGAGACTATATGTTAATTCTAACTGGCCCTACACAATTTCTGTAATAAATTGGTGATATTTTTCTCTAATAAGGACTCACGATTCCAGAGCAATGGCCCACAAATTATGATCATATTATACTCATGTACAGAATGCTTTAGATTTGGGGCTTTGAACATGGTGCTATAGAATACTTCCCTTTGCATTTTCAAATTCCTTGCCCCTCTGCCATTTAAAAAAAAAAAAAACCATATTCCTTTATTTGTTTTTAATGAAAATATGGCATGCTCCAAAACAAAATGACAGCCTCCAGCGTTATTTATTTCCAACTCTAGTTCCAAATCCCTCATGGACACAGAAGGGACACAAACGCTAAGGAAAATAAAAATTACAAGCAGAGAGAATCCAAGGTTTTGTTTTGTAGATGGCAGAGTTTTTGCCGTGAAAGCCATGACCTGAACAAGCATTTCAGAAACTTTCAAATATGCACATCAACCCAAAAGATTAAGCCTTTTTTTTTTTTTTTGCTTTAGAAGCTGAATGTGGTGCTGGGGGGGGGGAGGCTTTTCCTATCATTCTTATTTCCATCTTCTCTAAAAGGGCTGCAAATTAAGAAATAATAGTGGAAGCCAAAAACACATGTTATTTTTTTTTTTTTGAACACATGTTAATTTTAATTTTAATGTTAACCAATGGAGGGAATTAGAGAGAGGAGGGGAAGCATGCAGAAATAGATGGAAGAACAGCTACTAATAGGGGTGTTTTTAAATTTGAAGCGGCCTTTAACACTACTGATCAAGTAGAGACCATGAAGAGAAGCAGCACTGTTTTAGAAGCATCTGTGGAGTTGCTGGTAAAGCTTCCCTGGGTTTTTTAGTAAGCGAGCATCATTACGCTATTAACCTGGGAAATGTGCCCTTGTCCATTTCCTATTGTGTCCCTACCACTCTCCCATCAATCCATATTGAGTGCTTGGTATGCAGTGCCCAGGGATCCCGATAAGTACCTCTGTGTATAAGAAAGGGCACTTTTTTTGTTTTACATGCTGTTATCATGGGCGAGAGGAAGTGACTGTGTAATCGCATCTGTACAGCAAATAACCATTTCTACCTACAAGGAGCAAATGGGCCCACTCAAATGGATGGACGAGGAGTTTATTAGCACTTGAGTGAGCTGAGAGATGGACGTAGATGTACCTGTTACACCAGAGACTTGAGGCTCTGGTACCTTTGCATGACTTTTCACTTAAAAACTACCGCTTGTGGTTCAGTGACTGCACCACTCTATTTGTGCTCCTTTGCTTATAAGATCTTCCCAAGCTCTTCGGAGTTTCGGTGTCTAAAATTTTAATGCTGCAGCGTTAACCCCTTGATACTGCTTCTGGATAGGAAGCGCATTAGCCTTAACTTGAAAGATGCAGTTTAATAGCCAACAGTAAATATTTTACCTTGGTCTTTCGGAGCCAGCTTTTTCTGGCATTAAATGAAGAAGGAGAGGGAGGGGAAAGTCAACTAAAATCAGACCTGAAGTGTTAAGCCACATAAACTGTCAACATGACAAATGCCACTATTTGGCACTGATTTCTGTCTTATTTATCTTCGCTAATTTATAACCAATAAAACGGGACATCAATTGCAAAAATGGTAAATGTAGCCCTGATGTACCACTTGGGGCTAATTTCCCCCAGTCCCTTATTACATTTGTATTTGATAGAAAAAGAGGAATGCTTGAAAGATGAGAGAAGAGGAGAGGGGAAGTAAGAGCACACGGTATGAATATATACAGCAGTTTATAGGATGACCCCGGAAGATGCAGTAATGAAGCACCATATGCTCTTCATTCAGTTACTGTTTGTAGAGGAATCCAACTCACATTCTCATGTGTACAACAGCTTCCTACTGCAGACCAAGGCCCAGGTAGCATGGGAAGCATGTTTTCAATCATATCACCAGTAGGATGAGAAGCAAGAGGAGAGACTGCTCACCTTTTCTTGCAGCCAAGAAAAGGCAATTGCAGGACTTTTGCAGCACAGAATTTAAGATATACTGGTAGTCCTCCACATGCAACCACAATTGAGGCCAAAATTTATGTTGCTAAGTGAGACATTTGTTAGGTGAGCTTTCCCCCATTTTATAACCTTTCTTGCCACAGTTGTTAAGTGAATCACTGCAGTTGATAAGTTAGTAACCTGGTTGTTAAGTGAATCAGGCTTCTCCCTTGACTTTGGTTGTCAGAAGGTCGCAAAAGGGGATCACATGACCTTGGAGCTCAGCAACGGCCATAAGTATGAACCAGTTACCAAGCATCCAGATTTTGATCACATGATCATGGGGATGTTGCCAAGGTCGTAACTGTGAAAGGTGGTCATAAGTCACTTTTTTCAGTGGCATTATAACTTTGAACCATCATTAAATGAACTGTTGTAAATCAAGGACTACCTGTAATCATAATAGTAATTTACAAGATTATTTTTTCCCCAATTTGAAATAATGAATTTTTTTCTTAGAACTGGTTGTTATGCATTACAAGATTTTGTTATGTACCGTAATCTACCAGGCCCTCAAGGCATATGGGAAAAGGTGATAGCTCTTGAACTATTTTCTGATTTTGGCATCTGAGTAAGTGCATTAATAACTTTCCCCGCCATAAAGTGGGAAAGTATTGTATTTTCAAACATGCTGTGCACATGAGTATCTCTGGCATAATCCTGTTGGTACCTTGCTGTTCAAGGTAATAAATTAAGATGATGGAATCCTTAGCCTATTTATTTAATTTTGATCTGCAAACAACCAGTAAAGACCTTCATAGCTAGTGCAACCTACAGCACTTCGTGTATTTAATTCATACTTTGTATTCCCTAATTAATAAATGTCTGTACATTAAATTATTTAAAAGTATTATACTAAACATTATTTAATCTTATAATCTGCACTAAAAATGTTCAGGGCTGAAGAACTGGGAAGTATTTTTTCTGCAAAATAAACTTGAATAACCTACCAATTAAGAAGACTAAAGATAATTAGTGTTGCCTTTTTTAGAGGATGAATTAATACGAAATCTCTTTATCTTTATGTAAAGTGCTCCTAGAATGAAGAAATCCATTTATTACACAGATCCCCAACACAAAATACAACATAAAATCCTCATTCAGCAGATGAGGGAAGAATCCCTGATAATTTCAATTCTATCTGCAGGCATGACATACTCCAGCCACTGTGTCTCTTATCTCACCCCTGACTATGATAAATGCTCAGCCTTCCTTATCTTACTAGAATTAAGGGGTAGAGTTGAAAAATATTGCAGGATTCGAATAATTAGAATAGGAATTAGAATTCGGATTAGGCTATTTCAACCATTCTAGAGTCCAAGTTCTGATGTCTTTCCCAGTCTTATAAATAAATATTCCTGCCTTTGGAAACACTAAGGATTGGATGTAGCATCATAGCCATGGTTTATAGTAACATATGTAAGTATATATAGGCTTTAACCTATTATATTAAATAATATAATATAATTATATAATTATATCGGAGATAGGGCGGCATATAAATTTTATTAATAAATAATAAAGTTGGGAGATAAGCACAATATTTTTCTTCTGGAGAAATGTTCAGCTTGTATGATTTTAACTGGCAAATTATCTTGATTCTAAGTTAGCCAGAGGTGGGTTTCTACCAGTTCACCCCAGTTTGGGCAAAACGGTAGCAGCAGTGGCAGGAGGCTCCGCCCATCCACCCAGATGTCATCAAAAACGCTCTGCGCATGCGCAGAAGCTTCTGCACATGTGCAGAAGCACTGCTCGTTCACAAAGCGAGCAAGCGCACCCGCACGCTACCGATAGCAAACTGGTAGTGCCCGGAGTTGAATCCCATTACTCAACTTAGCCGTGGATTGTTAGTGGGTGATAGCAGCAACTTTCTGCCCTGCTTTATCATTTCTAAATCCAGTTACACTTAGCATGTAGACTCTTTGATGAGAGCAGCTCTCCTTATGGAAAGACAGCCTTAAAGAGTTAAAGTTACTGACTCTTGTCCTTGTGGAACAAACCCCCACTAAACAGTGAGCAAACCCCACCCTCACTTGCCCTGATGATGTTACCTGGTTGGGTGAAGAAATGTCTGCAAGTAAACAATCAATCTCAGAGATCACCGTAGACGCCACATTCTACTCCTTGTGTTATATTTCTGAGGGGATTGTTTTCTTATAGATTGCCAGGAATTAAAGACAAGTTGTTAACTAGTGTTAATGGAGACATCAGAAAAATAAGCAGGTCCATTTTCTATACCGATCACTATATTGAGTTCAAGAATGCACTTGTTTTAATTTAGCTTTCTTTACTGGTTCGTGCTTTGTGGATATTGGCTACATTGCCAGATGCATGGGCAGGGTTGCTATCCTACGGCCTAGTGATACTTAAACGTTTATTCATTTTGATATAGTAATTTTAATATATATATAAATATTTTAAAATAGATTGTAATTATACATGAGATATATAACTGTACAGTGACGCATCCACTGTTATTTTAACGCTATAGCTTATGACAATGTATTGTGAGAATTGCTCAAACAATGGCTACATTGTGGTTTAGTGGAATAGGCAGTGTCTTTTGACTGCTATCATTAGAAGCCATCCACCTAGGAGTTTTTAAAAGTAGGAAAGAATTCAAAGAGATTGCCTTTGAACTAAAGCGATATTAATAAATTATGAATTAGCATGGATTCCAAGATAGGTGCTTTCTCCCCACCCCCACTCCTTGAAATAGATATTGTTTTGGCTTTTAATATCTGAAAATAATATAATCCAAATTGGAAATACCACCATATGCTTTATTTTCTAAGCATTGTGCAGTCATATGAATTTATTAAGTCTGAAGCACTACTTGCAACGTTAATTCCGATCAGCCAACACCATGATCTCTGTTGTAGAAACTCACTAGGCACTAATAAAGGGTGCAATCAAAAGACAAACATCCTGCATAATTTCATTCAGTAAATATTTTCATTTCAATGCTGTCCTATAAAGCAGAGTTAGGAAGACAAAAACAGCAAAACCTCTTATATACTGTCGCCAAGAAAGCTCCATAGAATAGAATAGAATAGAATAGAATAGAATAGAATAGAATAGAATAGAATAGAATAGAATAGAATAGAATAGAATAGAATAGAATAGAATTCTTTATTGGCCAAGTGTGATTGGACACACAAGGAATTTGTCTTTGGTGCATATGCTCTGAGTGTACTTAAAGAAAAAATAAAATATATTCGTCAAGAATCATAAGATACAACACTTAGTGATAGTTATAGATGTGTCTGTGACCAGCAGTTAGCTTGACTTGGGATTCCTTTGCCTTCTAATGCAGATATCAGAGAAATTCTCATGCAATATGTATACATATATGGGTATATAGATAAATAGAGATATAACATTCTGTGTATATGTGATAGAAAAGGTTTGAGAATAAAACTGTCACTAGAATCATATCTCTATATAAATCTACAGCATCTTATGTTATATACTATGTATTATTTAGTTTTTCATCTCAAAAACATATTGTAGAATAGGAAAAATATAAATATATAACCAGAAGGAATACATGCATATATACATACATATACAGAGAGAACCACAAAATCCATAATGTGGGACATTTAAGAATTGGAGCCATTGTTTAAAATAAAAAATCTACCTTCTGGTGGCATATAATTGAGATTTTTTTTAAATTTTAATTTTAAAAAGTAAAGAAAATATTTTCTCTTGCTCTCTTAACACTGGGATCAGCATAATTAATGTGATTATGGTGGACACAATCTAGGAAAAAAGGAGAAGATAATTTTATTGATAGAATTTGAAACACAACTAAAGCAGTAAAATAGGAAAAATGGTATTATAGATTAAAACTGATTTTTTTTCTATAACTAGATTTTTTTTTCCTGGACATATTTAGGGGAAGTAATAAAATGTTAGGCCTTCTTCAAAATGGCACTTTAGGTGCAGAAATCAAAAAAGATTTGTATGCAGTGCTGTATCCAAGTATCTTATTAATAACAAATATGACAATAACAAATGTTGTACAGCATGCATGGTAGATTACAAATGGTGTTTTTAAATCCTCTTTAAAGAACCCTATATGATGCATACTGTGATAATTCTGATAGGAAATAATTAAATATTTCAGCCAAGTCATTCCTAGCCATAGCCAAGATTTCTGCATCCCAAGAAAAGAATCCCAATTATACAAAACTGTTTTTCAATCAGTTCTGTTTTGCTGTGCTTTATTTCCCCCCCCCCCCTCTGGACAATGTTTCAGGACTTTGACAGCCTTCTCGGACTGAACTAGGAAATGCAGATATCCACTTTCTGTTGATATTGAGATCTTATTCCCTAGGTGAACTCTGCCTACAGCTTCATAGCATGTAGATCTAAATGTTGTACAGTAAAATATCCCCAGTATTAACTTGCAGTACCTAGAAATACCTGCATCAAAGGATTCTGATTTATTAATAATATTTTTTGAGGAACGAATATTCATTTGCCCGTGTTTTTAATTTGTGAAGCACAGAGAATAACATCAGCTTTTAATTATGCATTTTGCAAAATGCCACTCCGAATAAGATGGAAGAAAATTAAAATAGTGGATCAAATAGTAAATTTGAACAGAGGCTGGGAATGAGCTGTAGTATAATGCTAATGGCTTTGCGTCTTCCTGGCATTATGTCAATAATGGCTCTAATCACATTAACTAGAGAGGCCATTACTGTATTCTCTTCAGTGGCATGTTCCATAGCAACATATTGTTCACCTTATAATAACTGTCGTTAGGTCTTATTTTTCAAGACAAGTTTTAATGTTTGACCTAAAGAGGAGGCAAGTGTACACAACCTTGTTTATTTAAAAAAAGGAAAATCATCCCTCAGATTACTTATTAAATGCTATCTGAGGTAGTTTTATTACATACCCATACCTAAAAAGGGTTGTCGTATTTTAAAGCATAGGCTTTGCTGGATTAGACACAGAATAATTTATCTAATTTGTAAGAGCTTCTTTATCTTCTCAAGAGCATAGTAAGAGCATACTAATTATCTTAGTGGATCACAGTCCTGACCCAAATATTTCCTTGAGTAGCAAAACATTTTCTTTCTTTCTTTCTTTCTTTCTTTCTTTCTTTCTTTCTTTCTTTCTTTCTTTCTTTCTTTCTTTCTTACATTCTTTCTTTCTTTCTCTCTCTCTCTCTTTCCTTCCTTCCTTCCTTCCTTCCTTCCTTCCTTCCTCCCTCCCTCCCTCCCTCCCTCTCTCTCTCTCTCTCTCTCTCTCTTTCTTCTATCATATCTATCTATCCTATCTATCCCATCTATCCTGTTTATCTATCTATCTGAATCCCATTTTTATTATACTGGGGGAACATATAGTACAAAATCTAGTAAAGGCATCATTATAGAAAACAGGCTATTTATGAAAGATTTTTTTCCCAGAGCCTTATGATTTCAGTTACAGACTTAGTCAAGCTGTGAGTTGCATGCAGTTTCAGAATCCATATGTATCTCCCAAAGCCCTCTGAAATTGTGCCACTCAATTACTGGATGATGTGCTGCTAATGTTTGCCATAAAACAAAACCGTATATAAGCCTTACTTAGGCTTAACACACATTAAAGAAAAGCCCTTGGGAAGGAAAGGTGCTTTGAATTGCTGGTACTATCTACTTGGGTGCCATCCTAATGCTAATGTCATCACTCTGCCTACAGTGGCCTACACACTTTCTCCAAAAAATAACTTAAGCAAAATGAAGTCCAATGGGACAAAAACTACATTTTCGATAGAGACTGTAAACTTCTGCAGCCTATGGTTCCAAATACGACTTGAGTTATATTTTGTAAATTCTTACTTTTATTATTTATTCACTATAAATCTGCAATATATTTGTACATATGATGACACTACAGAAATGAAAGTTATTTCCCATGGTTTTGCATCATTAATAATTATTCTAGTCCCTTTTAAGTATTATATTGTGAGGACACATTTGTATCAGCCTTTGAAAAAGGAATAATCAGGGTAGCATTCTGCTGGAGGTAAGCCACACCTGGTATATAGTTTCTGGGCATTCTCATTAGTCAGTTATTCTCCTGGGAAGTAAGCAAGCTTGTTTGGCCATGTGCTTTAACATTTACATTAAGGGGATGGGATCCTTTGGGCGTGTAGGCCTTGGGGCAAGTACATGGATCTGTAGCTCCATGACCCATGAATCTATGTACAGCACACCTGGATATCCAATTTGACTGCAAAGGAATTAATGGCAGAAGAACTTTGTTTATCCCACATATGTTTTGTGACCATGAACCTTTCTAGAATTAATAATGCTTATATTTTCATAACTCTTTAGAACTTCACTTATAGAATATGGAAATAGGGCTAATATAAAAAGTTCACTCAGGTCTCCTCTAAGTTCTTAAACATACAGTATCATAACTATATTTTGCTAAGGATGAAAGTGATCAAGAAGACTTCATTTTTTTTTTTTTTTTACAAAGAGAATAAAATGTGTTGGCTGGAAAAAAAAAGTGGTATATCATTTAAGCTCAACTTCATGTTATATTGGGTAGACAAATTTTTATTTTTCCATAAAAATGAAGGATTTGAAAATCCTCATACATAAATACAAAATGCTTTGATGTGATGAATAGCAAAAGATTATTAAAAGCTGTCTTTTAAAAAGCACAATGTCAAGAGGAGATACATATGCTGTCTTGGTGTTTGGTGCTGAAATTTTTGCACACTAATTCAGTACTGCAGAATTTGGTGAAGAATTTGTTATAATGAGGATTCAGGGTGCCAAGATTTTTTAAAAACTGCATAAATATTTCCACACATTAATTAATAAATTAGAATTGAATTCCTCTCATAGATCCTTAGTACAGTATAGAACTTAGTATCAGGAGGTTGGCAGAATATGATGAACTGCCTTTAAAGAAACAATAATCTGTCCTTGAACAACTGAAATAATTTGTCAATTCATAATTAGAAAGCAAACATAAATTATAGCAAGCTCAGGCAGTTTCTTGATTAGCAAATAAGTTAGGACTTTTTTTGAGGTATACTTTGAGCGCGGAAAGAAAATGCCAAGTATCTTTTCAATTCAAAACTAAGAGCTGAAAATTAAAAAAAAACTAGAATAAATTTTCTTTTTGGGTTATACAAAAAAAAAAAAAATCAAGTTACATAAGGTTCATAAGTGATGTGCTTTTGTACCAGTTTTCTGGCGGGCAGAAGAATTGTTGTGGGCTGCAAACACATCTGAATAAATTCCCAAGGAAGTTGAGAATCACTCACATGGTAGGTATGTAAAACCTTGTAACTGACATCAAGGGCTGTTGCACTTTTGTCGGTTTATTGAATCAGCAGAGCGCTCAGTCCCAAGTGACAGGAAATGTCACCAGCATCTGCATCCCTGACAAGAATTTTACACCGCGAGATTAAGGGGACATACTTACATACTTCTGCTTAGCCTTATGTCACTGGCTTTTAGCATGGATTTTGAAAAGTATATTTTCATAGCTGTGAAATAACGCTGTGTGATAGGCAGACGCAGAGCGATGGCTCAGGATGGTGAATGTTGATTGGCAGTTCTTTAGGGGATACGTTTCATTCAGGTTATTTCTAAGCAAGGCTCACTATGTTAACACAAGCTCCTACAACAGTCAAATGCTTACATGGTAACAGTAATTTCTTCAGGAAAAGGTACTGTGAAGAAAGCTGAATTTTAAAAACGCAGCCAGTCAGCTGGGAACAGTTCCATTTTTGAAATCTAAAATCTGTTTGAAAAGGGGCTGCGTTTCATTTTATTCATGAATTATCAGATAGGTTTTTTTTGGGGGGTGGGGTTTGCAATTCTTTTCTCCCTGCTGGATGCTTGTCAGCTGTGTGTCTGCGTCAGTCCAGTTTGTCGGAGAAGAATCTTGTACTAGTTGTAAATTCACACTCACAAGGACAGACAATGTAATGTATAAACAGATACTGAATAGCAGGATCTGCATTTGCACACCCTGCAATGTTGAGAAGGTAAATCTCTTATCTTGTTGCCATCATCTGTCAGTTTTCATCTTCATTGATTGAACACTTGCTGCCCAAAAGGTGAAATAGTTGAAGCAGGAGAGCTTCATTTTAAAAGATGGGGCAACTTTGTGCAGGACTTTCCTATTAATCTTGTGCAGGAAACAAAAACGTGAAGCCTCAAAATCTGTATTAATCAGACCCTCTCCCAAATTTGTTGCTATGTTGTCATTTTTACTCTGAATGCAAAGAAAATACCGAGTACACATTGAGAATTATATCAGCTCTATTAAGTTCATTTTAATTGCATTGGCATTTAAATTAAATATATCTAAATTTTTTGCTCTGATTTCATCCAATTTCTAGAGTGCTTGTTCTCTACAGTAAGAGCCAAAAGAAGGTTTTGTTTCTCTCAGTTACAGTCTAACGTAGCATTTTTTTAAAAATCATATTTCAGTGTAATTTTCATAATGTGGAATTATGGCAATATAACCACAAACTCTTTCCGTACATGTGCATAAATTTTTTTAGGGTGTAAAAATTGATTAATTAACAACCAAGATTTTTTTTTTGCTAGAGGTCTGAATTTGCAGAAGTCAACATTTCTGCAGAAACAGATGTCTGGTAAAAGTCATAATAAGCTCATGCACTAATCTTACAAATGGCACAAATTAGATAATTTGCTGCAGTGCAAATTTTGTCATAATGTGAATGATATGCAGTTCACAATTTGCCTAGTCGGTGGCTTTAACCATACATTTGTGCAAAAAAACCCAAACACTTATTGTTTCATTCTTAGGAAATCTATGCCTATTTTTGTTTCTTTGATTTTTTAACCTAAAAATTGTAGTTTGAGCCTTCTTATTTAATTGAGTTTAGAATTCAAACTTAATGTGAATTCTATACAGACTGTAAATAAAAGGTTGCTTTTTGATTATGATCATTTATATATCTGTTAATAATACTCTATGTAAAATAAGTTGCAAAATTTCTTAAAACTATGGAAAAATGAGTTAACCACTGTGCCATAATTTTTACCCTGTCTTAATGGCTTATTGTTTTCTCTGTTTCCCCCAGTCCTGAATAGGAAGATACAAATTTCATTCATGGACAATGGAACTTTTACCCTGGTGTTTAGCATTGCAATTTAAACAGCTCACTCTAAATTTCCATTTTAGCAGGGGGTAAAAAAATAAAAGCATTGCCAGAAGACTAAAGTTAGACAAATAGGAATAAAATAAAATATCTGATGCAGCAAACTCAGAAGTCTAATTGAATTTAATTGAATAGTTTATACACAATTGATTCATTTCACAATGAAAATGAAATCTCGGGCAAAAAACAATGCAAAGAGATTATATTTTGGATTGTGTTCATTTGTTTTTCTTTTTTTAAAAAAAGAAAATGCCTGCTATCTAGAAAAGACCTCACAATATGAAACAAAAGAAAACACACAATGGCAGCAAAAAATACAAAATGAGATGCATGCAAAAGATTTAACAACGAACACTTGCATAAATCAAGTGCTTTAAACATTCAAAATTTAAAACTATGTTTTAGTGCTATTTTGACAGAGTGGGTATGAAAGAATTCAGTATTGTAACAGATTTTTTATAAATTATTTCATTTATTCAATTTATTTTATTTTTGTTTATTAAAGTTTTATGCTGCCCGTTTCATAAAGGCAACTGTAAATTATTCCTTTAGAATGCATACAATGCTGTATTTGTGATAAAGAATTTTATAAAAGGGATGAATATGGAAAAAGCGATGTATAAATGTGACCCGGTCAACACTCTGTTCGTAAAATATGTATAATGAAAGAAAAGTTTTAATAAAACTTGTTCAAAAAAAAAAAAAAGAATGCATATTTGCATGGTTCTTTCAGGAGAAAATGCCTATTTTTATTTTTGCTCCAGGTTCAGAAACCGAAATTATGGTTTAACGGGCAGCATGAAGCCAAGTACTTTGCCAACATTTTTACTTCAGGGCCGTCTATAAACTTAACATTTAAGACCTAATTATAGGCTGCATGGACAGCAGCCTTATCATGGCTTTCAATTAAGCATGAAACTGCTAGTCATAATCTTTGGCTGCTCAGGACTCGCAAAACAGCCGAAACAGCTGCTGCTGGTTTATTTAGATACTTGCTTGTTTCTCAGGTTAGCAGCATTTTTCCTCATTAACCAGACAAACGCATCCAGGAAACCCACAGCTTATTTTAAGTTGTCTTCTCAGCAACATAGGCTTATAATTAAGCAATAAGCATAGACAATATTACTGCGCTTAATGGAGCTTAATTGCCATCCTTCATGTTTGTGTGTTATGCATATCTGCACGCATACGGATACATTAATAAGTCCATTCAAGGGAAGTTAGGGAATCGGCCATCATCAAAATTTCTTTGAGTCTTGAGAAGAAACTGTTGGGAACAACTGTACTGTAGAGATTATTTTGACTTGACTGTTCTTGAATCCAATGCATTGGATGGCTTCTTCAGCCAAAGTGGTTATGAGGAAAGAGGACAGTTCTTTCAGAATTCATGAGTTGAGGGCAGCTGCCATCATATCAGCAGTGAAGATAGAGAGATCGGGTGACTGATGGTTAGTGGAAATGTTTTGATCTGCAAGGAAAATAAAACAAAACCCCAACAAGCCGCGGCTTCCTGTGACAGCCACAAGCTATGTAGATAGTTGGTCGTAAATCTGTTCCTTTGCTTGGGGAATTGCATAAGATATGTCTGCGTTAAACCCAAAGATAAACCACTAAAGAAATAATTAAGATGCCTACTTTCAAGATAGTAACCATGACCGTAGAATCAAAACCCCAACCCTTTTTTATGTGAATTTCATGACACATGCAAAAAAGAAGAAGAAGAAAAAGAAGCAAGGCTTTTTCTGTGTGGTTCTGACCACTGATTTGACTTTGGATGGCTTGCAGGCACCTCTGCCTCTTTCCACTAATGGTAGCAAGATCATTCTGCTTTTAATAAAACAAGCACCTATCTGTCAACATTTAGGATTGCTATGGCTGTGCACACTTCAAAAATAATTTAGGAAAGTTGCTTTGACCTGCAAGGGCAGCCCACATTGATGTTTACTAAGCCAGTTGGTTGTTTCCCAGGCTCGGAATCATCTGCTTTAAGGAATTCACTTACTAAAGTTAATCTAATTTTTAAACAAGCATCATCTTCTCTTCCGGGCTTGCTGGAAGCCTGAACAAATTGAGGATATATTTTAGCAGGGAGGAGTTGCACAAGTACAAGGTCTGAATCACTTGTGAATCATTCTGGCCATCTCTGATGACTTCTTGGTCTTCTATCTTTGTAGCAGAATAAATTCAGAGTTTTCAGCTATACACCCCCTGCCATCCCTTTGTTTGCTACGCTTACCTGTATTTTTCCTGCTGTTGCTGCTGGTCCCTCCAGTGCTACTCCCAATTTTCCTTCCTCCTACGCCATGGCAGCTATATTGCTCTTACCTATGATTATTTGAATGCACGCAGGCTCTGGCTTTGATGTTCTTCATATACTGTAATTTGTTTTGATTAATGGATTTTTCAAAGGTGTGGTGCTTCATCTTCATCCTCTGTTGATTAAGACCACCACGTATCAGGTCATCTTGTCTATTTAATTCTACTAAACTTAAATTAATTATAATGCTGCTGAGTTTAAAACATGTCATAAACAAACCCAGTCATTGGTTCCATAGCAACAATATAGTGTTGTTATTTTAACACGACTTGGCAACTTGCAAGGTTTTTTTTCCTAATTATAAGAAAGAAGAAATAGTAATTGCCAAACTTAATAATGTTAAAATTGTGTAATAAAGGGTAGTGCAAATAAAGGTATCACCTGAAAAGTGCATTGAAGAATATATTTAAGAGCTTCCACTTACATTCTACAAGATTTCTTTTTGTCTGGGACATGACGTTGTTTGTGGATTGTATATTTTATGATCTTTCATTCTACTTCGACAAATGTGCACGCTTTCCTCTCATGTTTCATTCAGCAATTAAAATAATAATAATTAAAATATTGCATTTTCTGCCCCCATATGCCCTAAGCAAGACCTGTTTGTTGTAGGTTCGGGCTCAAAATATATTGTTTTGAAATTAGTTTTATATTTTTGTTTATTTCTTTAAGTATATTTACAGGACTTATTTGAAATGCTAGTGGTATTTTGATTGTTTAGAGTTAGCTATATGCATCGGGGCAATTATGATTACATAGTTCAGATAGTTGTCCCAGACTATTTACAGCTACTGAAGAATTGTGTGTTTTCTTAGGAATAGTTCCCACTGCTTTTGCGATGTGGCATAGTAGTTTAAGTGCTGGCATAGTAGTTTAAGTGCTGGGATAAGAGTAGGAAAACCAGATTCTAATCCTCCTTTAGGCGGAGAAGCCAAGTGAATGACCCTGGACCACTCACACATTCTTTCAGCCACAAAACAGTGCCTCTGCAAAAGCTGGTTTAACAACAAACTCTTCATTCATCATGCATTGATGACTTTGCTAGGCAAAGTGCACTACAAGCAAGCAGCCCTTGCAACCAAGTGGAACAAATGTTAGGAAGAAGATTTCCCACTGTGGTAATGAGTCTTGTTTAAAGAAAAGAATATATAAGGTTGTGGCTGTAGCTTCTCTGACATTTTAGTTACGGAATAAAACAAGTGGTTTGAGGTTTAGTTTATAATATTAAAAAAGATTAGATGCAATATTTAAGAGATTTGTCAACCCCAGCTGACGTCAGGAAGCCTGCCATCTTGAATGTTAGAGAGAGAATCATAGTTTTAAAGAGATACTTTTCAAATGGCATTTTATGCCAAATATAATGAGAATTTATTGCAAAAATAGTGCACAAACATATAAGTTGCTCTTCATACATTTTAGATAACGACTTCATTTGGCATATACATACTTGTAGGTTTGATTACAAATTTTAATAGTGAAAATAAAATTCTAAAATAAAAGGGAAACAAAAATGGGTGCAAGTCCAATTCTTCTTTATAAAATCATTATTGGGCACTGCCCCTCCCCTTTGTTATCTAATTTAAAGAAAAACAGAAAACCAATTTGTTTCTGATTTAATTTAACAGATTAGGTAAGCAATATAATAACAGAAACATTCTAGATTTCTTACAGAGTTTTCTGAGGTATAAAACTGAATTTATTCAGCAATAGTATTATTTCCTCCCATGTAATATATATATATATATACACACACACATACACATACACACACACAAGGAAATTCTTTCTTCTTTAAAATTCTTTATTTAGTTGACAATATTTTATCTATATCTTTTTTTTTAGATGCATCTCTCTTAGGACTCCATTGATAGGACTCTTATCTGGCCAAATACTTTTGGAAATATAATGTCATATATTTTTATTCCAATTCACCTGATCCAAACTTATATTTCATGTTATTCCATCCATTTTAGATAATAGTTTCTTTGTCTTTATTAAGAAAAAAATGGAACATTTAATTTGGAAAAAGTTTGTTTCCATGAGCAAATGCATATTTTCTGGATTTTCTTTTTCAGAGTATGTACATATAATTATTAGAGTAAAAATATTTGCATAACCCTTCGCTTACTAATTTTGCAGCGATTTTTATTACATTTCAAGATGTAAAACAATACAGATAAAATGATGAGGTTAATTTGGAGAACCCAAAGCAAAGCATTTGCCAAACTGCCCTGTGTTCTTCTAATTAACAAGCTAGCTTTGTGTGGGCTGGATGGTATGTTGATCAAGTATGTGGTTAGCTCAAAAAATATGCCCCAAGACAGATCATTAAAGATTCTTCATCGGACTGGAAAGAGGTACCGAATGGGGTACTACACAGCCTTCTTCTCTTCCCTATTTGTGTTAATGACTTGGATGATGAGATATCAGGAATATTTCTCAGATTTTCAGATGCCACAAAATTTAGTGGGATAGCTTCTAGTTATGTACAAGGAAAAAACAAAATGGAAAACAACCTTGACAAATTAGAGAAATGAGCTTAAAATAACAAAAAAACAATTTTCTAATACAGCATCATCTGTCAAAAGTTAATGATGCACCCAAAAAGGAATTGGGCTGTGATTGTCATATTTGTTTTGACTTCTTTTCCCCCTAATACCAGTAGTTCTTGACTTAAAACCATTTGTTTAGTGACCGTTCGAAGTTACAAAGGCACTGTAAAAAGTGACTTATGACCAGTTTTCATACTCACAACCATTACAGCGTCTCCATGGTCATGTGATCAAAATTCAGGCACTTGGCAACTGGCCTACATTTATGACAGTTGCACTGTCCCTTGGTCACACGATCACCATTTGTAACACTCACAGTTGGCTTCCAACAAGCAAAATCCATTGGGAAAGCCAGATTTGCTTAATGATTTCATGATTTGCTGAACAACTGCAGTGATTCATTTAACAACTCTGCCCAAAAAAGAGGTTGTAAAATGGAGTACAAATTCACTGAAAAACTGCCTTGCTGAGCAATAGAAATTTGGGGCTCAATTGTGATCATAAATTGAGGGCTACTCAGTTGCCTGTCAAATGCAAAAGTGTTTTCACTTAGAGCAAAAAAGAGCAAAATAAAATGGGCAGGTATAGGCTAGGGCAGAGTTTTTCAAACTTTCTCAAGTCAAGACATCTATAATCGTTCCCAAACTGTGTGCACTCATGTATGCTTTTGTTTTGAAGTAGTTAAATATGTCACCATGAATTTATTGTCACCCCGTGGAGTGCTGTGGAACACAGACTGAGAACCATGAGGTTAGGCGGTACCTGGTAAATAGTATTTGTGAAAAAGACATTGGAGCAATAGTTGATTGAAAACTGAATATGAATCAGCAATGTGATACATCTGCCCCCCCCCCCAAAAAAAGTAAGTGCAGTTTTAGGGTACAATATCAAAAGTACCCATTCCAAATTACAGGAAGAAATAATCATGCTATGTTCTGCATTGGTCAGATCCCTCCTCAAGTATTTTGCCTGCTTCTGGGCATCTTGCTGTAAGAAGGATTCAGAAGGAGCATTGGAAGGATTTTAGAGAAAGGCAGTGTGTCCTCTAAATCTGACACATTTAGTGCAATTGTGCATCCCTTGTGAATTGATGTCTTGGACCATCCAGGAACACAAACCTACCTCTTATCAGCTTAAAACAGTGACACAGAGCTCCTGCATGTTTCAAAGCATCTTTTGGAGATAAAATCTGAAGTGTTGTACAAGTATTGTTACAATCCTTTTAGCCTTGAGACGAGAAGAGTGAGGTTGATATGTTCTCTTCAAAAACCTGGAAGATGTTGCACACCAGTAGGGCAAGACCATTCTTAATTGCTCATGGACAAAACACAATCACGGGTTAAGTTATTGGAAAGCAAATTCTGTTTGCATATCAGAAAAAAAAAATCCTAATATATTTTGACATTGAAACCAGTCCTCTTCTAGCTGTAGAATTCTATGTTTAAGCATCTATTTAATTTTGAAAAATGAAGAGCTACCAGAGCAAGATATTATTTCTGAAGTAATTGAATGGGGGAATATTCTTCTATCCAACTTCTGAGGTACGATATCAGGATCAGATTAATTAATACTTTGATGCTTATCTTGACCTTTACCACCTACTGGGTTCGCCCACCTACTGTGCTACTGAGCTTTTTAATAAGCTATTGACCAAAGAAATAAATATATACCGAAATGTAAAATATGGCAAAACTAAATAAAGTGCAGCATTTCCTTAGATCTTAATGATATGTGTGCAAAGTAGTCAATTTCCTCTGGAGGTTTTAGAAGAGGAAACTGACAAAATGATATAAATTATTTAAATATGAAAGTTCCCCGGGTTGCTTATTGAATCTATCATTTGTTGTCCCCTGCTTGAGTTATGGCACATTCGTAAGGTTGGTTTCCACAAGTTTCTTTTAGGCTTGTGTTTCTCAACCTAGGCAATTTTAAAATGGGTGGACTTGAATTCCCAGAATTCCCAAGCTGATTCGGGAATGCTGGAAATTGAAGTCCACACATCTTAAAGTAGCGGAGCTTAAATTAATGATCAGGACTCTAGTGGCTTCTTTTCTGACTTAACACGTTTTATTAAAAAGCATAAGCTTTTGTGAGCTGTAGCTTATTTCATCAGATACATAGAACACATCTCTGTACACCCATTTAGCTTACTTTTGGGGTGTTTCATGTTTGCTTTTCTTGGTAAAATTGCGCATCAAATTTATCACTTAGGAAATAACCCTCCATGTTGAAGGATGTATACATTCTAAATACATTCTCTTGGGAAAAAGAAGTGTTATTGTGGCTTAAATGTTATAAAGGACTTTTGTTAATAACTATCCTATAGAAAAGGGCTATAATTTCTAAGCCTGTGAGTCAGTCACTTACTACTTTTAAGACATGTGTTTTAGCACATACTTATTACATATCTGAAATCTTTGTGAAAGGGCTTCTCTTGATAGTGTTTATCAGATAAGTAGGTATTTATAACATTGTTTTTGTGGCACCTGAAGATGGCAATAACTTCCCTTTATCCTTATAATTTTCCTTAACTGTTCACACCTTAAATCCGCCAGCAGCAATAATCGTTCAATCTGAACAAACAGGGTTTTGCTAACATGCCAGTCTTTAGTTTTGAGATGATATCTTTGGGTGAAAGCAGTACAGCTGAAGTGATTCCATGTCATTTGATACATTTAGGGGTCCGTTTTTAGAAGTATGAAGAAGTCTGGGTAATAAATTTCTATTTAACTACAGGATACTGTCAGATAATATCTCAGTCAGAGAGCCCTGTTAATAATGAAGTGCAACA
This sequence comes from Pituophis catenifer annectens, assembly GCF_029215685.1. Classification (NCBI taxonomy): domain Eukaryota; kingdom Metazoa; phylum Chordata; class Lepidosauria; order Squamata; family Colubridae; genus Pituophis; species Pituophis catenifer. The sequence continues at coordinate 219,244,279 of NW_027256882.1, forward strand.
CAAACATCACTGGTACCGATTTGCTTATTCTGATTAATTTGGATTAATTGCAAAATAAGCTGAACTAATTTCCCCTCGAACAGAAATAGCTTCATTTCGCCCCTCCCCCCCAAAAAAACACATGTTTTTGAAAGGTAGCTTCAATTCAATTCAGATAGTAATGCTCTCTTCTGTTTAGACTGAACTTACCCATTCAGGATGCTGGTAACATAGGATAAAGAAATCTCCCAATGGCTAATGAAAAACATTGGCTATTGACATGCTTACTTCCATTCTTTCTCTTTGCTGTGGCCAAATAAATTTACTTGTGGCCAAGTAAATAATTTCAAAGGAAAGGGGATGCATAGAAAGAAAAAGGAAGCAGATAAGATGTTTGACTGAAGATGCTGAAGAAACCATTAGTCTAAGGTTGTTTTTAATTTTCTTAGATGTAAGAAGTACTAGCCCTCAATGCATGTAATCTGGGCCAAAGCTAGGATTGCTGAATATTTTTTAGCCTCCCTGCGACAATTTTATTCTCTAACAAAATGATTCAAACCTTAATTTATTCTGAATTCAGATAGCATTTGTAACAGACCTTGCTCCTTGTTAAGTATGTTTAAGATTATGCATTTAATCGGATTAATATTTAGCTTTGAAATTGGAATTCCCCTTGATTTCCATCTAACGACTGTTTGTTTAATATAGTTTAACATACACAAAAAAGGAAGTTTTAAAAAGGGGGTGAGCCAATACAAGAACATATGTATTATGTCACGTTACGTAGTAAAAATTGTTTATTTTATTTATTTATTTAAAACATTGATATAGCCACCCGTATTCTATCCAAATCTGGATGGTTCTCAATCAAAAGTCAAAACAACATATAAAATCATATTAAAATTATAAAACTAAATAGATTAAAACGTTAAAAACAACAAAGATCTGGCACCAAGTCAAACTCCTAATGTGCAATTATTCAATCTTATCCAAGCATTTGGGGGAAAAGTCAGGTCTTTAAAGGTTTAAGGAAGGCTAAGAGAGTAGGGGCCTGCTGTATTTCGGGGTGGAGGGGGCAGAGTTCCATAAGGTAGGGAGCTAACATGGAAAAGGCTTGCTTCCTAGTTCCCATCAGATGGCAGTATTTAGGGGAAGACTCTATATAGGACTTCGCCATATAGAACTTTAAAGGTCATAACTAGCCCCTTGGATTGCATCTGGAAAGAAACTGGAAGCCATTGCATCTCCTGCAACAAAGGTATTACATGGATATCTACAGGATCCCATTACTGTGCATGTTGCTGCATTCCAGACCAGTTGAAGTTACTGAGTGGTCCTCAAGAGAATCCTCATGTAGAACGTGTTGCAGTATTCCAAACAGGATATGACCAAGGCATGAAACACCATGAATAAGGCCTCCCTATTCAGATAAGGGCACAATTGGAGAACTAGAATGTAAAGCCCATGGCTGCCATAGCTGCCACAGAAGCCAGGTATTTTCCCTAAGAATATGAATAATGGTTCCATTTGTTGGTCCAGAAAGTCAAATCTAGCACTGGCAGATATGCACATGATAAAAATAAACTTAGAGAAAATTAAAATTAGATTAAAATTTCTCATAAAAAGTAAAACGAATAGGAACTTATGCACATTTATTGTTTGATGTCAGAACTGAAACGTACACAGGCAAATCCTGGGCAACCCATTGGTAGTCAGCTCCCTTGTGAGCCTGATATTACGGACATGGCATTAGATTGGTCTTCAGCAATTGGACAAAATACATCAGCCGACATAGATGCACTTGGCCTTAAACACAGCAGCAAGTCAGCCAACATCTGTAGGAATCTATAGTTACGATTCATTCATTCTTTGAATTCTTATAACTTTGGGAGTAATATTTTAATGTTTGAAATTTTAATGCTAACTTAATTGTGGTTTTATTGTTGGAAGATGCACTGTGCAGCTTCCAACAATACAGTGGTAGGGGCAGGGTGGGGTATAAATCTAAATAAACAAGTGATTAGAATTCATACTGCTGCATCTTTTGGCAAGCAACCATTAAAATGGGCTAAAAATTCTACCGTATTCTGAGTTGAATTCTACCGTATAGTGCAATATTAATGCAGTGTCATGGGTTTTCAATTCAATTGTGTAGAATGGGAAGGCTGTGTGTTTTTGTTTTATTTTTTTTATAGTTTTCTTATGTATGATGTACACAGAAGATGGCATTTAATTTCGTTGTATGAGGTGCAATGACAATAAAGTAAACTTAAACTTTAAAAAAGGGAGGGAAAGCTACTGTGAGAAAAAAAAGGGATATTTTATTTATTTATTTATGGCGATAAGAACAAAGTATTTGTTTAGAAAATATTCATTTCCAGAAGGTATCTACACAAATATAGCTCTGGAATTCAGTCTAGGCATTGAGAACTGAAAATTCCTACACTGAACCATGGTGAGCCCCTATTCAACCCATTAAAATATGATAGAGGTAGCTGCCACAAATTAATAATAACTTTTTAATGTCTTTTTATCTCTGTCTCTCTCTCTCCCTCGTTTGTCTGTATGGCTTCTACCAAATTCTATCTATCTGCTTCTCAGCGGAGAAATTAAAATATGATGTATGATTCTTAAGGCAGGACGTTTCAATTTGTGTTTGTTTATTTTATTTCATGAAGGTTAAAAACAAGCAAACAAGCACCGCTCTTGTAATTTTCCTTTATTAAAAAAAAAAAGAAAAGAAAGGAGGAGAAAGATGGGCAAAGAATCAGAAACGGTTTTCAAGTGATGATACCCAGTAATTTGTTCATTCTTCTGTCAGTGTAATTTACAAGACAGCGACAGATAAACATGGCTATACAAGATTCATTTACGGTGACACAATGGCAGATACACAGAGCAGAAACCTGCCCGTGAGATAAAGTGGACTGAGTGACTTATGCAGTAATTAGGGGATAATTGTCATTAACCTCGCAAACAGTAGTTTACCCATATTGTTTAAAAGGCTCCAGGATGCATAATGACAAGGTAATCTGTCAAAGCGCTAGGGGGAAATATTAATAAGATTTGTGCAGGCCTGGATAGAAAATATGCAGAAAGCGGCCACATTAAGCTAATTGGTGGATGAATATACACTTGTAAAAGTGCTTCTAATGGCACGTTTGCTGCTCTCCAAATGACTACTGTTAATGTGGAGAAGTGGGCTGCCGACAAAGTCAGGACTTCAGGGACAAGAGGGTATTAAGTCATCCAGGCACGGTTGTTATTATCTAGCATGCCACAACATATTTCTTCCTCCATTTTCTTTCGCATTCCAAAGTCTGTAATACCTCAATGCATGATTCATACGATGTTAATACGTCCCTAATCTCTGCTCTTGTTTGTGTGTGATTTTTGTAACCCGCTCCTCTTCTTCTGCATCGTGCTTTTGTCCCGAGCATGAAGATGTTGAGCTCCTGAAGACCCTGTGTGTGTGTGTGTGTGTGTCTGTGTGTGTGTTTACATTTTTTAAAAGATTCAGTGACAAGTTATGCCAGAAAGCAGAAGTCAAAGATTCTTCTGCTGTTCCTACATAAGTTTGGCGACTGTGAATCACTTGTGTCTTGTATTGTCACCCAGATCCTGTTTATTGGAACTAACTTTCTCCTGTGGAAGAGTTCACGTTATGTAGCAGTGTTTCTGCTAAAACTTTGCCAAAAATAGTTGTGTCTCAGTCTCCATATTATCCAGAGTGATAATAGCAGTGGCCCAGTCTCTATATTATCCAGAGTCATAAGATAAGAGTGTCCCAGTCTCTATATTATCCAGACTGAGGGCAAGGAGTTTAAACTGAAAATGCATATGTCCCCAATTAGCTTCTCTAAAAGTCTGCCTAAATATGGAAGCCATGATCAAAGCTCCCATTCTTGTTTCCAGAATTTAATATTGTGACTATGCAGATCAGGAGTGGGTTCTACTTACCTTTACTACAGTTTTCAACGGTGATTTGTGCATGCGCAGATCGCCGATAATGACATCCGGGGTAGTGGGCGGGGCCTCCTGCCAGTTTTTCTACTGGTTCTTGCGATCCAGTCCGAACCGGGGGCAACCCACCACTGATGCAGATACTATAAAATACCCATTAGCCCTCACTAATGAATGAAAAGTAGTCTGTCGTTCCCACAAATGAAATGTCCGATTATTAACTAGATGACTCCGAAATAGTATGGACTCCCTCTCAGGCAATGCCCTAAGCCCAGAAACCATCAGTCTGATCTTCTCCCTGGCCTTACTTCCATGGAGAACCTCCTACAGGCCTTCTCAGCCTCCAAATAGCAGCTCTTATCATGCCTGTATAGAATAACATTGTTTAAACTGATACCACAATTGTTGTGGGCCAACTTTGGAACGGATCAGCTGGGCTGAAGGAGAAATGTCTCTGTGTGGTAAGGATGATTGATTGTATGGTTGATATTTTTTGAGTTTGGGTAAATAAGATAAAGAACAGGTTTTTAGAAAACTGAAAAAAATGGAAAAATAGGATGACTCTTTTTGAAGATGGAAGCTTGACTGGCTGCATTTAAATGAAGCAAGATCAACTTGATTTGGAAAATAAATATTATGTACTTTTCCATAGAAAATCCTGTAACAGATTTGTTGCTTAAAAAAAAATGTATGATGTATCGATAGAAATAATGGAGTCCCTTGAGATCCAGACTGCAGAGTATTCCGTAACAAAGAAAATCTTTTGCAAAAAGCCAACCAGTGTATTTTTAAAAATTGCACAGAATATTTTAAACTTCTCTTTTTGAATCCTTATACAGTTACATAAGCTAAAGTAGTGAATCCTGGTTTGACAATGCAAATTGTATAAATTAGGATTATTTTTAATCAATTCTCACCAGGAAATGTGTGTGTTTCCTTGCAAACTAATTTGCTCTGTTAATACGAGTTTTCCCTCTCCAACTAAGTGAGAAACTGCATGTGTGCCATGCTATTTCTGGAAAGCTAAACACTTAAGCAAAAAGAAAATGTTCTATATATCTACAGAATATAGTTTGTGTGCTGATCTATTATGCAATGCCTAAACATTTACTTACTTCATTACATGGGAAGTTTCTGCAGTTACCTTGTAATGCAAATTCAGCGTGGAACCTAACACCTTAACTGAGGCCTCACGTTTTGCTCTAATTTCCATGTCCGTTTGGCCTGCAGTCACTATATCGTCTGAACCCTTGATAGAATCAATGTCAGGGTTCCAATCAGCATCTATGTAGTGATTGCAGGCCAAATTCAAATTATTTTTTTCTCAACTTCAATTACTTTTCAATAAGAATCTACATAGATGCTGATTCTATCAAGGGTAAATTCTTATTGAAAAGTAATTGAAATTGAGAAAAAAATAATTTGAATTCATCTATAGAAAAGTAAAGTCTGCCTCTTAAAATTTACATAGACTGGCAGTGGCCAAATTATTCTCTTTGTTGTCATGTATTCTCCAACTTTCTTCTCTATGCCAGAACTTCATTTAAACAAGAGAGACACGTTCATTTCACTTTGTGCATTTTCATATAATTTGTTGCAAATGCTTCACCTCATTATACCATAGTCCTTCAGGGTGAAGCATTCTGAATGTTGTAAAGAGAGTAATTATTATGGAGATTTAAGGTGGAGTGGAGCTTATGGAGCAGGAAAGATTCATATCAGAATGAGAATTACTGGAGACCTCTAGAGAAAATCCATATCCTGAAAGTAGTAGTATTAATTGGGGATCTGTACATCGTGTCTTTGGAAATTTTCACAAGACCGGTAGTTTTGTAGTTTGTTAGAAAGATTGTGTATTGAGGGGATTGTTGAAATAATGAGATTTAAAATCAGACTCCTAGAAATCTGTGATCATTTAATAGCTGCGGTACATTTTTTCTTTGCGTTGTATTCTTTTTTACTTAGATGAGCTAATCTTGTTTACTTTGCTATGTCATCTAGCTTTCATCTCCTTTTTTGGGTCTTCCTAGATTTTTTTTTTTTTTAATCCTCTGAATCAAACTTTGCTGCAGTTTAAATGTTGGCAATCTTTCCTCCTATGTTTGAACTGAAACTCCAGGCTATGCTGCTGCTCTTCTAATATGCAGTTAGGGGAAATAAAATACATTACACTGAAGGAAAGATGTGCTGAAGGACAAATGGATAGCAATATTATTCCCAAACATGGAAATGCTATCAGACCAACCAAGATTTGTGGCCGGTTATACTATGAGAGTCACTCTGAAACTTTATTGAAATAGCCTACCAGTAGAATAAATATACAAGGTCTCAAATTAATTCCTGGTATCTCTTGGAATTTATTTTTCTATGGAGCTGAGATGGACCAGGGGTCAGATTTAGTGTAAAGTAGCCAATCGCTTCTAATTGTTATTTTTTCTCACTTTCTTGCTATTGTAAACCCAATCTAGTAGATTCAATGGCTCTTGGGTGTCACTGGCATATAGGTAATCCTTGACCTATGACCACAATTGAGCCCAAAATTTCTGCTGTTAAGTGAGACATTTGATGAGTGAGTTTTGTCCCATTTTACAATTTTTAGAAGTTGCTAATCTATTACGCAGTGCCTAAACATTTACGTACTTCATTACATGGGAAGTTTCTGCAGTTACTTTGTAATGCAAATTCAGTGTGGAACCTAACACCTTAACTGAGTCTTCATGTTTTGCTCTATTTTCCATGTCCGTTTGGCCTGCAGTCACTATGTTATCTGAACCCTTGATAGAATCAGCATCTATGTAGATCCTTATCAGAAAGTAATTGAAATTGAGAAAAAAATAATTTGAATTCAGCTATAGAACTCAATTCTATGTTTCTATAATTGTATTCTTATTAAAGCTAAGAAGTGCATAAGGTTTTTCGGGCAGGCCATTAGAAGAGAGAGGACGATTTAGAGTTTTTTAACTTTAACTTTATTAATCTAAGAACAAGATATTTATTATTTGCATCCTGCCTTTATTGTTTTTACAAATATGTCAGTGAGCATTATTAATCTAAGAACAAGAATCTAAGACTAAGAGCAACTTTTGCACTGGAATAAACAAAAGGAGGAATTTGGCCACAGTTGCTAAGTGAATCACTGCAGTTGATAAGATAGTAACACGGTTGTTAAATGAATCTGGCTTTCCCATTGATTTTGCTTGTCAAAAGTTTGCAAAAGGTGATCCCATGACCTTGGGACACAGAAACAATAATACTATCACAGTAATAATAGAAAATATTTCCTACATGCTCCCTAATTTTTCTTTGAAGGGCTCCTTAAAATATTTTTGATTAAGTTAAGTTTTTGCATAATTACCTTTTAATGAATTCACAATATGGCTACATTGATATATACATTTAGCTTTAAGTAGCTATGTTGAAAAGGCAAATTAGGGAAAGGATAGCAGATCTGCAAATATTGATAAATAATCATTAACAATATATAGAATATGTAATATATTCTCATTTCAGGATAATAAAAAAAAGGAATCAAGGATTTTTTTTTAGAACAAAAAAATAGCATATATTTCTTGGAAATGTGTTTGTCTCTTAAACAAGATATAAATTTGTTCGTGTTGTATCAAAAACTTTATTTATGAAGCAGAAGCCCTCAGGAAATCATATCTCCTATATTTTCATCCCAGTCCATGGATATTCCCTCTCTAAATTAAAGTGCTGAAAATTACACTGGATCTTGGGGTGAAAGGTCAACATTTCTAACCCTATTTGAATCATCTCTGATAATAATCAACCTGAGGTTATCCTTCATTCTTAGGTGACCTACATGTTAGGAGACTTTCCATCCTGACATATCTCATCCTCACCTTTAGGTCAGGTAAAACCAGAAGATATGTGCAGGATGATTAACTATGATATTATTTCAGTGACCCAATAAGAATCTCTCTCTCTCTCCCTCCCTCCCTCCCTCCCTCCCTCTCTCTCTCTCTCTCTCTCTCTCTCTCCCTCCCTCCCTCCGATGTTTATGTGTGGATCTATTTTTTATTTATGCTGTTATAGAGAAAGAAATAATATGTGGGTTTAAAACTACATTGTGAAGATGTTAATCTTAGTTGAATTAGACGTTTCTTTCTAAAATTGGAAGACAGCACAATTCTATTGTGTAGAAATGGAGCAACTACTGTGTCACTTTAGACAACCGAGAAGCAGAATCATTTGCTGCAGATGTATGGCACGCAGATCTTATGGACTTTCTCAGCATGAATGATCCTTGAATTTCGTGTCTGCACTGTCCCAAGAGGTTTATCTATTCAGTCATGAGTTGACTGAAATAATATAAATTGGAATCTTTTGTAACGAAAAAAGTAAATGTTGATAAAATTTAATGGCATTGGGGAAAGTCATGAGAGAAGCCAAAACGAGTTACACGGAAGACATGATATGAGCCTCAAGCTGAGTATTACAATACACCGAGGAATCCACAGCTAGTTTGTAACAAACTCCAAAGGGATCCTTGGTTCCTTATAACTTTAATCTTAAAATATTCCTATTCCTTCTTATCTACTTCTAAATTGTAATGCATTACTAATTTTCATTCAGTTAGCATTATGTGAACATTGCTTTGATTATAATACAGCACATATGTACAGTATTATATAAAACATACATGTTCTGACCTAGTTTTCTGCAATGAAATGGGAACAAAAAAAGAGATACAACTGAGGAAAAGTACTGAAAAAGTCACCTTGAAAAGTGGCAGGTCTAATTTTTTTTCAATTAATCATTGCTTTTAAAAAGCTGTTGCTTGTTTGATTTGGAGAAATATTAAATAGCAATAGCATGGATTTACTTGGTTGATTTAAAAAAAAACAATATCTGGTTTAAGTATTTTTTGAGTATCTATTTATTCACCAATATTGCTTTTTAGATGTGTGATCAATTTATTTTTATAGCATTGTGGTTTCTTTGAAGCAAGTGCAGCATTTTAATGTTTCCAGGTAAACAATTAAAATGTAGAATTTTGAGGAAAAGCTGAATTGATGGAAAGTGCAAGCTAACTGTCTTCTGGACTTACACATTTCATAAGGAGCTCCAGGATCTTGAAATATCTATGTTCAGCAAGGGGATAGCTAAGGCTTTGATCCTACTTATATTTGAACTAAACTGCAATTCACTGTACCACATCCATAGCAAATTCTTCTTCTTCTTCTTCTTCTTCTTCTTCTTCTTCTTCTTCTTCTTCTTCTTCTTCTTCTTCTTCTTCTTCTTCTTCTTCTTCTTCTTCTTCTTCTTCTTCTTCTTCTTCTTCTTCTTCTTCTTCTTCTTCTTCTTCTCCTCCTCCTCCTCCTCCTCCTCCTCCTCCTCCTCCTCCTCCTCCTCCTCCTCCTCCTCCTCTCCTCCTTCCCTTTAAGTTAATGAAATGTGTATCAGAATTATACTTCAAGTAAGAACATAAGTAGGTCAGGAATTTAAATAGAGCTGTGCTGGATTAGACCATCAATCAATTTTCTTTTAGTAACGGGATAGTTTGGTATCTCTGTAAAGATTACATATAGGTATAAATGTACATAACTTCTCCTTTTAGCTCTCCAGGCTAGTAGGAAACAACAGAGTTGCCTTCCTTGAATTTACTTCTACTATATATTTTAGGTAGTACTCAATTTATAACCACAATTGAGCACAACATTTCTGTTGCTAAACAAGACAATTGTTAAGTGAGCTGTGCCCTGTTTATTTTAAGTGAATAATGTAGTTGTTAAGTGAATCTGGCTTGTCCTATTGACTTTGCTAGTCAGAAGCCAGCGGGAATAGCTACCCCTAGTAATCATATGACCCCAGGCTACTGCAACTGTCATAAATACATGCTGGTTGCCAATGTGACCATGGGGATGCTGCAATGGACATAAGTATGAAAACTGGTCATAAATCACATTTTTCAATGCCGTTGTAACTTCGAATGGTCACTAAACAAATGGTTGGATTACCTGTAATGAATTTCATAATTATGTATTGTTGGCTTGAAGAAATGAAACTCTCTCTTCTGTTTATACAGTATATATATATATTATCATTTGATAATGTTCCACTAACTTGTTTTGTATGGTTTAATAGAGAGTAGCAGTTATGGATCTTTCTGAACTTCTTGGAAGGTAGTCTACTTAGAGACCAAAATAACAAACAAGGAGGTTGAGCTAGACAAGCATATCTGTGGAAGTCACCAATTTATTGATTGCTCTATGCTGAGGAAAAGGGCTTGCCAGCAAAATTATAAAAGTTGGCAATATGGCTGGCATGAACTTAACTAGAAGAATTGCTCAAGAAACAATATATTTATTATCTAAACAGTCTTTTGCTTTCACACATACATACTGTTATAGAGGATGGTCTGATATTACAGTGTGGAATTTTTAAGATCTACCTTGAGGCAAATCTCATACTTACTAGCAAAAATGAAAGTGTGAAATGCTTTTTAATGTATATTTAACAACAGATAGTCTGGTGATTACTGATGTGTATTCTCCCTGGACTTTTCCTTTGCTATCAAAAGGTAATATTAAAACACATTTTTACGCATTTATGATATCCGCAGTGATCAGATGTTTACTTTTAAAAATGCTTGGTACTTTTATTTATTAAAAGTGGTAAAAAGTCATCATGTTTTCACTCTAACCAAATTTAGTTTACACAGGAACAGCAATTCCATGAATAAAAACAGTAAAATTTGCCATTTTTTTAAAAAAAAATGGTTATTATAAAATTAAATTTTAAATCTTCCTTGAGAAGATGAAAAAATATATTAAACTTTTCCTTAATATTTTATGTTGTCTTTTTAAATTTCCACTTCAATTATAATGTCTAGCTATATATTATATTTATTAATTTGCTTAAAAAAGCAAACCTTCCAAATTGCATATCAAAGACATAAACTGCATGTCACTAAATGTATATTTCAAATATTTCCTGTAGTGATACCGTTTAACAAGGATTGAAGGTACAGTCCGTGACATTTAGATTCAATGCGTAATGACAGATTACCTTCTCTTATTAATGAATGTTAATTGTATGGTATATAAGCATTTATTGTTTAAAAGAAGATCTCTTAGCTTAGGTCATAAGAGATTATTATTGACAATAGCCCAGTTCACAAAAACCAGAAGTTTACACTAATGTTTGTTCTAACATGATTAAACCACTATGTTTCTTTTCCTTCAATTATTATGTTTGCTTGGTAGCAAAGTTTGCTTTCAACAAAGTGTTTGCATGTAGTATTCAGAGCTTAGTGTTTGATGAGCAGTCAGAACAGCACTTTCAATCGAAATCGATAATTATGCAGAATCAATAAGGTTTTCTTCTTTTGTGTTTGTCTTTGTTGTTTCTTTGATATGGCCTCTAGGATGCTGCAGGCAAAGTGCTGGACCGCTGGGCCATCATGTCCAGGGAAGAAGAGATTATTACCCTTCAGCAATTTTTGAGGTTTGGAGAAACCAAATCCATTGTGGAGCTGATGGCAATTCAAGAAAAAGAAGGGCAAGCCGTTGCTGTTCCATCTTCAAAGACAGATTCAGATATACGGACTTTTATTGAAAGCAATAATCGAACCAGGAGCCCAAGTCTCCTTGCTCACTTGGAGAACAGCAACCCTTCCAGCATTCATCATTTCGAAAACATCCCAAACAGCCTAGCATTCCTGCTACCATTTCAATACATAAATCCAGTCTCCGCTCCACTACTGGGCTTGCCGCCGAATGGGCTCCTGCTGGAACAGCCAACGCTGAGACTGCGTGAGCCAAACCTTTCAACTCAGAATGAATTTAATGAAAGCAGTGAATCTGATGTTTCCCCAGCCCCTTTCAAGAACGAGCAGACCTCCAGCAGGAATGCCTTGACCAGCATCACCAACGTAGAGCCCAAAAGTGAACCAACTTCCGTTTCCCCTGTTCAGACTTCGACCCCTGTCAGTGATTTATCCAAACCTGAACATACAAAGAGCTCTTTCAGGATTCACAGAATGCGAAGGATGGGCTCAGCCTCACGGAAAGGAAGAGTCTTTTGCAACGCATGCGGGAAAACCTTTTATGACAAGGGGACCCTGAAAATCCACTACAATGCAGTCCACCTTAAGATCAAACATCGATGTACGATCGAAGGCTGCAACATGGTCTTCAGCTCCCTTAGAAGTCGCAACCGCCACAGTGCTAACCCCAATCCCCGACTTCATATGCCCATGTTAAGAAACAATCGAGACAAGGATCTCATCCGTGCTACATCCGGTGCTGCTACTCCTGTTATAGCAAGTACAAAATCAAATCTAACATTAACGAGTCCAGGGCGACCTCCGATGGGTTTTACCACTCCCCCATTAGATCCTGTGTTACAAAATCCTCTTCCTAGCCACCTCGTATTTCCCGCTTTAAAGACTGTACAGCCAGTTCCTCCTTTTTACAGAAGTTTACTTACGCCTGGGGAGATGGTGAGTCCTCCCACCTCGTTACCAACTAGTCCATTGATGCCAGTAACTGGCACAATGGAACAGTCTTCTCTCCCTTCAGAATCAACACTGCCCGCAGGCATCATGCCCCTCCAAGAAACAAGTGCTGACCTCGCCCCTAAGAAAAAGCCACGAAAGTCAAGCATGCCTGTCAAAATAGAGAAGGAAATCATTGACACAGCCGATGAGTTTGATTACGAAGATGAGGAAATTAATGATAACAGAAGCATAACTCATGATGGTGGTCATGACAATCATTGCCATTCTCAGGAGGAGATGAGCCCAGGGTTGTCTGTGAAGGACTTCTCAAAAAATGGGCAAAACAGGTGCATTTCAAGGACAGAGCTAAGAAGGACAGATAGTATGACATCAGATGACCAAGAGCACGAGAGGGACTACGAAAATGAATCTGAATCCTCAGAGCCAAAACTGTGTGAGGAATCCATGGAAGGGGATGAACACATGATCCATGAAAGAAGTAGCAAGTCTATGATGAACCATGAAAGACCGGATGAAAACCACAATGATGCTTCCCACCCCGGTGAAATTAAAGTCAAGGAAGAGTTTACAGACCCTACATATGAGATGTTTTACATGAGCCAATACGGACTTTACAATGGAGGCAGTGCCAGCATGGCTGCTCTCCATGAAAGCTTCGCTTCATCATTCAGTTATAACAGCCCCCAGAAATTCTCTCCAGAAGGCGATTTGTGCTCGAGTCCAGATCCCAAGATCTGCTATGTGTGCAAGAAGAGTTTCAAGAGTTCCTACAGCGTGAAACTCCATTATAGGAATGTTCACTTAAAAGAGATGCATGTCTGCACAGTGGCTGGCTGCAATGCTGCTTTCCCCTCCCGAAGAAGCAGAGACAGGTTAGTAAATATTGAATTTATTAACTGATTTTCTGCAGCTGTCTTTTTCTTAAGCCAAAGCTTAAGCAAGTCAAACGTAGGCTTTATACTGAATATATTTAAATTATATGGACGGCATATTCCTTTAATATAAGACTAGGTAAGCAACCTGGTAGCCCCTAGATATTTTTATTATAATTGCCAATCCGCATATCAGTGGGCAGTGATAACGGGAGTTGTCATACAAAAATAACTAAAGGATACCACGTTGCCTTTCCTCAAACCAAGAAATCTTTCATTAGCTTTGTTTCTTGCTTTTCTTGATCTCTAGATCTGTATGCAAACACTGAACCATCACATTATATAATGAAATAGAAGTGCAAATATAATAGGACTGTAGGTTCTTCACTGCTTTTCTGTGTATCTTAATTAACTGTTCTTTCAATTTGTAAACAAAGCTCCCATTTCTCAGGGTGATTATTTCTATATTCCATATAGACCATTCATGCGTAGGAGAATGTAAATATGTTGAATCGATGAAGAGACAGTAGACAGAAATGCATACATATTCCTGTGTACACAGATAGTACTGTTAAATTCATTTTTTTCTTTGCTCAAGTATTTGAAAGTTGCTATTTCAATTTTGAACAGTGGCATGAAAACTCTTAAAACCTAAGCCAAAACAAGTAGAGACCACTGATGATAGATTTTAGCATTTCAGGAAGGTACCTGTGAAGCATCTTATTAATAATCAACATGCATGATAATGATGATGAAATGCAGGCTTGTAGATTTGGACAAACCCCATTAAATGAATGAAAGAAGCAATTTGATGTAGAGTCTTTTATTCATACAGGTGTGAATACAGTATACCCTGTAAGGTATGTAAATTCCAATTCATTCAGCTGAGCACTACCTACACATAAACAAAGAGGAACTCAGACATATTTTTAAAATTAATAAGGACCTTTTCTTCTGCTGGACATTTAGATGATATCACATAACAGTTATGCTACATCAAGTCTGAAATAGTTTAGTTTAAACAGAAGCAGCTGGCTCTAAATAGTTTAGTTCCTTTTTTATTCCAAAAAAGTAAGGTAAATGGAATTTGCCAAAGTAGGTCAGTGGCAGGCTAACACAGCTTTTCTATACTTATGGATTTATATACACATAAACTTATACATACAGCAAATATGCAACATGTATTCATGCATACATATAAATATAACATTAAAAAAACAATAATGCTGCTCAGAGAATGTTAATTAATTCTGGAGCATAATCAGTTGCTGTTCACACAATACCGGTATGCCACAAGAAAAAGAAACTGCTTTATAATCTGTTGGACCGCAATCAGTTCCTATGTCTTACTAAGTGAAATTGGTTTAAATTATTTAGTGGCAACTGATAATAAAAAATGTGTTTCTGATCTTCCCTCACCACATTTCAGCTACAGTTTTCTTTTTCACCCACATTATGCTTTTCAGGGAATTCCCACACTTCTTACAGTTTAATCCTAGTTTCTTTTAATTAGCTTTGGCTAGTCTGCATGCTGTTCTATCTTGCAAGGCCAGAGGGAGAGAAGGGAAGGAGATAGACTGAACAGGTGGAACTGAAGTATGGCCAGCCACCACCCTCCAGCTTTCAACAATGGATGAGCAAAAAAGAAAAATCTTTATTTCATTGGGCAGTTATTTGCATGGCGCCCTTGACATTCATCCCAAAACAACAGAATTCTTACAGTGCAAAAATTGGACATCCCTCATTTTAGGTGATTATCTGAACTGTAGCAAACTACATTTACAACTGTTTAATATTTAAAACTAATAGCAAAATATTAAAAATGGCCAGGATTCAAAAAAACTATGAAATGGATTCCTGATTAGACTCTGCCAGTGGGAAATAGCCTGCTGTTTTGGGGGAAGTAGTGTATATGTATGTTTTGAAGGGCCAGGAGTTTGCAAAGAATTTTGAAGTAAACATGAAAAATAAGTGATCATTTAAAAGTTAATCCTTTCAATATACTAGACCCCTTGTGTGAAGTAAAGCCAGTTTTTAGGTCATGATCTTTCTTTACTTGGAAGTAAATTCCAATAAATTCGGTGAGATGTACTCGTTAGCTATGTAAAGGCATAGTTAACACTATGATGTTACTCTCTCTGAAATCAGAATTACAATATTCTAAAATACAAAATTTTATTTTTCTCTCAGTTACAGTACATAGATATAGCCCGTAGCTTCCATTCTAACAGATGCTCTGGATTTCTAAAATTATAGTGATAAGTGAACTTCAGACATGTAAACTATGTTATGCATTAAGAAATAAAAAATAATGCTTACTTTTTTTTTAACTAATAAAAGATTTTCACAATTTAAATTGTGACAATATAAATTTCAAAAATCTAGTCAATTTAGCAAAAACACTGGTAGCTTTTGCATACACTTAAGAAATAAATCATAAGCACACTTATTTTTTAATGTATTGTTTCACAGCCTTGATGTTAACCATAATTGGGAGTTACTTTGGAATTTAGTGGTGATCTTACACATGGTTGCAACACAATGAATTTTGAAAATTCTAACCTAAGAATATATAAATGCATTTGAGGTTAAGAATTAATGTTTCTTTAATAATTCTTCAGTTCAACATTAAACTTGTTATTGATTATAAATGGGACTTTGAAGTATTATTTAGCTTAATGATCTTTTCTATGAGGTAAGATTTTTTTTCTTAACTTTCTGAGAAAAATCTTATGACCTGTCTGGTCTTTTAGCAAACAAAGGAAGCTTTGAACATACAGCGTCTTACTTCATTACCAAATAAGTAGAGGAATAATAATTGAAAGGGAGTGAACTTAAATCATCTTAACAGGCATTAGAACCTAGTTGAAACCATTCTAACATATTGTAACAGAAGTGTGACACTTCCAATGTAATTTGTACAGAAGAATGTCAAATCTTATCATTCAATCTAAGATACTATTTACTTTATTTACCATTAAATCCAACATACTATACTATTACTATTCTGTAGTAGTAATTGCACCTTTTTTCAATGGTGCATAACCATATTTATGAAAATATAATGTAATCTTTCAACAAATAAATTCTTAATAGAAAAAGAGGACAGTTATCACTAAAAATAAGCTTGTGACCATGCAGAGTTATTTTTTTAAATATCACATTAAAAATGATAAAAAGAGACTTAAATGTTAAACACTGATTATACTTTTTGCACTAACATCTTATTTATTCTTCAAGGCATACGGCCTCCTCTCCTGTTCAATATGCTTTAACAACTATGGACCTGAACATTCAGAATGGCAGAATTTGATAACTGGCTTTGATTCTAGCCATTCTTGTTTACCCACTTGTCATATGGATAACATGATTTTCATTATGACCCCAAGGGCTCCTTAATAAAAACACAGGGTCTTACTTAAATTGGCGTCTTCCAAGGAAATCTTGAACTTCAGCTTCAGAGAAGCCTTGGATAAGTAATGGGTAGGCGATATAGTTTGTCAGTGGCCTATTTGAGATTAGGATGGCCATAGACTTTGCAACTATTTAGAGCTAGATGCCTACAAGGGGCTTCTCAGATATTTAAACATTGAAGAAACGTTCATCTTTCATATTAATTGTTATGAAACGTGCCAATAATTTAATATCCATTTTCTAATGCTATCAGCAATTGGCAGTGTAAGTCTTCCTTGTTACTTGCGTCTAGGTCACGACTTCTGCACAGTCAGACATGGTACTTCACTTTTTCAGTTCCCGGATTCCTGTAAAATAAATACATCTGCACTACCACGGTTAACTGCTTCAAGTTACAAAGGAAGGAACTTGATGCATTGCCTCTCTCTGAGTAAAGGATGCTAATTGTTAACATTTCTCTTTAAATTTTCACAGAACAAAAAGCATGTGTGTTTGTCTGCAAGGTGGGAAAGGTGATTCAGCCCCCTGAATAAATTTAAAAACAAAATAATATTTGCTCAGGGTGACTTATAAATAAATATGAGGCAACTATTGGTGCCAAGTGTGATTCTGCCATTAGGTTGCTAGTTAAATCAGTCCAGATTTAAACTTGTAAACTCCTTGATTTGTATGGAGAAAGACATCTGGATTGGGTTTATTAAAATCTGCTGATGTTTCCAGAACTAAATTTGTGTGGATATAGGCCTCTGGGTAGTTAGATCAAGAAAGCGGAAGCATGCGACTTGCTTATCTAGTTACCTGACTTCCAGCCCTGTACAGGTGTGCTTGAATAAATTAACATTAAATACGTCCGATGAGCCACTGCATACATTATCAACAAAGGTGAAGATGTGAACAAATACTACCTACCTCCTGTTATCACCTCTTAAACACCACAGCAGCCATCCCCCCTCCTTTTCCATTCATCCCGCTAGCTTTTGAAACTTAGAAAGTTAACTTTTGGAAACTGCTTTCCGAACAAATCTATGCGATTTTTGAGGAGCCCATCAGTACTTCTAGAAAGGAGGGGCTTTAAAGTAGGTGGTGGTGACTTTAAAGGCATACGTAATTAACTGTGACTTAATAGGAGAAAATATAGTACTTGAAGGTGTTAGCTGCTTGCATAACAATTTAATAAAATAATTTAGAAGTGCCTCTTTTCTTTTTTGAAAACTCTACATCCTCAGGCACACTTTCAGTTGTGCTGTAGCTTGAAGCCATTTCACTGGCGAGTTGGGACTGCTCGGCAAGGCGAGGAATTTGTTTCTTGCCTTGCCAAATCAACCCTGCAATCAGGCAGTGTCTTCTGTTCATAATGTCTTCTTTCTGTGATTAGTTAATTTTCTAACTTCATAAGAAAAGGAATCAGAAGTAAATAATGGCTGGCTTTGCATCTTTTTTTTTTCCCCTGCTGCATTCCTCTTCTTCCACAAACAGTTTGGTTTGAAAGCGGCTAGGGAATTCTATTTTCTTAAAATTCTTGGCAAAATGGGATAGCTTTATCTGAGATCCTCGGTGACTGATTGGAGATAAATGAACTGCAGAATTCTTCATCCACTGCCCCAAGTGAATGCCTTTTCTTAACTGGATGAAGGCATATGTAGTTCACTATAATCACATAGATTTTCTTCCCCCACGTGGTCTCGGTTAAATCTCTCTTAGTGATTTGCAAACACTTTGCAGATATAGTTGAAAAGTATAATATAAAATATTGAAGCCATTGTTATGTTAGTAGTGGCAGAATGCGAAGCTTTCCCGAAAAGCTAAGGGAAGTAGGATGAGGTAGGACCAAGCTTTTTAAGTTGTATAAAATCCATTCTTCTTACATGGGTAAGCAGAGAAATAATGAAGCTGGTTGAACAACGAAGTATTTGTTTGCGGTGTTAGAACAGTGTCTAAGTTGACAACTAGAAGCGATTTGACTGAAACCAGACATTTTTTTAACCAATGCCATCCTGTCATATAAGTTGATATTGCAGGAAATTTAAACTAAATTATGATGTTAATTGCATTTCTCGGAGAGTTGGGGGTGCTTTCCTTGAAATTTAATGAAGACCATGCATACTGATGCAGAAGAAGATAATAGAATAGAATTAGAATAGGAGAATTTTTGTTTCAAAAGGTGAGTTTGGGCTGTAGGGGATTGGAACTAAACATATATTATGCTATAAAGATTAGAGTGGTCAGCAGAAGTGAGAGATTTATTAAAAGCACTCCTTAAGTAAAGCCATAGATGAAGGACATTTTAATCAGGGTCCTATGTTCCACACCCTTTCTTTCAAATCAGAATTACTTATTAGATTTACAGAGGTCCATAATATGACACCACCACCCAAAAAGTGGTCTTGAAAAAAAATATTCTCTTGATGCCGAGGTCAATGCCGTATCACTCTTACATCTTTTATTTCTGTGAGTCTGTCCTCCCCCGCCCCAAATAATAGCTGTTAAGACCCCATATTAAAAACTCAATATTTATATAGCATTTTACAGTTTACTGAAGTATCCCATTGCCTTTATTGCTCTATAAATGAGCAGTTATTAGACAGTACTATAATATCAACTAAATATCAATGGCTAGTAAAAAATATCAGTCCTAAACTGGAGCTTTGGGAGGCAAATCCTTTTAATGAGATTTGAAAGGAGCTGATTCTTTTCTAGGTTCAGAAATTTTCAGATAGATATTCTAAGATCAGCATTATTGAGATCTTTTCTTTAATACAGGAGAATTTAACTGTCTAACATATATTTTCCCTTAAAAGATGTGAACTCTTATATGAACAGAAAAGATTTTCCCCACAAAAACTTTTAATTTGCCCTAAGTAGTATGTAACACATGGGACATGGTGGCTCAGTGGGTAAGCCGCTGAGCTTGTCGATCAGAAGGTCGGCAGTTCAACAGTTCGAATCCCTAGCACTGCGTAATGGGGTGAGTTACTGTTACTTGTCCCAGTTTCTGTCAACCTAGCAGTTCGAAAGCACGTAAAAAAAATGCAAGTAGAAAAATAGGGATCACTTTGGTGGGAAGGTAACAGCGCTCCATGCGCCTTCAGCATTGAGTCATGATGACCATGATGACCATTGAGTCCACATGACCATGGAGACATCTTTGGACAGCGCTGGCTCTTTAGCTTAGAAACGGAGATGAGCACTGCCCCTAGAGCCGGAAATGACTATCACACATGGGCGGGGGAACCTTTAGTATGTTACAGATATATAAACCATAGGCTTAATTGAAAAAAAATCTTTTTTTCCCTGTGAAATTCAAAGAAGCTCAGGCTGGGATTCACTTGAACATTTTGCATTGGTAGTTATTCGTTTTTATAAAGTTTTTAAATTCCAATTTCCATATCAGATATGAATTTCAAATTATGAAATTCATGATAGATTCCAAAAGTGTTGAGTTGTAGGTTATGAAGTTCCTTTACTTTTTTTTTGAAGTCCTTGCCAGAATAGTTCTTTCTTTTTTTTTTATTTCATTCATCTCAATCATTTTGTCCCATAATTAAACTTGACATCAAAATATATATTAAAAAAAAAGATAGTCAAGTTGTATGTCTGTACATCTCAAGGACTGTTTCTATACAGGTTTATGCCTGCAGTCCTTGAAATGTCTTTTTAAAGATTGAGCATGAGAAGAATCACATGATTAGTTGCATAGACATTTTAGAAGTTTGTGAGATACCATGCACACCATGAGTTTCAAGATTTCTTAAGAAAGGGTGCCCATTCAGTGAATTCGGAAGGCAGCAGCTCTGCTGGAGAAACCTCAGAAGTTTGATAACCATATATAGAAACAGCACTTATTCTACAGGCTTTTTAGCCTATACAGTCACAAAGGGGGCACAGCAGGGTCACTTGGCTCAGTAGTAATTGTGTTTTACAGACTTCTAAAGCAATTGGCTCAGTCAGTCCCAATTCAATAAAAGTGGAAAGCGAGAGCACTTTTGTTCTTCTCTTTCTCCTACTTTTTTTTTTTTTTTACTTGAAATTATTTCATTCAGCAGTCTGTCTTTTTTATTACCAGGACTTGACATTAGCACTCCAAGCTATATTAGCATCCATTTCAGCAGTTCAGTAATGGTATTAAAAAAACACTTAACTTCAACGGTGAATAGTTGTATGACAGTGCCATAAAAATCCACATTAAAAAAAAATCTTATGTATTTGTCTCTGAATTTTTTTTTTACTTGTTTAACCACTTCAAAACTGTGTTGTCATTTATAAAGACTTTCCCTTTAAAGAAACATGCTTGAAAACCATGAATTTCCATGCCTCTGTTCCCCCAAAAGTCAGAAACCATTTTAAAAGTAAAACATGGGGACTGAAATATAAGCTGCGTAGATATTAGAGAAGAGTAGGACTGCATTTATTTTGTCTCTACTAAAGCATACTGATGTCAGACATGCAAAATGCCTATTGGGTTCAAAAAGTAATTAAAAGAGAAGGAAACTTTAATGGCATGTGACAGAAACCAAGGAAAAAAATAATCATCTCCAAATATCAGAGATGAAGATTTTGGATAGCTTGCATATTTGGGAGATTTTTTTGAACCTGGCATTCTCTTTTTATTTCTATCTGGAAGGAGACCTTAAGTACCTTGGCAGTCTTGAAGCTTATAAATGACAACATCAGGTTCTAAATTTTGATTAAACATTCTGTAATTAATCAATAGTAGATATGAAGCAGTTGTTGGGGTCCAGAGCTGTAAAAAGCTTGAGACATAAAACATTACAAAGTAATTAGAGTGTGCTTCTTCACAAGAGAAAGGATTGCCTTCAATAAAGAGGTAAATGATAGCACCGTGTTTATTGTGGACGTAGGCAGCCAGTGCAATATGATAAACTGCAGGAGATACACATATCAGTAATCATCTGCATTATTAGTGTCATTAATCATAATTCTAAAAATATGACAGCAGCTGCCAACTTTTGACCAATTTTCCTTCTGCATGTTGGCCATTATAACTTCACTAACAGACTGCAGAGCCCCTGTGTGTGTGGCAGTTTTGCATTGAGAATGGAAGGTTAATTATATTTCAGCTGCTGATTCCTTCTCTCCTTGGAAAAGCCTTTGCACTTTGACAATCCCAAAAGCTCACTGCTGTTAAAGCAGTGAAACTACTTTATTGAAATTTTCTTTGTTGGTCAGGAATGAGTAGATGTGATATAAGCATCAGTCTGGGACAGTTGCTTACAGTTCATGCTTCAGAGTAGCCTCAGAACAAAAACTTAATTTTTATTTCCTCTTTACTTGGCCTCTGAGGCATAGTTTTTTTAAAAAACAAAAAACAAATCAAAATTTCTCCAAATTTAATATCCAATAACAAGAGATATAGGGAGCAATCCCATTAAACGTTGGGGACCAAAACTGGCATAGATATATCTCTCTGCTGATAATCAACTACTAAAGTTTAGGTAGGCAATTACTAAAATATTTTTTAAAATCTGCATAAGGAAACATAGTAGATCAGAAATCAAACCAGTATACAACTAGCAGTGCTTTAGAAATATTACCACACTATTCAAATGTAAATACTTGCAAAAAATAGTTTAGCATCTAAATATACAATATTTAACTTTTAAAATTAGTTGCCAGATTTTGTTTCTTCATGGCCACAACACACTTCATTGTTAAAATGTCACTTCAAGTCAAGAACTTTTGACTTTTAATGTTATTCCTGTAATTTGAAATCTAGTCTACATAATTCATTCAAATTCCTTTCTAACTAGGAAATACATGGTTAAATTATTCCCAATATAATAAACTTAATTCAAGATAGATCAAAACTTTCTCAAAGTTCATCAGTCCTTAACTGATTCATGAACTGAGCCTTCAGAATACATGCAGTTCCATTTCTCAAATAAACTCAATGCTTTTCATCAGCCATTTTGTGTTTCTGGCTGTGAGGCACTGAACCAAGTCAGGGTGCATACACATACACACGTGTGAATAAACTTTTCAACTCACAGTGCATTCCAGAAATGGAAGACATTGTTATAATCTCTTTGGAAAAGCTGTATGTGAGCACTTCTGCACAATTTGTGAAATTACTCCAGCTGGTTAATGTGAAATATATGTCATTTCTTTATCAACATGCTGTGCAATTCCTTAAACCAGGTTGGTAACTCCTGTGGTATAATGATGTATGTAGGCAGCATAACTGCCTTTTGAGTAGCACAAACTAGTATTTCAAACCAGAAAATAACAGATTTATTGCAGAGAAGCTATAATACAAATGTATGTAGGAAGCACATTAATGTCTATAGTATCATATGGCTTTAGTGCCAATAGACTTGGGAGTCAAATACTATGGATGGAGATGTCAGGAAATTTATTTCCTGTTTCTTTCTAAAAATTTGTGACCTACCTATTCTTCCATTTCATGGAGCTTGAATTCAGAAATTCCTAAATATTGTGAGAATATTCTTAGGAGAATAATTGGCATGAATTTTGGACCAAGTATTTTGCTCTAAAAACCACTGAGTTCAAATGATCTTCCATGCAATAAATCTCAGGAATTGGTATTCATTAAAAAAAGAATTTGGCCTTTCATGGATGGCATGCAGAAGATCCATAAAAGCCACTGAAGCCACTCTCTTCAGGTATGTATGAATCACTTGTGTGCAGATAGCTTGCAAACATTCTGGAGACGGGGAAAGAATTGATAATCTCAAACAATTACCAGTAGCTAGGACTGCTAATTATAATTAGGTTAGCCTGCTGTCAACTGTGTATAAAGCTGTGCTCTAAACACAGTGCATATTCTACACCATTCCTTAGCTTATTTTAGCAAAGCCTGGTCCCTTTTTTTCTTTATATGACACTGATTAATTTGGGATGTTCTAAACTTTTTGTCTCTCCACCACCACTGCTTTCTTCCTTTATAATGAGATAGTTTGCATCAAGCCAGCTTGTAAAGTGTGAGCTTGAAGTGCAACAGTTCCACATTTGGGAGTAACTCTGGCAACTGGTCCAGTGGTAATGCTTTTTGTTTGTAATGTCTTTTGATCTTAACGAATGACAATAATAATATATTAAGATTATGTCTTGACCTTGAGCACATTCAGCTGTTGAAAAATGTAATTCTGTTCACACCATCAGAATCATTTCATTTAACACCTCAACAGGTATGTGTTGAATTTCCAAGCCTTGCTAGAGTGGAGAACTCGATTTTGCAAGAAGCTGTGCAGACAAAAAAGGCCCAGTCAAGAGAAAATACCCTGGTAAATTCAGAAAAAAACCATTTGCCCCAGGGGAATACACGCAGTCAGCACAGATGTCATATTGATATTAATGCTTGGGAGCGTTTTGAGGGATAAAAATGGTTTCCCTTTGCTCCGGCTCTGAGCCGTTTGTATGCAAACGGCTCAGCTGCCTCTGCAGTTATACCCAATAATTCTCCCCAACGTTTCCCGACTTACAACATTTATAAAGTTGCAAAGTGGAGTAAACAAACCATCTGTTTGGCTTGACCATATATGTCACGCTCTCTTATTAGCATATTACGATTCATTTAGTAAACAAATTTGGTGATTTTGCTCATGTCAAAGTCAGAGGGAGCTCAGAAGATGATTAACATTCCTGGGACAGGCACGCTAATACATCGCTTCCTCCTCAACAGCTAAGTGGCTCCTCGGGAGAATTGCTCCTTGTTGACAAGAAGAGACTGTCAATTTTGTTTGCCTGCCACATTATGGGCCGTAAGGGGATGGGGGAATCCAGAGAGTGAGAAGCAGCGGAGGCAGCAGCATCCTTCACTGCAGAGTGAGAAAGACACCTAATTCTGATAAATGGCCCACCCCAACACATCCTACCTGTTATTACAACAGACGTGCCATATCTGTGCAGTAAATTAGCTAAACCCCTAAAGAGTTTGGTGAGAGCTTATCTCCAAGTGAATAATTTGAGCAAAGAGGGAGCTGCCTTCGTGACCGGTGTGAATGATTGGTTTCATATTGAAAGGGGTTGGTAATGACTTAAGTTCCACGTCTTGAATTTGCAAGAATTTTGCTTGTTCTTCATTTCCTGCATTTAATAAGCGCTTCTTTACTTCTTTTTTTTTTAATAGGTGCTGAACTGTTTTTTACCTTTTGGATTTTCTCCCTATAAAAGGTTAATATTTTCTCAGATTCTATGCCATTTGTAAAAGCTTTAGTGACTAATGTTACTCGTGGTGCTGGGGGTTGAACTGTAATTTCATTGAGGGGCTCAATATTCTGTCAGCAAATGCGGCTTGAAATAGGAGTAATGAAAATCCTTCCTATTAAGCATCATCAGTTATGGAAACATCTGATGTTGAATCCTGCAGGAAAGAAGAGGATGCACATATATTTTTTTGTGAAATTCATTTGGATAGCATTTTTTTTTTCTGGGTTGAAAAGACAGGACTAAAGAGAGAATTCATGAAAACCAAGATAAGAAATACTTTTGTTATTTCAGAGTTTCAGCCTCTATTCATAATTAGCCGAACTCTTATTATCATATTATCATTATGATTTCAACAGTACAGGGAAAACAGGGTATATATGGCACACAGGAAAGAAAGTATCATACCATGTTGCTCTGTACAGAGGCTTCCTGGTCTTATATTACTGTGGCCAAAAAGTAAAAAGCAATTAAATATAAAGCATGAAGGTTTGCCACTTTTTTAAGCAAAAAAACCAAACAAACTTGTTTTATTTATATTTCACAGAATAACTTTAAAACATAGTTAGAACCTGTATTTATGTTGTTGATCTTCTCCAGGAATTCATCAACTATTTACCTTGAATAGTGAACTGCATCATGAATATTCCCTCTAGTAAGCTGTTTTGAATTTTAGGCCAAAGTAAATATGCAAAGATAAACAAAACAAAGACCAAACTACTGCAATTCATTTGGCTTTAGCATAAATGTCTTTTAGCCACCCACTTTTGCCAAAAATGCAGGGAAAGGAGCATTTGATGATGTATGTTACATACCTAAAGGCAAGCAAATTTCATTTTAGGCAATCTTTAACTCTGGAGGACACATATCTACAGCATTAGACATACATGCCTGCTACAGTGAAGAAGCAGAACATTTAAATTCTCCCAAGAATCAGAAAACGTGTCAGATGCCGAAATGATTTCCCTTACTTTTTTGTCTTGTGTTGTATTTGCTACAGTATGATTGGCCCTGCTGTTTTTTCCTTCTTTCTTCTTTAAAGCCCGTGTATATCTTGCCTAAATCAAGAAAGCTTCCAGTAACAAGAAGAGTGACTGATTTGAGAATGTCAGTGGATCTAGCTGTGCAGTTTTCCAGAGTGAAATGAATATGATCTGTGTTTGGCTACAGATGCCACCTTCAGAGAACATCATAAGCTTAAGAAAAGTATCCCCCAGGTTGAATTCCATTAATACTTGCAAAAGCCTCTAGGAATGCATTCCTCCCCTGCCCTGCTCCCAAAACCACCCCAGGTAGGCCAAAAATTCAGGCCCTTCCATTGAGTGCCTCTCTTCCTTCTCCCGAGCAAGAGTTCTTCCTAGATTTAAAAGCACTGGGCTGGCTGAGAAAAAGACAAAAAGTGAATGATTGGAAGAGATTACACTTCTGCTTCTGATTTGAATATGGAGTTGCATAGAGTTGTGTTTTTATTAACTTTGCAGCACCTTTTTTATGTACCGGGGCTGTAGTGTTTTCAGAAATTAGGTTATATATCTGCAAAGTAATAACTAAATAGAAGGATTTAGACCACTTGCATTCAGAAAATGATTGGGGAAAATGTGCACACTCTGCACAAACCCACGATGCCTAGAAAAATTAACACTGCCTTAAAAAAAATAACAATGGATGGCCTTAAGATTGGGAAAACTGGAAGTGAAGCAAAGCCAAAACTGTCAGATTCAGGATTTCAAATCAATGTCTCAAAGTATACATTGGAGTATGAGGAATTAAGTTGAGAATGTCAGAATCCGTATGTCAGAGTCAGATGTTTTGGACATTTGCTGCAATATACTTTTAGGAAGTTAGAGAAATGAGTAGGTTATGTTAATACAGTACCTTGATAAATATTATCTATTGTATTAACTGCTTTAATTGTTATTGTCTCCTTTGAGGAGCCTTTGGAGCTGTTAGTTTTGTGATATATGTTATGTTTTGTGAGACTGAGATTTATTCACTGGGGATCTGTGTTGTGCTGGTTTAAGTCTTTGTTGACTCTGATACTCTGCAGGATTTCTTGATTTTGTAGAACAAGGGTAGGTTGCCTGTGGTCTGCATGCTCTGTTGTCCCTGGAGCTCCAAGATAGTTCTGCCAAAATTTAGCAGCAAATCATCAAACAGGAGCAGTGAAATCTCATTCCCCCCCCCCAATAAAGCTGCCAAGATTTCTGTAAAACAATAAATAAATAAATAATTTAAAAATCAGTGTGGTTAACTCTCCTATAAGCATATCACAGTTATTTTGGGGGGTTAGAATAGAATAGAATTCTTTATTGGCCAAGTGTGATTGGACACACAAGGAATTTGTCTTGGTGCATATGCTCTCAGTATACATAAAAGAAAAGATAAGTTCGTCAAGAATCGTAAGGTACAACACTTAGGGTAGTCCTAGGGTACAAATAAGCAATCGGGAAACAATATCAATATAAATCGTAAGGATACAAGCAACAAGATTATAGTCATATAGTCATTTTGGGGGGTTTGGGGGGAAAAAAATACAGCTCCAAAATTGAAACAAAGGAGTGTTAAAAGACTTGGTCCCATGGGAAAAACTGGGGGGAAAAGACAAGTGGAGATGTCTTCTTTTGAAGAATGGTAAATTTTAAAACTAAAATGAAAAATTGTTAGCCCTTTATAGCCCTGGCCTATAAAGACAAATAAAACTGAAACTACAGTTCCCCCAGTTACAAAAAAGTTGCTTTCCCCTGTTTTTCTACAACAAAAAGTGGCACAACTTCATTGGAGGTGCACATTCCCTGGAAATTAGCTATTAATTCAGTGGGGCTACAACACAAGACATACAAAGTGTGTGGTAAATGAAGTAAAGAGGACACTACAAATCAGATGTGGCTCCTACCTCCAGGGATTGAAATCTGAAAGATTAAGATGCCCTGAATTTAGCCCATAACCATAGAGGTGCAATTTATATTATTTTTAAGCTGCTTCTTTATTGCTATCGCTAAATTTGAAAAAAGAAAAATCAATCCACACAAAATAGAAATATAAGCTAAATCGTTTTTAGTCAAATTCATTCAATAGATATGTAATTACGTATCAGAATCAATAACCATTATAGAGGAAGTATATGAAAAATGCAAAGGCCAGAAATAAACGTTCTTTAAAAGGTAGAAAGTACCTAAACTTCATGATATGTTTAGGTTAATATTTTTAAGTATTTGTATGATTTATTTATGTCTTAGATTTAGATTCTGCCTCACCTTCAGGAACTCAAGCTGGCCTACAATGCTCTATTTCTTTCATGCTTCCCCTTAAAGCAACAGGCCTGAGGGGGCCCACAGGGCCACAATCACCCCATGATCTTCTACGGCCATGGTTAAAATTGAACCTCAGTCCTCCTGGTTCTAGTACAACTTCCTACTGTGGTTTAAAATAATGAACTGAGGAAATGTTGATAGCACCTTATTCAAAGATTTGTTTTAGTGTAGTTATACTGTAATTTTAATATATTCAGATATCATTTCTAAAAATGAAGTTTTTGTTCTAAAGAAATCTTTTATCAACACTGCCATAATATTTCTCACCACACTAATACTTTGCCTTGTATGTTAATGAAGTAGGAAGTATTGAAGGAAGGTCTCCAAGAAATTTAGTTATAAGGACCTGTTAATTTACAGTTGCAAAGACCTCTTCTTTAAATGTATCAAGCTTTCTATGGAATTAGTTCCAAATCTAAAAAGCCCCTGAGGAAGATGTATGACCCCTTCCCTGCTTTCTGTCATTGTTTCTACATTCCATTCATCTGCTTCCTCTAGGCAAATGAACCTAGAAGGAGAACCACTACTTAGAAGGGGAAATCTTTCTCCTCGCTCTGTCTTGTCACTGATTTATGCATATGAACCAGCAACAACATCAAAGAAAAGATAGATCCAGGTCAGAGAGCCTGAGGGCCAGCAATAAACCCATTCTAGTGAGATCCTGCCCAGTTTTTACCCATGCTATGAAAAGCAATGTGGGAATTTGAACACACATGTGAAGTGTTGTTAAAATTTTGATTTTTTTTTCAGACTCTATAGAGTAATTTCAAAGATGGTCTATTTGCCTTTAACTCTTAATCATCAATCATCTCTGGCTGTAATATTACTCACCGATATGGAAAATATAAGACTATAAAATATAGCAAACAACATCGTCTTAGTTCCAGGTAAACAAACTAAGCTAAGTGGGGGAGAGGGAACTTCAGCCCAGGAAACCCAGCTGCCGATGGTCTACGACAGAATTGGGAAACACCGATGTTTTCCTACAGGAGCTGAGGGTTCCAAGCAGCGGTGAAATCCAGCAGGTTCTGACAGGTTCTGGAGAACCAGTAGCGGAAATTTTGAGTAGTTCGGAGAACTGGCAAATACTACCTCTGGTTGGCACCAGAGTGGGGTGGGAATGGAGATTTTGCAGTATCCATCCCCTGGAGTGGGGTGAGAATGGAGATTTTGCAGTATCCTTCCCCTGCCATGCCCATCAAGCCACACCACGCCCACCAAGCCATGCCCACAGACCCGGTAGTAAAAAATGTTGGATTTCACCACTGGTTCCAAGTAATACACCCATAGCAAATAGAACTCCGAGGTGGGTAGGTTCCTCAAAGAATAGTTTTATTGGATATATCATATTGGCACAGGCTGGTGAAAACCGACTAAATGTTCCCACGGTTTTCACCTAATTAAAAGTAGAAGTTTTTCCCCAAACAATCAGTCACATGGTCCTATCAGAGTGCAACCCGGTTTCTTGGTAACATCACTCCTCCTTTCTTCAGCCACCTGTGGAAATGTCCTTGGTTCACAGGGCAAACTATTTTGTTTTGGCTACAAAACCCCAGCTATCACTACTCCCCCCTCCCTAACTCTCATCTCCAGTGTGGCAACCCTGGAACCTCAAAATGGCCTCAGTCAAATCAGCTCCAGAGTTGACACTAGATTTTTTTTGTTAGAAAGCAGTATATCATGGATGGGAAATCTTCATGTTTCTGAGTTATATCTACTAGCACCAATGGTGGTATTCAGCCGGTTCTATCCGGCTCGGGCGAACCGGTAGCAGTGGCTACCGGAGGCTCTGCCCACCCGCCCGGATGTCATCATGTCCCGTTTTTGACAATTTGCACATGCGCGGATGTGGCGCATGTGAGTAAAGCGTGTGCGCTCATATTTGCGAACAGGTAGCGAAGGTAAGTGAATACCACCCCAACTAGCACCCTAGCCAGCATAGTTAAGGGTGAAAAGCTCTGGAAGGTATAATTCTGCAATATTTGAAGAACTATAGTTCCTTAACTTGCATTTAGACATGGCAGCCGTATCGGAGCTATAGAAATCTGGTCAACCACTTTGTTAGAAGAAAATAAAATGGTTCAGAATATCCAACTCAGCCCGTATTTAAGTCCTGCCTAATTTAGGTCTCCTTTAATAAACATTTCTTGCTTTTCTCCATATACTGTAGCAGCAGGATTTAAGAGATAATAGGGGTGAGCCTGTACTTTGGTGTTAGTAATATTAGTGTAGGAGGCATACTTAAGTAAATATCTTGTTATAGTTGTTTTTTCTTAGCTATGGGCCACACTTTGTCTATGAGCTGTGTACTGCACTTTAAAAAATAGTGGATGTGACTTGGGTAGAAACAAGATTTTAAGAAACCAAACACTCTCTTTCATGTATTTAATAGTTTCCTCTTTCTAAATTCAAGAAAGGGAAACAATTCAAGAGAGGGTAACAATTTTTGAAGCTTTTTGGATGCTGCATTGCCAGAATGGCTCTCCTTCTTCTTATATTGTGGAAAAGCAAGGGCTGGCCATGGATCATAAAAACTGGGGGAAATTCATGGTCAAAACTGTGCCAGAGGAGAAAGGAAAGATTTAGAATTGCCACCAGATTTTAAACCACAGTGAAATTTAAAACAAATTCAGGGATTCTGAGTCTAAGGGAAGCTCCCAAAATTTTCGTTAAGACTAGTGATATTTTTCACTTGTTAGTTTTTGCCTGAAGACATCTTTGCAAGCTTCTCTTTAATGAAATACTTAAAATTAAGTAAGCTAAAAGCTCCAAGAATAACCACGTGCCTTAGAAAAGCTTAGAAATAAGCAGTGATTACTCTTAGGACTAAATAGTAGATAAAACATTTATCTATTAAGTAAGTCAGTAATTGTGGGAGACAAATTAGAGTGGTTGATAGTGCTGTGCTTCTACATAGAATTGTCATATGCAAAGTATGATAGATCAAGGAGTTCATTCAATGACATTAAAATGCAATTCCTGTGTTTAGATTTGGGAGAAGGGAGAAGTTCCTAACATACTCCAGTTTACCAGACCTTCAAAACAGTAGAGAAAGTCTATGGAGTTTATCAATCATTCAGGTCGAGGTTGTCCCAAAGGTGCTTTTTCCAAAGGACGACTGAACTTTCTTGTTTTTTTTTCCCTTGAAAATGTTTCACTTCTCATCCAAGAAGCTTCTTCAGTTCAGCATTTTCAAAGAAAAAAACCAAGATTGACAAAATCCAGTTGCCTTTTGGAAAAAACACCGCTGGGACAGTAGAGAAAATAACAGAAAACAAGAAAAGCTTATAGGAACATTCTGGGATCAAGAGCTTCAGGACTTGATCTTGATTGTTGCTTTGAAGTGAATGAGTCGCCCACATGTGAAATCCATTTCAACATATAGAATATCTATCTGGCATACAGTTGAATTGTATTTTAGGGTACCTTATATAACAATCCAAATATAGTCATGCTTAAAATCAATGGCACTCAATATGGTCCCCAGAAGATTAAAGCCCATAAGCCTACTTAAAATCTGGATACAGCTTACTGTTCAGCGTCCTGCCAGATTCATAGCCAGTTTGAACTCTACAGTTTTGCTATAAAACTGAACATGTAAAAAGAAAAAGAAAACTACTAATCCAAATAAATCCAAGGTGTTTTCTTCCCAATAATCCAAGGTCATTTAGATTTAAATATGAACTGAAGGATGATTTTTCAATACGAGAAATATACATGAAGAAACTAATGGAAGAGAATCAGTCCTTGTGAACTGTAGTTGCACAGTGGAAATCGACTGCTATGAATGAACTCATATCCCAAAGTTATGAACAGCAGAGCTAATGCCCCTGCAAATGAGTTCATCTGATTATTGCATTACACCTGAATCAGTTGATAAAGCAAGTTTTTTAAAGCTAGGAATGACACTTAATTGAATAAAAGTCAGTGTAATTATATTAGGAGAAGCCAATGCTACTCCTGACAGCGGAAAAAGGACCTTGCCAGAAAGAGTGCCAGAAGTTGCCCACACATTTCTGCACATTGTTTGCCTGACAGATATTAAGGGCTGGTACATAGCTTAATCAGATTACTGATAGTCAGCGCTGTAAATGATAAATCAATGGCCATGGCATCACTTTCTATTGATAGCCGAAGCCAGCTGCAACTTTGAATTCACCATCATCAAGGAAAATAAGCAGCCACTTCTACTTGGAGGGAGATTTTTGTGTATGTGTTTGCATTCCCAATGATGCAACATTAATACACATTTATGTCTTGTATTCAGAAAATTCTATCTATTCTCACATAGATCCAATTGTTTGTTTTTGCCTGCAGCCAATGAAGGAAACTAAATAATAGACAACTTAGCTGCATTTACAGACAAGGCACCTTGTCTGTGCTATATTTTAGCGGGGAAAAAACCCACATAATCTAGGCTCAGTTTGCATTAATGTTTATCATTTCATGTAGTCCACAGCAGAGCTCATGTACTGCAGTGAGTTACAAATGTGTTTGTGGGAAATCTAGCTTCAGTTCCTCTCTTAGCTCTTGAGACTCTTTGGCAAAGCCCCTAATCTCAGTGTAAATCTGGCATAAATGGGGTTGCTAAACTATAATTCAGAGGACCTGTATATAACTTTTATGTGACTTTTTAATTTGAATGTGTGTGTGTTGTTTTATTTATTTGCTTACGATTTATTTAATGTACTTGTGAAGCTAAAATATTGTCCTGAGCTTCTCTAGAGACAATACAGGTTACAAACATAACAACTGACAAGATATTTGTGTATAGTAGTTGTCAATGTGCAACAAATTGATTTTATTCTGGAAAAAAAAAAAAGCATGTTGCCATGGCAAGAAACTGTCATGTGGTTTGTTCATGGAGGAATCACTCCAACCTCTGTTTGCATGATGCTATCAGAGGAGCAAACACATTTCTGCTGTTGAAGACATGCTACAGTATAATTGGCAATATTCAGATGTTCACAGCAAAATGCTTCCGATGTTTACTTTGAGACGTTTCCTTTGAGTTCTTTATCATGTGACAAATGGGCAAGAAATCCCTTTGCTGAAAAGGCTGTGAGGCTGTCCCTCTCTTGATCATTTATGTATGTGAACCCTGCATGGATCTGTTCAGAAGAAAAATGTGGGCAACGCATATTTGCGCTTTTTTTTCTCTCTGATTTGATTTATGGCTTTAGATTGTGTGGTTGGTCCAGCAACCATCAGGACAACAGTGTAAGCGAGATGATGGGTGACAGAAAATGATCTCACAGCCAAAGCATTTTTAGCCTGTATTTTATTGTTTAAAGATTCTCTTTTCATTTTTTTTTTAAAAGCCAGATGTGACTGGATTGGAATGTGAATTTGTTCTCTTTCTTTTTCTCTCTGTCTCTTTCTTTCTGTCTCCTATTTTTCTCTCTCCCTCCCTCCCTTTTTCTCTCTCTGTCTCTGCCTTCCTCCTCCTTTTGCAAAAGATTAGAAAGCTGAACTTATCACAAGGTAAGCTCAGCCTTCATAAGTGCAGGGTTGGGGATAGTGTAACTCCCTTCTTTAATTAAATCAGTGCTACAGTACTTGTTGTGAAATGATATTTTCACTCTTGTGGATAAAGATGCCTTCCTCCTGTCCACCACCTACCACCCTATTCCTTGGATGTATCTCTCAGTAGCTTTTTCTCTTATTTGGGATCCAAAATTACCCATCCTTCATTTCCTAAGGAGAATATATTGTTAGCTTGCCCTGCTACATTTAATGAATCAAATCAATCCTGACAATATACAGATTCCCTCTCCGAGGAAATGGGCGATTCAAAAATGTGAAAAATAAAATAAATAAATAAAATATAATGCATCCTCTATTTATTTGTCTATGAAAAAATAACTTTCATTTTATGGCACAAGTGGGTACATTTTGGGATGGCTAGTTGAGAGATACACAACGAGCGGATATATTATTTGACAGCCAATGTGCAAATTACATAAAGAAATCTAATTGCAGGATCCAATCTGGGTCTGTCACCAGAACCAGAAATTTAGTTTCTCGAATCCAAAAGCATGAATTTAAAAGTTCGGAAGACTAAGCCTCTAGTCCTGGTGACCGACTCAGATTGGATCCTGCAACATTATCCTGGGACATGTATATTCACTTTCATTTGTGAGGAATCTAATTCCCTGATCTTTGGTTGTTGATACTCAGTCAGCCCGATCCTGCAAGGGACAGCCATGTGCAGAAGCAGTTAGTAACTGCCCAGCCCAATCTAGATCCAAACCTGCCTCAGTTTTCCAATGCCTATCTGAACATCAAGCAAACATCAAATTCAGCATGGTCTGCATCAGACGTGGGTTGCAGCAGGTTCTGACCAGTTCTGGAGAACCGGTAGCAGAAATTTTGAGTAGTTCGGAGAACCGGTAGTAAAAATTCTGACTGGCTCCACCCCCATCTATTCTCTGCCTCCCAAGTCCCAGCTGATCAAGAGGAAATGGGGATTTTGCAATAACCTTCCCCTGGATTGGGGACAGAATGGAGATTTTACAGTATCCTTCCCCTGCCACACCCAAGCCACGCCCACCAAGCCATGCCACACCCACCAAGCCACACCCATAGAACCGGTAGTAAAAAATTTTGAAACCCACCACTGATCTACATTTGAACTACTGTAGAAGAGAAAGATAAAGGCATGCACTTCCATTTACATTGTAATGTGATTGGAAATGCATATTGCCAACCACTCTCGGACTGGAAAACATTCTGCTGTAGCTGTAGCTGTAGCTGTAGCTGTAGCTGTAGCTGTAGCTGGATTGGAAACTGGATTTTTTTTTAAAAAAAAGTTCTTTATTAAAATCTTTACTCTGAATCAGTTATACTTCTGATCTTTGTAAATGTACAGCTGATTTATATATGCCCTCTGCTTTAGTTCTATATGGCAGGGCAAAGTTTGAGGATTTCTCCTGGCTGCCCTATCAAAGTTTAGGAATTTACTTTGTAATACACAATTACTGCTTGTGGGACTGTGCATGTTGGTTCAGTTTACTCAGTGACCTCATACTCTGGAAGCCCCCGTTTGTAAGATATTAAGTGTCTTGCTCCCTTTCCAAATGTTTTCTGATGAAGTAGAGCTGGGTTTAGAAAAAGGCATGGCTTTACCAGCATTGTACAAATTGTATGATGTGACTTGGCACGGAATCTCAAGTGCACGCTGACTGCTAGAATTTGGACTGGAGACAATGGCAGATAGCCCATGATATGCATAATGCTAAGAAGAGAACTTGCACAAATCAAAGTTTCAGGTTTCAGTAGGATATTTTGGCACCTTCTAATATGTCTTTCTAACAAAATATACTAAGAACCGAAGACTAGTTGAGTGAGAAGGTAAAATATATCAAAACTATAATAGTTCCACATTTCAGCCCTAGGACTTTGATAATTTGGAATGAGCTATATAGTCAACATAGCAACAAGTCCCTCCTCATGACTCAGCAAAGTTTTAGTAACTTAGAAAGCCACACATGGATTGCTACCTTGTAAAATAGCCTCTTTTCTTTCCCTACCATTTTTTAAAATTGTTTCACTCAGATTTAACAAATCCTGTTCTTAAATACTAGTTTTTCCCCTCTCTCTTCTTGGTAAGAGGATAAATCCATTTCAAGATTCTTTTCTAATTATCCTTTGTTCCCAGTTGGTTCCTATGGTTACATGTATCAATTGGAACCAGTGGAGCCAATGCTGTGATTTGATAAAGAAATTCCATCGAATATCCTCCCCACTAGTTCATATGATACCATGTTTTTGAAAAGAAAAGTAGTAATCAATCACACTGCCAATTAGCCTGATACGTAGTATGATAACCATACAAGAAAAGGGGGGATTGAATTCATGTGGATTTGCAGCATCTTGCCTTTATAGGAATGGTGTCTGAACTGTCATGCTTGCGTTTCTTAAAAAAAAAAAAAGAGCAACAGTTGTGTTATTGCATGAACATTGTTTGTTACGGTTTTTATTCCATTGCCAAAGTTTGCACTATAATCCATATTGCATATTTCTTTTCCCTCCCTATCTCTTTCCTTTCTCTTTCTCTTTCCCAGACACAGTGCGAATATAAATCTGCACCGTAAACTATTGACCAAAGAACTGGATGACATGGGACTGGATTCCTCTCAGCCCTCCCTTAGCAAGGACCTCCGTGATGAATTCTTGATGAAGATCTATGGTGCTCCACCCCATTTGGGTTTTGATCTACGGGAAGACACCTCCTCCCCAGCAGGTACCGAGGATTCCCACTTGAATGGATACGGACGGGGCATGTCAGAAGAATACATGGTATTAGACCTGAGCACCACCTCCAGCATCCAGTCAAGCAGTAGCATTCATTCTTCCAGAGAATCGGATGCAGGAAGCGACGAGGGCATCCTTTTGGATGACATGGATGGGGTCAGCGACAGCGAGGAATCATCACACAAAACTGAGGCTGCAGCCTTAGGGGTCAGCTTGAGTGCTGAAGTCCCGGGGTCTCTCATGTTTAACAGCGTTTCCATGAATAACGGTGGGATCATGTGTAACATTTGTCACAAAATGTACAGCAACAAGGGGACTCTCAGGGTGCATTACAAGACGGTACACTTACGTGAAATGCACAGATGTAAAATCCCTGGATGCAACATGATGTTTTCCTCGGTCCGCAGCCGAAATCGGCACAGTCAGAACCCGAATCTGCATAAAAACATTCCCTTCACTTCACTAGATTAATCCCGAGATGGACACGGTCAGTGCCAGCTCAAAAAGTAAGACCTTATACTTCTTCAAATTGCCATTTACAGACTCTTCTATAAATATATATAAATATAAATATATAAATATATATCTTTTTTTTCCTTTTTTAAACAAAACAGAAAAAGACCGGGTGCTTTCCTTCTTCCTCTTGCCCCCCTCATTTTTTCCCCTAATTTTTGTTCCTTTGTTTTTTGTTATGTTTTTTTTAACAGAAAAAAAAATTATGTGGGTTGGGATAGTATCTTTAACCTGGGATAACATTTCCACTGCTAAAAAAAAAAAAGAATAACAAATGAACTTACCTTTTAAAACTCGCTTTTGTTATAAAATTTGTGGTCATCTCCAAAGAGACTGTTTCTTCCATCAATGACTGTTGCCTGCAATCTTAGAAGAGGAAAGGAGGAAAAAAAAAAGAAAACAAAAGAAAACAAAAACCCCTAAAAACAAAGCACTGCAAAGATATTAAAACGAGAGAGAAAAAGGACAACTTCAATTGTTTTTGTGTATTTTAAACCTTTGAGAGGTTCGTCAACTAAGCATGGCTGTTAACACTTGTATATATTGAGCCTCAAAAGGCCCATGATGTAAAACAATTGTATTGATGGTGGTTTAACCTTTTCTTTGTTTGTTTGTTTGGGTTTTGTTTTTGTTTTACATTTACATTTACATCCAGCTGTGAGATATGTGGGGGGTTGGGTGGGAATAGTTTGCTGGCTAGCTCAATTCATTTATATTAGCTTCAGTGCACATTTTTTTTAAAGAAAAGAAGAAAACACAAGTTCCATTTTTAACTACCTGCTAGAAACACATAAGGGGAGGTGCTGGCATGCTTTAGAGCACCTGATTGGATACAGGTTTTCCTTGTTTTGTTTTTATTTTGGTCTTGTTACGATTACATAAATCCAGTCATGCACTTTTTTCTTACACGATGTGGGGATGTGTAATAATATCCATACCCTTTTTTCCCTTAAAAGTATTGCCATACTATCAGTGTCTTATTAAGAAAAGAAAAAAAAAACCCTACCCTTTGTTCCACGTGGTGTCTGGTCAGTATGGCAGGCAAATACTGAACAAAATCGTGTTAGGCGTGAACACGAAACTGCCAACTTTGCACAAGTTTTCAGTAACCAAAATATATGAATCGGCTGGTATTAACCGCAGGCTAAGGTTGTGGCAGTGAGGAAAAAGAAAAAAAAAACAATCCTAGGAACTGGGGAACAATGGAATACCATACCTAAATGTATTTCTCAGGTCCTAAAAATTATGCATGTTCTCAAAGCAAGGCCACAGTTTTATTTTTAAAAAAATGAAAAAGAGGAGAGGGGAAAAAAAGAAAGCAGAAGTTGCTTATTAAGAGACAACGGAGGAATTTCTTCAACTACGGGAGGATGAACTTTTTAGGAAAGTGGTGCAAGCCAACAACTGTTAACCTGGAAGAAAGCCCCATTACACTTGGGGGGGGGGTGTCTGTGGGGGGGGCTTCTTCTCTTGGAGGCCTGAGAAAGGTTGCATTGTGGTTCTCTCAAAGCCACTCTTGATCTCTCCCCCACCCAAAACTAATTGCCCTGCCAACATTCAGGAAATGCAATTGTATGATGTAATGCTGTTGAGTGTTTACCCACACTGATTCGGCACACTTTCAGGGTGTGTTGAAGCTCTGAAGACAATGGCGTTATAAATCTTCTTCCTGCCCCCCCCTTCTGTCCCCTGAAGAGATCAATAGAAAAAGGCTTGGGAGGGGTAGGTGAGGTTTTGGAAGACATACATCTCTGTCACATTCCCTATGCACCTCCGTGACTTAAGAAATGGCTTCAAAATTCCTGAAATGAAGACGTTCCTGCGTTCCTGACTGAAGACTTGGGCTATGGTTGTCTTCCAAAAAAAAAAAAACCACCAGCCTCTGCAGAGTTGACTGGTCCGCACTGGAAGGTGCAATAGACTGATTAAGGCATGTTTTTATAGAAGCAATCAAAAGCCATTAACGGCACAAGCACTTAAAGCTTGGGAAATATGCGCTGTTCATTTTGGTTGGGTGACTATCCTTCAGTAGAGACAAGCTAACAGCTATGGGGCGGGGGGAGGGGATCCAGAGCAAATTTCAATGTTTTGGTTGTTTGTACTTTCCAAAAGTGGTTTGTCGGAGAGAATCACAGTGGAGTTAGGAATGACCATCCAAGAAGAAACCAGAGAGGAATCTGCACAGCAACCTATTTCAGTTGTTCCTGTTTCTGGTGTTTACACATGTTGTCTGAGCGTGGCAAGCCACACTAGCAGCCTCTTTAACCCCAACCTACTGAGGGAATGATATTTGCTCAAGCTCGGCAGTAAAGATCATGATGGTATGTGTCATATAACAAATCCTTCCTTGGAAGGATACCTAAGGAGTATTTCCCCCATGTAGTATATTACTAATGCACAGAAAATGTTTTTCTTTCTTAGAAGTTTCTCCTGTGACTGCAAAACCAGAAACGGTTATTTGTTTTCAGCCTTCGAGTTGAACCAGTTACGTACTTTCCAACCACTGTTCATTGTATAATAACTCAGTCTGTTAATTTTATTAGCGGAAACGATTCCTCCTCTTCATTGGCCCCAATCCAACTATACAGTAGTTTGTGGTGACCAAACCCCATTAAAGCCATGGGAAGAAATTAGTCACAGCTAATGTAAATTCTAACTTGATCATAAGTAGCTTGGTGCCTTTGTATACTAAGTATTTTTCCCCTAACAACAAAGCAAAAACAATAGCTGCAGTATTTTCCATGTGTGTTTTAAAAAAGAAAAGAAAAGAAAAGAAAGTGGGAGATGAAAGCTTCCTTAATTAAAATGCCTTATTTCAAATCACATTTCTCTGATTTCAGTTAGTGAGCGTAAGTCTTGACATGATCTCCAGAATTCATAGAGACTCTTGAAAAATACTGACCAGTTCGTCAAAGTATGTTTATATCAAAAATATGTTTACATCAAAACCGCCACAATTTTTGCTGACTTGATTTTTTTTTTCATTTGTGCTTTGTCTTTTTCTCTTTTTTTTCCCCAAAGTCTTACTTTTTAAAAAATAAAATTGAACGGAGAGAGCTTTGTTTTGTTTTATGCTGCATAATGTGTCGTATACTTGTGAAAGGGAACAGAGAAAGCAAAGGTGCAATCCTTCTCAAACTTAAATGACATTCAGTAGTGCTACATGATTGTCCTGCACTGTGTTTTCAAACACTTATCAAGATAGTAAGAACAAAGCAAGAAGAAATATTGACAAGGCAAAACAGACCTAAACAAATGGCTAAATGATATCTAAGGAACAAAAAAGAAAAAAAAACACTGTTTTTGAAGTATGTATGGTATAAATAAATATCATTTTTAATGAAAAACATGCTTGACTTATATAAATAATTCTTTCCCGAATAAATCACTGATCTGCATTCTCATTTTACATTTGTTTCTGATAAAGGTCAAATGGCTTTAGTAAAGCAGATTGGAAACTTGAACATCATCAGCTTATTCAGCAAATAAGCCGAACAGACATCTGTTTTTTTTACAGAAAATGAAACGGGATGATAGCAAATTTTGAATCAGAAAAGAACAGGTACATGGTTTAGACGCTAGCATTCTTGTCTCCCAAGTTTTTGAAGTAGAAGACAAGGTGCTATGGGAATTCTAGACTGCTTGTATCAATGAAAATATAGTTTAGACCTATTCGTCATGCCTTTGTGATCTTCGATTCATATACTAGCTTGTGGAGGTGTGTATCCAAAGGCCTTTCTAGCCATGGGAAAGCAGAAATTCTGTGAAACATTTTCTCTCTCTCGCTCTCTTTCTTTTGCAAGGTATTGATGTTTAGAGATGGGTGAATTGCAAATTCAGTACCGGGCTGCGGAAACTACCTATTTCAAGTTCTGTTGCAGTTCTTCTGGGGCTGCATCAAGGGTTTCAACTGGTTCTTTTAAGGCTGGTTAAGACTCATGTTTTTCCTCAATATAAGGAATTGTCCCAAAGTAATTTAAAAGATTTTATTGTTACCCAGTGCATCCCCAAACCTCTGATTCATGAGTCAAAAGAAAAAATAGGACCCCAGGAACAAAACAACACGATTTGCTCATTCTACCTGAGTATAATGGAAAGTGGTAGTATTTTAGTGAAACAGTGAATGGTACTTACCCTCTTAATCCAGAAAACAGAGAGTCTTAGATACACGGTTGTCAATAATCTCAAATGGTGGACATGATCATAATATCTGCCCATTTTTATTATGTGCCACTTGCATTGCACACACCTAAAAAGGGCAGGGCCTGTCATTGATGCACAGAAACAATGCACAGCTACCTAGGTAGATTTCCACCCAGTTCTGCTAATTTCACAAGCACTCTAGTAAAGTAAATGTTATAAAGTAATGTTATACCTTCTCAGCTTCAAATGAGTGATGCTAGAATGTGCTCTAATCTGTAATCCCAACTAATTTAATGCACAGGCAAAACAATCGTTGCAACAGATTAGCACTAAGGACAAAACCTGGAAGTTTAATCTGTGGTCCCAATTCAGTTTAGAAGATGGGTGGGGAAATGAAATCTACCTTCGAAGATCTTTTAAGTTTTAGGAAGGCTTTTATCAAAGCTCCAGCTGCCAATAACATGAGAGATACCTACACAAGATTCAGTTCTTATACAATGGTTATACAATGA
Source organism: Pituophis catenifer annectens (assembly GCF_029215685.1). Classification (NCBI taxonomy): domain Eukaryota; kingdom Metazoa; phylum Chordata; class Lepidosauria; order Squamata; family Colubridae; genus Pituophis; species Pituophis catenifer. The sequence goes on from NW_027256882.1 coordinate 219,285,911, forward strand.
AACAGGTTGGTAAAACAAACAAAAAACAAAAAAAGTTCCACACAGAAGTGTGCATGAACCAAAATTAGAAATAAGTTCCTGCTATGTGCAATTTTAAAGTAGTTTTTTTTTCCATTTTGCATCAATAATATCTAAGCATTTTCAGCAGCTAGGCTGAATTATTCCCTAGATTGCAATTGAAACTTTGGGAAAGTGCTCAAAGTCTTGTTATATTTAGAATGCTAGTTTAGGATCGACTAGTCTGTGCTTTTCTTTTAACTCTAAAGATTTGGAGAAGTTTTGTAGTAGATCACTGTACTGTAGATCCACCGTAGTGAATCACTGATCACTAAGTACATTTCTGATTGTCGTCGTTTCTTTTCAAATTTCCTGTTGTTCCCATTTAATAATTTCTTCTAATCAGGGCTATCATTTCCTTTCCACCTGGGCCTGGTGGCTCAGCAGACTGATAGCATTGTGATTAACACCAGCTGTCTGCAATTACTGTAAGTTCGAATCTCACAAGGCTCAAGGTTGACTCAGCCTTCCATCCTTTCTAAGGTAGGTGAAATGAGGACCTAGATTGTGGGGGCAATAAGCTGACTTTGTATAAATATACAAAAGTATGAAGGCTATTGCTTAACACATTGTAAGCCACCCTGAGTCTCCGGAGAAGGGCGGCATATAAATCAAATTAATAATAATAATAATAATAATAATAATAATAATAATAATAATAATGTTTGTTGCTTTGTTAGATTGTTATTCTGCCTTTATTACTTTATAAGTAACTCAAAGTGGTGAATATACCTAGTACTCCTTCCTCCTATTTTCTGCACAGCAACAACTCTGTGAGTTGGACTGAGAGTGACTGGCCCCAAATCATCCAGACTGTTTTCATGTCTAAGGCAAGACTAGAACTCATACTCTCCTGGTTTCTAGCCTGGTGTCTTAACCACTGTATCAGACTGGCTTTTATTTTATTTTACTTTACTTTATTTTATTTTATTATTTTAATTTAATTTATTTTTTTATTTATTTTTACCCTTTTCATTTGTTTTTGGGTAATTCCAGCAAACACAGAGGAGGGACATAGATTTGCCATCCCAACCTGTATTTCCACCATTAACCTTGAGGTCTTAAAAAAAAAGAATTCTTTTATATTAATAAATGGAAGAGATAATTCAGCCAGTCTAATAGCAACAATTATATGTACTTAATCCCAGGGAAACATGCATAGAATGTTGATTGATCAGCTCAGGTTGACTGCTAGTAACAACATAGATTTTTTCCATGACAATCTGTCCTTACCTGGTTATTCAGGTCTTCCAAGCTACATGGATTGACAATATAACTGTCAGATCTCCTTGGTAAACCAGATAGGAAAACACCAGTAGATGAGCTAAATCTACTTTATTGTAAGGCTATATTAACAGAATCTTGCAAGTCTAAATATTCAAACTTCCTTCCCCCACTTTTAATTGATTGACTAGGGTGGATCCTTTCTAAGTTTTTTTTTCGCTGACCATTAAGCCACTGGGGGCTTCTCCCTCTCTTGTCTGATCACTCCCTAGGCAGGATCTCTTTTCCTCATCCCCCAAGGTCATCTACACATTCCACTGCAGTAACTGAGTTTATTCACCTTGCCGATGGTCATCTTCTTTTCCGTGTACACATAAACCTACATTTCTAGCCATATTAGAATGGTTAGATACTAGCTTGGCTTTCATAGTAAGCTGTGATGATGTCAGAATGACAACACTTGGCTCAGAATGTAATATTTAAAGCCCTGCTCTTACAAAATAAAGAAGTTGTGACATTTGTGTGATCGTTTCATCATAGGGCATATGTCATATGTCCCCATGTCCCTCCAATACATTATCATGGTACTGATATAATGAATATCACTATGTGTCTAGTCTACTGGCTGTTCAGACATGAAGGCTGGGGTTAAGCATGTTTAGTGGCCTTTTAGTAGCTGAGTTTCATAGTATCTTAAGGTCTGAGTTGATTCACTTTAACCATTGTTTGTTAAAACAATCCATTCTTAGTTCTTCCTTTGTGTTTCTGTGTTCTTAGCTATATTTGTTTCACAATTTTGTGAATTGAATGGAGGCATAGCTTCAGCATAGAACCAAACCAGGAAACCCCAAACAAATCATGTGGGGCCCTTTTATGCCTTATGCTAACCTACTTTATAAATCATTAAACCTACAAAAACATAATCTTAATCTATTGGCTGCAGCCTAAAACAAACTATGGATATCACCAAATCCACCTTCCAGTTAATGGATTAGCAGAATGCACGAATCCAGTCGGTGAATGCTTATTTTGCTTGTTTTTAATCAGAATTTAACCTGGGGAAAGAAAACCTAATGCTCCATTTCATTGCAGTTCTGTGATTAGGCATTCCAAATCAATTACTTGGAGGCAGGGAATGACTCTCCAAGGAAGTTGTCCTTATCAAAGAGGTCACTTAGTTGGAATCAAAGGGCTAAGAGAGCATCTCTTGGTGTCTGCTATCTCATAGTTTCCGAATTACAATACTGGCAAGAAGCCTTGGCAGGAAATAAGTCTCTATGGAAATGAGACAAACAATGGGGAGCTGCATGTGATTGTATTATCTTTTTTCTCTTTAAAAGTAAATTATAGCAACATATGTGCCATTCCTTGTTAATCAGTTAATTTTGGCATCTCCCTGATTGTGGCCCACAATTTTCTGATTTTCCAATACCCCTTTCCCCCAAATATTATACAGGGTAGAAATAGTCAAATTCTGGGAATGTAATGATCTGTCCAGAAAATGCAGATGATATAATTACTTGAACTTTGAATTTATTATGCCACCCAATAGTATTCTGACCCAGTAGTAATGTCTCTCCATCTGATTCACAATACACTAATGCTTGCAGAAGAGTGTGGTCATCCAACCATGAGAAGAGGTAGAAAGGGAAGAGCAAAAGACAATAATGTGATGTCAACACACCAATATCACTTTATGCTAGGGTTATGCTTCTTGCATAAAGTGAGACACTGAATCAATGCGAAAACAGATTATGGGCTTTCAAGTAAAATTTTGTAATCCAAATCATTGACCAGGTTGCTCCTAAATCCTTAACCACTAACTTCATGTTCGTTGTCTTGTGTTCTATGTACAGTTAAAACATTTCCTCAGTAATTTCACCAGCTAGTATTCTTATATATGTGGAGAGAAAGATAGTAGTATTGCTATAACAATAGTACTTAGACTTATATACCGCTTCACAGTGCTTTACAGCCCGCTCTAAGCGGTTTACAAAGTCAGCATATTGCCCCCAACAATCCTCATTTTACTGACTTCAGAAGGATGGAAGGCTGAATCAACCTTGAGCCGGTCAGAATTGAACTGCTGGCAGTGAGCAGAATTAGCCTGCAATACTGCATTCTAACCACTGCGCCACTGCAGCTCTTCTCCAACAAGGCTCTTCTGCATCACAGCACTACAAATATTGCAAACATTTTTGCTAGTTGGACCCAATAGATTTAACCAAGTTAAAAGCCCATCTTAGAGTTGATAATCCTTCAGAACTTCAGAACATAATATGTTCAGTTATGTTTTTAGCATTTGTGTTAGAGAGATCTTTTTCATTTTTGTTTTTGATAAGAAATTTGGACAAAATGTCAATTCCTGTTGTGCCGCTCTGGAAACAGTAGTTGCTATGGTAAGTATGGAGATAAATGAGAGACAAGGCATACAACAGGAGTTATTGCACAGTACAATGGTAAATTCATGAATAAGGGCAGGTGATTGCAAATACTTATGACTAAACCATTTTACATGTTATTGGCATAACAATTATTCCGCTTCCAACATAATTAATATAATTTGACTGACCATGAACTTTTAACCTCTATCTTTATATCTTTTTAACAGAAGTTAAATCTATTCAGAAGTTATACTTATCAAGCTCTATTGTAGTAAGCCAAGATTGGTACTGAGCAGTGGTGGGTTACCCCCTGTTCTCACCGGTTCTATAGAACCGGTAGTAAAACCGGCGGGAGACTCCACCCACTGACCCTGATGTCATGAAAACGCTTCTGCACTTGCGCAGAAGAGCGCACATTTCTAAACTGGTAGAACCGGAAGAGAACCAGTAGTAAAAAAAAATGCTTAAAAAGATTTTTAAAAAAAGTTCTGACGATCGCGCGTCGTTCAGCTGATTGTTGGAACTTTTTTTTTTACATTTTTTTACATTCAACGAACCAGTAGCATTTTTTTACTACCGGTTCTGGCAAACCGGCCCGAACTGGTAGCATTTCACCCCTGATTTATTCTCTTTTAGAAAGCCCTGTCTCGCTCATAAAGGCTGACTAAACCTAGAAATCATTGGAGTTTCCCTAGAGACAACATTCCATGTTACTTGCATAAGTGGTACTAAATATCAAGCATGCATATTTAAAAATATATTAAGTAGCGGGAAATATAATGGGAGAAATACAATTTAATGGGACGAAAATGAGGCTGCAATCCTGTGCAATTTGAGAATAAATTTCATTGAATTTAAGAGGGCTTACTTCTAGTAAGCACATAACAGATGAGGCTGGAAAAGAACACTTTGGAGTGCTAGGAATACATTTTTAAAAGAAGTTCTGCCTAAATTGATCAGATTCCTTCTACATTCCCCCCCCCCCCACTAATCAGAGGCCTTCTGCAATTGTGCCTCATAACAATGACAATGGCAATCAACCAAGCATGCAATATTGTTACAAATGTCTTCCTTTTCATAGGGAACAAACTAAAGCTAATAAGCCATTAAGTTCATGTACATCCACACAATTACGGGTGGAGTTCTATCCTCTGTCTCTCTCCAACACAATCTTTGATAGACATACATATAAGCTGTTGTGGTGAAAAAATAAGCATCGGGAATGAGGCATATCAGGCAAGAACTATTTTGTCTCTTTTTATATATTTTATATTTTTATATTTTTCGAAAGCAGTTCGAAAGCACGTAAAAAATGCAAGTAGAAAAATAGGGACCACCTTTGGTGGGAAGGTAACAGCGTTCCGTGCGCCTTTGGCATTTAGTCATGCTGGCCACATGACCACGGAGACGTCTTCAGACAGCGCTGGATCTTTGGCTTTGAAACAGAGATGAGCACCGCCCCCTAGAGTCAGGAATGGTTAGCACATATGTGCAAGGGGAACCTTTACCTTTTATAAATGCAGATGATATTTATGTGGAAGGAGTGGAGTGCCTAAATTGTGACTCCCTCCATTTTTGAATGCATTGACCAAATAACTATAACTATAACTATGACTATAAATCTCTTCAGTGTCTCTCAGACACTCAAATATCCACAAGTTACTGCTTCACAAGCCTTCAAAGCTGCAGGTATACATTCTGGGACAAATGTCTTGATCAGAACGGTTTTCAAACAAAGCAGCTTTAAAAAGTATGCTGTCTTCATCCATATGTACATCCATTGGGAAGGAACTTTGTTAATTTTAACTATGACATAATTGTACAACTCTTCCCCCCCCTGCCCCCATTTTTTTCTTTGAATATATTGTGGCAAATTCTACTGTCCTTTTCACAAGGAATAAATACTGCAGGTTCTAGATATGATCAAACCAACAAGTACAGTTAGTGACAAATAGCAACCCATTACCCAACAGAACAAAGATGAGATAAGTGGCCAGGAGCTCCAGCTCAATTTCATCTCCTATCTTTCTAATAACTTGCCTGTCATTTTATTACTTCTACTAACACGAATGACCGCAACTGACAAAAGTGTCACATTAACTGCAGACAACACCCTGTCTTCCTCAGCCCTGTTTCTCTTGGCTCCTTATTGCGGTGGCCCTGAAGGGATACAAACTAATCGTCTCCTTTCAAGTTCATGACTTGGCCATCAACTATCAAAGGGTGCGTAATTGCTGGTTTATCTCTATGAAGGGGAAATTGAGTACTAGAACGTGGGCCTTCCCTTGGAAGGTCCCTGGAGCGCTCTGACGTGTGCTTTGACATCTGTCATGAGGGAAGGACGACTGATCTTCAATTTGTCTTGGAAAAAGCCAACAGAGCTCTCAGCTGCTCTAGTGCAGGCAAACTTTAACATGACTTCTCAATAAAAAGGCAGCTGAGAAAGGCCACTGACGAAGGAACCTGCTTATAGAGAAACAAATTGTTTAACCTGACTAGGTGGCTCAGTGTCTAAGACACTGAGCTTGTCAATCAGAAAGGTCGGCAGTTCAATGGTTCAAATCCCTAGTACAGGTCTCCTGTGTGAACAGGTGATTGGACTAGATGACCTCCAAGGTGTTACTTGCAACTCTGCAACTTCCAACTCCATTACTGTTACTAGGGTGGCAGGAAACCACAGTTCCTGCTGGCACAAAATGGAAGAAGGGAAATAGGATATAAGTTCTGATGGAAAGAAAACAAGTTCAAGTTGCTCTGAGGAGCTTATGGAGGTTCCAATGCTGCCTCTTGGACTTGAGTCTTGGGCCAACTGTGGTACCAAGCGAGGCCCTGCACAGGCTATCTTGTTGCTTCAGATCCTCCTGACAATGGGAGGCTCATAGATACTGTAGGCAGTGTAAACCTATTTCTTCTATAAGTGTTAGGGGCAAAAGTCCAAGGAACTTAATGAAACATTAAGTTCTGATTAAACTGATTTATTGCTCAGGCCTAGGCACAGAACTCTAATCAACTAATGGTTAGCATTATTCTGGCACTAGATAAGGTGAATGGAATTCAAGAAGGGTTGAATTTAGTAGTGCTAGGTACTGACTCTGCTGATTCCTCTTACGACTCCACCTCCAGGCTCTGCCACTCCTTCTCCTACATCTAGCACTTTTTTTAAAAAAAAATTAAATGTTCTTTATTTCAGATGCCATTTCCAGGAAAAAAAAAATCTGTATTGCTTAATGACTTTCCAAAATTGATGGGACTCTCCATCAAATTTTGCCCATTATTCATCCACTTGTAATATCTCAAATTAAATGAAATTCATATATAGAAAAGGCTAATCCATCATCTTGCTTTTTATTCAACTTTGAACTCTTTCTACAAATCAAACTTCTGTTTTTAAACTTCTTCCAATTTCAGATGTCCGTTGATCTTGGAGAGAGAGTTAATTCCCATCCCATTCAAATAGTTCTAAGGACTCTTGCTACCAACGCTGTACATTGAAGCTGCCCTGAGAGCTGTAACACGCCGGTTCAATTAGACTCAGATTACGATGTTCAGATCAACTGTACATATAGACATGTTCTTCCTCATATTGATTGCCCTTGATGGATGGCATTATTATTTTTTTTTAAAGAACTTGTCTTGAATAGCAGATAGATTAAAAAAAAACAACACAACCCAAAGTACTATAGGGTAAGGCCATCTCTGTTCAGACAAATAAGACCTACATCCTAAGACATTCAATACCATAAATGTGTTAGTACGATTCTGCAACCTGGTGTAGCACATCACTATTTGGTGATCATGCCCTTCAAGGGATGCAACCTGCCAAGGATTTTATCCAGAGCACACTGAGATTAGGATGAACGCCTAAAAAACAGGCTGATGCTACCAGACTGAGTTGAGGGATTGGAAGTGAGTCCAAATGGATTCGCCAATAAATGCAAATGCCTTGAGCCTTTGCTGTCTGCTCATTCATGTCAGGGGCTGCAATGAAATATTACTAATTGAATAAAGCTGTTAGGAGAGTAATGTCCATCTGCCAACAATAATATGAGAAGGCACAGGAAAAAATGGGGGGGGGGGGGCAGATTGGATGGTTTGATCACTAATAACACATACACACACACACATAAAGACACTTATGGATTGTTCACCAGGCGAGTTATTCCGAGTCACCTGACTCACGCTTGCCCAATCTTTATCCATATTCATCAGCGACAGCATAATGAACAAAGGTATTGATTAGCCAGAGAGATTTCTCCACAGTGCTAGTTCACGTTGATAGGTCTCCGATGGGAATACAACGGGTGCATAGCCCTGTAACATAACTTATGGTGTTCTAGGTCCTGCCATTGATTTTTGTTTGTTTGTTTGTTTCAGAGGATTTAAAAAAAAAAAAAACAGCCTGGCTCTCCTGCGACCTTTAGCTATAAGCTCTCTTGAAAAAGGAAAAAGAAATGATAGTGAGTAGGCATTTCCCCGGGATTGGCAAATGCTAGAGAACTTGGAGCTGGTTAACCAAAGAGCAGAAGGCAGGATGACCAAGCCACACTTGAGAGGGCCTGGGCTGGCCAACAGCAGTTTTCATTTCCCTGACCTCACTGATGTTTAAAGTAAATGATGTAGGTTACAGGAGCAACCTCTTCATTAGAAGATCAATGGGTGACTTGGTGATATTGAATTATTTTAAATATACTCCACTGTTCCAGAGGTTGCTCTGTATGATGCAAAAACAATCCCTCTCTCTCCCTCCCTCCCTCTCTCTCCCTCTCCCTCCCTCTCCCTTTCTCTCTTTCTCTCTCTCTCTCTCACACACACTCACACCTCTCACACACACATAAACACAGAGGCCGCATTCTGGACTGACCTTTGCATCCCTGTTCAAAAAGTGAGCCTTGCCTCCCCACCACCAAGAAAATGAATCACTAGATAATTCACCTATTTATTTCACACAGTCAATGAGTCCCAAAGTGGTCTGTGCCACCACAAAAGAAAATGCTGAATTAAATAAATATGGCAGTCCCACCTAAAACTGAGCTATTTGACGCCAGCAATTAAAACACTCAGGAAATAAATATCTCAATTAAACAGGGAAATAAAAAGGATTATTCGCCATTTTGTGATGAGGAAAGTCTCCATTGTACATTGTACAGTCTCTTGGGATCGGAATTTTTCCAACATAACCCCTGCCCCCAATGTATTTATTTATTCATTTATTAAAGCATTTATTCGATGTCTCAACTCAGATCAAATGACTTTAGGACATATACACAAAAAGAAGGGAAAAACCCACAATCAATGCAAAATTACATAAGGGGTTTGACTTTGCTGTCTCTGGACCAGTGGTAGGTTTCAAAAATTTTTACTACCAGTTATGTGGGTGTGGCTTGGTGGGCGTGGCATGGCTTGGTGGGACTGGCTTGGTGGGTGTGGCAGGGGAAGGTTACTGCAAAATCCCCATTTCCCCCCGATCAGCTGGGACTTGGGAGGCAGAGAATAGATGGGGGTGGGGCCAGTCAGAATTTTTACTACCGGTTCTCCGAACTACTCAAAATTTCCGCTACTGGTTCTCCAGAAACTGGTCAGAACCTGCTGAAACCCACCTCTGCTCTGGACCCAGTGTAACAGTAGCATTAGGATGAGAGAGGACGGTTTATAGTTATGCTGACACCAACGAAGTGGAATTGCAAGAAAAGCTTCTTTTTTTCCCCAAAATTATATTTTGAAACTACTGCCACAGTTGGACCCATTGTTGCGAGTCTGCAATTTTCATTTAAAGAAAAATTTAGTGGGAGGACGTGGAAAAAAAGTTTATGGAAGTTTTTTAAACTGAAAAGTCATGGCAAACCCACAAGATATTGTTCTATGAACCAACTCTGGCCCAAAATTGGTTGATCTCATTAAGTAGGTTTTGAGGTGATGGGAACATTTAGCACCCATCTTGTGTTAAATCCCAACCCCAAGATTATGGCAAAAACCAAGGCACAATCTATATCATGCACATTTTTGGATATGGTGAAGTGCTCAGAGTTAAAACATGACACGAAGGGAGACATTTTAGCATCCAGCCTTAGTCACCTGAAGATTGGAAAGCATTGCTTGGAGTCTCTTTACCTGTCAAACTACAAGCAAAGCAATTTTGTAAATCCAAGGAACCAATTTGTGGCACAAAAGATAAAAAGGTTTCTCTCTCTGTTTTCCATGGTCTATATGCTGAAATACATCAATAGAAGCTTCTTTATTGTATGATGATTAAGTATTCTATTACAATAAGCAGTAGATATTCAGGCTTGAATTCTAAGTCATTAAGTCCAGTGTATTTTAATCCATAATTGTAAAAGATTTAAGGTATTTTATTCATCATTTGATTGGGACTGTAATGTACTTTCCGCTTTCCACACCAAGATCTGTCAATTTTTACTGCGACTTTTAATTGTATTCTTGTAGTACCAGTGCCAGCAGTTTTCTGAAGTTGGCTTGTACACCAGAGTGCCTTTTGCTTATTCAGGAAATAAGAAATATAAACTATCACGACCCTCCAGTCATATCCACTTTTAAGGAGCCAGTACTAAGGGCTAATGGCACTCCAGCTATGCTGAACTACAACTCCCAGCACCCTCAATTCTATGCTGAGGGTTTACATCTTATGTCTGCATCAGTGATTCTCAATCTCAATAGCTTTAAGGAGTGTGGACTCCAACCCTCAGAATTCCCCAGGTTGATAAACATCGATCTACACCATTAGGAATGCAAAGAGTCTGCTGTAGTAGAATTAGAAGTGCCAAGGTTGTGCTTTACTGAGTCACAACTACTTTTTCCTTTCTCAAATAAATCTCTGTGATCCTGCCATCTGGTTATGCCTCCTGTAAGCGTGAGGGCAATTCGCCAATATTCAAAAACCTACCTGAGTATACAAAACTAAATGACACAAAGCAACAGGCCAAAGTAGTATTAGACAGCTTCCCTAAGCAACATGATCTTTATTGCAGCCATGGCATTTGAAGCATCAAATCATAGCATTCTTGGCTCTTGCTGGCATAATGGTTAGAACAGTGTTTCTCAATGTGTGTTAACATAGTGAACCCATTGAGAGGACAGGCTGAGGTAACTGTTACTTGGTGGAACCTAGCTGGGCAAGGTGAAGAGAGCGGAAGCAACAGCCAGGTGGCCTAGCCAGGCTCCAGCCAAAATCTTGAAGGCCAGAGAGGCACTTGGACAGAGTAATTATAAACAAGTAGGAAGGGAAACTGAAGGATAGGAAGTAGGAAAAGACATCACTACAAATGCACATTTGTCGTAATGTCTTTTCAAATTTTCAAATGACACAGTGGCTAAGATGCTGACTTGTCAATCGAAAGTTCGGCAGTTCAGCGGTTCGAATCCCTAGTGCCGCGTAACGGGGTGAGCTCCCGTTTCTTGTCCCAGCTTCTGCCAACCTAGCAGTTTGAAAGCACGTAAAAAAAATGCAAGTAGAAAAATAGGGACCACCTTTGGTGAGAAGGTAACAGTGTTCCGTGCGCCTTTGGCGTTTAGTCATGCCAGCCACATGACCATGGAGATGTCTTTGGACAGCGCTGGCTCTTTGGCTTTGAAACGGAGTTGAGCACCGCCCCCTAGAGTCAGGAACGTCTAGCACATAGGTGCGAGGGGAACCTTTACCTTTACAAATGCACAACTGGCTGCTTTCTGGCATGTGTGGTGAAACTGGCCATTGCTTTTTTTAAAAAAACAGCGACTCCGTTAGCTAAAGATCTAAGGAGTTTTCTGTAGGCTGTACAAAGAGTTTGGCTCATCCAAGATGAAATTTCCTCTTGGGGGAGACTCTGTGTGGAAGTGTAGTCTGTGTGCCTATCTATATATGGGGAGAATTTATGTAGAAGTGTAGAGATATAGATGCTGTACACACGTACACACACCTTGCTAGGTATGCCTCTGAAAGCTTCCCCTGGCTTCCGATGTTCCCTTGAGCTCCCAAAGGCTGTCTATATTTGGAACAGGATTAAAAGACGCAATGAACTTTTGAGATGAAGAGATAAAAAGTGTTCTGTGAAGTCAGGTGATGACTGTAGACTCTGTATCTCAATGCAGAGAACTTTCTGGACTTTTCTTCAACATGCCCAGAGTGATAGCTATTTGGAGTCATGGGGCAAAAATGCTCAAAGTATAGTGGAAAAAGTGATCGGGGCTATTTAGAAGAGAAGTAAGGAAAAATGCAGTGATCTTTGTCATCAAAATTCTTCTTTAAGTTTATCCAGGTGGAAGTTGAAAAAGAAATGTCTATTTTATTGGTATTTAACATTTCCAAAATCTAATGGGTTGTTTCTAAAGTGTGATTGAGAGGCTGTAAATTATGGCATCTCATGAGATTCCTTCATTGGCATTGAGGATGTCAGTGGATATAATGTTGCTGGAGATGGATAATCAGAGTTCAGGTTCAAATGTTGGATCATAATGTCTAACTCCTCCTCCCCCCAAAAGGAAATGGAAAGAAGAGGACAGAGAAGAGGAAAGGAAAAGAAAGGAAAGGAAAGGAAAGGAAAGGAAAGGAAAGGAAAGGAAAGGAAAGGAAAGGAAAGGAAAGGAAAGGAAAGGAAAAGAAAAGAAAAGAAAAGGGAAGGGAAGGGAAGGGAACAAAACAAAACAAAACAAAACAAAACAAAACAAAACAAAACAAAACAAAACAATATGAGAAAGAAGATGAATGAGGAAAGGAAAGAGGAAAGAGACAAAGAAAGAAAGAAAAAGAGAGGAGGAAGGAAGGAAGGAAGGAAGGAAGGAAGGAAGGAAGGAAGGAAGGAAGGAAGGAAGGGCATGCTAGTTTCATGAATTACTCACAAAATATTCCATTGAATAAAGATAACTGAAGAGAAAAGAGAAAAAGGATGAAGAGGAAACAAATATTGGATATGTTCTCAAGCTGCCTTTCGATGAATATCATCTCTCCAGCATCTCTAGAGGACATTACATTTCTGGGCAACATTTGCTTCCCGAACAAGAATTAGGATATGAAAAAATGACCACCATCATTGCAAGGAAATTGAGTGTTTCCTCCACAATTCAGACTCATAGATGTGACAGATCAGCGTTTTCATGATCAGAGTATCTCATTGCTAAACATTCCTTCTTTAAGAATTGGAACCCCATGTTACTTCCACTTTCTCCTCATCCAAGCTGCTTAGGAACAATTTGATTTTCTGCCTCAACCACTTTTGGATCCATTTCAGTCAAAAAGTCTAAGATGTAATTGTATGAAGCTGAAATCATATTTATCCAAAAAAGAAGACAACAAAATGTGTTTGAGAAATTTGGGGAGAGTAAAAAAAAACATGTCTTTCTCACAGTCCAAGAATGTTTTGTTTGGATACGGTAGAAATGGAAAGCTAACGGACATGGTTTCTAGGAAAATCAAGCTCCTGTCAATAAAACATAGCAAAAAAAAAAAGATGCATTGCTTTGAACTGTAGTCATATGAAAATTAAAAAGAATGTTGATTTTATCACTCATTTTTGTAATGATGTTGTTTCTTTCTAGTGTTAACACACTGTATACCAAGATTGGGTTCACATGCTGACATAACCCATTTTATCATAATATAAATAACTCACAATTTGATGAGATTGCCAAGCATATTAAGTGATAAGCCATTATTTAGAAACTGCATTAGTGACATCCATATACTGTACACGTTAATCCAAACTCAAATGTGACTTAGTGTGTTGCTTGAATTATGCCTAAAAATTGAATTCTGATGGATCCTCTACTTCAGGGGTGGGTTCTGCTTACCTTTACTATTGGTTCGCACCGGGCCCGCACACACGTGCTCACTTCGCTCATGCATGCACATAAGCTTCTGCAAGTGTGCAGAAGCGTTCTGATGACATCGGGGTCGGTGGGTGGAGCCTCCCGCCAGTTTTACTACCGGTTCTATAGAACCGGTGTGAACCGGGAGCAACCCACCACTGCTCTATTTGTAACTAATTAGTGCCACCGAGTCCTAAAAATTATTGAAGCCCTGTAACTTGAGGACTTCCTTGACCATGCCCAGTAAGATTGAGCTTTTTATTTCCAGTAGACCTAATGAACCAACAAATAAAATCTAATACAAATATAAAATGGACATTTTTTTTTTAAAGAGAAGCATTTACTTCTCATCCTAGGCATTATGAGGTAAGTGATTAAGAAGAACTCAGAATTTAAGACTCCCTGTCTTAATCCCGAAGGTCTATAGATTTGTTCATTTGCTTTTGCTTGATTTCCAGGACATGCTTTCTCACGAAGGGTGAGGATGGATAATCAGTAGACTTCCAGAATGACACGGCTGCTTTTCCTCCCTGCTTGCCCACACAAACGTTCACATGGACACACGTGCACACAGGGTGGGTTCTACTTACCTTTACTACTGGTTTGCAACAGGGCCATGTGCGCTTCTGCACAGAAGCTTCCTGATGACGTCGGGATCAGTGGGCAGAGCCTCCCACCGGTTTTACTACCGGTTCTATAGAACTGGTCTGAACCGGGGGCAATTCACCACTGGTGCACACCCCTAACTGGTCAGAAGAAGCAGATGAATTTAAGCCCCCCTCCCCAGGAGAACAGGCAAGGGAGAAGGGGAGAGGAGAACACAACTTCATAATGATTGCTCACAAAATACATAATCTATTTCCTTTGGGGCACCAATCTCTATCTGTTGCTATTATTATTAGTTCCGATTTCTACTAAGAGTTAGATTACAGGGGTCCTCAAACTTGGCAGCTTTAAGACTTGTGGACTTCAACTCCCAGAATTCTCCAGCCGGCTATGCATGCTGGCTGGAGAATTCTGGGAGTTGAAGTCCACAAGTCTTAAAGCTGCCAACTTTGAAGACCTCTGAGTTAGAATGCCCAACAACATTAGACGGTCTGTTGGATTTACTCTTAAACAGCACTATTTTAAATTCTTTCTTACCCCCAAAAAGAAAGCCTTGAAGGCCAAAGAAGGAGTGAGAGAGGAAGTGGGAAAGAGGCAGAAGGGGGAGAGAGGGGAAGAGAGACAGAGAGGGAGGGAGGGAGGGAGGGAGGGAGGGAGGGACAGAGAGAGAGAGAGGGAGAGAGAATACACACAAACATTCCTCTGAGTTATTCTGGCATTTATTTATTCCTTATTTCTTACTTTTAACATGCACCAAGCTACTGCTCCTACGGGCCTGCCTACCTTCTCAATGGCCGGTAGGTTTCCTTTTTTTTGTTGTTGCTGTTGTTTATTCTTCTTTTATCTTCAATTAATATTTTATTTTTGCCAGCTTAGCCAGCACTGCTGGCAAAAGCAATCAATCTTAGTCAAAGCATCTTGCTGTGGGGTGAATAGGCAGCCCTGACGCTGATTCCTTAAAAAAACTCATTTCTTGTAATGTGAGCCCTGCTGAGGATGGCCATGTCAACTTATTAGACTTTTTACTTGGCGGTATTGATTCTGTTCTACACTGATGCGGCCCATAATGCTGGCTAATGTTATTGACGAGCCATCAGTCTTGTGGAGAAGCGTGGGCTCGCAGCTCTTTCTGAACCACAAAATCCTATCCGTGGACAATGATGAAGGGAAGGGGAAAAAACTGCAAGCAAAGCACTCAGGCCCGCTTCATTCAGCCTATGATACATTAATGAAAGGCATACCGCTCAGTTGGAAGAGACAGATATGGCTCTCCAGCAGACATTTATTTATAAAATAATTATGAATGCACAGCCGAGTCATGGATTTTCATTATTGCAAGCAGCCAACACCCTTTCTTTGTTCACATCTTGCTCGAAATGAAATCCTACGACGGGTAAAGGAAGCTCAGGTTAGATTTTTCTGCCCCACCTTTTGTGTTAAGCCTGAGAAACAGACAGAGGGCGGAGTTTGTTGAAGCACTGCAAAGGTTTAGTCCAGAAGACACAGTTCAGGTATTATCCAATGAAACGGCCTTCGTAGAAGTGGCATGGAATGTAGTCCTCCAAATGCTAAAATGAGAGGGAGGAAATCAATAATTAAAACACCTCCCTTCTTGTGGGAACAAAACCTGATGATAAAGGAGTAAATGGAAAGATTACTGAAAGGAAATTGTACCGTTATTCATCTGTAACCTCACTCGTCTCTGTGTTCAAAAGGAAGCATCTCCAGCAAACAGGAATCTTTAATTAAAGGCACAGTAGTTCTTAAACATCTCAGTAGTGATTATTACAATAGTCCGCCTGCAAAAACATACTCAGTATTGAAATCCCCATCTATCTTTGCTTGTTTAGGTCAGGATAATAATATCATAATGGAAAGTCATAATTTGGCAACACCTTCTTTTGGCTTTCTCTAAAAAACAGAGCGATGAAAAGTGATTGCAGATAAACAGTATCCACAGTGATTTTGGTGTGATTTTCTATGGCTTGGAAAAAAAGATAAGAGCTCATTCTTTACAGAGAAGGAGTTCACAGAGTAACAGAATAACAGATTTGGAAGGCACAGAACAGAACAGAACAGAACAGAACAGAACAGAACAGAACAGAACAGAAAACAGAACAGAACAGAACGACAGAGTTAGAAGGAACCTTAGAGGTTTTTCTGGTCTAACTCACTGCTCAAGCAGGAAATCCTATACCAGGGGTGTCAAACTGGCGGCCCATGGGCCGAATACATCACGCATAGGCCAGCTCTGCAAAGGGAAAAAGCGTTGTGATACATCATGTGATGGCAATGTGATGCCACTAGTTTGCCACCTGTGCCCTGTACCATTTCAAACGAATCATTGTCCAATCTCTTCTTAAAAGCCTCCATTGTTGGAGCACAAAGAACTTCTGAAGCAAGTCATTTCACTGATTAATTATTCTAACTGTCAGGAAATTTCTTCTTATTTCTAGACTGGTTCTTCCTTGATTAGTTTCCAACCATTGCTTCTTGTTCTGTCTTCAGGTTGTTTGGAGAATAGGTTGATCTTCTCTCTCTTTTTTGTGGCAGGCTCTTAGATGTTGAAACACTGCTATCATGTCACCCTTAGCCAGGGCTGGGTTCTACTTATCTTTACTACCAGTTCGCATCACACACGCGCTCGCTATGCGCGCCAACCCGCATGCGTTTCTGCGCATGTGCAGATCACCTATGATGACGTCCGGGTCAGTGAGCAGAGCCTCCCGCTGGTTTTACTACCGGTTCTTGCGAACCGGTCCAAACTGGGGGCAACCTACCACTGCCCTTAGTCCTTCTTTTCATAAGACTAGACATATCCAGTTCCTGCAACTGTTGCCCATATGTTTTAGCCTCCAGTCCCATAATCATCTTTGTTGCTCTTCTCTACACTCTTTCTAGAGTCTCAACAATTTTTTGATATCACGGCAACAAAAATTGGATGCAATATTCCAAGTGCGGTTTTACCAAGGTGTTACCAAGTGGTACTAACGCTTCACATGATCTTTGGTATTGTACAGTACAGTTCTTTTTGTCTTTGGCTAGAGGAATAAGGGATGATTGGAGGAATGTCAAAAAGTGGAACTGTCTTGGGATTTGAGGAGTTCTTATTCCAACAACTCTGAAGAGTGTCAGTTAAGGCTTGTCATGGCGTATAGGAAGATAAGAGGAAGAATCTCAGATTCAACAACCAGCACATACAAAAATCATCAGCTCACAGAAGGAGAGGAGGCGTGGGAAGAGTTTCAGACCAGACCCTCCCTAGTTTTCTAGAGAGTAAAAAGAAAAATGGGGGGGGGGGAATACTTTCACTCTTGCAATATTCTATTAATGTAACCTTACAATAAAAATAGACGTGGTATTCATGGTTGGGCTTTTTGTCTGGACCGCCTTGAAGACCTAATATCAGGGGTGGGTTCTACTTGCCTTTACTACCGGTTCGCAACGGGGCCGCATGCGCAGAACCTTCCTGATGATGTCCGGGTCAGTGGATGGAGCCTCCCAACGGTTTTACTACCGGTTCTTGTGAATCGGTCCGAACGAGGGACAACCCACCACTGCCTAACATGGCTGTGCTACACAGTTGCTTATCCTTTTGAAATCTCATCGCTGGTTATACAGCATAAAATTACTTTTACACCAAATGTACACCTCCGCCCCAAGTATGAATAAGCTGCAAATAAAGGATTTAATGGTATATATGCACTATAATAGCATATAGAGTCTATTCTGGAATGAAATGTTCTCATATAAATGTAAATCTTCAAATCAATAATTTAGAAAATTTCTTTCTCTAAATATGCTCAAAATGGCAGCCTATATCCATTTCTGTTATTAACCTTATTACATTCAGCTGCATATTTTTACTATTGCCACTACAGATTTAAATTCTGAATATTTGAAAAAAAAGTATTAAAAGTGGCCTTAATTTTTTTTTTGCTCAAAAGACAATGTTTTCCGTGTATAATATTCTCTAACCTCAACTCTGAATGAATGTATCGTTATTCAGACAGAGGATTGGATTGGATTGTGGGCAGGAATACAAATGGTGGAAACTATTGTGTGCAGAAGGTGGTTTGTTTTCAGTGAACCTTACAACTAAAAATGATTTTCCTTCCACCCATTAAAAGGAGGCCTTAAATGTACATTTTAAACTAAATTGAGGAAATTCTTTGGGTAAACACAATTCTTTCCATGACTCGGTATAAACAAGCAAACACGCATTCTGATTTTTCTCCACTTGCCATGCAACAAACAAACATACATTATGCTTCATTTTCAACAATGATCTAAATGTTAATTGTGATTCTAAATCGCCCCTTAAAACTTGGAACTAATACACTGAATTTACAAGCAACCGGTGCACAACATGAGCCAATCCTGCTGCTTCAGTAGAGAAAGTGCTACCATCTGATAGCCTGTCAGGAAAAGCAGATGTGTCTTTACAGCTA